>NC_141470.1:67997418-68727418 GCF_009769465.1 Tauraco erythrolophus | reverse complement strand
CTGGCCTGTTTCATTGTCATCCACACAAAGAACTGAGTCCTAAAATCCTTTACTCAACTAAATTCTTAATAAGTAAACTGAGACTAACCCTCTAATACCAGATTTGTTAAACAACATGATTTAGGTCCTTGCTATTCATGCACCTTGTACAACTAAAATGACTGTTAAAGCTAGAATCATGAAAGAGTCATTTTATGTAGCTGCTAAATTCCTCTCAAATCTCCTTGCAACTTAACGAGTAAAGAAAGCTCAATGTGTAATGCCAGCTAATGTGGTTTATGCTAGAAAATAGTATCAACCTATCTTTGTAGCTTATCTAAGCCAGGATAATACTTTTAGCCTTTATAGTAGACCCAACTCCATTTTTTCAACTCTTGACTATGTATTTCCTGAAATCCTTTTCCAAAGAGTTAAATTGGATGTGAAATCTGTACTAGGCTATGGGACGCTCTTTGTTCTAGGAGGAGGCAGCAAAGCTTTGCTTCTGTATCACTTTCATTGCCTTCTGATTGAGGTTGACAGTGTGACAGGAAAGCAAAGAGAAGCAATTGCAGGCTGAATGAGAGCCTTTTTCAGCCATACAGCAGCCTCCTCCTTAGCCCCTGAGAAAAAGAGGTAACAGATGCCGATAGCAAGAATCCCTAACAAAGTCCTAACTTTGATGCAGACGGAAGACAAAAAAATGGGAAAGATTGTCTCACTTCAGAAAAACCTTGAACGGAGCACAAAGGAGGTGGCGGGGGGAAATATCGCGGGGCTGGAAATGGCTGGGAGAGTTATGGAGCGACAGCGGTCTGGGGAAATACGTCGTGGTGAAGGTTTCAGGTCTTCGTCATCTGCCATTTCGGCAGCGAGAGGAGTTGGGGAAAGTGTCTCCAGCGATGCGGGGGGGTCAGAAGGGGAGTTTTTCACTCCTCCGAGACGTGCGTTTCCAGGAAAAGCATCTTTCCCCTTTCCAGAAAGTCACGTTGTTTAGACAGAAAAGGAACAGAAAATAATGGCTGGGGGGAGTAAACAGCTGCTCAGAGTAATTTTCTGATGGAAGGAAAACAAAGCGGTGATATATTTGTTCTCATCTCACTCCGAACAGATTGTGCACAACAAGAGTTTTCCCGTTCACTTCTGCATTCTGCAATATTTATTGCCATTCCTTTTTCACATGGTTTAAGCAAAAAAATGCTTTACCAGGCAGTTTCTCTATAACCTTTGGACCTTGTAGAATGAGCTTAAATTAGTACAGTGACCAGACTGAAAACAAGAATAGCTTTTGTTTGCTCAAAACTGATCTGGCCCCTAAGATGACACGAGCCCAGCAGATTTCCCTTTTTCAATAAAATTGTGGCAGGAGCACGCTCACCCTCAGAAATGCAATATTCAGTGTGCTTGTATGTAGATGGTCTTCTCAATGCCAGGTCCAGCACTACACAATATTTTGCATAATGTAGCACTATTCTTGGCTCTTCAGGCCATGCCAAGGTGGCGAGAACCGGTCCTGAGCCCTACAAATGGATAAACCTCAGTTTACTCCCAGACCTCTGCAGAAATCCTATGTCATATGCAGCAGTGGGATTAATAACAGGATGGAGTGGGGAGATGAAACGCGCTGCCTCCCTCTTTCATCCACGCCGGTCACAGTCCTAATGTCATTTGTGTAAGTTTGTGTGGAGAAAGGGATGCTGCGAAACAGTGGCTTGCATTTTTCTTTCCCCCTAAATGTTAGTCTGAAAGAAAATGAGGAAATGTTTCTGCAGGGAGGTGGATTAGGGTTGGCAGGACACCGTGTGAACAGCCCTACGTGGACTTTTTAAAGGCTGGGCTGTGTTACTGGCCTAATGGATTGACGTGGGTTAGTCTTCAAATAGGTATTTAGAGAGCGGTTTAAATGCGAGTAACAGCGATACCTTATTAAAAGCAACTGGCTGAAAGAATTATAAATTCACAGCTCGTTCAAATAAGAAAGGAAAGCCCATGACATTTCCTTAAGGAGTAATGATAGTCTGCAGTGTCAATATGGCTTGGTATATACACATTAAAATGCTCGTACGCCTAAGTCTCTGTGGGGTAATGGCATGCAAAATTTCAGCTGGCTGCTTAAATGGAGCATTTTTCCCCTTTTATAATTGCAATGTTGGAGAGAACTAATTTAATTATTTTTTTTGCCTCTAATTTATCATTCAGCAAACTATTTTATTTTCTCAAATATTGTAAAAAAGGATTTTCTCTCTGACTTAGTTTGCTAAGTTTCATGGCTGCAGTATGCAAATTTTACATCTGAATTAAAAAAAACCCCACGCACTTAAAAATAGAAGTTGTAATAGAAACATGCTCAACTTAAACTACAGTGGTGTTATAACCATGCGGATGTGGCACCATAATTACAGTTTAAAAAGCAATTAAGATAAAAGCCAGTACAAAGAGATCAGCCAAATATCAAGAGACTAAATTCTAAGCAAAACAAATCTCTAACTTCAAGCTAAACAAACTTTTGGTGGTCCATGTACTCAGCATTTTAATATTCATACACAGACATGCAAACATACAGAGGGTTTGGGCTTCAAAAATGTTCCTTTAGCAGCAAACTGAGTTCAAAACCTCTTGAAGCTTTTCAGGAAAAAATCCCTGATGGAGATCCCCAAACATCTTAGGGCAGTTAAGCTGTGGGTTTCAGTGCTCATAGTAGACTCCTGTGTTGGGGTTAAAATGCTCATCCTCTCTTAGGTGGGACCAGGATCTGAAATTCGGCTCCTCCCTGGAGGTATGATGGGCAGCGCTGCTATGCTGCTGCTGGAAAGCTTGGCAAAGATTTGGGGTGTTTTCTAGTGAAATACTGAGTCACTGAGAGGCGTCTGAATTAACCTGCTGTGCAGTCTGTGTTGCTCTAGCAGGTTTTAGGTTGTATGTAAACATAAATATAGGAATACACATACACAGTGTAAATGTTTACATTATATGTGTGTCACACGGACACGTGTAAACAGATACATTTGCACATAAATTCAACATATTCATGTAGATATGCAGTCCTGGACATATATGGATAAGAATTTCACTCTGAACTACCTTTTTATTTCTTTTCAGTGTCTATTACAAACCCATTCATATATTACAAATCCAAATAAAACTGACTGTAGAAGACAATTATAACCCCTACCCTATGCTCTTTGCATCTAAACAATCCTACAAGATTCCATACCTTAGTGGATCACTATTAAATAAGAAAGTGTAATTTTCTCTTTGATTCTGTAGGCAGACTGACTACAGAATCGAATACAGAATTACAAAGCACAAACTGACTTCCGATATATTCAGTTTTATGGGAATTCTCCATAAGGGAATACATTATTTCTTAACTAATGTTTCGCCTTAAAACATAAGTTTTGCTGAACCAATTAAATCAACCAACTAATCTTGCACATGAAACATTAAACAAGAATGAAGTGCCTGCAATTAGCAAATAGCTTTGATGTGACTAAATATCTATCTCTATGCATCGCCAATGTTGTGGGTTTAAGTCCCAGATGATGTTAGATGTGCTGAATGTAAATGTTTGCTGCCTATACAATTCCAACCAGCTGAGTCGTGGAGCAGTAACACTGCTGGCTTCAGAGAGATGGAAAAGCAGATGCCAATTGCTATTGCTAGGAAAGTGCCTGTTTGCATTAAAACTTGGGTAAAAATACAAGAAAACAAGCCCTAACATGGCATTGCACTGAAAAGACAGGAAAAAAGCACCATAGTTAACACCTCTAAAATCAAAGATATTCTTTAAAACAGAAATATTCTTTAAAAGCTAGGCTAGAGGGTGAAAAAACAAGTAGGGATAACACGATAGTCCAGAAGTTGCATATGGCGTAGAGCTGCCCAACTCCGCCGACTCGGGAGCAAAACCCCCGCAGCCTGTGCAACGCCTCCTCGGGAACCTGATACTCAGAGTTTTAGAAACTTTAGAGGCATGAGAAGTTGCGTGCAGAGGTGTGGCCTGGTAATTGCTCACCTTTTTTGTGCAAACACAAAAATACCACCCCGGCCAGGTTGCTTGGGAAGCACCGATGTGTGTGGGAGCAGGTGGGGATGCTGGCGGGGCCCCGGTGGGAATGCGGCGCAGGAAAGGAGGGACCCACAGCACGGCCTTGGCTCGTTTGGATCAGCCTGACAGCCAAAGAAGCACTTTCTGTTTAGAGAAATTATTTAGACCTCGAACTCTTTGACGCTGGGACTTTCTTCTCACTTTGTGTTTGTACAATATTCAGCACAGTGAGGTCAGGCTCCAGACCTTTATTTCACTACTAAAAATTTTTTTTAATGTTTTGGTGAATGTAATGTTTTTTTTTTTTTGTTTTGCTCTGGAGAAAAACCAAAACCTTCACAAGTTGCTCATGAGACAGTTGTCCCTCGTGGTTACAATTAAGAAAGGGGCAGGCTCAAATAGCCAGCCTGATTCAGGCAGCAGAAAGACACAATCTAGAAGTGCCATTTATTTTGTATAAATAGCTCAATATTCACTAGACATGAGAGATGCTTGAGGCTGTGGGGGTCAAGGAGAAACTGAGCAGGACCATCAATGAGTTATTTTGAAGACCATCAATGAGTTATTTTGGCACCAGGATGGGCACTACAGTTCAGTCCTTTGGGTGAAGTGAGGAGCAAACTTGAACTCTGAGCTGTGAACTGGAGCCGGTGTTACTGTGATGCAAGAAATAGCAACTGAACTACATATACAGGGGAGGAAAAAGAAAAACAATGTTGGAAGGACACAATCCATTTTAAGAATCTATCGTTATGAAATAAATAAACTCACAGTTCATGTAATAGCAAACCTGGCAATTTAATAAAAAAAAAAAAGAGGATAAGAAATATTAATGAAAAATTGTTGTTTCCTCTGAATGTCAAAAATGTCTGGAGCAAGTCATCTGTAGGGAGAAAACTTGTACTTTCTCCAACACATATGGGTGATTTTCACTGAACAGTGAAAATCCAACTAAGCAAACAGATGCAGAGATCCATGCTTTTCCCCTTGCATTTGAACTTCTTGTTATCACATCAATAATTAATGTTTTGTATTACCTGACCATCGAAAGGTAACTTAAAAAGATGAATCAATCAGGCATTGCAACACCTTGGAGAGGTTTGTATTAACAAGCACACTATGCAAAAAGAGGAAAAGGATTCCATGAGATCATGGATGACATCCCGTCAGCGCAACCGACAGCACCCTCCAGGCTGCTTCGTCGTATGCACCACACATTTAACAATAATTTTACAGGAGAGATGTTACAAAACAGTGATGTAATGTATGCTTTCCTCCTCCTCCTCCTCCCTCTCCAAAGTCTTCCTTCAAAAATATATTTTGGCCACTGTACACATTTATGGGATAGTGCCCAGTAGCCCAACCCTGAAACTACAGCCAGGAAGAGGCAGTGGAGGGGAATAGTCGTTATATGTGCGTGGACGCTGCAACGATTTTCTCAATCTCAGATGTTTTGCTAGATATGGTAAAAAATGAAACTATTACAAGTGGTACAAATGGATGAACCTGAGACAGTATTTTGAAGACTGGCATACCTCCAAAAAAACAGCAAAAGTGTGTAACTAGGACATTTCCTGCTCTGGCAGCGTGGTTGTAGGTGCTTGGGAGAAGATGCCAACCAACAGACATAGGACCAGGGCTTTCACCTTGGATGAAATATCAGGCTCAAGACCTTGCCAAAGGGTCAACAGTTTATAACAGCTGAAAGAGCCACAAAAGCAGAGGTGCTCTCAGAGCAGAAAACTCTGTTGCAGATGAGGATTGGGTCCATCCTGCTGGTTTTAGCCACTCAGATGAGACCCCTGTGTCCGGATGCTGGTTCCCCGACCAGACGCAGCTGACCTTACGTGCCAGGTGCCAGTACGGGGTGTGTGGCTCTGCACGCCGGCTCAGTGGCAGCCACCCTGCAAGTAGTTATGCATCTCCCAGCACTTCATTGCCCCCATTCAAGGAGAGGCTCCACCACACCCCTGCCCCAGCCCTGCTCACCAACAAGGGCAGAAGTTTCTAGGGCAAACTGCCAGATGGACGATGCAACGGCATAGCCTGTGCTTCCTTGGGGAAGCAGGCGGAAATGGCAGGACTACGTACAGAATATGATGCCTCATTAGTTAACATCAAAAATTCCTTGGAAATAATCATTTTTACCTCATTGCCAATTAAATGGAATTCCTATATGCCTGTAGTAACATTTATGTCTCCGGGACGAATCAACATTCAATTAAAAAAGAAACCAAACACCATTAAAACAGAACTGTATAGTAAGTGTGGTTGAATTCCACCTGTTCATTCCAGATGTTTGCAGTGATTCACACATCTAAAGGCTCAGTAAACAGAGCTAATGATCGTTCAGAATATCTTAATACCAGTAGCTGCATCACTTTAAAACAGAGCTGCTTAGACAGGGTTAGAAGGCATGCTGCTAAAAACTCTGTAGGGATAACACTGCCCTTGTGCCATACTAGAACTTGAATTTGCTCCAGGTGCCAAGACTCAAGCTCTTCTCTGGGAATCTGCCTCGAATTTCTGGTTTAGCAAAGGGAGGAATCTGTGGATTAATAAGAACAGAAAATGGAGTGTAAAAAGAAAGATAGTTCCTATGAATGTGGAGCACAGCCCTCCTAAATATATGCCAAGAAGCCAAATATCACCTAGCACTATCTGTGCGTGCTGTTTTTAATGCCACGGGCAAGTACTGTGCCACACACGTATGTCCATGCAAAGGTGGCCGCACTCGCAGAAGTGGAGAAGTGTCCAAAAAAAAAAATGCATTTATGCATGGAGAAGCTAAGTTTCTCCTTTTTTATAGCCACTCTGACTTTAAATTCTCCGGGTGATTCACTTATTACCCACATTGCTCATTGCTGCACTTTTACATCACCTTAACAGGGCAGCATTGCAGACCTGGGGATCTAAAGAGCACACTTGTCCTTTCATGGGAATGGTTCACAGTGGTTAAAGATCATGCTCTGAGCTAAATCCAGTTGCTAACAAATTAGGAAAATGGAAATCCTCTGCAATTTAAGAAAAAACATTCAATAAGCTCTTTTCCCAGCCTGGGAATTAATGAAGTTAGGATTCCTACACTTTGGTGCCCCAAGTCCCCAGTCCCTTCCCCATGTATCTTTTGTGCTGAGGTTCCCTTTTACAATCCCCACAAGTTCAGCACAGACCTTCCCAATTGGCAAATTCCACAACATTTATAAAAACTGAGATCTTGTGCCCCTCCGCCAGTTTGGTTGAAATTGGGCTGCAGATTTTAAAACTGCAGGTCTTGGAGGAAGAAGGCACAGGTCAGCATTGTTTTTGGAAACGGGACTTGTACCTAGGGTCAGAGGTGAGTTTTGATGAGCCACCAAGAGACATCATTTCCAGAGCAGAGCACCCTCCACTTACAAAGCCTTGCCCACTTTTCAGGCTTTGAGGAGCAGTTGTAGAGGGAGTCCTAGCCAGTTTAACATGTTTCTCCTGGACCTATTGCCCCCAGGAGTCTAATCAGGTGCTGCAAAGCCAGAACTGTTCCTACCCCAGGCACGCGCAGTGTTCAAAGTACAGCTCAGGTGTACAAACATTTCATGATTCGCAGTTCCTGACTTAATACCTATGGACCATCCCTTGAAATATATCCAAGAAAGCCATAACTCCAAGATGGCCGCAGTCCCAAGGGTCATCGAAACAATAACCACAGGCTTTATAGTAACTCCCTCTGTTTACAGTGGAAGGATCTCAATGCTCAAAGCCAGAGGATACCAGGCTGTAGGGCCAGGAGGATTTCATGAGGCCACCTCATCCACCCCCTGCCTTAAGGCAGGATTAGGGCTAGCTAACTACTCCTGGCAGATATTTGTCTAACCTGCTCTTAAAAGCCACTCACAAGGTCCTTGGATGCTCTGCTCGGTGCTCCTGTTAATTCAGCACTGTTCTTCATGAAAAATGAGAATATGAGAGTGGGAAAGTATGGACTGTAGCTGCCTCTCTCTGTACGGACACTCAAAACATGTTCATCATTGCCTTGGGAAGATAAAACAGTGTTTTCTCATCATGAATTCTTGCATGCTCCTGGCCACGTTCCTGCAGGGACAACCCAGGGCTGGCCACGAAGCTTGGTGCTGAGTGGCACTTGACCAGGAGCTGATGGAAATACACCGGGCAGAGTGGAACCATCAGCCTGGACAGGGAACACTGCTCCAGCCAAGGAGGAGGGCTGTGTTCCCTTCCCTTCTGCCGCCTCTGCTCCCTCACACACACAGTTTCCTCAGGCTGTGCACAGGGACCAGGATTTGGGCATTAATTAATAGGATTATTTCTTATGAATTCCTTCTTCCCTTTTCCATAAGATGTTTTATGAGAATGGTAGGTTTGACTTCTCTCCAGTAAAATGCCAAGGCTGTGTTTGCAGGGCTAGGGATGTGACGGTAACTATTGCTGCCCCGTTAATACCATCTAATATGGGCACGTCCTCAAATCAGAAGAAACACAGGATGGCGAATTACCATTCCCCTCAGCTTGTAAATGGAGATAACCCCATTACTACCACACATCTCCTACACATTGAGAACACCCCCATGCATTGGATGTTCCCTGGGGAAAGCAAGACAGGATCCCAGCATTGTGCCCAGAGGGTGGTTTGCGTGCACAAACTTTCCCCCACAAGTAGGATTTTGCCGAAACACCAAGGTTTGAAAATATCTGTTGTGTGGAGAAGGAGCAGCTCAAGCCAAGGAGGCGTTGAGTACCTTTGCTGCTGCTCTCGTCTCAGAATCTCTTTTCTTCATTATTGTAATACAGCCTTTCATGTGATTTCTCTATGTAACCGATAATGTTCTTGAGCTTGCATTTCACAGGAAAGGTTATTTTTGAAAAGAATAAAGAAAATCCTTATCAACCTACACGCTTGTTGTAGGAATGCCAACTCTCTTATAAGTGCAGGCCCATCCATTCCTTTATTTTGATGTAAAAAAATCTCCTGGCCCGCATCTACAAGATGTAAGAGGTCTTGCAAGCAGAACTTGATCTCATCTCACTCTGAAGACAGCAGGGCCTTTCTCCCCCAGAATAAATCCCAAACAAACCCCCCCTCCTGCGCCTAGCTTTACTGGCGGCTTCAGCAACAAGAGATAAACTTCAACCTGCATTTTCTTTCCAAGCTTAGTTGTTCAACACCTTTTTTCCCTCACACCTGCTTCGATCCCCTGCAAGAAGCAATTACCCAAATGATACTGTGGCTGGGGATAGCTGGATATCCCTCCTGATACGACGCAGTGATAGCACGGCAGCTTCTGCAGGTCTAAACGGATTTCGTGCAGCATGCCTCGAAAAAAAAGCCCTCCTCCAAAAGGGGTCTTTGAATTTGTCCCCCATTCTAAGCACATCTTGCAGAAATGGGAGAGAGAATGGCAAAAACTCATGCCTAGAAAACTCAGACACTTGCCCAGGAGCGTTTGGACCAATTGCTAAGCTCTAAGGAAGGCAAAATGGTCAGTTATTGTGACTGTTCATGAATGTCTAGGAGGCCCTGTCCTTTTTTACGGTCGCTGGAAGATGGAGAAGGGGATCACGACTCTCAGGTATTCATTCAGAACAAGTGTCTCCCACTCACAAAATCACATTTCTGGGACAAATGAGCTTCCACACAGGAAGTGTTTTAAATAATTGAAGAAAGCTTGCCTCTATTTTCTGACATGAGCAGAAAATACAGTATCGAATTAATCTCAAGGTCAGTGGGGGGGATCCAAGTGTGATATGGTAAAGACTATTCACCAGAAACTTCACGTGGCAAAGTCTACCCTAGAGGAATGCAAAAGGGGGCCGGGGGGTGGTCGTGACTTACTGCTATGGAGCCGTGCTGTCACCCCGTAGCAAAGGTAGTGTGGCAAGGGGAAAAATGCAAAACCTGCTGAAGGGACAAGACATAGATTTTCTGTAATTAGCAGCTGACACCCATTGATTCTTGAAATAGCAACTCTGTAAAATAGAACAGGTTGTGCAATGGTCACACTGGCCCAGAGAAACGTGCCTGAGCTCCTGGGTCTGCTTCAGGAGCAGATAACAGTGACACCACTGTTTAGCAGCGTTGACGTGTGCATGCAGTGGAGCGGGGACCGCCTGTAAAACCCCTTTCTACTTCAGACCAATTTGTGTAAATAAACGCAAACATTTCTAAGGCTTGATTGACTGAAGTCAGTGAGAAGGTCTCTGCTGACTCCACTGGGCTCCAGATAAGGTTCTTCAGTTCAGTAGCTTCCAAAATGCATCTGCTTCTCTGATTTAGTGCTATTTTTTGATGCAGGTCAAAACCAAATGAGCCTTAATTAGCTTCAAACTGAGTTCCCGTGTTTACAACATATTGGTTTGTGTTTCTGTACTTAATTCAGGTATATCAACCATCTGTGAACTTTGGCTTCTCTTAAAATACCTGTTTGTCTCGTAATCTCTCACTAACCACAATGCCGTATTCCTAAATTCTTGTATAATCAAAGGTACACTAAAAATAGAGGAAATTCTTGTATATCAGGACAAAAAAAAATGCACACAACTTCTTTGCTCACTGATGCAACCAAAACACCCAGGAGTTATTATAATGTGCATTCCCTTGACAGAGACTTTTATTTCATGCAAATTACTATGATTAAGATTCAAATACTTTTTTTCCATTTTCGCACATTACTTAATCAATGTGAAGTACTGTGTAAAAATTGCATCTCTTCATAACAGTGATTTTGACCAAGTCAAGTGTTGCTGCTAGAATCCTAATCCAGACTTGTGATTCAATTATCATTTAGAGACTTTCTAAATTCAAATTAAGTTTACAAAAAAAGAAAAAAAAAGTTAATATCAATACGGATCATTTGTAGGCTTTATCAAAATAGCTTCCTGTTGGAAGGGAATGTAAAACATGTTGGGTTCTTTCTGTTTCATTTACTTCTTTAACTTAACGGGAAAAATATACAGTGCTGCATGGAATCTGAGCATTAAAATGTACACTCTGGGACACTTCTTGTTTATATTGCATTGTTTAGACCTTATAGGCAGCCACCCTGAGAGCTTATGAGAATATTTAAACTCTGGATGTGGGCATCTGATTGAAGCAATCACACTACCACAACTTCCTGCGTTACCGTTCATCACCTGAGTCCTGGAAACTCACTACTACCTCATAACCCGAAATAGGTGTCTGCTTGAGTCCTCAGAGCTACAACTACCTCAAATAACAGATAAAAACCATGTCTGTTGAAAACCTCCCTCCTCTCGGTAATCTGCTTCAAAATTCGGATGGGATATGCAGGTACACGGTGCAAGCGGCCTGTGAACTGCTATAACCTCATGGCTTCCACTTGTAAGCCCATGTAGTCAGGTTGGCTGTTTCACTCATGTGTTTTTTGGGGAAAAACTCACTGTGGGCTGCTCATGGGTGTTAAGGTCAGCAATAACTATGACGTTGGCCCAGCATCTAACATACTCATGAAATCTGGCATTGAAATTCCTTCCTCAAAGCCAGCCATGCTGGTAACAAGTATATTTAAGGAGAAAAACCTGGCTACTCAACGTGAAGAATGTTGCAACATCCCTCAGAGATAAGCAATCTATTCTGGAGAGCGTTGGCCTGGAATTCATAATGTAAAGCCTCTGGATTTCAGAGGCTAGCTAGAAAATCACATTTTTGTTAATGTTTTGACTAGTTATTCTCCTACAGCCACATAGAAAGGTTACCTGGTCTCTTAAATCTGGTATGTATCTAGTATGCTAGCAATTTTCCTTCCTTTTCATTCCTCACAGGACAGAAATTAAACATTGTCATTCCGTATTATTTGCGACATGTTGACATTATAATTTTAAAGGATGCAGCAGTTCTGAACAGCTGGAGAGTAATCCTGAACAATCCTTGACGGTTTCCTTTGGAGGATGAACGCCCCTCCCTGGAGAACTGCACAGTCTCTTATTTTAAACTAACAGCTAATTTTAGACAGTTTGCCCTCTTAGAAACACACGCCACAGAGACTTCTCTACATGGTGAACAGCAGTGACCAGAGATAAGCACCCACACAGAAAAAGAGAGGGCTCTAAAATAGTTTTTTTTTCTCCTCTTCTAAGAGACATGACTTGTTTGCAGCATTGCCTGATGGAGCCAAAGAGAGAATCTCATTGCTGGTGTTCTCCGAGACAGCCCTCCCTCGTGCTCTGCTGAGCTGAAAGCTTCTTGGATGCTGCACGCACTTTGGGACTGCTGTGGTTTACTTCTCAGAGACTTGGGAGAATTAGTTTAGGCAGAGGGGATTTTTTTTTCCCCACCCACCCAACAGGTTTAGCGTGCTGTGATTGAAACTTCTTGCTCCTGGAAGGGAGCAGGAAGCAATCTACAGCAGGGTCGTGCATCACCTCCGCCTCTCAAAGGTCTTGGGTGCAATGACAGTGAGAGACGGGGGCAAATGAGCCAGCAAATGCCTTGTGTAAGATGGAAACCAACTTCCCATGGCTTTGCCTTGTGGATTGTTGAGAGAAAGGAGGAGGATGGGACCTGGGGCATCTCTTCCAGACGTCTTGCCAGCAGGAATCTGCTGTGGCTGTCCGACAGAGTCCTACCCCTCCTGTCCTTCTGTTGCTATGGTCTAGCCTTGAGGATGGGTTCAAACACCCCCTACCAGCAAGTGATTGTGTCTTTAACCAGAAATTATTTTCTTTCTTTCTTTCTTTCTTTCTTTCTTTCTTTCTTTCTTTCTTTCTTTCTTTCTTTCTTTCTTTCTTTCTTTCTTTCTTTCTTTCTTTCTTTCTTTCTTTCTTTCTTTCTTTCTTTCTTTCTTTCTTTCTTTCTTTCTTTCTTTCTTTCTTTCTTTCTTTCTTTCTTTCTTTCTTTCTTTCTTTCTTCCTTTCTTCCTTTCTTCCTTTCTTCCTTTCTTCCTTTCTTTCTTTCTTCCTTTCTTTCTTCCTTTCTTCCTTTCTTCCTTTCTTCTTTCCTTCCTTTCTTTCTTCCTTTCTTCTTTCCTTCCTTTCTTTCTTTTTACCTTCCTCCCCGCCCCCTCCGCCCCCCTCCCCCTCCCTGAGAAGTCCTGACTTCACATCATCACATCTTCTTTCCTTCCTTTCTTGCTCCTGGAACATCCCAGGCAAAGGCACGCTGTTTGCAGATCAGACATCAGGCAGGTGACTCATTTGCCATGTCTGTGGAGTGACTTGGGTTCAGGTTAAGGGTAGAAAAATCCTGCTGAAATGATTATTGCTTTATTGTGTGTCATGGTGTCTGAACAGAAGCAGATCCAGCTTGCAGAAGTCATTGCAAGGACAAGCAAGAAGCTCAAGAGAAGTGGTTCTCTGCTGTCACAGGAGCTGGAGGCTCTCCTGAAAAGCTGGTTTGTGCTCTGCAGCTCTGATCTCTCCTGGGTATAAGAGCAAAGAAGGGCTAAAGGGACAAAGTGTTTTGTGCAAAATATCCCTGTGCTCAAATAGGTGCGATGTTGGGTCAGATCTGAATTGTGCTCAACCACATATTTCCTAGATTTGCAGGAGACACTAGCGTGGTCAGTCTGGGCACTGACGATTGACTTCTGCTCTATTGGGACCACGGAAAGGCTTTGCACTGGCTCTGATGGGGCTTTGGTCCAGCCTTTAATCTGTACAAGATTTTTGCCTTGCTGCACATCTCCTCTGGGGAACAGGCTGTCTTTTCTGATCAGGAACCGCAGCTGGCTGCAGAATAAAAATGTCTGGAGCTGGGCTATGCTGGATACTGGGCCCTGAGAAGTCAAGGGGAAACTCATCACTGGTTTCAAGGACAACAGCTTGAGGTCCTTTCTTCAGCTGTCATTCAAGACTTTGCCTCATGGTTCCTACCAGTTAAATATTTCCATCAAATGTGGATAGTGCTCCAAAGAGGACAATCTGGCAGGAAAAAAAAAACAACAGGAAAGTTCCTAGTTCTCCTTTCTCTAATTAAAAATTACTCCCCTCAACTCCTAAAGCTCTAATCTGAGCAATAATACTTTTCAAGAGCAGAATACTTCCCATGCAGAGTTTAGAGTAGCAAGCTTAAAAATCCAGGTTTGAACTGAGGTGATTTTAAAACCAATTCCACTGTATTTATTCTGTAGTTGGAGGAGCCGATAAGCCATGCAAAAGAAAACCTGGTAAAAGTAAAGAAACTGAGCAGCCTGATATAAATCCACCTCTGCAAGATCTGTGTTGAGAGGACTTAGTTCAGGAGTAACGCTGTTGCTGTAAAGAAGCACTCGCAGACTCCAGCCCTCGGTATGGCACATGGAGTAGCTGAACAGGTAATACCCAACGTTGTGCCTTGGGGCCAACGGGGATGGGAGATGAAGCTGTTTGAACACTTGTCTGTGTGCAGGCACTCGAGTGGATATATAAAGTGAGCGTGCCAGAGCTGAAGGGCTTACAGGACTCAGGTGTTTGCACCTGATAAAACCAGGACAAGTGTGGTGGGAACGTAGGAGTCTGAAGAGAAGTCAAGACTCAATCTCTTTCCCTGAATGATTCGTTGATCTAAAAAACAGAATCTGAACTGTGTCTTTCACTGAGGACCAGGTCCCCCCAGCTAAGAGATGACCCCAAGAGCAATTCCCTTGTACTTGGGAACGAAGGAGACAGTGAAGCAAAGTAATTTTCCTAGGTCCTGACAAACTTGTTCTCAAGCAGTTGCTAGAAACGTGAGCTCAGCTGGTTAGCTCTCCAGAAAGAATAAGATAAAATACAATAAAATGGCTTATCAGAGTTTTTAAACCCTGATATCTCTATTGATTTTCCATGGAAAGCAAACAGTGATGAATAGTAACAGTGCAATGCCCTTAGGTTGGTTTTCTTGTGCTGAGACACACAATGTATCTAAATAAGTCTAGTCTAGTCTAGTTTTACTAGAAATTGTGCTCTGGAACACAAGTCACCCCTATCCAACATGGTCCCTCAGATCAGCTCACTAGACCATTACCCTCCCCATCATGGCTCTAAGTTTGGAGTTGACGCAAGCCTGTTTAATGACCTCTGATGTGATCCAGGAGATGTGGTGGAAAATCATGACCAAGTCAAGGATTGAGTGAGTCTTGCAAAATCTACTCTTCAAATGAGGTTGAGATTCTCTTCTAATTCACACAGGTCTTTGTAAAACATTCCTGGGACAGCCTGATGGGGAGAAATCAAAGGCATTGACTGGAAGAGGGGATGGTGAGAAACATAAGAAAGCTCCTACCTGAGATCTCCTGAACAACAACGTCCTCTGAGCTTGTCCAGCAGATCTCCTGGAGCATCCTTTCACCCTCTTATGCAGTGACTCGAGGCCTCTTGAAGCCTGTGGACCCTGATGGTGATCAGCAGAGCATACTGCTGATGCAAGGCTTGCTCCTGCAGTGTCTAATGTCTGTATGTGCAATCAGAGACATGGGCGGTTCTGGCCCCAAATAGCTGTCTCCAAGTCAAGGCTGGTGCTACTTGGGAAGGAAAAATCTGCATCTCCCCACAGCTTCCTGTCTTCTCCAGGGATGGAGCTGTCTTCATCTGTGAAAGTGCAACCTAACACGCTTGTGAAAGCTGAAGTCTTCTCCTGACTTGCTTCCTCCACTGGCAACAGAAACCATCCCTTCCAGGAGAGAAAGAAAAACAACAAACCCTCCTTATTTTCTTTCTCCCTCGCACATTTTCAATTAAAACAGATTTGTGCAAGCTATACTGAATGCGTCGCAAATCTCTTTGCATGGTTAAAGTTGATTAATTGGGGTTGGAAGTGAAAATTAAAAAATGGCAGCAGCGAACAAAAACACAAAGAACCTCTCTTGGGCCTTGCGGATGATGGAGCACAAACCGAGATTCTTGAGCTGGTTCTGCCTTGAGGAGGACCGCCTCCTTCACCTTGGGTTAAACACGCAAGAGTAGAGCTGGGTTTTGGGGGAAGGGGGTTGGCCTCAAAATAATATGTATAAAATCCTCAAGATAATCAATTTCTTACAGACGCTTTGTAAACTTTCGTGTTCAAGAGCGCAAGCCATAGTACTTTCTAAATCCCTAGGGGTTGTACTTGATATCCATTTGTTATTTCCTAATGCTATTCAATCTTTCCCCCCCTCCTGCTTTTTTGAAGCTTGCAGCAATAAGCCTGAGACTTACGTCGACAGTCGCCACCGCTTCTGCCATTCTGCAGTGAACTTTGTGCGCGTTTTCATATTCCTTTTCTTACACTCCTGATAAAAGCATTATCAGGGAAATTCAAAAGCAAGCAGAAAACTGGCATAGCTAATTTAGGCTAATTAGTATGGCAGAAGCTGAGTCTTGTACTTCAGAGGTTCCCATGCCCTCCCATGTCTCCACCTGATCGCCTTGTCCAGCAGCAAACCCAGGAGGCATCTCCAATTATATCATAACCTCTTCAAACACCAAGCCACTCAAGCTAATTTTATCCTATTAAACAGACTGAAGGATTCAGAAGAAAGGTTCTCCCCCAAAAGCTTCAATTACCAGTGTCCCTGATTACCATCTTTACAATCCTATATGCTACAGTTAAATACTTTTTTGCTTAGTGTTGCTTTCTTGATTTAGATGAAAAGCGAGTATTAAGAGCGTGTCTTTTCAACTCAAGCAAGTGACATTCATAAAAAAAAAAAGGAACCTCTCTTGTTATTAGCGTGTTTAATCAAAGTCAAGTTTAGAACCGTTCAAAGACAATGTAATTGGGGAAATGTAAACATCCCCTTGCATCCGGTGGCATTTAGAGCAGCCACAGGTAACTGCCAATAACAGCAGTGATGGCCAAAAGTATTAGGTCTAGAGGAAAAAAGTAAATAAAGAAACCAGCAGGATCTCCTGAAGCAAGGAAATGTTGAATGCTGCTTGAATTAAATCTCATGGCAGTAATCAGCAATAGAGACTAAGGTGTTGAGCTAGTCCATCCTTCCTTGCACCAACATGTGGTAGACACTGACCTTGAGCACACAGTCATGCCTGGCCAGACACGCTCACCTGGGTCACAGATGTGCCGGACTGTAGGGCAGTGCACAACCTTTCCTCCCTGTGCCCCAGTCTTGATGGTGGCCTCAAGCCACCACTCACCATCCCCATGATGCTCCTTCTCTGCTGGCCGTGCCCACGGGAGGCAGGAGCTCACTGGTGACCCATCTTGCCATTTTTCTGGCCGGTGCCTCTTGTGAGGGGGCTGCAATCTTGGCTGATGACTCCAGGTGCTGCTAGAATTCAAATAATAATTGTAGGATCCAGGCTATTAATTTTAATAACAGAGAGGGAAACAGCAAGAATATATATAATCTGAGCATTAAATTAACCCTCTTCTGAACACTGAACCTGGGAGAAGTTCAGGCGATGGCAGTCCCTGTTAGGATAGCATTTATATGGAAACGTGGCAAGGATATGGATCACCCAGTAAATTCAGTGGCACAAGTCACAGCAAAAAAAACACCTCTCATTTTTTTTTTTAGGAAAGAATTTTTTCTTCACCTTTCTCAAATAGACTAATTTTGCTTATTCCTCTTTTCCCACTAACAGTAATTGTTTTAAACACACTTACGACTTAATATTTCCTTTCTGCATCATTCCAACTGGTGAGCTCCCATTCCTTCAGGAGCTGGGGGTATTCGGGGGTTGGATTTCACTTCTGATCTAAGCATCCTTGCAGCTGAAAATGAGCATTTTTCTTTCTCTCTAGAAACAAACAAACAAACAATTTCTGTCATTTAAGAGAAATTGAATGAGTTTCACCCAATTGCCCGCTCTTTGGGCGATATGGAAATGCCATTGTCTGCAGACAATGATTCTCATGCAAATGAAACAACAGCTAAACAAGAATCCTCCCTATCTCTGTTTGGGCCAATTTTCTTAACGTTTCAGCAAAGCTTAATCTGTTGGCAGAAGTGTTTAGGCCCATTAACAGCTAAAGTCACAGAGTCCACAACTCACCCCGCTGACAGTAAACAAGGAATTTGAGGAATGGCCTTTAAACAATGGCTAAGCCACAAACCATTTTGTCATCAAATGCTGTGAAAGGCATATAGGCTGATGATTTTCTTCCTTGGGTTACAGCAATTTGAAAGCTTGGCTTCCCTCCCCTGAGTCCCCAGCACCCTCCAGGCTTGGGTTACAGCTGTTTTATTTGCCTTTCCAGCCCTACAGCTGTGGGGTGGGTTATGCAGGTGTGTTCCCGACACATGAGTCATTCCAGGGCTTCGTATTATTTATTTGTATTGACCATCTCGGAGGCCGGGACTCCCCTGTGCTCAGCACTGCCTGAACACTGGACAACGCAACGCTCTGTGTCCCACAGGGCAGATTCCTTCCTTAACAGTGTCATGGACAAAAAGAGAAAATTTATCCTGGGAGAGAGAAATAAATGGTAATTGCTAAATAAAATAAATTGCTAAATAAAACCCATAAAGCTCATATCTCACTAGTGGAGCTGGGATGGAGATAGGATGTGTGGATGCTGAGGCTGCTTGCCCCAGCACATTTCTCAGTTGGAGGGTCTACCAGGCAGTGCCAAAGAAAATTCCTTTGTAGCTTGCTGCCATAATGGTACCCAAATTTATTCCCTCCTCCTGGGAGAAGAAGCACAGCCAAAGTGATGACAGATGGTTGCGATCCAAAAAGGGATGTGGACACCTTTTTACCTGGAGTTGTTTGGAAAATAAAACTCTGAAAACTCATGATGCTGATGTTATGCCAATGCCATGACAACATCATTTGCCTCCCATGTGCTTTTCCCAAGTTGAGTTAGAATGGCCATCTAGGAAAGAAGTGAAGAGCAACATGTTAGAGACCCTGCTCGTGTGTCCTTCCCATGGTGGAGGGCAGAAGAAGGTGCCACGCCACCATCTCCCACCCAAATTGTCCTTGCCCACTCTCTTGCTAGAAAGCAGTGGAGAAACCAGATGCAAAGTCAAGGACTGAAGTTCAAAATAATTTCCCTTCACACCTGACCCAAAGACCATCAAGGGCAACAGACTGAGTAAATTAATGCTCGGACTGAAGTCTCATTCCCAGATAAACCATGAGTGCTAAACTGGGCTTTTGGTACAGTGTGAGGTATTTTTTTCTTTACTGGTTCTCCCTAGGAGAAACCAAAGAACAGGGAGGGGAAGAGAGGAGTGAGGAGCAGAGCAGGTAATGAAATGCTCGTTGGCTACACATGCAGATATCCCACACTTTGACTTGCTCAGGCTGCATCCAAACTATGTTGAACTCACCAGTGCCAGCACATGAGGGATCCTCATCGGTGTTACCAGGGAATGTGAGAGAAGGAAGGAAAAGAGAGATGGAGTGGGGTAGAGCTGGTTGGGCCTGCAACACAGCGTTAGGCATCAGTCTGCAGCTGGCTGCATGGCAGGACTCATCCTGCCACAGCTCTGGACCATCCACATTTCACTTCTCCATCTCTGACATTCAGTGCCATTAAAGGCAGATGAAAACAAGAAGGTTATTTTAATAAGGCAACTTCTGGGCAACAGCTTGACAGTTCTTTTGCCCAACTTTTAGTATAGGCTGGTTCAAAGTTTTCAACCAAAACATATTTCCCCCAGTGAATTAATTCTGTAGCAGGCAAGATTTTGGGTTTTTTGGAATATAAAAGAAATGAAATTAAATCCAAAATTAAATTAAAGAATCATAGAATGGTTAGGGCTGGAAGGGACCTTCAAAGGTCATCTAGTCCAACCCCCCAAAGAAAAATAAATAAAATAAAATAGACTTAAAAAGAAAAGGAAAATAAGAAGGCTTGTGGTCAAATATTTTTGCCCTTTGAGGTATCGTTTTTAAAATAAATTCTACAGTGTCTCATGGCAAATTAAAACAATGAAAACTGGTATCAGTCGCTCTACTAAATGGTGCTATTCCTCCATGCCAACCTTGTTCCACTGTATCTTTAGACCACCGTTGTTACAGTGACACTGCTGCTAACTGCTAATTAAATGTGGGAGGAAAGAAGGTTGAGAGGCATTTTTACAGCTGGAAACTAAGAACAACTCTGCTGATGCCAGTAACAAGCTATTAGGTTAAGATGAGAAATTAATTTTTCCATAGATCCTTTCATATAATTCTCAGTCATGTGGTGCCATATACCCACACCCATGTGAAGAGATGGCTATTGAGTGCAGTGTTGGCTGGTGGCACACAAGACTGTGTTCCACCGCCTGGTGTGGTGCTCCTACCCCAAAGCACCTTTGTGCTCAAGACAGGACCTCCTTGCAGCCCTTCATACAAGCATTTAACTACAATTCCAGCTTTTCCCTGGCTTCATATTTAAGCTGATGTGAACAGGTGGAGAGGCAGGACATCAGTTAGATGAATGAGAGTTGGAAGTACAAAGAAAGGATGACAACTAAGAGTTTAGCATGGAGCACACACCTTTATCAGCAGGACTGGGACCACAGTGATGTATTTTGCCTGAAGAGTGTGACAGCAGCGCTCCATGAAGGCCGCTTTTTACTGGACTGAAAACTTTTCCCTAGTGCTAACATACTAATGACTCATTGTAAGTCCCAAAATACCAACCTGAAACACTGTTTGGAAACCCAATGAAGTTTACACCACAACTGAGCCTTTCTGTCAACAAGACAGCATCAAAGAGGGGATCTAATAAAATCTTAAAAAGAAACAAGGCGTAAAACTCGGGTGAAACTCTCTGAACTTTTTTGCCTATTTCTGACAGACCTGAACATTTCTTGGAAGAATTGCCTCTAAAATAAATAAATAAATAAATTAGTCTCCATCTCAAGCCCACAGTAGGACTTCCCCTCCCCTTATTTATACACACACACACACACACACACACACACATAGTTATATACACAAATAAAATGCCTACAGTAAATCAGTCTGCAAGACATGATCCTGCCAGACACTGATCAGGATGTCCTGATGGGGAGAGGATCCCAGGGTACCTGCAGGTCTGTGGTGGGAGAGGAATTCCCAGTGCCTGGCTGGCCAACATGAGGAGGCACAGCTGTCACATCTGGCTTAGTAAGATGGGGCACGTAGACGGCCAGGCGGGTCGGCGTATTTCAGTCGATGCAAGGTGCGCTTGGAGGTGGAACATTCAGTTAAAACCAATCAGGTTTTAGAGAAAAGCTAAAGTCCACTGAAATTGGAAGACATTTTTTACTTTGTGTGCTGCCATCCATCCGATTGGGTGTGTGCTTTTAAGGAGTGGTCCATCATTATTAATGCACAGTGGTTATCTAGAGAGAAGCAGATGCTGCAGATATTTATATGTCACCTTTTTCAGGGGTACAGCAGTTTTCAGCCTCCTCCTGAAATAGTGCCTGTCAGCGTGACCTGCACAATTATAGTTTTGCATCTTAAGAGGAGAAAGGGCTCATTTTGGGGAGTGGGGCTTTCTGCCTTTTCCCCTTTTCTCTTTGAGGTGAAAAGAGAAGCCTGATTAAAACCCATTAATGTAAGGACTTGGGTAAGAGACGTTGAATGAATTAAAAACTTAAAATTATTAGAATTATCAGAGAGACAGGCGTCAAGCAAAATTTGACATGTATTGAGCATGTCAGGAACCTGACACATCTGGAAGTTTTAACTCCGATTTTAGAAAGTAAAAAAAATTCATAGTTTTCCTTTTTGAGAGAGTTATAAATTAAAGCTGGATATTTTGCTGATAAAATATTTCTTCTTTTGGGCTTTATCACAGGTGAAAACAATCTCGGCATTCACAGCTTAGTCCCACTTACTCAGAACTTGCAATCAGGGAAATCAAGCCGCATTTCTGCCTGCAAGTGAAGCCAGAGCTAATATCCCTGCACGGCCCAGGGATATTTTGTTGGGCAGATGGACCCTCTGTCCGTAACCAAGGGGCGACGGCTCTATTGCGAAGTGAGAAGCAGGCTCGAAACATGCCTCTTCAGGGAAAGGATGGCATCCCAAACACGAGGCTTTCAGCCTTGCCAAGTTCTCTGTGGGGCATTAGGAGCTTCTTTTTAGTTGCCTAAAACCAGCCACCGAAACTTTGTGAGCACAAATATTCACCCCAAATGCGAGCGTGGCATGAGTCAAGTAATAAAAGTTAATCGGCATCACTAAATCTGTCGAACCAGCAGGTTATTAAAATTACCACTATTCACTCTGAAAAATGGGAACAAAAAATTACGCTCCAGCTTTCTGAGCCTGTTTGTCTTGTTTTCCCACCCTGCTTATGAATTACTGCAGTATATTACAATGTCCTCTATCCATCTTCATTAACATTGTGAACAAATTGTATTGGGCTGTAATACAGCGTTTTTTTGGTATTGTACAAACATATATGATGTACCGAAAATGGGCAATTTAATATGAAAAGAATATTGTGCCTCAGAATTTTTGTTTTCTAAACAGTCATTTCAGTTGAGAATTATTGCATGATTTGTGCATAATTTCTCATGGATAGTTATTTAAATATAAATAGGGAAAATATGTAATTCCATATGGTGGCTATCTACCCTTTCTTGATGCCTCTCCATATTTTTAATAGTGCAATAAACAAAAGATAAAAACATCTCTAAGCCACACACTAGCCAAAAGAAGATAATTGTGCCTGTATGTGTTTATTGTAATTTGAATGTGCTTCAATTAACTTTTCTCAGTATTTCCCAGTTCTTTTAAAAGAAACTTAAATTGGTTTTTATTTTGTGAAATGTGTTTTCTATGCAATAGGAAAAAAAAACCCACAACACCCGATGCCTTTGTTTAGTTCGTTATGGATACATCCTATCCAGGAGCAAAGCTTCAACTCTTTATTCCCAACAACTTCCTTTTTTTTTTTTTTTTTTTTCCTTATTCTCACATGCTTCTTATTATACTTTAAGTAAAAATACCAAATTTCTAGTGCTCTCTAGGAAGAGGCAGCTCATTGCTGCTCAGTATATCACATATCAAAGTATGGTAAAACATGAAAATGGCAGAAAAGCAAACTCTTACACTTTTGCACTGCAGCCACTTTTAAAAGATGAGAGTTTATTACCCCTTCCTCCTACAAATCGTCAGGGTGACCGAAACAGAGGGAGTGTATATACAATGCTTGTTGTAATTAACCTTGAGGCTTTTATTTAAACAAGGTCAAACATTTTAACAGCTTTATAAATCAAGGTTGGGTCCGCACAGCTCTATAGCATCAGGCTAATGACAAAATGCACATGGAATACTTATTTGCAGAAAATATATCCTGCAAGCTTCTGAGAGGCTTCACGGGCAGGCTGATCTAGCACCGACAGACAAACAGCTCCAGCCCCAACCAAACCACCCCAAGGTGACCAGCGTAACGTGCTTTTACAATGTGCTGGGCCACGGAGCCTGGCCCAGGTATTGGTAAATTAGGTCATTTGCAAGCTAATTGCATTTTTAGCGTGATTGCAGAATTACAGGAGGTAGATTACAATCATCCCAATATCTGTCCTTAATTTTGTCCAATTTTTACTTATTTTTTCTTTTACTTTAGTTAGATTTTGCTGGAAGGAGAAAGAAGGAGGACATTTGAGTTCAGTAAGAGATGAACTACTTCTTATGTGTTAGTAAGAAGCTACACAGGAACCTTTATCAGCCTCTAGAAATAGCATCCTTGGATTCCTCCTGACATCCTGGGTTATCTCCTACTTCCTAACAAAATACGTCCATCAGGAGTAACTTTTTCTGAATGAGGAACATCACACTAACCTTTCTGTTTTGCGCTCTAAATAAATGGTGGCTTTCAAGTCGCCCCCGTTCATAATTTCACACACTCTTCAGCATAACAGAGCATAATAAAGATCACAAGCCACCGCGCCTGATATGGCTGCTTTACACGATGGTCCACTCTGCAGACATCCCTTACCAAAAATCCTCTCTTTGAAGTCAAGAGGAGAGCCACGTGGACAATAGATGCCCACTATATGTGTGACCCACCAGTCATAAAATAGCTGGCATAATTTCCCTAAGTGATTCATATAATTTCTCCCCAAATATTTCTTGGCTCTTAAGCATTTTTCCTTAGCCCCATGGTGTATGAATTACACAGACCCTAAGGGATACTAATTATTCACCATGCTCGCTCTCTTAAACTTCACGTCTGGGTTGCCACAACCACCTCCCAGTATGAGCTCTGGGTCTCTGGAAGCATCGGTACAGCAGCAATTGAGATCTTCACTTAAACCTCCTCCCTTTCACCTGACCACAGTATATTGCCTTCCATCCAACCAACAAAAATCCCACATATCAGCGGGGCCAACAGCAGGGACCGAACCAGGTGAAGAAAGAAACATTTTTTGGCATCTGCGTTCACCATCTTAATCGACTTTTTCTTTCATTTTTTCCCCTTCTGTGCCCTCTGACTATAAGTGTTCAAACGGCCATAGTGACCCCCAGAAAAAAAAATAGTTGTGCTAAATAAATTTTTTATGTGTGGGTGTTTAAGTATCCGCGTGAAGCAAATTTCTACTCTCTTCTCATCAAAATGGGAACAAGACCATGTGAGTGATGTGACCAATTACCACCGAGCAGCCCAGAGCAGCTTCTGAATATTCACGTCCAATTGCTACTTTGGTGGAACAATTGGTTTGAACAGTTTCAAAAGGCGATGATGTCAAACGTGCGGCGTGATTAAACGCAGTGAAATTACCAGCCGTTGAGCTGAAAAAGAAGCTCGGTTTCCATCCCAGGGTAATTCTGCTTTTGAGTTTTGCAGAAAACGTTGTGCTCGGATGGCCTCTTCACACACCCCCTACCCCCAAATCAGCCAGGGCGAAGCTGAGTTTTGGAGGCAGCTCAGTGGAGGACATGCACGGGAGCTTTGATACGGGTGCAGCAAGTCAAACGCCTCCTCTTCACCCTGATCCTCACGTAGAACCACGCTTCTGCCCCAGGTAGAGCGATGTGGTGGCACATTTTGCAAGCATGCCGTGATGCAAATGTAATTTGAATCAAAGATTTTTAGGGCCAAGTATCTGGGAGATGAATTATTCCAATAATAGGCAAAGGCTATGTGTTTTCCGATATCAGCAGCATTTGGGAGCTCTTCTGCTTTCTGTACGGACAAGGAACACGTTAAACACACAGTCCTGCTGCTTGGTTCGTGCGTATTTCTCCCATCACTGAAAATGGCCTATATCCTTTTAAAAAATAGACCATTAATTCTTTCATCCAGCTCTCTCCTTCCACTTTAAAAACGCACATACCATTGTGAGTTACAGCTCAGTAGTAGCCCCGGTTTTACGACTGAGTCGTGCAGATCCAAGCATCAGGAGAAACAGCAATTTTTTATTGTTGTACGCAGAGAAGTATGCAGTTCCCAGATGGCAGAAGGGAGCTGGGAGCACACAGGAGGAGGAAAAGTAGTACGTCCTCCAGGATCGTATCTGATGCTGAGCCCTGGTCAGACAGACCAGGCACAGAAATGCTGCCCTTTTCTGGCTGCTCGGGTTTGGGGCCAGCTCTGAAAACCATTTCTCTCCTCCTGGTCCCCTTCAGGGAAGGTGTCTGTGCATACTCATGTATAGAAAAAAACACGTTTTTTTCTTAACAAGCGACTCTGACACATTTTGCCAATGTGCAAAATGCTTCTTAAACATGATGCAGGAGGCTGAGATGGGGAAACACTCTGTATAAAACCCTCCCTGCAAGTGGGGAACTTTTTTTTCCTTTCTTCTTGTTTTCTATCCAGACATCTGAGCTAATTTTCCCTATCCATAGGCTTCCCCCACCCCCTCAAAAACAAAACAAAACAAAACAAAATGAAAAAACACCACACCAAAAACCGGGAGGGGGGAGACTGTATTCACTAATTATACATCCTGAAAAGAATTTGGTTCAGTGTAAGATGATCCTAGTGATATGCTAATCCTTTTTTCTGCTTGGTGCAGCCTGAAGCCTGTCTCTAACATTTTTTTCAACTGTATGACAATAAAAGTTGTGGCAACAAAAGAAATAAATGGGCAGCTAAAGAAGGTATAGCTGAAACACATGGCAGACCAGTTCTCTCCTCTCCTTCTGGCTGCTCTTTTGTAGGCTCTGGTTTGGTATCCTCAAGTCAATAGCCAAAGCCAGCCACCTTAGCAACTTAGTATGACACCCAAGCCCTCTCTCTTTACATTCATGAATAGTCAGCAAGCAGCAGACAAAATAGAACTAATCTTTTTTGACAGAATTGTTCAATTTTAGAGGAAAGGCTTTTGAGGCACCTTCCATACATTTGCAGAATATGAGACAACAATGGCCACCACCGCGTTTTACAAAAGGACGACCAGGGGTGCGCGAGCGCGCGCAGACGCGCGCACAACGGCCGTTGCGATAAAATATCGCGGCTAAGTTCAAGCGATCGCAGGATATGCCCGTTGTTAGGGGGAAAGCTGGCAGGCAAGAAAAAATAAATCCATTTTTTTGAACGAAATCTCCATTGTTTTGTTGCTGATTATTAAGCATACACATCCCGATAATGTGCGATTAGGGCTATTTGTCTTGATTAACCAAAGTTAAGAGAGCTGATTAATATCCACTCTTTAATTTCCTGTCATAGGCTGATAACTTCATCTTTTTTTTTTTTTTTTCTTTTCTTTTTTGGACCAATGATTCTTATCGTGAAATGCGTTCAATCCAGCAGGTTCTCGCCTGCATTTAAAAGCTGGTTGTGCCATTTCGAAATCCCGTAGCACAGCAGCCACTCACAAGTCTTGTATGTGCGGAGGAGGCCATTCCTCCTTTTCCTTTCTCTCCCCTCCATTTAATGCAAACCATATCTCTATCTCCAAATACAGTCTGAGCAGGAAATAATAATAATAATAATAATAATAATAATAATAATAATAATAATAATAATAATAATAATACTAATACTAATAACAACAACAACAACAACAACAACAACATCATCATCTACCCAGTGTATGGGCAAAACCAGAAGTTAGCAACATGGTCCATGCAGCTGCAACACTACATTTAAAATTCAGTTTACTCCTAGGAAGAGGGCTAATCCTGCCCCTGTAATTCCCTACAGCCAAAATGTACCCCCCTCCCTGAGTGACAGTGCAATGCAAAGACACTCGCACGCTTATCTTCCCCAACCAGATGGCCGACTTGGATCAATGCACACACGCCACGATCAATGGGAGCGATAAAGAATTAGGAAAACAGTGGTACATGCTCCCAGAAAGCTTGTACACTGCATAATTATTTTATGATTCTACACATGGCTACATGTGATACTGGAGTCAAGAAGGAAAAGGATAATTAGAGAGCCAGAAAGCACCCGTACTGCACTACACACTTTGTCAGTCAGCAGTTCCCACTCGGCTCAACTCACCGCCGTTATCTCCTCTCCTGCCCCCTCGCACACGAATTTAGGGAATATGTAAAATATTAGGGGGAGGCAGCTTCTGGGTTACAGAGACGGGATACGGGAGATTACCGTGTCCGGTGATACGACAGCAAAAGTTTTTGTCCGAGGGCTGGGGTGGACCGCGTGAGCATCGCTCACGGAGGGGAGTGTGGGGTGGCATTGGTGGGGCACAGGGGCACCTGCGACGAGCAGGGGCTGCATCTGAACCCCTCTAGGGCTTTGTTGGGAGAGGGACATTGCCACGTCCATTCAATAAAATACAGCTGCATATGTTACTCTCTGGGTTTGGTTTTTTTTTTTTTCCTCCCGGCAGCAATTTTGTGATTGGCTCCTTGTATCCAACCTATTTGCCACGGCGCTGCCGAGCAGAAAAGATGGGGGGAGGAAAGAGCTGCCCCCCCCTGCCCCTCCCCAAACCGATCGAATGACACAGAATAAATATCAAAGTGCTGGATGGTTACGACTGTGAACCTGGATGCCAAAGAGCACATGACCGAGATTAAGGAGCAGAACAATGCCAGGCAGAAAGCTGCCCTTGGTGGCAAGGCAGGCAGGGAGAGATCACCGCGCCGAGCGCTTTGCAGAAACACCTCGTCACCGCCTGATGCCACCGACGCGTCCTCGCCCGCCGCCCCAATACCGCATCGAAATCGCCGATGGGGATGGAGGGAGGAGGAAGGAGATGGGCTGCCATCAGCATCAGAGGCAAAGCTGGGGCACCCTTGTCCCTTCAGGTGGAGGTCAAGGACCTTCCCGTTGGACGTCAGGCTGGTGGAGGGATGGTTTTGCTGTGCAAGGGGAGAACGGGATAGGAAATATCCAAAAAAGATTATAGAGAATTCACTTACCAACCAGTCAAGGAGTAGAGGGGTGTGATGGAGAGCTGGAGCTCAGAGGGAAATGGGGTAGGCGTCACCATCCCTTCCACGGCTGCCTTTCCTCCTGGAGGCTCAGTGCATGCTGCAGAAGTGCCATTGCTGGAGACCATGGTTCAGAGAGGCCTGTCCAAGCCCTTCTGCAAGGATGTGGGTGAGGGGCTCACCTGGCATCTCCTCATCCCTGTCCTAGCCTGCTGCCCCAGCATAAATCAGGGCCAAACAGCACCTTTCAGTGAAATTAATGAAGAGACATTGTGGTGGTAACGTGTTTGGAAATGTCTGTTTTAAGTGCGATGGTTTAAAAGAGAGGAATTGAGGTCCTTCCTGCTAACATTTGACTTTAATCAAGATGAGAGCCCAGAGCCCTTGCCCTGACATGCAGAGCAAAACGTCTCTGATGTGCACTTAGACTAAAACAGTCACCCCCAAAGTATCTGCACTTTGTTCTTCTCCTCTGCTCAGACACAGGTCATTGCATGGCAAAGGCACATCAAACTGCAGTGGCTTCACCAGTAGAAACAGCCACGGTGAGCATATCTTAGAGGCTGGACTGGTGATTAGAGATACCCCATGCATGACAAGTCACTCACTGAATTGGTTATTGCAGCTCCATCCCTGAGCACACGTTTCAGCTCATTTGTAACGATCTCCCACCGTACTGGGTCTCAAATCAAAACACCCATGAGAGCTTGGCTTGCCCAGCAGTTTTTTGCTCCATGAAAATCACATGAACGTAAGAAAGGTGAGAAAGAACACGGCATGACTTGAGCCATTTTAAGCAAATATCCTCCACTGCTGAGTCAGAAATCGTGCGGCGTCAGTTCTGCCTCTGAGGAAAAACATTCAGGTGACGTTGCTTGCAGGTATCGCTGCAGGGAGCTGAGCAGCACAAGTGGGTCAGTCTGGGATGGAGGGTGAACACTGGTGGGTAGGTGAGGTGAGACACACAATGATGTTAACTCACTCGTTTCTTCTTCTCTTCTCTTCCGGAGGCTGGTAGCATCTGCGAGGAGGGAGATAAAGCCAACACTTAGAGGAATGTCTACAACAAGGTGCTCTCATAATGCATCTCACTCAAAGTACCACCCTAACTGGGCAACTCTTCGTGAAGGACTTATAGTCCTGGCCAACCGTGCGTGGTGCCTCACCACCTAAAATCAGCTCACTCTGATGAGTGTGTAATCTTCACTGGTGTCGATGGTCCAGATGCCACCATCAAAGCAGCATTATTCTATCTGTACAGTTAGGCATCATCCCAGATCTTGGAGAGACAGTTTTTCTGGAGGAGGTGGGCAGTGTATAAGCAAAGTGCCATTAGTTTGACCACTATGGCTGTTTCAACTTCTTAATCAAAATGTCTCTCTAAAAAAAAAATTACTTTCTGAACAGAAATGAATTTTCATTGATGCCTTCTGTTTCTTTTGATGTTTTATGGTTATGTATGGAAAAAACCTCATAGAATTTCCCTTTATTTAAAAATGTGATATTTTGGTAAAAGTTTTATTAAAGGTTTACCTCAAACTGAATATTTATCCTATAAAATAAAAGAAAATTCATAGTTTTAGTTTTCAAAGTTTTTTCCATTCCTTTTTTTTTTGTCAAAAAATGATAGAAGCTTCAGATAGAAAAAGGAAATAATTCCGAAATTTCTTATGAGAAATAATTGCCTTCGCTAATCATTGTTTCCACAACTAAAAGGTTCTTTAGTGACACAGGTTCTGCCTTTGGAGTTGGCATCATACTGGGTAACAGTGTAATTAGAAATAGAGAGATGTAATAACTCTCCAGGTTGGAACAGATCTGTACGAGATCAGTTTTGCCTCACTTGGATACGGACTATCCATTTCTGGAGTGCAATTTAATTACTTCTGTGGTAGCAGGTGGTAAGTTCTGCATCTCCCCTGACTGGCAAAGTGCCTCTTCTCCTCCTCAGTCCCTATGCCTTCGCCGATACCGTCCTCATCCTCTCTGGGTCTGTCTGTTGCTCAGTATTTTCCTGCCATAGCAGCTACGATGCACAGATTCTACCGTTTGTTTCGGTAAGCAAAGACCTGGAGCCACAGCTGCAACCAAAGAAAGCACACTGCAACTCAGAAGAGCGTATTTTTTTCCAACTTGCTGTGTGTTAGTCAGCCTTTCTAACACAGAATTAAATAACCTGACAGATGCCTCAAATTTCTCCAGCCACTTTTGGTCCCTTAAGACAGGCAGGGATGACTAGAACGTGTGGTACACCATGGCCATGTCTCCTTTCTCTCAGCCAGGCCTGTCCCAAAGGTTTTGGATATCACATAGCTATCTAGACATTGACTCTAGGGTGGCTGGATGTATCATCTTTTATTAACATGCCTGGATTGGTGTCTTCTGGTGAGGTTGATCCATGTCACTTACGGAGTAACTTGAAGTTCACATGCCATGGTCCCTCCTTGATATCAAGACTGGAAGTGCAAATGCATGTCCTGTTGTGAGAGAGGGTGTGAAAACAGCCTGGGGTCAGCTGACGAGATGCCCACAGCAATCACACCACAAAGCAGCTCATGATCATCCCCCCATCACCTGTGGACTGTTCATGGGATGGGAGCACATCTGGTTGCATGTGAAAAGCCCTCTGAGAAGGAAGACCTCAGGGTAGCTGCTGCGGACGGGTTCCTGCAAACGTTTTTCCCAAAGTCCATTGAGTAAGAGACAAATCTGGAAGAAGACAAAAACTCTCTGCAGACCAATTTCCAGAACTCTGTCCCACATTACAGAAGGGGAACAGAGGTATTTCTTGGTGCCTCACACAACATGTGTATGCGAGACACGTCACCGTGCTGTGGGTGATAACATATGACACTGATGTCACTTCTAATGACTTACAGGATTTGCTGAAATAAATGGAAAATAACTTTTACTTCTCAGCTATTGAGAGCAAATAGGACTTAAATTGTCACAGGTGCAAGTAGGCCAGTAGAGAAGTAAGCAACATTTTTCTGTGTCTTGTTTACATGTTGTGGTTTTTTTTTTTGTCTCTTGTAAGGCCCAATAGCATATTCTCTCTCTTCTCTTCCATTATTTCCTACTTCATTTTAGGTTCCAGTTTTGGCCTTGAACAATAACACTGTTATCAGAGAGCAGTGCCTTGGACTCATGGAGGCTTTCAGAAAATATTGGTGCCATCTTCCATAAAACATTTTAAACACAGACTATTTGTTTTTAGTCTCCCTTCTGGTTTTGCACACTACAAAGAGGACATTTAATATGTACAATAGAATTAATAGGGATGCAGTGTAAGCAGGACTTACATTCAAAATACACTTCCACAAAACAAAGGAGCAGCTGTGAAAATGTAGAGTCCGCTGAAAATTTTTTACTTGGGTATCACATTTGCTAAAAGATTTACTCTGCAAAGTTTTATCTAATTTCCCATTCATTCAATTAAGCAGAGAGATAAATGCCCAGATCCCAAGAGATTAGGGGAAACTATGTTTCTCTCCCCCTTACACTTGTGATCAAGACTGTATTCAATTTCATGATTACCATTATAAAGTTCATGCTTACAGGCTCTGTGCTGCTGATAGATGAACACCTCCATCGTCCATCAAATCCAATGGGATTTGGAAGTACTCAGAATCCCACAGATTTCTCCAGATCAGGAGGATTCAAATCATGTAGGAAATTATATCCCATTTGGTAAGATTAGAGCAATGATCTTTCAGCTCTGCTGGGAGGAATGGCCAAAACTCACGGGTTACCAGAGCTGTCAGTTCAGTCTCAGAACCAAGCACCCATCAAAACCTCTTGGAAAGGAATCACATGGTAAAGATAAGGCAGAGGAAAACAGATAAAATGAAAATTACTCTCTTTTCCCCTGGTATTTGTGTCACACAACCTTATTGACTGCATTAAGCAAAGTCAGGAAGACTGTTGAACCGAAACAGAAATACGTGCCAATGTTTTGTTGAGCATCAGTCCAGAATTCTGCTTTTTCCCCTGGCGATTAGAACATTGATGTTTTAGTCATCAGGATAATTATTTTCTGGAGTTAGCCATCAATTTAAAGGTAAATTATAGATCTCGTGAAAGCTTGAAGTCCATGATACAGCCAACAGACCACTCTCCCTGAGTCAGGAATGCTCTGCTACTCCTTCTACAGAAGGTGACCAGTGGGTAGAAAGAGAGATTGAACACAGAGTGAGCACAGCCAGAGACACTCATCCTAAAAACACAGAGCTGAGAAGATGGTTCCTGGTCACTCTTAACACATCAGGAGAGGGCATGGCTGAAATGTCCCAACGTCCCACCACACCATCAACGCTTGGGAGCTGTCAGCAGTAGTTAGTCTGAGCAGCCTTGAGGCCAGTAAGTTCCGTGGATGCAGAAGAAACGATGGCTGACCACCTCCACATTGAACCATCCAGGCTGCAGCTAGGGCACATGATAGAGGTTTGCTGGTGCCAGCATTACTGTGAAAGCTGCAGAAATGCAGACATGTTTCAATTTTACCCTACAATGAAGCACCTTTGAAGGAACTGCTTTAGGACCTCAACAAACTCTTTAGCCTTTTTCTTCATACTTTCTAATTCCACCAAAATTTCTTGAGTCACCCTGGGTCCTCAAGCACAGCACAAACATGCAACAAAGACCTGCTCGTGTCTTAGGGACTTTATGATCCAAATACAGTCCAGGTTCTGGGTAGCAAGAGTTTTTCCTGCAATTTACGCTTATGCTTGTATGGCTAATGGGAATGGACAATCCCAGCACCCAACAGATCAAAGGGAAATTGAATTTCCAGCGCTTCTGGCAGGCAAGATGTTTTCAAGTCGTCTTGTCCCAAACACTAATGAACAGCAGAACTGTAGAAGGGTAGCAGCTCCTGTACATATTCAAGGCAAAGCATTTGGCATCTCATTTTGATGAGACCACTACCTCTCATATTGATCTGCATTGTCTCAGTATTTCTTCTGTTCATCCATTTGATGGCTCTAAACTTCTACTTGGATTGAAAAACCCTTTGAGGATGAAAATAATCTTGGTTGTTTTTGCATTTAAAAGCACAATGATCCACAACCAGGTTGTAGCAAATCTGTGATACTTCTCCTACTGCTACTACAACTATTACTATAATTAGAACTTACCCTTTCTTGATACCTTGATTAAGAATTAATTTCCAAAAGCATCCTCAGGTATGCAGCATTTTGCAGATTTGGGCCTCAGATAACAAACATAGTTATTTGACAACACTAATATAAAATGTTAATTCAGGTACCAAAGCAGGAACACTTTGGGATGTTAAATAGACTTTCTTGGATTTTGATGTCTGTTTGTAAAAAAATAAAGAAAACAAGACAAATGATAGAAAAGACCTAAGATATTATTCTAAATTTTATCAGAAATTTCTGATTAAACATATGTGAATACATTGTCTGGTTTTAATAAGCTTGAAAACCTCATCAGCAATTAACTGGCAAAACAGAATGATGCTGCATAGTGAAGCAAGGGTAATTGTGCTCATTATATCGCCAGCGATGTGGTTGATCAAAAAGAAAAACACTGTTTTCCCTGAAGTTCATTTACAGTATTTCGGCGGAATTTGCACGATAGGCATTAATCAGACAAACTTCTTCGCACAGAAACTGCTCACCAACCTGCAAAGCCCAGCACACTGTCAACATGCTTGAGGGGTCTCCCACTAGATGTGCATATCTCTTTTTTCCAAGGCTGCCAGTGTTATTTTTCCATTTAATCTGAAATATCCGTATTTGTCCCTCCAGAAGCAACACCAGCCTCTTCTCGTTCTGCATTGCGGAGAGAAAGTGTTGAGGGACAGCAGGGTGCACGGATACCTCTGTGAACTGCTCTTCAGAGGCAAACTTATCTCAGTCAATATACATGGAAAGAAGAATATGGTGGAACCTCGTTATTACAAAAAGTGAAAACGCTGATTGTTTTTCTACAGCGACGTAATTAGAGTCACCCAAGCACGTGAAAGAGGCAAAGCCTGCAGGCAGAGGGAAGAAAATCAGTTGACACAACTGGGAAAAGAACAAACTGCAGGGCATAAAAAACATTTTCACAACAAAAATTTACATCATTTTTCTGATCCAAAACTGGGATTTTGAGGTTTGGCTTTTCCACTAATGTCTTTTTTCAGGACGGGACAAACCGTCTGGACCACCCTGGAAAATCACAGCTCCCTTTTCAACCAAAGGGCACATGCAACCCAGTGAACGGTGACTCTATAAAGGAACTGCCTGCTTTGTTTGGGCCTTGCTCTGTATACGAACAAGCACTTCACCCATTCCCCTTGTCCTTGCCTCTTATTTCCATAATTACCTGCATTTATTGCTTACTGTGAATATGATGCATTTAATGCCTCAATTTATTCAAATGGGTTCTGCAGCTGTAGGTGCCCAGCGCTGCACCTACGGGTTTCTTTAATGGTTTGGTACTGGTTTTCTTACTCAGTGTAACCAAACACCAGAGTCCTCCAGGGATATAGAACAACCCCTTTTCCAAGTCAGCAAACTTTCAGTTGTGTCAACACTTGCTTAGCGACGTCTATTTTTTTGTTTCAGAAACGTGTGCCAATACGATGCCTGCGCCCACATTTTTGACAGAAAAGACCAGTGGGCTTGAATTATAGCTCTTATTTTACCTATTCTCAGCGCTATGTCCTTCTAAGATCTGTTTCTGAAAAACATTTTTTTCTGCCTCAGAAAAAAAAGACAGAGAATTACTCTGATTTAGCGCAAAACTGATTTTTTAATTTACAGGGAATCCTTCTATTTTCCGTTGTGTGCAAATATTTTGTATGAGAGCTGCCATGTGCAAACAAGCAAAACGATTTCCAACATTTCATTAAGATACATATAGGAGAAAAAGAAGGGAATATGACGAGGTTCATTGCCAAATTCAAATCTGCATCTGACCAAGAATTCACCGATGTAATTCCATCAAAGACAAGGGAGTTACGTCAGCTCGATTTGGAATAAGAAAGTTCAGGGAAAAGGCTCTGAGCCTTTAAGCACAGATTCCTTTTATGAAAACAGTCAGGAGGCAGCAATTAAACTCAGTTACATTGAGATGAACATGCCCTCCCCGTGCCCAGCTCAGAGACCACACACGCGCCGGGTGATTCTCCAGGAATGAATGTATCCTGCTCTGGCCAAGGGCCAGGTCAGTTATAGCCAAAAACTCTTTGAGGTTTTGGCTCAAAGGTGCAGCCCTGTGAAATACTTAGGGAGACAATCCTGTGCTCCGTAGTCCGTCCTGATGAAATTGCCCCTTTCGGAGTACGCAGGACATTGACCCAATTTGCACAGACCCTCGGCATTAGCATAGACCCATTTCAAGCGAGGTCTTTGAACACCAGTTGCCTCCAAAATCCATTACCTCTCTCCCTGCTGGGTTTTGTGCCTTAAGTATCAGGCAGAGGCTGGGAGAAGAAAAGGAAAAGAAAAAAACCAGTAAGTTAAATCCTAAGCCCAAATAATTAGACATGTTTTGGTTCGTTCTCTAAACTCTTACTTATTGTTGTTTCTCCATTTGACAGAATATAATCTGATTTTTTTTTCAGACTTGACACACAGGTCAGTTAATCCAGAGGTTCGTAAGTATGAAGGAGCCAGAGAGAGAGGCAAATACCAACTTTGGATGTGTTTGTCACAGCACTTCATCTCTATTTCCAGCCTCATCTGATGTACAAGCAAACTTCAGAGTCAGCCTTGCTTGCAGGTACCCGGAGAAAACTTCACTTGGAGAGGGAAAGAAATGCCGGATGACTTTGCTGTCTGGCAGATAAGCTTAAGGGTAACGATAATATCTCATCCTTTGTCACTAACAAGAGGCAGGCTTGGCTTTGCTGGATAATTTTAAAGGGAAAACTGCTCATAGAAAAATCCTACGTGGACGGAGGAGAGATTTAGCTCTACATTGAAAAAGTAGCAGGCATTTTTATTTCATTTAGAGGTGAAGATCCAGCCCTGGCCTGGCATGGAGGGGACTCACTGCTGTTGAATATTAGATGTAGAGTGCAGGACAACGGAAAGAGCAAAGGGCAGTGAATTTGATTTCTTAAGGCTTTTTGTTTCTTTGTGTTCAGGAGCAAGGATTTAAACTTGATGCCTAGAAAATATAGGGAGAAAGATTATTTCTGCTAAATATCTGACACTTTGGTGCAGTTCACCATCATTACTCTCTGCAAGTGCTCGATGACAGTTAAAGCCTGTTTGAAGGCAGGACCTACCGACCAAAGTCAAGAGAGGCTCCTCAGCTGGAGTAAAGCTCTGCTGCCGCGGGCTGTTTTACTTGTGGTCAGACCACAGCATGACCTACAACATACTAACCTTTGGGTTGCAAGTGCAGATCTGAGCCTTGACTTGTCTCCATAAAGAAGTTCTCGTGCTGCAAGTTGGAGGGGAAGGGAATTTGCACAACATGTTCTCTGTATCACATGTCTGTGTGTCACAAGATTTTGTACTTCAAACAAGCAGTGAAGCCTTCGCTAACTGTAGGATGACTGTGAGGAGCTTGGTTAGAGTAGGTACCTACCCTTTGGCATGACTGGAGTAACAAATCCGACCTTTAGTGCAACTCATCTAATTCACATGCAACATGCACTGCACTTATCAGTATGGCATCTCAGTACAGGGTAATGTGTGTATATCACAGAATCATAGAATGGTTTGGATTAGAAGGGACCTTCAAGATCATCTACTTCCAACCCCTCGTGCCATGGGCAGGGACACCTTCCACTAGACCAGGCTGCTCAAAGCCTCATCCAACCTGGCCTTGAACAATTCCAGGGATGGGGCAGCCACAACTTCTCTGGGCAACCTGTTCCAGTGTTTTATCACCCTCAGAGTGAAGTTCTTCCTTAGATCTCATCAAAATCTCTCCTCTTTCAGTTTAAAGCCATCACCCCTTGTCCTATCACTACATGCCCTTGTCCAAAGTCCCTCTCCAGCTCTCTTGTAGCCCCTTTAGGCACTGGAAGGCTGCTAGAAGGTCTCCCCAGAGCCTTCTCTTCTCGAGGCTGAATAGCCCTAACTCTCTCAGCCTGTCTTCATAGGAGAGGTGCTCCAGTCCTTGGATCATCTTCGTGGCCTGCTCCAACAGCTTCATGTCCTTATGGTGGGGATGCTGAACAGCAATCCAGGTGAGGTCTCACAAGAGCAGAATAGAGGGGCTCAGAGTAATAAAGGCTCAACCTTAATCTTCAACATTTGCACTGAGACCCTGAGTACAGCATGACCATTTTCCTTCTTCTATTGTTCCTATCTTATATGGGTTCTTACACTGTGCATGTCACTGGACACAGCTGTTTGCTCTTCCCTCCTTTTTTTTCAGTGGAGTTTGCTGCATTGGTTGGGTTTTCTTCAGAAAGTGAATTCTTACCTTGCGTGATTCAGGTACAAAAGAAAATAAGATTGAAGAATACAATTGGAGTAGAAGGGAGTGAGATCTGTGATGCTCATTTCTTCATGGAATCAACTTTTCACCGGCTTTCAGGGAAGTTGTATCTCTCACCCAGGGGCTCTTCACTCTATTATGCAGCGCTCCACAATTCAGAGGAGCAAAATTCTTGAGGATAGCCCTCCAAGGGCCTTCAGTGTTTTTTCCAGTAGCCTTTTCCCAGGGTTTGCTGGACCTTGTCAACAGAGAATAGACTATAAACTGGATTTGAAATTCTCTGAAAAGCCACTTAAAGGACTGGAGGTGTGATGCAGCATCATTAAGGAGACACCTGATGGCTTTTCTCACTAGCTAGAGTCTTCCAAATGCTGATGGCTTTATGCACAGTTCTCTTGCACTGCTGCACTTCTGTAAAATGACAAAATACTGCAGGAACAAGGTGAGGTGACCACCGGAGGAGCTATGACAGAGCTGGAAGGAAACAGCGGAGGATATTACTTGCACATGCTGCTATGGAAGAGATTACTGTCAGGGAAGACTGAGCTGAATGGACACCTTCAACAACAACAAAAAAAGACAGTGTTAGAGCTAGATACTCTTTGAAATCTTTTCCTCCGAGCAACAGCATTACCTCCGCCTCGCTAAGATTCAGTTCCAACGAGCTCTTCTCCCTTCATAAAACTGTCCTGATGTGAAGGATGTAGCTCTGCGTGGTGGCAAATAGGAAAGGCTGCATGTTATCTGCGTGCTGCTGGCACTCAAAGCGATGCTGCCTAATCATTTTATCTTTGGGTTTCACAGAGGTGTTAAAAAAAGGCCAGAGAGGAGCTGATCTTTGCGAGACTCCACAAACAAAGATCTCGGAGGTGCAGCTTTATTTAGTCCATTTTAGCATTTCACCCTGCAGTCCTGATAACCTGTTTGCCAAGAGAAGGCAGACCCGTGTGGTCTCCAGGATCAAAACAACTTGATGAGGTGAGTAGTTGGTGTTTGGCTAACTTCACAGGGCTTGCTCAGGAGCAGGAGCTCAGCCGATGGGAGGCAATAAGCTGGAACTGATCTACTATGGGGCAGGAGGTTTCCTTCATGTCCGCAGGATGGAAATGGCATGGACTAAATTAACAAGACTTTGGGGGACAGGGAGGAAAAGAGTGGTTTTTACATCATCCAGAACTTCTCAGTTGCAACCGCACTGCTCCTTGGGAGCAAAGGCAAGCTGTTGACCAGTGTGTTACAAGACATTTTGCTTCAGAAAACCATGGATGCAAAGAGTGGCTCTACTTAAGAACTGCAATTTGAATCAAGGTTACTACAACAACTAATGTATGGAACCTGCTTTCTCCACTACTTTGACAGCCATTTTGCACACACATTCTGATCATACTTTCTCAGGGTGGAAAAATTACTCACCAGGCTTCAGCTCTGCTTTTTCTCTTGGCAAGAGCTGCCAGCCCAGGTGATCGGAATGTAATTTTGCAGATTATTTGGAAGTGTCAGCCTACTCAGATGCTCCTTTTCATGTCATTATCAATATTTGTAAAATATAGCCTGCTTTGAAAACATTTCCTGCCTTAAGAATAATAGAATTTTACCTGGATTATATAGGTTTTAAAAGTTCTCATCAACAGACTGTGGGCTTGCTAATAAGTACAAGAAACCTGAAGGAGGAGAAACACAAGAAAACTCCAGAAACTAAATGTTGTGAGAATTCGTCTTCTTGAACGGTGATTCATGCATGCAATTCTCATGAGTATTACCAGGAGTTATGGATATAAATCCTAGCACATCAAGAAGGGAATATAACCCGTAGTGGTTAGGAATTAAAAGCATTCTGGGGGGGCGCGGAGTCTCTTCTTAAGACACAGAGTCACTGTGTGCATCTAAATCCCTGTACACCGAGATGCGAATACGTTAGGATCACAGTAACAACGACGCCTATGCAGCTTGTGCGGCGCTTTTGAAATTGGATGACACAGACACATCTTTCCAAATTAGCGATTTAAAATTGCAGGTGGCTGGCGCTTTCGGTTTTCATCCGCCCTGTAAGCCTGGAGATGGTTTCGCTAATACGGCACTTCCCAGATGTTTAGACCCCAGGTGTGCAACAGCGTTCTTATTGATGAGATTTAAGTTCTTTATTTTTTTTCCATACTGCTTATGATAGGAGCAAAGATAACTGCATCGGGTCATATCTTTCATTATCACACAATCCTCCTTTCTTTCTTGCATTACTGATGATGGGTTTAATTCTTTTTACAATGAATTTGTTGAGATTGTACATATATTTGTGTACAGGGCATGTCCTTACCTTAAAACAGGATAGTAGCTTTGTTCATTCATTTGTAAGCACTATCTCCATATGCACGCTCACTCCTGCAGCTATTATTTTACCAGTGCTTGTTAAACTATATTATTAATGAGTTGTTTTGGGTTTTTTTTTCAGTAATCATCTACAGGTAAGGAATCTTTCTTTTTGCTAGTCTCGCAAACCCTTGAATTTTGTCCCTGCACCATTAGATAGTGCATTTCAAGGTCTCATGGTTACTCTAGTTCCCATGGATATGTCTGAGGTTTACTTCAAGCCTTGTTTGCTTGTCTAAGCAACTACTAGGTTGGAGGGGGATTCATCTGTTTCAGGGCACGTATACACTACACAGGTACTTCCATTAGTACTAGTCCTCCTAATGCATTTTAAGTCAGTCAAGGAAGATGGGCACAATTTCCCTCAGTCCCACAGTATCAGATGAATCATATCCTAAAAGTATCTGTATATCCCCTGTGATACTATCCCCCTCCAGATACTATTCTGGACCCCCTGAGTCCAGAATAACAGGTTTAGATGATGATGGGCACATTGTAGGCATCTGCAGTCAAGTAAGATGACCTCTACCTTGTGTGCCAAATACAGACACTCATAAAAACAAAATCAGAGCAGCCAAAATGCTGAAACTCACAGAAAAAATGGCCACAATCAATCTATAGATTAAAAAAGAAGCAAACTCCCTTCAAATCAACTTGTGCGTATCATTAACACGCACCTTCAAGGAACTCGTCAGGTTTGTTAATGAATACCAAAGAAGTCCTCAGGCTTTGCTGTGTCAGGATGGACTGAGACAAAGATGAAAGCCATGTAGAGTTGGAAGCCAGGTGATCCACAGACTCAACCATTTCCAGTTTCTTTCACCATCCCCATCAGCAGATGCATCTTTCCTACAACTTCTCCAAAGGGGAGAAAAGGCAGATATTTATTAAATGTTCACAGCAGTGAAAAGGTTTCTGAGATTTCTCCCAAAAGACTCTCGACCTGAGGCCCTAGATATGCAATAATTAGCCTGAGAAAAGCAACCATCTGAAAGACAGAAATGTGGCAACCTTGAAGGAGCAAAAATCATGCTCTGAAAGAGGTATTTCCTCATTCCCACCCACACAAACACATCTATAACCCTGGAACTTCCCACGTTGTCACATTTTCTCTGAATTTTTAGCATATTCCAAAGCACCCTGAGATACTTCTAGAATGTCCAGTTCAATTCTTGTAACCAAGAAAGTCAGACTAATACCCAAAAGTGCCTCCTGGTCACCAGGTCCTCTACATTTATGCACTCAGTTTGCACCAGTAAAGGATTTTTTTCTACTGTATGGAGAATTATGGACATTCAGAGTGTTGTGCATATTTTCCTTTAAGATATGCTCAGGTCCACCAGCACTCATGGTTTTGAGGCAATAACCCTAGGGTGAAACGCTATGTTTTGTGTCATTCAGTAAGTCATATGGGACTCACCCAACATTTGCCTCTGTCTTAAAGCGTCTGAGGCCCACAGACAAAAATAAAAGTACCCATATGGGCATGAGTTAAATTAGTGGGTACTTTCCATGATGTACTGTGCAACAAGCAGCAAAAGAGACAGTCCCCTTCTAAAAGGACTGCAGGATGTCAGACCAAAGTATGACACTCAGAAAATGGAATAAATCCGTCTCTGATCATTACCAAAGTGCTGAGTTTGCAGTAGATATTTCTCTTATCAAAACCTATAGCCAGGTTCTCTGATAAGGGTAATTTCCCAGCTGTTTACTAGCCAGAGAAACAGGTCATCCAGGGGGAAACTGTCTCCCAGAAAAGGAAGAGCCGTGACCCAACAATGAAATAAGTGTAAGAAAAGGTCTGCCTATACAGCAAAGTGTTACAGTTATTATAATTCCTGAAAATGCCAGGGAGCTGAGTTCACAAGACTCTTCCAGCTGCATATCCCAGTGTCTTACATGACACCCTCCCACCTCTACCAGCTGCAACATGTGCCTTTATGAATATAACCCTAAAGTGTATTCATTAAGAGAACGATACTAGAACTAAGCACTATCAGTATTCAGGTTGGCTATCATGTCAACACGTGTCATATTTCAGAAAATAAAATATAAGCTGTGGAGTACTATATTTTGCTTTTCCTTCCTGTTTCTGAAGAAATTACTCTCCTACTTATTCCACTGTCATTCTTACTGCCAAGGAGCCACCTGAATTAGCATTTTCCTCAAAAAAGAACATTCTGAACACAAATTTCCTATATAGCTTCTTGAAACACTGCAGTGAGCAAATTTCCTGTTTTTTCAAGTACTGAAAGTAGAAACTTGGCCTTGGGAGTCACGGGCAGCCACTGCTGGCAGAGAAGCACTGCTGGGTGGCATCTGTCATCAGCCACTGCTGAGCTGAAATATTCAGTTCCTAGCAGCATGTTGTGCATTAAACAAACAAACAAACAAGCAAACAAACAAAAAGCCTTCCAAGAATTCTCCAAAAGCAGTCTGAAGCAGAAGACAATTTGAGAAAGCGCTGCCTATTTTTCAGCTGCTCCTCCATCAGAAAAATTTGCGTCAAGTATCACGTGAATTGAGCACCGAGCTCTGCACAGATTAGTTTGAACTGCAGTGTGAAAAATGTCAGGCAGCAATTCTGATCGGTCTAATTGTGGTCTATAGCACTTCTCCAGACAGAGGATTTGAAGTGGTACTTTAATCTAGGGAAAATACCTGATAGAAACATGCCTTTTGACTCCTAGAGAAAGACATATAAAGAAACAATTCCTTGAAAACTCAGCCAGAGGAATTCTAGAAATAAGGTAAACATTTATAATATTGAAAGTGATCAATTCTAGTGACAAACATCCAGCAAAATGACAAACTGTCTGGCTCTTGAAGTCTTCAAATCACGAACAGACAGGACATTTTAATGTCACAAAATGTTGAACTTCACACCGATTTTAAATTAATAAAATCCTCTGGTCTGGGATGTGCAGTACGGTATGTCAGATTTAAGGACCACCGAGACTTAAAATGCTGACCCCATGAAAGCAAAGAGGTGCATGTGGTTCTGTGACTGTCTCATGAGATGGACCAGTTTGTCCCAGAGCTCTAAAGCCTGGGCCAAAAATTATGTAGGGACTAGACTTGTTCTAGGCTGAATTTTAAGCTATCAAGAAGCTCTTTACACCAGAAAGGCAGGTGATATGTTAGGCAAGAGATGCTTCAGCATTTTCTATAGATCCTGAGGGCCCCACAAATACATCTGTTCAAACATTTTGCCACTCAACCCTATAGGATTTAGGATACATGGGTTCCCTTCTTGATTCACATTAAACCTGTTATGGGTTCCCAAGCACGCTGGCCCTCCCACTCTGTTCCCTTCTCCCTCAAACCAAAACTACTTGTCTATTTAAAGTGCAAGCTCTGAGACACAGGGCTCTGACCCCTGCCTTGTTGCAAAGTTTGTCCTAACAACACTTCTAACAGGTAAGAGCATAAAAGCATTTCCATCACAGCTCTCTCTTTCAAGTGCTTTAAATGCAAAAAAAAAAAAAAAAGGGGAAGACTGTACTTTCCCCTATCTGGATCCTACTGCATCCCCAAAAATCAAGGTAAATACTTGATTAGAAGGCAATAAAATGTGTTTTGTAAAGAACAAAAACCTAGTTGTGCTTTAAAAATGATATAAACCTGCTGTGCATGAGAGCGTAAGCGTTGACATGAGTGTGTTAGGTTGAGGTTTAGAACATCATTATTTGCTCTTATTTACCAAATGTCTTACCCACCATATTATCTGCCTTCTCAGATGTGTACTGCTTTTGATTTTTAATTGCTCTTATTTACCAAACGTCTTACTCATTAGACTATCTACTTTTTCAGATGTGTTCCCATTCTGACTTCACTGCAAAGAGAACCAACATATCAAAACAGAGACACACAAGGCTTCCTCAGCATCTTGGTGCCTTTGACACAGTGTCCAGCACCTCCTCATACAACTCCGGCTGTTTAGCAAACGGCTCTTTCTCCCGCCCATGGTCTGTGACCTAACTTTGCTATCTCCCTGTTTAGCATGTAGGGAGATAATTAAGGCATTGACTGTGATAGGGGTGAGCTACAGATGTCAGAGATTGTATCTCCTCCACACCTTGCTGACGTGTCTTTCTGCCTTTGGTTTTCATGTACCGTTTGGAATGATTTATCTCCCTTTTAATGGAATAACTTCACCACCTGAAACGGTTTGTAACGCTGCACTTCATTTCTTTTCTCAAGGCTAATTGTTGTGGCAAGCTGGTCTCATTCTCCAAATATCTGAAGCATGTTGTCAACAGCGGCTCAATATTCAGAGCAACAGAAGCCCCCAGGGGTATTTAGTCACTCAATGCTAAATATGTTCTTAACTCTCCTGCTGGAGAGGACTCGAGAAGATGCTCACCACAGCCAGGGTCTTTTTGTGGTGGTGCCAAAAAGGGGCTCAAATGCCTCACAGAGTGTTAATGTGGGGGTCCAGGCAGGCAGGGGTTGTCTCTGGAGGTGGTTACCCCTCCACATCATCAAGAGAACCCAACACGATGTTCCCAAGAAATTCCCACCCAGGTAGGGCAGAGCCATGTGATACCTCTCACGGTCATCCGTCGGATTGGCACACCCCAGTGCACACCCTGCAGACCTCAGCTCAGCTTGCCTATACTGCCAAGGACTCAGCAACAAGGGCCAAAATCGCATCAGGCATGGGATTTTTCACATTTAGCCTCATCTTCATGAGCATTCTTCACCTCTCGGTGGCTTTGAATTTGCGATTAAAGCCCCTGAAGGTGGGAACATAAAAGGCAACTTTTGTGTGAAGAGCAGTTAACTCTGTGCAGTAGGTTGGAGGTTGGATTTATTGTTGCCTTATACAATAAAATCCATTTTTTGCTGAATAAAACCCAACTGTTTGCACTAACTGCTTAAGAACCCTCAAACATTTAACATAAAAAACATCTCCAAATGACAGTTTGCCCCAGACCTTCTAGTAGCTGAAAACCTAGAGCACAAAGGATGTAGTTTTCTAAAAGAAAAAATCTCAGTATATTCTTGAGGAAAGCAAACAATTCTATCAAAAATATCTAGTAATTAAAAATTCTAGAGAAATTATCAATAATTATAGACTACCTTTTTCAGCGGTTTTTTACTATATTTATATAGATCTCAGCGCATTAACAAGTCTCTCCATAGATTCAGATCTCTGGAACTAACAAACAAGTACCACACAAGTATAAACACCTATAGTGTTACTAAAAAACCGCTCTCCTGCTCTATGCAAGCCAATGTAACAACAGAAAAAAAAAAAAAAAGAAAAACAGCGGTAGCAAATATAAATAGTCTATCCTTTAGGATGCTTCAAATTATTCTGTTTTACCAAAAGTTGGTGTCATTTATAGCTTGAAGCAGGCAGGCTGAATTTTAGTACATTTTACCCTCTTATTGTTTCATCTAATGAAAATGTCCTTAGCTCATGACAAACACAATGATGAAAACTGATGGCTTGATATGCAAACTTTGACCCACAGCGATAGCCTACTATGTCACCAGCCAGGAAAATTCCAGGCGAAAACATTTTTGACAATAAGCAATAAAGGAACAGCATTCCAGGGAGGAACTCACTCTTGAGGCTGACAACTAGGCGAGAGATTAAAAAGGAAAGAGAGTGAATTTTAATGACCTGGAATGCTCTGGAAGATATGTCTGATGTAAGTATCAAAAAATTACAACAAAAAATGCAAACATGATAGAGCCCAAATACTCATGAAACTCTACATGTCTTTTTTTTTTTTTTTAAAGAAAAAGGAGAAATTAACTAATGTTACACTGTTCCTTCATTGCATACAGTCACTTTAAATAAGCCTTTGCCAAATTTAAGAAGGAAACCTTTGGTTGATCTTCTACCCGATCTTTTCTGTCACTTAGAAAGTTTTTGGGAGGATGACCTCTGGCTAGTCATCCTCTCAAACTAACTCCTTCTCTCACCTTGACACCTTTGGAGCAGTATCGAACTCCCTTGTGCGTTCTGAGGCTGACGTCAGGTCCTGTCCTCTTAGTTGCACTAAGTCTGACTTATACTTGAGAGCACTTTGGAGTTCAGTGGCAAGGCAGAAGCTGTAGTGAGGGACAATCAGCTGAGATATCACCTCTACCTGGAAGAGCATGGAGATCTCTTTCAAATAAAGGAACAAATGAGTGACCGAATGGCATAGGTCAAAGGCACACCTAGCTCAGCATCCCCTTGCTCACATGACTTATAACAGAATCCTGATAGAAAAAGGGAAAAAGAACAAACGCGCCACTGTGTTTCCCTTGGCATGTCGAGAATTTGTACCTTGGAAGGTCATAACCCTACTGGACTTCTGCCTCATCAATTTGCCTTGTCCCTTATCAGAAACTTGAACATGGTTTCTTGCACCTACTAAGCCACCTGTCTAGACAAAGATAATGTCTTTCACCCAAAGACAAGAAGATGACAATCTTTCGAAGTCAGGAATCAGAAGGAGCCCACCTGACCTCCAGCAGAATCAGCACAAAGATCCCTGGGTTGGTGGCCTGGGTCCCCATCCAGCTTTTGCTCTGGTTAAAGAGCAATCTAGGGGACATCATACACACGTACATAGAGATAAATACATTCTGGACTTGTCAAATCAGGGCCCGTACATCCAACTCAATTAAAGGGGATGCCTCGACTAATATTCTTCTAATCTTCTTTTTCTCAAAACCCAGATCTGCCTGCAAACCAGAGCAGAAGCTGAAAGTATTTCATAGAGCTGAAGACTGATGAGGCTGTAAAACAATTAAAAGCACCAGGACCCAGACACTACAGAAAGGGCACCACTGACTTGCCCAAAAGCTCTAGATAGATTATTAAAGTTTCTTGCAGACATCTGACCATGAAGGTGCTTGGCTTTTCTTCCCTCTACCAGACTCTACAGTCCCTAAGCACTAGCATTTATTGAACTGTCTTTTCTTCCAAGGAAAAAAAAAAAAAGAAAAAGAGGAAAAATTGTACAAAAAAATAAATCCTGCTTTTGTTCTGGATAAAACTAGGTCAGCGTTTTCCATCCGCACTGTCAGTTTTCTGTGGCGTGTTTCATACAAAGCATCATCATTCCAGCAAAAGGTATTTATAAAGTGAGCTTTGACAAAACAATTGTATATATTTTTTTTTTTTTCCAGAAAGGCTTTGGCATCTGTCACTGCCAGGAAAGATTTAAGATCTAGGTAGAATTTTCATCTCACACAATGACTTGGCCTATATTGACTAGATCTAATAGATCCGATGTTTTAAAACCCCTTGTCGCAGTAAAACACTATAAATTGCAGCTGTTTAGAAATCCCCCTCCTCCATGGAAAATTTTCAGCGGAAAAAGTATAAATGTTTCCAGGATTTCTTTTTACTCGGCACCCCCACAACCTCCCAGTTCTCTGGAATCAGAGGCAAGAAAATAGTACCGTAAGGGAGCTGGAGCATGCCAAAAAGAGTACCCCATGGGACAAGGATGATGCCAAGAACACAGACTACTGTGGGCAGGGGGCATGACAGAGGTTTTGCTGAAATAAATGAGAGAGTATTTTCACCAGAACTGGGGGAACAAAGACAACTTTTTTCATTTCTTCATAATTTGCAAGCAACTGGTAAACCAAGACCCTTCTCTGCACACATTTCAGTGCAATTACACACAGAAAAAAGCGGTACTTGAAATTTAAAAATAAACAGAAAAATATCTGTAATTCTCTTGCCATCTCTTTCAGCTTGCAGGTAATCAGGACTAGTTAAGGCTTATCATGAGCACACAGAATATTCACTCTGGGACATTTACTCCATTGTGGTAACAAATAACCCACCGCAAAGGCAATATCTTCACTTACCCCACCTTTGCCTCTCCATTAGGAATGTGCTGCCATTTTGGCGTCTGTTCAACGAAAGAAGATTTGCAGGTATAAGATGCAGGTGGGGTAGATGTTTATCATCAGCTCTCTAGTAAGATCATCCCTTAAACACAAAGATATGAGAGAGTCATCCGCTGTTGATACTTAAAATAAGCACAGAAGATCTGCATCAGTCATGGAGACGAAAGAAAAATGGACTGAGGGGCCTGGAGAAAAATAGCATCTCTACATCTCATTAGTAAAAGCGGGGTACAGGATTGATCAGGAAGATGGGAAGAATTGGAAGCAGAGGCATGCACACGAGAGAGAAGCAGAGGAGATCTACAGTGACAAAAATAAAAGATGGAGGAAGGACCATAGGGCTGAAGTCAATGGGTTGATCTGTAGAAGCGTTAGTAAAGGCATTGCAATCTGGCCTGCGTTTTCCCCGAGGTTCTTGCTCTTGGATAGAGTCAGAGGACTAGAGAGGATAAAACCTTAGATGGAGATGGGGAGGAAAGGCAGAGTTCAACACATCCCACAGCTCTGGAGACAAGGCAGGGGAGCCAAGACATAGCCATAAACTTGTTAATCTCAAAAGCTTCCTCTGAACTGTCCTAAACCAAACGTGCCACCAGAAAGCATTCCTGCAGCCCTGTAACAGCTCAGCGTCTCTCACAAGAACCACAGCATGTCCAGTAGAACAGCGAGGTTAGTCAGTAAATCAACATTATGTCAAATCCCAAAGTCAATCTGAGTCTGACTCATCTTGGAAACACAGCTCCCATGTCTTCAAACACAGCCAAATTCTTTACAGGAAAAAAAAGTGTCTGCTTCCCTGGGTGTTGTGAACAGGTAAATAAGTCTAGCAAAATCCAAACACGATTTGGCAGGATATAATACTTGTTGGAGATAATCCTACCTGCTGAAATTTCCTTTTAACCTCAGTGAAGACTCCAGTAGATGCTAAGTATAATCAGGACAGATACCAATTCTCTCCCACTGGAAAGCAGAGCGAATCGTCTTCAAAATATTATTCTTTCATGGCAGAGCATGGTGGCAAAGAAAAAGTTCTAGAAATAGTTACTTCGGGTGATTTTCTCCTGAAAAGTAGGCTGGGTGACTTTGGCTGCACTAGGTCCCCCAGGGTAATAAGAACATAACTCAGCCCATGCTTTTTAGGGGATGGAGAACCAAGGTGTTCCAGGTAGAAGGACTGTAGATTCCCACAGTAGGTGTTGGTCCGGTTTCTGCTGAACCCGTGGTGGGTTGGGAAGGACCGTGGCAAAGCCGTTGTCAGTGTTTCTTACTGGTTGAAATCCCCTTGCTACAACTTCTGCCTTGCCACTCAGCTTGACAATGGCTCTCAAGTATTACAGGATGGGGATGACTGTTGTGGTCATCTAAAGATACAATTTACAAACATCTTGCCCCGAAGCTCCACAAAGAGGTTTTCTGGAAATGCCTGTTACGTTACATAAAGTGTTTATTCGACTTCAGTTAAAGCTCTGATCATGCATTCATCGCAAATTTCGTTGTGAAACAGCATGAGTTCCATGATGATTAAAGGACTGATACTGCCATTATGAATTATAATTTGTAGCATGGAAGGCTGCAGTGCGATTCTCCCTGCAGAGGTAGGTGCCGTATATACCCTCCTGAAGAAGCATCCTTGGCCCTGGAAAACTTAGAAATCTGAACAGACAGTGCAGACAAAAGAACTACCATTATCTTCCTTTTACAGATGGGGAACTGAGGCACAGAGAGATTAAGTGACTTGCCAACATCTGTGGAAGAATGGAGGATTAAACCTTGATCTCCTGAGTCCAAGTCTGGTGTTCAGTCACCGGACCAACCTTCCCGCTCCTCCTAGTGTGTTATTGCTGTCATCTGCTCAGTGGTTTTTCCTACTCGTTTCTACCTAATCCCTTTTCAAGGTAGCCCTTCAGGGACTGTTACTTATGTGGGTCAGGGCTTGATACAGCCATGCCAAAGAGGGACATACTGTTTTGTCCTTTTGGGCATCGCTGGCTCAGCTGTCAGGTGCCACTGCTGGGTGGCATCGCAGGAGCAAGGACTTACAAAGTCATTTCTAGTTTGAGGCAGAAAAACCTGCCACGAAAGAGCTGAGCAGCAGGGAAAGAGAAGGCTGTTTTCTATGGCTCTCGCTGCATCTGCAGGTCCCATCCTAGCGAGGTGAAAAGAGCATGTTCATGTAGGAAGAAGGCTTGTAAGATGGGACTGTAAGACAAGAAGGAAAAAATCTTGAAAGATGCATATAGACGGATCCCTAGACCCTATCAGTCTTTATTTCTTGCACTGCAATACCACCTGCAGGCCCCAGTCCAGAAGATGGTGTTACAACCCAAGGGGTCAGGTCCCAGCCCTCAGCCTCCATGGGAGCCTTTCTGATGGCTAGGGAGGGTTGGGATGATGCTCTGTGCACACCGACAGACAGGCGTACCCCACGCTGCATCACTGCCCGCATTGTCCAAACCACTTCCCTCAACCCAACCGAGTGCCTTGTAAAAAAACCTGTATGGAGAAGGGCTGCAACGAAGACAAGCCTCAAAATGGTCTTTGAGGTGGAAAACTGCTGGTCCTCCCAAGGAACTGAGCAACGACGCTATTTCCTGCACCGTTTGTGAAAGGTCAAACCTTTGTCCTCCGCCGGCAAGAGATGCGTTGGTGTGCGGACCCCAAGTGGGGCTGCCCCACTCCCCCAGCCCATGTCAAAACGGGGGGTGAGGGTGGAGGATGCCATGGCCAGGCCCTCGCCTCAACGCCTGTCACCCCGATTGCGGTGGGCGAGAGATCACAGGCGAGCGGCGGTATCTGCTCAAGAGACATCAGACGGCGTCGGAGCAAGGGTAATCCATTTATTTTTAGAGAAGTTTTTCCACTCGGAGATCATACACACTGCAGATCACAGAAACACATGCAGGCATGAAATTTAATTTTTGAGAATTCTTTTCCTGGGGCTTCCATGTAAAGCGGCAGTGAATGGGAAAAACTATAATCATGACAAGACAATTACAGAGGGGTTTTTTGCTAAGCATGAAACTTTCAAAAAAATGGTTGGGGAAAGGCGGAGGAAAAAAACCCACTAGAAAAGTCATCTTTGTCCAGTTGTCTTGTTCCACTGAAGCAGAATTAGACATTACGTCACATAAGTGACTTTTTAAATAATAATCGGCTTTAAAGTACCCGAGGGGAAAAAAAAAAAAAATGTTTGAGTTTGAACTACTTTTCCTGGTTTGGCTCTTTTAGTGACACAGCGTGTATGCAAATGTGGAAACTGTCTGCAACCTCCTAAATGCTGCAAAACACACGCACTTGTGATTTTAGCATGAAAGGACTGGGAAACATACATTAGGATTTGCGGGATTATGGTGAGAAAGCAGGAGTGATAACTTTGATGTTCTTTTAAAAAAAAAGTAAAAATGGTGAAAAGACAGAAAGCCGTGAGTGGTTTTTTTCTCTTCCTGGCAACCCCCCGCCCCAGGAAAAAGCTAGCACGGAAAATGAATCCCCTCTCATCTTCCAGAGAGGCAATTCCTTCCCTTCCAGCCTAAGTTCACCGACATGGCTGTGCGGGGAGCTCAGACGCTGTGTGTCTGAGCCCTGCTTAGCCTGTGGATGAACAGAGAGGTTAGTTTCTACAACAGGCAGCCATGCAAAACTTCTTAAGTAGCAAACATTCCCTGCAAAATAAATACCTATTGTACATCCGGAAACGTGAAATAGAACCAATTTGGTACCGTCGAGAAATGCGTCATCGCCGCCTCGATGGTCACATAGACGGGAATTTCAACTCCGGGGAAGGTTTCTAACTTCTTGTTAAAGCCAGTCCTTCCTCGGCGTAGGTCTCTTCTGATGTAGCAACAACTGCTTAGAGGCTTTCACAACTGCCCTATTCGTAACTGCAACGTCCCGGCAGCTTTAAGTAAGAAATAGAGATTCTGGTAAAAAAATAGCCCATGAATTCACAGTGGAGGGAATCAAGATGTTAAAAAAACTGCTCTGAAGCTTTTCAGCTCTCCTTATTCAAGAGGAAGGGGTTTTAGGGCCGATCGCTTTGGAGGAAAACGGCATAAAGCAGATAGTGGAAAAGGGTTTACCTCGATTTTGTAGCATTGCGGCGTCCCTTTGGGTCCCTCGTCCCTGCACCAGGTGACACTCAGCTGCGATCCAAGGTGGGAGCCGCACGCTCAGCGCCTCCAGGTCTAGAGACAACCCAGCGAAATAATTTGTCAAATTGTCAAAACTTAACAGACATGGTAGAGGAGCAGAGCGGGGAAATTTGGATAGACTGTGCCTTCGCCCAGTCCTAATCTCACCACTGGAGGCTGTAAACATGATGGGTAAAGTGACAGTCTGGCTACAAATCTGTCTGGCAGCTTCATTAGACATCTTTCGCCTGACTGATTAAACTGCATTTAAGACCCACTTTCGTTTTTTCAAGTCTTTTGTTTAAATTAAAAGGTCATGTTTTCAAGCGAGTGATCCGCTGCCCTCTCCAGTCTCCTGCCACAATACAGTTACATTAGTACCAGTGTCGCACAAAGCGCTGTGAATGAGATCCACAGACACCAACAAATGTCGCAGCCAGCGGAGGCTACAGAAAAGGGTTTTTGTCTGTTCGTTATATGCCACAGCAGGGACACAAGCTTGAAAAGTCCCCCAGCCTCCAACTTGGACTATTTCTGCTGTGCACTGGGGGACTTGCAAAGAGGACTCGTTACTTTTGCAAATTTATTAAAGCAGCTGAGTTTGCCTGGCACGTCCCGCTCCACCTTGTTTTTTGCTGCTGCCTCACCACTCGGGAACCAAAAGAGATTTTTGGTGGTTAGACAGAAAAAAAACAGCACAGGACTTGGGATTTGGGGGTCTAATGCTGCCAAGTGCTGAGTGCCATCTGTTCCCACTGGCTCCAAGTGGCCACAGGGCTGCTCCAGAGCTCACGGGATGGGGCTCCGGCGCTGCGGAGCCCGACGGAGTGGGGCAGCTCTCCAGAAGATGTAACGCGGAGTCTTGGGAGCACTCCCAGTTTACACCTCTGCGTCTCTGGCCCGCAGACAGGCTGCACTTAACCTGCCGCCCTGCAGCCAAGTGCTTCTCCGAGCTCTCAGAAAACAGCAAGTGCACGTGAAGCTGGGAGAGATGTCCTGGCTGCGTTTGAGACTTCTAGATGCTTTTTTCCTAACTAAATCTGGGGAAGGAGTCCCTTATTATCTGTGCTGGAAGGTGATGATGCGCTGAGCATCGCGGTTTCTTATGGCACACTGATGCCACCGATGCTGGTCTAAAAATAATCCCCCCAACCTCATTTGCACTTTTCTGTAGTTTGCTTGGCAGAGGGGATCACGGAGATGAATCAGAGGGTCAAGACATGGAGTAGCTGTTGCCAAGAAGGGTGATGGCTGAGTTGTCTGCTCCTCTCAGGTGAAAAGCAGAAATCAAGGGAATTGAACAAAAGGACCAAAAACCCAAACGCTGGATAGCTGCCACGGAGGAGCCCTTGCTTCCTGCTGACAAGTTTAACTCTGGCACGAAGGGTTCGGTTCAGTGCCTCGTACAAGAGCCCACTTTACACGAAGGAGATGTACAAGTCCGCTAAATTTTTACTAGATAAGATCAGCCTTTCACAAGCACTCTGCTATAGATGACTGGTACTTTGCCTGGTGACTTGCTGTGCCCTGTTATATTCCCTAAACTGCGATTCTGTTAACCGAGAACATTATAAATGTGACTTAATAAATGGTTCTGTAGCTTGGATTGCGATGCTCATTATGTCTTGTGTCTGACATGCTGCTTCCCAAGTCTTTTTATATAAATCACATTGCACTGGAACTTTGGCTATGAAATTGTACACAAAAATGGATTTGGTAGAGGGTTACTTCCTTTCTTTTTCAGGTACAATTAAACCCTCGATAATCACCGAGGTTTTCAGAAGTGGAGGTGACATCAGAATCTCCCACAAATAGGATTTCCTTCGGGTTGCAATGGGATTCTATCCATAATAAGCACAGGTAGATACTGATATTGCAAATACAACCCTGACTGCTTGCTGCATTTTTCTCTTATTGCAAGGTCAAAGGCTGGTTAAGTATAACAACTGCCCGATTAAAATAAAGCTGGCTTTTCGGACTCGCTGGCATGGAAGCCGCTGAAATCCTATAGTGTAACATTTGCTTTAGGACTACATTTCTCTAGTTGATGTGCCTAAGATTCACGTGCAGGTATTGACAAGAGAATAGACCCCTTTAGCATTTAAAAGTAAATCCTTGACATTTCTATCTCGTACAATAAGTCAAATTATCCTCCTTTCCCTCTGTTCTCCAGTCAGAAATCTGAAAGGCAGAAGAAAATCCAGAATACCCAGCAAAATTTTCCAAGTTTTGTGGATTGCTACAAATAAGAGCAACTAACATGATCCAGCAACAAATAGGAATATTTGGATATCAAGAGGGCTAAAGCAGAGTAAGGCTGTTCTGAAAGGCTTGCATCTGAAAAGCGGGAGGACATTTTGCTGTTGAGTCTTCGTTTAGAAAAATTAAATAAAGTAATCTTTCTTTCCTCATACCTAAGAGAAATGCCTCGGAATGACCCTTTCCTTTCTTTACACAGGCTGCTTTTTTCACAACTAGCTGACAATGAATAGGCACAACCATCCCAGTAAAGCTGCCAGTTTGCTCTGCCAACAATTATATCAGTTATCCAGGCCCTTACGTGTCATTTAATACCTACTTTCATAGAGGGGGAGAAGAAAAGAACAACTACAATGAGATGCAGTTAATTATGGATATGTTTAGAAACAGTCTAATGAATAATAAACAACGTTTTATTTCCTCCGTCTATGACACAGTGGCAAATAATTAAGAATCAAAAGAATTCAAAGTATTAGGTAACAATCAGAAAACTTGTGCAAGATTTTTTTCTGCTCAAGTTTAATTGGTTCATTGTTCCCATGAACTATAAACCACGGGGTTGATAGCGGTGCTAAAGTTTACTTCTATAAAGGAAGATTAACATATTCGGGAACTTTACCCTAATCCTTGTTTTGCGTTAACTCAAGCAGATTGGATTAGTAATTCTTACCTACCACCCACTAGAAGAAAACGGGTTTCTTTTCTCAGACAACTGGCTGCATTGTACCTTCGTGTGCATTATCTGCACTGAAAGCGTTCTGCAGAAGGAAATAATGTGAAGTGAAAGGGAAAAGAGTTTTACACTGGGATGGCAAGAAACAATTGCTGACTTTGCAGAGTCTGAACTCTACTGAAAGGCCAGACCCGTTCCTCCCCAGTTCATGTGCTGTTATTTCAACCGAAATGAGAATAAGCCTTCCCCAAAGTTCTCATTCAGGAGAATCATGAAAACGAGGGAAAGCTGATTTACTAGTTTTGATTCGGAGATCTGCGGGGTGCGCTGGCAGCAGCCCAGAGGGAGCAGAGCTGGTTTTGTGGTTCAGCTCTGTTGAGTGTTGGCTGTTAAGGCAGGCGTTGTGAACCCACTGGGCTCCCGCGTGCTCAGCCCTGCCAGGAAGTGGGGCAGCTGCTGCGGGAAGCATTCCATCCTGGTGGTCCTCCTGGTGCATGGACACAGTGCAGTGCGGACCAATCACAATATCAGAATAACCCCGGGCCTGTGGAAATATCCCACTGAAGACTTATACCCAACAGGTCTCTCCCACCAGCTGATGTCCCATTTTCACTAATTGCCTGAACAAAGACAGGTCCTACTTGTACTGAGCTCAGCACCACATCCTCACCCCAGGAAAGAAGGTGCAGTTACTTGCACTGTTTGCAATTACTCTTCTCCCAACTATTTTACCTTTTCAGAGTCTATAGCCCAGATCCTCTTGGCCCCTCTCGATATGCAAGAGCTATCCCTTTACTCCAACAGGAGCAGGACAAGATCCCAATGAGAGATAAATGCTAGCATTGACATGAAGGCCAGCAGAAGGACTTCATACCACACAAGTTTATGTGAAGCTTGGTAAGTCCCAAGCATATTCCAGATGCTTCACTGGAGAAAATTCCCTTCTTATATATATGAACACACTTCATCAGACCCTTTCCATCACTCATCAACTAGTTATGCGAGGAAATTTGAGGAGGTTTTGAATAAACAGAATCAAACTCTTTTGCATGGTATTTATGAGCAATCTGATGCCCCAGGTGAACACAGCAGCTCTACGGATCACATATAGAGGACCAAACCGTGCAGGGCCTGGGAAGAACCCAAGACAAGTGACGGTTTCTGTCCAAGCTCCATCTAACTGCAAAACTGTGAAACTCCCACAAAATGTGGCAGCAGCACACAGAAGCAAATGCCAAGGTATAGAAAGGCAACTCTTTTCTTTCTTGTTGGTGCTGGTTGCCTCTGCACCTCAACAGAGCCAATAGTCTTCCTTCCTTTGTAAATTAATTACGATCTGGATGGTTTATCTCTTTTTTACGATAGTGAACAGTGATTGTAATTTGGGATAGCTTTAAAAATATTGGGTTACCAGGAGTCTAGAAGGTAAAGATCTAGTAAACATATGTGCCTTAAACATTGAAAAACAGTTGACACAAGTGCAACTACTGTGATGAACATTGTGCTAAAGTACAGCAAGCAACAACAGGGATTTCGTGGGCAAAGAGCAAAGTCACCTACTAGCTGCATGTGGAGAAGCCAACTGGCTAAATGGTGGCCCATTGTAACCTGGATTTCTAATTGGACCTCAGTAGTTATCAATAAATCTCATTTACTCTCTAGTTATCAATAAGTCTCATTTACTCCTGCTCATTAGCAGAGAGGGATATCAATTAACCCTGCCTCTGGGAATGACAGAGAGCACCTTGAAGAAACTCCAGCTATTTCCCTCTCATTCCAGCCCAATGATGCCTCAGATGGTCTAGGACTGACTCTGCCATTAAGCCAAACTTCATATTTTGGAAGGCAGAAGCAGCCCACCAGAAAGAAAATTACAGAGGCAATACAGTGGTCTGAGGTACCTCACTTCAGTATCTCAAGGGTAAAAGAAAAAGCACACACACAGAGACCCCCAAACTAATAACCACAGCAAGAGGCACATGAGATTGAGACCTAACTCTTCTTGGCTGCATGAAGCAGACAAGAAATTCCTTAAAAGTTAATTTACTGTCCCAAAGGAGGTGGGGGGCTGTGTGCCCTTCTCTGCCCCATCTGTGAGCCACAAGCCCTGGTGCACCTCTGTTCATCAGCCCAGCTGCCTGCAGAGTGTTCATCCTCTACCACCCTTCGTTTGGCTGCAGAAAATGTGAAATTTGGGATGTAATGTAGAGGCAGTGCCTCCCACAGCAGGATCCTGACCTTGTATGGTCTTGCTCAGTACAATTTTAAAGCTCGTTAGCTTAGAGCCAAATTTCTAGGGAGTCAATTCCCAGTGTCCAGGGAACGGCAAGAAAACCCCGGGGTGCCCCAAGAGTCCCACAGAACTTGAAACAAGCCAGTGCATTTCCCAGGGGAAATTTGGGGATTTTCAGGAAGATGTATGTGAACTACCTTTGAGCTTTGCACTGCTGTCACTTGAAACCTTTTTCTTCCTGGAGAAACTCTTGCTTCTGCCATATCAATAAAAGAAAAATGAGGAGTGGATCAATAAATTACTGTTAGGCCAGTACGGATTTTCCACGTTCTTCCTTTTTCATGGTTTCCCACCAAGCTGTGCAAAACATACTGCGTATCGCTTACTGTTTGGGATTTTACAAAGCAAAAAAAAAAAATTAAAAAATAGCCTCCAAGTACTAATTTCAAACTGTTGTAGTGAACTCTCCTTTTTTTATTGCATAATAGAGCCTTTTGTCCTCAGTTTTCCATCTGTTTGCTAAGCATTTTTCACTTGAAGACTCAATTAGGACAAAAAAACCTCACACAATCATTCAATTCAAAAATTAATTTGGAGATCAAGGGACTGACTTAGGCCTATACCAGTGACTAAAAGCGATTCAGGCTTTGTCACATGATCCAAGAGAACTGAGCAACAACAGTTTAGCCGCTTTAATCCTGCTTAATTTGAGTGCAAAGAAATTCACATGTGCTACTAAGAACATTTTGCGAGTACACTATGTCCATTTTTCTGGGTCCCCACGTCCAAAGACTTTGTTTCATTGAGAGCTCATGACATCCTTGATTAGTAACCCCCGTGCAGACAAACGAAACGCACGCTATTTTGCAGGGGTAGTGAGTGACCTACTCAGAAAATATCCTTCTCAGGAAGAGGTGGTTTCAGATAAGATGTTTTACGAGCAGGAGAGAGAGCAAAACCAGCACATTTAGGGGTTTTGGCAGTGAAGCAGGTCCCATTGTGCCAGGGACAGTATAAAACAGAGATGCCATCAGTGACCCAAAGAATATATTTAAAGAAATAACACAGCTGTGCCACGGGAGGTCTTAGCAATATATATCTCACTAGTTTTATAACTGCTTGCACATGGTTTGCACAGGCTATAGGTGTCATTAGCAGTGAAAGGTTACCCCGCAACATCTATCATCACCTGGCACGAGTGTGTGGTCCTGGGGCCACGCGACAGGGTAGCACCCCACCTGAACCTTGGCTACAGCCTATTTCAACGGAGATGGCCAAGAAATTCTCATTAGATGATGGAAAGCTTAGAAAAATCCCATCCAGCAAACACAGGGACACACACGTACCTTTTCCCTCTCTAATGCCTTGTGGGTTTGCTGGTTTTGGAAGAACTTAATTCAAGTAAGTTGTGAAATTTCCAAGGGAAAAAAAAAACCCTAATCCTTTACAGTAAATGTGCTGTGATTGTTCTGGGTTCGCTCTGCCTCTCCCCCTCGACTGGTCTCATGGTGAGACAACATAATCTGAGAGATCAAAAAGCTGAAATCGGCCATGCTTGCTTTTCATCCTCCCTCTGACAAAGCAAATGGCAGTAGGGAGGACTTGAACTGCTTGATCCAAGCAAGAAGCCGTGCTCATCCCTGGATCTAGCAGTTCCCTCAGTTTCGTAGATGGCTGCCCACGTAAACATCTTTCCTGGACCCAAAGAAGTCTCCCTGCATGAAATCTCCCTTCCCAGGAGCCACATTTCTGAAAATCTCCTGGCTTTGCCCTGTGCCTACAAGAGAAGTGCAACATGAAGGTATAGCATCCTTTCTCCCATCCCCTTCGATCTGTAGATGTCTGGTGAGGACTCCCTAGGAGTTGCATGGGGTGGGTGTCAGCCCCCCTGCTTAACCTCGAGGGAATAAAATCTCAGCTCTTCAGCTGAGAAAAGGGGGGGGGGCAGGGGGATGAAAACAGGGTGAGGAACCCAAAGAAAACTTCTGGGCAGCAGCCCTGAGCAGGGTGGGACATGATGGCTGTGTGCTCCAAGGCACGTGTCACTCCCTCTTGCTGCTCTGCTGGGACTTGATCTCTCCAAGCTCATGTTTCCAGATCTGCAACTTGTCTGGCTCTGAAGGCCCCGATTTTCCATGAAATGTGCAGGTGCAGATGAAGTCCCACCTCCAGTTGCTGCACAGCAAGCGTCACAGGCAGATTTAGCTGGGATTTAGCATGGACAAGTCTCAAGGGCCTCTTTGTCCTCACCTTTGCCTTGATTTACAGCTACGTCAAGATCTGTGCTCAGCTGACATTTTGGAAAAAAGTGCCCAAACACAGCCATTTGCAGGAATCAGTCCATGTAGATGACGACCCTTTGAAACACTGGAAGGTCGATTAAAGAAACAATCAAACAAAAGCCATGACGACGACAGTCCTGTGGCTCTGTTGAAGAAAGAAGCCGTACAGAAAGGTCTGTGTCAAAAAACCAACCAATTCAGCATCAAAGAGAGAAGAAATAAGAAGCAGAGCTTGCCCTCCTCCCCTTGCCCACGCCGTGCGTTTTATCTAGTCCGAGTGGCGGTGCTGGCGCGGAGCCAGGGATCGCGCCGATAGATCCGAGTGGCGCTGATTAAGAAACGGAACCAAAGTAATTAATGATGGGGGAGGACCGGCTCCTGGTGCTGACGGCGGAGCCAGGATCTGACTCGTTCTTTGCAACTGTTAACCCCAGAAAGAGTCAATTAGAGCAGGACTTCCCAACCTTTTGTGACAGACGCTCTCACTTTCAATTAAAATGGCTCTCTAGGAACCCAGAGCAGCAAGGCTGCATGGAGCATCAGGCTTCCTGTGCCTTTGTAGTTTCTGGCTGTGTTTCTCTAACATGCCAGTTTTTAATTTGCAAAAATATCGTCTGGATTTCACCCAGGATTTCAGACAAGTTTCTGTGCTCTGTTCAATATTCTGGATGTGGTTCCAGCCTCTCCAGTGTTAGCAATGGCACTTGGTCCCATTTTTGGGGCAGCACCTGGTTTTCCCTGTATTTAGGTCAGTGCTAATGATAAGGTCCATGTATGTTAATATTCTGGACTGCTGTAGGGCTGTAGATGCTCGGTTGTGCCTTCTGGATGGGCGCAGGTTTGTCCATCCTCTGATCATAACGCAGGGTGGGTTTGGGGGTGATGAAACTGATTTCAGTTTCCTAAATTCATTATCATTTTAGTTCAATTTGGTTAAATTCTGCAATGGCTCTAGTCGGTTTCCCTCGATATAGAGCAAAGGCATGAGCTAGGAAATCTAGGCTGAAAAGCAAACTTTAACTTCATCTGTTCTCTCTTACATCCTTTACATACCAGCGAATTACAAAGGATTCAGAGTATTTTTGATTTTTCAATTTATTTTATTTTTTTGTTTTGTTTTGTTTCTTGGAGGAAATCTGTTACTGAGTAAATCTCAATTCACCCCAGCAAGTCTGAAAGACTCAGAAGCTTCTGGGTCTTCCTGGCTGGCCCTGCTGGCTCTGCTGATGGGTAGACATGGATTTACCTCCTGTTTTCCTTTATTTTCCCCTTGAACTTCCAGCCTGTCCACCTCTTGCTTTAGAGCAATATACTGAATTCACCATGAGATGATACTCAAACCAGGCACAGGTTTAAAATAAAGGCTGATTTACTCCACACTGGAGACTGGGTCTCTACCCATGTCCTTCAAGATCCTATTTGTGGTGGAAGTCTGTAGGCAGCTTCCACCCAGGAAAAAACTTCATTGGCTTGCAAGTGAGTCTTTGTATTGTTTCCTTCGCAAATGGGATTTGGTTTTATTCAGTTGACGATGATCACAAAGAAAGACTGCGCTGCAATGAACATCAGCATCATAGTGGAGAGGTAAGTTCTTACACTTTATCCCCCTTTTTGGTATAGACATAATCACCCTAAAATCCCAAATATTTACGTTATTGCTGGAAACACTCACAGATTTACCCTCCTTCCCCACACCCTTTTTTCAACACACAAAACCAAGGTTCACTTTCACATTCTTTTATGATCTTCATCTCAACTGAAGAAGACATTTTCTAGCCTAGAGGGTAGAGGCTTTGCTTTATATTGTCAAAAGCAGCAAGTTCAAGTCCTGTGGTGAGGGTCACATTTTTTATAATAAACCCTTCATATCCTTTATTATCTCCTTGTTAAATGGTTCAGTACATTAATTATTGTTATCATCCAATATATTTTGCACTGAATGAAAATCTTGCAACAACGCTTTTGGCTGAAGAAGCAAAACATAATATACCATTTTATGAGTAATTTTCATGAAATTTTGCATGCATCCAGATCTTGTGAGGTAGGGAACACACTTTGTTTGAACTTTATAGCCTTCTCATTCAGTTTTCATTAATGATTTTTCCTTCAGTTCTCAATAGGTTTCCCTAGCATTGAGGGAACAATATCAGAGCCCTCCTGTAGCTAATTTAATATCTGTAAATTTCCATGGCTGATAAGCGACAACTGTGCAGACGAATAGAAAAGTAAAATAGTGAACGTGGGAGAAATAAACCACAAATTAAAGTGGAGACTGCAAGATGCTATGAAGTGATAATCATTGCAAAAGGTTTGGCTTCATCAGGTAAAACCACTAGCAGAAGAACAGTGATTATTATTTGTCCTCTAAAAGAAAATCAAAGTTTGACATTTTTTGTTGGTCTCAAAAATCATTCCCTTGATAGTGACAAAACACTTTCTAGTGGAGTTTTTCACCGGCTCCTGTTCTCAGCCATGCTCACATTCATCCCCAGCTTGCTGGAGACACTGGCAAGGACAGACATGTTTCCTGGCCCAAGAAATCAGTTTCTATGACACCTTTGTCTCTCCCAAAGCACTTTCCCAAGGCTCTGATCTGTACTCATAACTCTGCTCCTCTCCTCTAGACAACAAACACCCAAATCAGGATCCAAGCCCAATTCCCCTTGCCAATCCTCCTACCACCTATTTCATGACTGCTTACTTGCAAAACCTTTGCACTCCCTCTCCGAACTCTGAGCAACTCCAGTTGCTTCCCCTCCATCCTTCTCACCTCCCTAAGACAGAAATCCAGCCCCTATTAGTTGCATTCCTGCCCATCCTCCTTGCACCCATGCTGCTACTTCTCCCCCTGGTCCTGCTTTCCTCCTCTCGTGCTCTCAGTCTGGGGAGCACACAGCAGAGTTTGGAACTGCTGCCTTTGTAGGGATCAAGCGACTGCAAGAAGATGCCCAACCCAACTGCTGTGCCTGAGGAGAAGCCGTGTAACATGGTCATCTCTCTCTCCCTGTCCTCCTGCACCACTGCAGGCAGCGTAAAGCCCTGACCTGCACATTCACATGAGTCTCATGTGCTTTGGTGGCCACTTCAAAGGCTGAACACACCATCCTGGACAAGAAACAACTCTTCAAAACCCACAAGACAAACCCAACAGCGTTGCAGCGTCTGATGCTATTGCCCTCTTCACAGAAACTCCACCTTTAGTAGACACCTTAGTTGCAGCTCTACAGCAAAGAAATCTTCCCACAACAGGTTTGCTCCACAACAGCTTGGGGAAAGAGCCCACCTGGAAAGGATACTCATGGGTCTATCAATTTAAGACGTGTCTCTAAATCCTTGCCTGCACAACACAACACAGCTGAACGCTCCCAGCTGCACAATCCTTTGTTGCGGTCATTACACACAAGGAAAAGCGCATTGAGATATTGTGGGTGTTTTAGCAAGGTGAAAGTCTGTGGAAGAACCACAGACCTTGCTGCACTTAGATCACCCCTCCACAGCAAACTGTAGCTAGTCTGTAGAGAAAGGCAAGCTGGAGTGAGCAGGGAGGGTATAATTCTGACCTCACTGGACCAGTCAGGTCTGGTCCTACAAACCAACCCACCCCATCCAGACAGGATGGAAGCCTAGCACCAGGCCACCGGAAAGACAGGACCCGCAGGAGGAAATAAATTCCCCTGGAGCCACGGGACCAACCATGGTGCTGGTCACCAGGACGTATCAACAAGCAAATTCTTTTCCAATCCTGCAAATACCCAAAGCCCTGGCACCCGCAGACCTCACATCTCTAATTAAAAATGGCCAGGAATACTTCAATAAACAATGCAATCCATCATGTTCAGGACATAATAAAGGGACATGGAGTAGAAAAGAAGCTTTGCCCCTGTCCTATGTGCCGTACTGTATGTGTTTCACCGCAGGGAAGCATGTGCTAATTTCTTACCTCTCTGCTGACTGCACTGTCCTTTTGCATAGTTGCTGCTAAACTGCATGAAAGGTATTTCTAATCTTGTGACGGTGACTGAAAAGGGTTGAAGGACACAAATTAAGTCTCGTAGCAATAGAGCAGCCCAAGAATGGAAGGTCAGCCAGTTGACTCTTCCCAGAATCCCCTGAACAATGCAATTATTCATGAAGGAAATTTCAAATTATTTTCATTAGACTTCTGTTTTACCAATCTAACCAAAGTGATTAATTAGGGATTAAAATATTTACTCTGCACATGCTGCCTTGGCACGGCACTAGAATATTTAAGCATTGTGCTAAAAGGGTCAGCTGTCTCCAGTACTGTTTGGAATTCATTCTCTATTTTCTGTGTAAAAGGGCATTGACACTCATGTCTATACTACACTTAGGGTCCCATTAGGGACACGGAGAGAGAAATGAGTCTTTCTTCCTGCCCTTGGACCTGCCCCAAGCTCCCCAACTTCTTTACTGGGCTACTTCAGCTGAGAAGTAGGCAACAGCAGCAGCAATGACTATAGCACGCCATCCAGCAGGTTTTAGCTTCTACACTTATTCCACAGAACCAGAAAGGAGAGAGATGCTTGTGAGAACCATGAAGGACCAGCTAGAAAAGAGAGTGTTGGGATGGAAAATGGAAGAATTGGACTCAGATTTTGGTCCTGTTACAGCTATCCTGCATGTCCCTGGCCTATTTTTTATTCTAACTAGCGGCTTAACTTCTTAGTTTTAATTTGAGGCTCACCAGCAGCAGGGGGAAAATTTCTCATGCTCAGTAAAGAAGAATGGTGCTTTGATTTGGGCCTGCCAAGGTGCAAAAAACTCTTCCAGTGAGATTATCAGGATGTAACCCAGGGGAACGTGACACTATCGCATATTCTGGTGCAGACATCTCGCCAACGTTTGTCTTTACCTGAGCTTTGAGTTAGCATGAGATACAATTAGCACACAACTAGGACATGGTGCACACCGGAGCGGAAGATACCGCGCAACTAATGGTGCATCAGGACCATGATGGGCTCAGCCAGTCTACACAGGGATGGTTGCATTTGTTTCGAGTGGCTTTGCTGGCATGGCCATCTGACACATCTCGAGCAAGTGTATGTCTCTGCAGGATACTTAAAATGCATGGTACCTCCGAGCTGGCGAGTGCTGCCACTGCAACCTCACCGAGATGAAAAAGATGTATAACAGGATTTGCATTCCTTTCCAGACTGACTGCTGCAAGCAAACATTTCAGCACTTATTTGTTACCAATATTATTAGAAGTCTCAACCCATTTCCTGGCTGGGGCATGTTTCCTCCAGGGGACTGAAGTCACCTGTCACTTTCTTTCTCATGTTACTTAATCGTTTTAGTCCAAGCAGTAAGCTGCCAATCATATTTAATATTTAGTCACCTTGAATGCATTGCTACTGATTAAATAGACTGCTATTTCAGTAAACAACTGATGAGAGAATACTTACAGCTTCATTATAATTATTCCACCAGATATTAGAACATTATTCATATGTAAGTCCAAAGAATATTTAGGTCTTCTCCTATTTATTTCACAAACAACATTTTAATTGCTGCCATATTAGCAGAGCTATCAGTACTAATTGGATAATACCCCTTCAAAGATTTTTCTTATGGCAACCTCTTTGGCTTCCACGCTTTTAAAGAGTCTCTGTTTTTTAGGATCTCTGCTGATGACCCACAAAAATACTCACCCTTACGAGTTTATCAGCAGGCATCTATATATAGAGATAGAAATATATATTTTTTTTTGAGGTCTGGTTTGTTGTGATACAGTGAAAACAAGTGGCTCCTTCAAGAGGGAAGAAGAGGATGGTAGATCATCCATGGCCTTATCCATAGTACATCCCCTACTCTGAGCAATGTACTCCTGGGGGCTTGGAGGCTCCTTTTAAAACATCCTTGAAAAGTTAGTTCAGAGAAGTAAACTTATTGTTAGTAGACTTAAAAACAAGAGTCTTGCTTCCAGCAGAAAGTATCTTACAGTGTTCACAGTTTGAGAAGTGTTGAAAAATGATGTTGCAGAATCACATTGAAGCTGGGCAGCAGGTTTTGATAAATTATATGTTTAATAAAGGTCTTTGCACACTAACAGTGAATTTATTGAGTGGGCTCGGCCAGGAAAGGAAAGGTGAAGGAGAAATTATAGAAAAGTAAACATGTTCTCTGTCACCACCATCTAGGCAGGACCTTCAGGCTTTGCTTCTAGAAGGAAGGTTTTGTTTAGAAACTCAGCTAGAGTGATTTTTCAAAGGAACAGATAATACATGTGTTTGTTTCGCTTCAGTGAGAGAAAATGAGAAATTATTGCTTAAGGTTGACCCAAACATTTCTCCTTGTTTCTTCCCACCTCACTCACCTCCTCTCCTTCCTGCCTCACAGTTTTTCAGTTTGACCACTGAACTGAAAAATTAATTATTCTTACAGCTCTATTAAAGAATGACTTATGCCAGGCTGCTTACAGACAGTGTGGCTGATGTATATTAAATATCTCTATTTCTTATTTGGTTTTCCCTTTATTTTAACATCTATCCCTTCTTTTGATAATTTCAAAATGCTGAAGTGCTCATGGGGTGCCATGAATTGTACATTAAGCAAATATGTGCTAAAATAAAATAAAATATGCGTCCTAGAAACACCACTAATAATAATGCTGAAGTTGAACTGGAAAGGTAAAATTGTCTCATCACTTCATGATCAGAATTTTGTGCCACACACAAAATCCTCAGGCACACATGGTCTTCACTGTGCGCAGTGATGATTATCTGCATAGGAAAACATCCTGAAATGCAAAAATCTTACCTTCATGCAGCTAGTTAGGAGGAGCAGCACACATGTAAAGCATGAGAAGCGCTTATATTCCCTTTTTTTTCTTCTGCTGCTGCATTCTATTTGTGTCTCCTCACAGCAGCTCACTGTCCTGGGATGCTCCACCGTGTAAGAGCAGAGGAGATCCAGTGCCACTTCTCTGCAGCTGACAACAGCCCACCCTTAAGCAGAAAGCAATGCAATTCCAGGCTTTGGGCTCTTTCTGTTTCCAAGAAATAGCAAAATGTGAGCAAAGGAGGGCACAAAAGCATAGCTCCCACGGGAGAAACTTCTGAGCACAAGCAACAGCGTGGTGGGAAGAGATATCACATAGAGCTGGGGGAAACTAGGACACTCACAAGCAAGATCCAGCAGTTAGGATAAAAGCAACAGCTTCTTCCTTTTCTAGCTCACTCATACCTTCCTGATTTCTCAGGAAAACTCACAGACCTTACCCTATGCTTGAGCAAATTATTCAGCCCAGGAGGTAGGGAACACATGGCTTGAGAAATAGTGGGGTGAGCAACAGAATTAGTATTCAACTAGAACTAGCTACATCTCGTTCTTCGTTTGTCTCTCCCATCCTCTCAAGGAGGTCTATGCTTTGGTCACTCTCTGCTAGGGTCAGTTAAACTCACTTTTCCAGCAGAAGAACTTGAAGATAGAGAAAAGGCAGAATTTTGGCCTGGGAAGAGCAACCCTAACGACCTCCACTATGGACAAGACTGTCAAGCCTGTGCTTTTCATGGCTGCAAAGCCATGAATGGATCTGTCCATTCCTGCATTGAAGATGAAGACATCCAGCTACGAACCAGCAAGGCTGCGGGGTTCACTGCAGATGTGAAACCAAAGATGAAACATCTGGAAGTAGACATAAGGCATTCTTGGTGTATGGGATCCAAGCTGGGAAAGCACTTCCAGAAGAGATCACACAAATTTAGAGTCCAGCTGTATTTATGTCACATCATAAGACATTTGATGCACTTAAAAGGAACCTATAGAGAGAAATCCCTGGCAATGTCTTGCATTGCTGCAAGAGATAGAAATGTTTGCAGATCCTACCAGCTACTCTTTCTCGCTTGGCTCAGCCACAGTAACACCGAGCATTGGTTCAAAACACAGACAACCAAAGGATCAGACAAGTTACATTGCTATGTAATTTATTACACCATCTTCAGCAGTATTCCAGGGTGTAGAATATACCCACTGTTCTTAAACTGACCAAAAAGGTCTTAATTTTCCCTTCATTTAATTTCAGACAGGTGTATGGAAACATTCACTTTCCAGTCCAGTTAAGAGAGCTGGCAGGAATAAACATTAAAATATTCAGAACATCTTGAAGAGCAGAGTTAGAGCTTTTTATTGTTGTTTTATAACTTTGCTTTAATCAACTTTTTATCCATTGACTCCCTTGCAAGCTCCAACCAATATAATTAGCACTATCTAAATTAGTTATCACTCAAAATTACTTCCTTCTTGGAAAAAACAGTTTTATTTTAAAATTATAGGTGTTGCCATAGGCTATGCCAGAACTATATGCATGGGCACGTTTTAAGTAGATAATATTTTTAATCCTAATTAAAAAAAAATTCCTCCCCTCCATAAAATGTTAAGATTTGTGAATGACCTTATTTTCATTTTGATAGACACATGGCTACAATCAACAGATTTTCATTCATATACATACCCTGCACCTTCCATTGAAACATTATATTCTTCAGCTAAGCTCTTATATAAACTGAACACACATTTTCCTTGTCAGGTTTATTCTCATCTCATTGCACACTCGATAGAGAGCGGAGAAGCTAACATTTCCAAAGGGTGCCCGTTTCAGAACCTGTTATTTACACACTGCCATAAGTAAGCAAGACTCTGTCTTCAGTGGGTGCCAAACACCATCAATTCCTATTGATTTTGATGCAAAGTGCAAGTACATCAGTACATCTGATAAAACGTCGGGCAGCTTACAGCGGCGTGAGCCGAGAAGGGAGATGCTAAGATACCAGATCTCCCAGATGTGGCTTTGGACCCAGGATCTATCCGGGGAGGTTAGTGGTCCTGGGTAACCCAGCTGAGTCACTTCAAAGGGACCAAACTGAGCAGTCAAAAGAACTCCACAAGATTGATTGCTGCCTTTGAAAATGCTGGCCCTGACGGAAATTTTTAGGCACCCGAGTCTGGAAATTGTGTCTGGAGATTTTATACATCCTGACGTTGCTCAAGCCGTTGGGAGGCATGCGAGCTCAACACGACTGCAAAACAGCTGTTTGTGGATCTGCTCTGAGCAGATTACAGGAATAGGCTTTAGTTGTTGATCTCCTGTTATCTTAAATCAATGTGTAAGGGGGCAGCTACTCCGTTGGAGCCCCAGGTCCAAATGCTAATGCAGCTGACAGTCATGACCCCTGGACTCCAAGGGGAGGAGATATTCAGGGAACTGTTCACAGGAAGAGGATGACAAAGACTCTTCAGAGATCCCATTTCTCTGTGCAAGGATCTTCTGGTGACAAGGGGGATGTTTTCCTTGACATTCCTTGTCAGCTGTCTTCCCCTGAAAGAAAAAGTTGAGTGCACCCATCTGCCTGCACAGCACCTGTTATTTCTCACTTGCGTAGGGAAAGAAACATGGGATGGGGATGCTGGAGAATGGCCTGAGCTCTAAGTAGAGACTCCATCAAACACAGAAGAAGAGCAGGATGAAGCACAGGATGGAGGATGTTGGAGGAGACCTGAGCAAGACAGGCTGTGGGCACGTGGCTGGAAGGTTAGCTGCAGTGTCTCACCTGGGAAAGCACTGGCCTTACCAAAAGACTTCTTTAATTCTTACATCCCAGTGTCCTTTAATGCTATGCTGCAGTGCAGGGTACCCGAATCAGCTTTATCATTCACTCGGTTCCCGCAGTAACTCATTGCAATAACAACATCCATCACAAACTGCCCCTTCCACGTGTTCATCCTCCAGTCCCACTCCCTCTCTACCAGTTTCATGTCATAGGAGTAAGGGGGGATGGAGGGGGGCAGGCGGGAGGTGCAACAGGAATCAAAGTGACCTTATCATTTAAACGTATCATTTGAAATTTGGTAAAGAGAAAGCTGAATAATTTCCCACAACCTGAGGGCAGTGCTCTCTTTCATCCTGACTTGTTCTGCTATTTACAAAAAACTGCATAATTACCAGAGCAAATGCCACGTCACAGCCTGCACCTGCTATGGGCAAGATAGAGAACATGTTTCTGAAAGTAATAATTAAATAAACCTGTCCATCAATCAGCTTCGTGTAGTTTTGTAGCTTCTGTGTGCTTTAAAAGGAGCAAAATGATGCATTTTTGCAATGAGCTTTCTCTCCACATTTTTAATGGCAATTATTGCATGTAAACTAGCTTTTGTAAGAACTATGAAGCAGATGGATGCGGTCTGAAAAAAAACCCAGGCTAATACACCCACCAGAAAATCAAAAAGATAAAAATGCAAAGTCACTGCGTATGTAGTTGTCTGTATGCTATGAAATGGTTCTTTTTAGCCTCAGCATCTGAATATTCCCAATGGAAATGTTATTATAAAAGACAACAGGTTGTTTCAGCAGAACTGATCAAAAAGTGTGATTGCAGTTTCAGGCATGGTCCCATGATGTGACTGACAATCCTGAGCAAAAGAATTATTTTTACCCAGCAGCTCACTCTCGAATGGAAGAGCCATCCAGGAAGAGATGAAGGTGCTTGAAATCCTGGGAAGCAGTGAAAGGATAAGGATGTGAGGAGAGGATTGACTACAGGGAAGCATCTTCTCTTCTACCCTTCCTTTCTCCTTTGAGCTATGCCACTAATGCTGCCAGATCTGCCAGGCGTGACGTCCCTCCCAAGCTGCATTCAAAGAGAGAATTGGCTTTCTCTGGGGCTATAGCAGTTTCCTCACGCAAAAATTCATCCCAGCCCAAGCCAAAGGAAGAGATGGGTGCTGGACCTTCATGTAGATGAGACAAAGGCTTAATGCATGGGCTCAGATATCTAGACATACTCCACATCTGTTCACGTGCATCTTTCTACATCTCTTCATTACGTATTTTCCTCGCTACCAAACTGACATCTGTGGTGCATGTTCCCTTCGTATTGCACTTCAACATACAACTAGGATGAGTAACTGGATGGGACATTTATCCTGTGCCGCCACTGGAGAGAGCCATATGTCATTGCTGCTTCCCTGTTGACGGACAAATTTAAGCCATTTCACATCACAATTTTGGGAAGTTGCATGCAAGATAGGATTACAAAGATTAAAAGGGTGGAGAGCTCTACTTTCCACTAAGGATTTGCCAACAAAGAATCTGTTGGTAATTAATAGATTAATAGGTGTTTTTGTAAATGGCTCGTGAATTCTTACTGAGTTGAGCAAGGCAACGATCTCAGTTCACAAGCCCACAGAGCACTCTGGTCTGTGGTATTTACAGCTGTGGTTTGCAACTCTTTTTCTCCCATCTTTCAATGCTTAAAATTTTACCACAGTGGTCCAGCTCCTGCTCAGTGTATTTAAACCAGTTGCCAATGATGTTGTTCTTCATTACCTCCAGAGACCTCTAAGAAGCAGTTCTTGGATCTCTTCAGAAATCCTTGCTTTGAACCAAGCAACTAAGCAAATCCTGACTTCAAAATGCTGATTTTTGTTGCCAATTAAGCCTTTGCAAAGTACTGAAGAATCAATTCTTCAAACACAGTGTAGCTAAGGCACCCATCGTAAATGGAAAGGCAACAGAAACGGTTCAAGAAAATCCCAACAGATGACTCCTACAGGCAATACCAATTTCCTACAGGAAATATCTTTCTTAATCACCTCTTCAGACAGAGAGGAAATAACTTCTAGGAAGGATTTACTTCCTTTCCTTTTCAGTACCCTAGATATTTGAAAACTCTTCCTGTGATTTGCAGTGGTTCATCCTTAAAGAGTAATTTATTGACATTCCTAAGAGAGAATGCTTTAATTCACAAAATATTATTCATCAAAACGCTACAAAAATGGCAGTTTTATTCTGATCCTAATCTATAAAGCTTTTTGTCTATCTTTAAAGCTATGGTTATCTTGAAGTGCTTAGTCTCATATTCATTGCTTTTATAATTGGACAACATAGAACAATGGGAGATTTACTAGTTTATTAAGAACCAAAATGAATGTAATCCAATATCACCCTTTGTTGAAAGCCACCTACAAAAGAATTGCATGAGGATGTGAAATGAATAATCTTTCTTGGTTTTCTCCTCTTGAAATCACTATAGTGCCTTTCCAGAGCATAATAAATGGCAATATGTTATGGAAATTTAATACAAGTCTTACCAGGTAAACAAGTTCACTGGATTTTTGGGAATTGGTGCAGCTTATTTCTGACAAATGTTTTTTCAGAGGAATCCTTTTTTTTAAAAAAATTATCCTGATGGTCCAGGCTTAAAAAAGAAAGCCTTAAAATCAACAATCTGGTTCATGTTCTACAGACAACAATATGGTCATTCAACCCAAACTCATTTGTTTTTTTCTCATCATTAAAGATGGGCTTGTGCATGGAGGTGGCAAACTAAAAATTATACCAGAAAACACGGGGCAACTCAGCATCAGGAGATAAACCAGAGGCAACTAACTCGCTTAGCAAGATCTAAATCATCCTCTGCACTAGTCTCATTAGTCCTTAAAAGGCCAACTGAATGATCAACCCTGAGCAGGAGTCAAATCTTCAAGGATAAGAGCAACAAAAAAATGGGAACAGTGTATCCCAATGACTTGTCAGAGTTTAAACCAAGTAGTCAAACAGACAATGGGATTTTGATGCTTCCTTGCCACAGACAGAAATAATTTTTCACATCCTGTATCCTCTCTAGGTTAGCATGAAACTGGAACAGGTTGAAAAAATTTCCACAAATCCTGTTTTGGATTAAAATGGACTTTGATTCAGCAGTGAGCTCAGAAAGGGTCGTTTACCACCTTGGCCTCCTGAAGCCTGCTTCGAATCAGAGGACCAGTTTTCTGTTGCAATGCTCTATATCACTGTTCAGCTATACCATTAATTACAACATTTTCTTCCCTGGTCCCCAAAGCACTTTTATGAAGAAAGAAAATGGCACTATGCCTATTTTACAATCCGAGAAACTGAGGCACAAAAAGACAAAATACTACTTTCTCCTTGCAGAGTTGACCTTGAGACCAAATCAATGCAAACTATCAAGAATCATTGTTGCCTGATAGAGGGAAAGGTCTGTTCTCTGAACCAAGCAGTCACCAGTGACACAGATTGATCTTTGGGTTTGATTTTGGTGCGTCTCTTGTTCACACACATGACTTGTCACGTGTATGGGTGTGCTACTCCCTGAGAAGTCAATGGTAAACCAGCACTTGACTTCGTTGAATGCCTCCTTGGACCACTCGGTCATTTTATATTAGATCATTATGATCATTGATGATCACTTGATCATTATATTAGAGGGGAGATTCAGATTAGATCTGAGGAAGAAATTCTTCACTCTGAGCATGCTGAAGCACTGGAACAGGTTGCCCAGAGAAGATGTGGCTGCCTCATCCCTGGAAGTGTTCAAGGCCAGGTTGGATGATGCTTTGAGCAACCTTATCTAGGGGAAGATGTCTCTGGCCATGGCGGAGAGGTTGGAACTAGATGATCTTGAAAGTCTCTTCCAACCCAAACCATTCTATGATTCTATGAATCTGCCTTTTCCTATCCAACCCAAGAACAACAGAGCCATCCATATGCATTTGCTCTGTTTTGTGTTCCTGGGAGCGCTGGCCATCTGCCTGCCAGCTCAACCAACTCTAACCTTCTTCAATAGCTTTTGGGCTTTGTGGTAATGCAAGTTAAAAAATGCATTGAGCTACTTGGAATAGATCTTCAGAGAGATATTGAGCTTCAGGAATGGAACCAGAAAGCAGAGGTGCAATAAGTTCATTCTTTAGTTGTACTTTATATAACATGGTGTTTGTGATAGTCCATATTCCTACCTCACTTCCCTGCCCCATGAACTTGTGGCCTTCTCATTTCTTGAGTGAACAAACACGATGCTGGTGTCCGCAAGAATGATGGGAGAAATCTCTTCTTCTGCAAGACAGAGTTCAGTTCCCTACCTCCAGGAGGGGCCTGGGCGGATGTATCACTGGAGAGCTGGGGAGAAAGATGGGAAAGGCTCAGCATGTAGACTGCCAAGGCTCAGCTTCTCCCTCCTCATCTCTAATACCTGAAATAAGCACCCACTGCGACTGGACTGAAGCATTTAAATCTTTTCCATGCTGAAATTCAGGAGCAACACACTGGATTGGAGCCAGAAGGTCTACCAACCTCAGCAGTCACTGACAAACTGATCCTATGGGATTTCCATCCATTTACACCTTGCAGAGAATCTGGCCGGTTCTCGGAAATGCCTCAAAGCAAGACTATCACTTCAAGCTCCCTCAGGCAGATCTTACCTAAGATCGTTTATCAAGTTAAACTTTACTTATTGGCTTAAAGAATAAATAAACGTTATTGTCGATTTCTCTGCTTTTTTGCAGCTAATGGCAGGGCAGGATGTCAATTGTTTCTTTCCTCGGGACTCGTATGCTCTTTGGCTTTTCTTCATAGATGTTTTCTTATATAGAGTAAGAAATGTAATGAATAAATTGAAAAAAAAAATGCTTGTAGACCCAAAAGAAAGAATGCATCTATTATAAAATAAAATCTCTTTTAGTAGCTATTAGAATGCATTAAAAATATTCACAGGACTCTCCCCTCCAGTTATGTTGCAAAAGCCATGCAAATAATAATTGTGGCTAAGTGCACTACAGTGACAGTCAATATTGTACTTCCCAAGCTAGTACTCATTATTCTTTATGGAACTCATGCATTTTGTGAAAGATCAAAAGATTTACATATCATATGGAGTGCTTTAGGGAGTGACTTGCTGTGCACTTTAAATGCACAATGTTCCACAGCCATTTAAATACAGATTTCGTTTCTCTCGTCTATGTGATATTAAATTTGAAAAAAAAGGGAGAGAGAGAGACGAAATCGACTTGGGTACCTTTGTTCACATCATGAAATACAATTTTAATTTGGTTTCAATACAGAACTTTAATATTTTTATGGGATGTTATTGAATAATCTGCTAGGCTCAGCGCTGGCCTTTGCTCAGGAAAGAGATGAAAGAAATCAATTTTTTTTTTTATGAGCACTGCAGGCAAAATCATCTGCTCTTCCATGCCCTGGAGAAGGGGACGGACTCTGACACACTGTTTGGCCTCCCTCCACCACCGGCTTCCCTGCAACCTCCCCCAGTTAGTCTGGTCAGCACTCGTGGGTGGAGGATAACAGCAAATGAAGAAGAAGCAGCAACCTATTTCCTTAGTGCAGGAAAGAAGGAAAATTCCATGATTTCTTTGCAGTTCCGGGCTGCAGGAGACAAGGCATCATCATTCTGACACAGCCTGTTTGTGTGCCCTTGGGTGAGCCTCTGCATACAGGTTCCTCTCTGCAACAGGGAGACAAAGGCAGCTGTTTACCTCGCCAGGATGTTGTGGGGATAAAGAAATACATTAAGGACAGCTGAATGGTCAGTTACTATGGTAATATGGCCACATGGCTGTGTAGAGAGGCTTTGAGGCCATATTTGCCATGCCTACACTCTGCTCTATGTATTCCAGCTCCTGAGATCTGCCTTTTAGCAAGTGCCGTTCAGCCTTTAGCCAGTTCCTCTTAGCCAGTGCTGTTTAACATTTTGTCGGCAACATGGACAGTGGGATGGAGTGCACCCTCAGCAAGTTTGCTGACGACACCAAGCTGTGTGGTGTGGTTGACACGCTGGAGGGAAGGGATGCCATCCAGAGGGACCCTGAAGGCTGGAGAGGTGGGCCTGTGAGAACCTCATGAAGTTCAACAAGGCCAAGTGCAAGGTCCTGCACATGGGTCAGGGCAATCCCAAGCACAAGTACAGGCTGGGTGGAGAATGGATTGAGAGCAGCCCAGAGGAAAAGGACTCCGGGGTGCTGGTGGATGAGAAGCTCACCATGAGCCGGCAATGTGTTCTGGCAGCCCAGAAAACAAATTGTATCCTGGGCTGTATCAAAAGGAGCATGGCCAGCAGGTCGAGGGAAGTGATTCTGCCCCTCTACTCAGCTCTCGCGAGACCTCACCTGCAGTGCTGCGTTCAGCTCTGAGGCCCCCAACAGAAGAAGGACAACGGAGCTGTTGGAGAGGGTCCAGAGGAGGCCACGAAGATGGTTCAAGGGCTGGAACACCTCTCCTATGAAGACAGGCTGAGAGAGTTGGGGCTGGTCAGCATGGAGAAGAGAAGGTTCCAAGGACACCTCAGCAGCCTTCCAGTACCTAAAGGGGCTACAAGAAAGCTGGAGAGGTATTTTGGACAAGGGCATGTAGTGACAGGACAAGGGGCAATGGCTTTAAACTGAAAGGGTAGGTTTCAATTAGATCTAAGGAAGAAATTCTTCACTCTGAGGGTGGTGAAACACTGGACCAGGTTGCCCAGAGAAGTTGTGGATGCCCCATTCCTGGAAGTGCTAAAGGCCAGGCTGGATAAGGCTTTGAGCAACCTGGTCTAAGGGAAGGTGTCCCTGCCCATGGCAGGGAGGTTGGAACTAGGTGATCTTGAAGGTCCCCTTCCAACCTAAACCATTCTATGAATCTAGGATAAGTGCTCAGCTGTGAAAGGATCAGCTGCTTAGACAGGTCTCAGCCCCTCCCTCTTCTTTCTCTGCCCCTGTGGTTGAGCCATGAGGCCAAAGATGGAGTATGAGCCTTGGTGATATGGGAGGTGTCAGGCAGGAGATTCTTCCTTGGATGTTTCCCATCTGAAGATGAGATCTACAGACAGCCCGAGCTATGCTCCTGAGACACCTGGCAGTACACCAAGGATAGGACCATTCCTAGAAGGTTTTTCAGAATGATCTTTGTCACCAGAGAAGGATCACAGATGAACATAATTTATGGGTGGTACCTAAAGGAAGGATTAAGAGGACAACAGTCTGTGTCATTCTGGGTCTATTCATCAGCAAAGTGAGGAAGTGGGCACCACCCGACAAGTGCTTCTGCACTAGCAAGGCTGAGGAAATGTATCCATATTCCTCCTCTGAAGGAAGAAAAGAAAGGCTTCTGGACAGTAATTAGCCCTTTATTTCTGTGGAAGAAAGAAAGGGTTTCATGAATAGGAAATCTACACAATTTGTTTGCTTCTGGTACATTCTGCATTATTTTCCGAATGAAGCAAATGGAAAACCTCTTTAATGAAGCATAACTATGTTGTGATTAAGGCTTATTCTGTCTAAATATTGACTCGGATAACATTTTCTCAGGACGAACAGACCATAACCCATGAATCTGGCAGCAAAGTCAGGAAGATTAACAGGAAAGATGAATTTTCTGGTTGTCTGAAGAGAAGTTTCATACGGCCAAGGCAACAGTCGGAGACTTTTGTCATTATTTATGAGATCCAGCCAGAGAGTTTTCAAGAGGCTGTAGCTTTCATATTCCACTGGACATTTGAAAGCTCAGGGAAAAATAGCTCTGTCCTTCCCTCGCTGCTTAGCACAGAGACAGGGACAGAGAGGCAGGAATTTCTGTAAAACGACTCCATTGTCTCAGAGAAAAGATTAACCAAGGAGTCTTGCAAGCCCTATTGAAGTACAACCACTGGCACTTTGACCTGCACCTCCAGGTAAAATCAGAATAAGTCAAGCATATGGATACTAATCCTGGCCTAAACGATCCAGAAGAGGAACAGGTTGACTGGTGCTTGGGAAAAGAAAAGGCTAATTAGAGCATACAGTGTTTGGAAAGTTAGCTCAAAAGGGAAAAGTAAATTGTCCTGGACATATTTGGTCTTCTGCCAATTTGTGTGGTGCGATATTTTCTCTTTCTCATTCAAAAAGCAGAGATTTGTGTTTCTTTAATAAATGAGCTTTATTCTCAAGAAGTGTCCTGTTGTGAAGCGTCTGAAAGATTTTTGGTTTAGCCATTGTTATCTGCATTACAGGCAGGCCCAGAGACCCCAGCTCAAACAGGATTCTGTTTTCCTGAAAAATAAACAACAGGAGTGAATCTCTGCCCCAGAAGGATTACCACATGGTGAGGGAAGACACACAAAATAGGTAGGACACCACGATTCTGTTTGTTGGGAACTCAGACCTTTCCATCCCTGTCTACAACCAGCAAAGGAACGGTACCTCACAGAGAAATACCACCTCTAGGGCTAATCAACTGTCATGGATAAGGATATCTCAGAAACACACATAAATAGAAGATGAATTTTCCCCACAAACACTTAACAGAAAAATCTTTCTGGGAAGTAAAAGAGCTCCCTGAGAAAAGTATTAGCTCCTTGGTCCAGGGGAGTTTTTGATCATTCTTCGGATTTTGAAATTTAAAAAAAACCAGGACAACAGACGATTGTATTGAACAGAAAAGTGATGAAACTGCTGCAGCAGTAAGGGCACAGCAGTGCACTGCAATTCAGGTGCCTCTTGGTCCGTGTGGTATTTACTGGGGCAAGGAGAGAGGTTGGGCCAGTTATAGGAATTATTTGATCAACAATTTAATTCTTTGAGAGTTAGCTGTTTCATTTTAGTTTTCAAAACTCTTAAAAAGACAAGCTTAACTTTGGGCATACCTCTAGGTCTTATTGTGGATGAGTGATGGATTTACATGGTGTCCTTTTTACAGGGCTTTAGTAATGCAGACAGACTTAAAGGGAAGTCAAGAAGAACTGGGAGGGTATGGTCCACGACATGAACCCACAACCTTAGGGCATTTTAGGAAGATTATCTAAAACAGATTCTCTTTACTCTACAACTCCATCTTCTTTCCATTCCTTGTTTGCATAGAGAGAGCTTTTAGCTCATGAAAGATAGTCTTTGAAAAGAGAAATTCCTCTTCCAGCTGTGAGCTTTCTTATTCCTCATTGGGTATTGCCAGTCCTATGGATGGCATATAAGCCCTCCAGAATAGATATAAAGCATTTGGAAATATTTCCCTATAGCATTCTGCAATTGTATTTCCACCTTACGAGCCACGTAGCCCACCTAAACTTTCAAATTTCAGCTCTGTTCCCATTGTAAACTTCCCAAAGCTGAGCTCTGCAGTCCCAAGGATTTCTAGATGGACAAGCAGGACAAGTGTGCAGGTTAGCTAACTGTTTGTAAAAGATAAAATTATTATTCTCTAGGAAAAAAAAAACAACAAACCACACAACAACAGGAGAGACACAAAATAATAATGCAGCAGATCTCACAAGCCAATTGCCAAAAACCTTTACAGTGATGTTTTGTCTTCCTACCAGCTGCAGATCCCAGCCCTTATTTTGGGCTCTGCACCGCAACACTGGGCCTTCCTTTGCACTGGAAGGAACTAGAAATAAAAGAAATATAGAAACGTAAAGGCTGAAATTAAAGTGGAAGAGCAGCGGGAGCGTGGCAGTAGTGGTGTTAATGCTGAAGTATTCCCTGGGAGCGCGAGCTGGCAAATGTAGTGGACACCCAGATATTTGAAATGCAGCCAAATAATTTGGCACATCTCTAACTGGCACAAAGCAGTCTTGGTAGAGCTTCCTACTGCTGCTGGCACTTTTACAGCTGTCTTTCTTCATCTTGCTCTTCCCACTGCAACAGCTACTCAACAGGTGTTTCCACAGACACAGTGTGTTTGGCAGCTGTAACCCTTCAATATTATCGCTGGAATACATTTTTCTCCCTCTCAACAGCATCGCTTGGGTCCGTTGCCCAGAGGCGGGCATGGCAACGGGGACAGCTGACCAGCTAGATTTGGTAAAAGGGTGCTGTGTGTTTGGGCAGCCAGATGTACAAGTCAATAAAGCAGTTGGAGAACATCAATGCTTGGCTGGAGTGATGCTTCGCTGAAGTTTATCTGGAACCCATCATCTGCTCACCTGGGTCTTCCCTGTTTTTTTCTGTTCTTGCCCCAGGACCTCTTGGTCCCACATCCATTTTCTTCATTGCAAACAAATCCCCATACCTTCAGGCCTCCTGTCCTTGATTTTTCATGAGGATTGAGCATTTGCTCAGATCACAATGTTTTCTTTGCCCAACTCTACTCAGCTTTCAGTCCAAATGTGCTTAGAGAAAAAGATAGGAGAGGAAACCTGCGAACTGCAAGATTTTCAGACACAGAAAGTACCCAGAGAGATTCAAAGGTGAATCACTTTGGAGTAGAGTTCATGAGAACATTAAAATTAACAATTGACTTGTTTTCTTCTTTTTTAGCTTACCTCTGTAGTTTTTTGATCTTGTGCAGCCTTCTGTTTTCTGATTTCATATGCACCAAAGCAATCTCAGTTCTTTTAGCAGGGCAGTCTGTGGTTTACTGAATGTCGTCTTCTTTAGGTCTCTGGTACATGGTATATGTGAGAGAAACCATGTCGAATTATCTTCTCATGGGAGTCTGTGCAAGGTCACAAAAAGAGATTTCAAAAAAATATCTTTTACTGCTCTTTATATATATACACACACGTATGAAAACATAAGAACAACTGTGCTGGTTCAGCTGAAAGGTCCATTTGACTCATCATCCTGCCTCCAACAGCCACAGAAAGCAAATAGCTAAGGGCAGGTTTACAAACTAGACTGATGTTTCCATAGCATATTTTCCCAGTGTGCAAAAATTCACAGCTGAGAAACTTCCAGAGCAAGAGGAAGGGTGGTGCTTAACAGCTACCAAATAACTTTCCTTCCATGAATTTATCCACTTGCTTATTGAATTTTTGTGAACTTAAAGCATTCACCAGACCCTGCAGCAAGGAGTTCCACCACTTCACAACACTGTAAGCGAAGAAACACTTCTTTCTGTTTGTTTTGAACATGTCACCCAAGAGTTTGGTGTCCCCAAGTCTTGTACTGGAAGAGAGGCAGAAAAAATTGGGTTTCTGTCCCCCTGCTTCTACAACAGTCATTTATTTCACAGGTATGATTTTACCTGTATGTCTTCCCTCTGTCCTCCTCCCTTTTCCCCATGGGACATCAGAAACATAAGTACTGAAATGTCCCGTTGAATCTTTACTCTCTTCCCTCCCCAGAACATCTCACCTCTCTGAAGACTCGGAATAACATTTCTAGTCCTATGTTACCTATGTTTGTATATCTGTATGTAGACATAAAATTGCTAAACTGCAGCTAGGGCAATTAAAGAGCATGTCTCATGGTATCTCTGCCACAGAAGAAAACAGAGCATTAAATCTTTGTCCGGAGCATCACAAGCACTCACTTTCTGATTAGGGCCGGAAGGCCGCAAGGCTGTTAAAGCCCTCTTTCCACTCTCCCCAATGTTGCCATTAATATGTAAAAGCTTAAGCTTGCTAAAGGGATTATTTCCCATCCTATCTGATTGTAAACTGGCATTTCAATGATTACATGTATCTTTTTGTCATTTTCTCGTAAAACATCTTATTCTTGAACAGCATAATTGGCCTCTTACTAATGTTTAATGAATGATTAAATCAGCATAAATGCAACATACAGCTCTACATGGAAAGCTCTACATGCAACCTCGAGAGCCACAGAAATGTATTTTTGCAATATAGGTTTTAAATCCTTATAATTTTCTAATTATGGACTTTCTGGTATATTTCACATTATGTACATGGGAAAGTAAATGTGAATTTGCCTGTATGAGCTCAGAAGCAATTCAGTCACTTATCATTTTGTTTGCAATTTCTAACCTACATATTAACGACACCTCTGTGGTGTTCATTTAAGTATATTATATAATCTTCCCAAATTAAAAGCCAATTAAAATCACATAATTGCAAAGCTCAGGCAGGCAAGTCCTTGCAGAGATGGCCAAGCAAGGACACTTCTTTGTACTGACACATCCCATTAACCAGCCTCACGGAGAGACTCTAGGTTTTGCCCAGGCAAAGGAGTCCAAGTAGAATGAAGCAACAAACATTTATCTAAGTGTAAAAAGAAATTGAAAGGTGTTTCTTCAAAGGAGAGAGGAGTACGGGAAGATACAAATTCAGTTTGCTAGAGATATGAGATTGAGAGGCATTTAGCAGAAGTGGAAATCTAGTGGAAACATGATGATCATCTTGGGAGTCAAAGATGTAAGAGTAGTTTAAGAAAGTCCACTTTAAGAAAGGCCTCTCAGCTGACAAAAAAAACAAACAGATAAAACTGGGACATGTTCTTATCAGGATGCCTACAGGACCCCAGTGTCCTGTGGCAGCAGAAAGCCAAGTGCGGTCCTAGGGTATATCAGGCCAGATGCAGACAACAGACTTGGGCAAGTGTCACTGACCCTCTCTAGGGACACAGGTAGAGCAGGGTGCCTCACCCAGGAGATGTCCTCCCATGTCAAAAAGTACAGAGAAAAGCGAGTCAGGGAGATGGGAATTTCAAACTTCCAAGAGAAGATGCAAAAACATTCAGCTTTCCCTGTAGTAATATGGCAAGGAAGTAAGCACAACAAAGCAAAGAACCCTACTTAGACAGAAAACTGGCATTAGCACAAGAATATACCAGAATAAGCCAAATAGTTTCAGGGTGGAAGTTAAGTTACAGCTCCCATGCACTAAAGTCCTGAAGCAGCTCTTTGACAGATGCTGCAGAGTCGAGAGAATACATGGGTTTTAAAGTGACGCTGGACGTGTTTAGGAGGGAGGCTGGAGGTCAGTTTTCCCATCGAAGCTACTATCTGCATTGTTCAGAAAACACGTTTGTCTATGAGATCAGCAAGCAAAACGACACTCCATAACAGCATTCTTGAGATATGTAGATCACGCACTATACTACTGGGTTGACCAGCTCTTCTAACCAGGCTGAAGACACAATCCACACTGAGATATACCAGACCTGAACACCTGAGCTCTCCAGCATCCTTCAGGCTCATTCACATGTACTCTGTTCTACTCCAGGTGCAGTCAGATACTATCATATGACAGCCAGGGTTTATTTGGGACAGTTGAGGTTCATGAGAGGTGAAGTCCATTGGATGGAAACTTCAAAGCTTTGTCTGAGAGTAACACAACTGCAAAAGTTACTCTTCCAAGCACGGTCTGCTGCCTGGCTTTTTACCACAAATCTGTATGAGTACCTGCTCATGAAGTATTGAACAAGAGTCAACATATACCAGCAAAGCTTTGCAAACGCTTATGCAGTCACAACAGGGGCCAGAATATTCAAAGAAAATGAATATAGGCAGTTGCTTTAAGAATTGCCACTGTTTACTCCCAAGCAATTCAGGCTTAGGAAGAGTTGTGCAAAATATTTTAAGATAGAATTGATGGTTCTGTTAAATAGAAGTGTTGGACAACACAGGTCAGCAAACTGGTTGACGATTTCCTCAACTCTCTCTGTACCTTTACTCAAGAATCTGTCCTGAATCTGGAGAGAAGAAGATGTGGGGGTTTTATCTAACCAGTCCAGGTGTGATGCTCACGCAATGGTCTTTTTCCTCCTGCTCTCCAACAGCTGCAGTTATTCCTCATATATTTGTAAGACGTGACTCCATGGCCAGGACTCTCCCCTTCTGCCCATTATGCACTCTGTAACCTTGTCCATGGAGACCAGCTAACAGGAATTCTGCCATGCAGCCTGCTACACCATGTAACCCTCCCCATCTCTTGCTTCCTCATCCGCTTCTGGACTGCGGCATACTCTCAAGCCCATAAAAAAGAAGATAATTTAGTGGCCTGTTTTGGTGACAAATGCCAACAAAACAAAAGAAAAAAGCTAAAATAACTCATTGTCATGGCAAAACAATGTCCTATGGAAGGAATTTCGGTATTTCAAAAGAGGTGGGAAATTAATTTTCTAGTTTCCGTAATTCTTCAGAAGGGACAGGGCAGCTTTACCAGAAAACAACATGGTCCGACTGGTACTTCAACACTTCATCCAGCTCAACTGCACCAGTGACTAAATATGAGTTTGGCAAATACTTGCCTGGTCTCATCATCTGGTTTACAAAACCACTGAGGGATTTTAAAGGACCATAAACAGGTGGAATTTCAGTTGGCATCACAGACTGCATTAATGGAATGCCCTACCCACCAGCAGGAGCAAGTGTTACAGCTCTCAGCAAAATCAGTCTGGATTTATTAATTAACATTACACGGAAGAAAATGCAGGCACTGAAACAGATAAAGATTCACCCATTAGAAATAATAAAAAGCTTAAACAAGAAATGTGACAGCATAACACTTCTACCAAAATGCAAGGAAAAGGTATCAACCAAAACCTTTGGAAATTTCTGGCCGACCTGTCTGACATCGCCATGGCAAGCCTGCAGGTTGAAGTTACCAGTCCAATTTTAAGCATGATCCCAAGTTGTTTTTTAAATGATTAACAAAACCACAGTATCAAATCATCAGTCTTCAATAAGCCTTTGCCCTTACATTCCTACCCCGGACAATTCAGCTCTGGGTGCTGTGGCTGTCTGAAGGGTTGTTCTGTTTTGCAGATCTTCTGAGAGATACTGAAATGTCCAAGAAAGATGTTCCTGGGAAAACACCAGGTGGAGAATTAGAGGTGAATGTCTGAATAAGCAGCTTTCATGCCAAATTGATGCAAGATGCCTTATTTGTATTTTATATAAACTTAAGTAAGCCAATCCTGTATTTCAGGAAAATAATGGTAATAAAGTAGAAAAATCACACAGTGTCAAACTCCTTCAAGCATCCGCTGATCTGTCACTAAGGAAATCCTCATCAGCCATGTTTGAGGGCTTCACACGAACCATAACAGTATCTACTAAGCTTCTGTGTTTGCACTCTCCCCACAGTACAGTGGTTTCAGTCAACACAAATACCTAGAGATGACTGACTTCAAACATTGTTTATTAAGCAAACATCCACCATACAGCTCTAAAGACAGACAAAGAGAGGGAAGAGAAAAAGATGGGCAAGTATCCCTGTGAATGTGACTCAGGAGAGACACAAACCAGCCAAGGACATTGAAGAGTCAATGGCAAATATCCTATTGCATTTGTCTAAAGAAACAGGTCAAGGTTAAAATACCTGGGGTACCAAAAGTACCTAGAAGCACAAATGGACTTGGATGTCTAGATTAAGATGCCAAGAGATGATTAACTCTCTAAGTAATGAAATTCTCTGGATGTTCCAGTTTTCACCAGAAAAAGTCTTCCTAGTATCTGAATTTCAGCTGAGGGCACTCACCTGCCCACCCAGATCTTGCAAAACACTGGTGGGATTCTTGCACTAGGTTCTTCTAGAGAGGAAACGGGGAGGCTCTACTCACTCAAAAATCAAAGGGAAAGGAGATGCTAGTGGTTAAAATGTTCTGTTGCACCTCCACAGATTTCTCACATGTCCTGTATTGAACCCGATCCTCCTTGTGTAAAATTATTCAAGACTCAGAGTCAGAGGCAGCTCTTGCCTGCATGTTGAAGGTATTAATTTGCCAGATCTGAAGGAATATTTAAATATCTATGTAGAGAAGACTTTCTGTGGCAAAGACAGCTCAGCAGCTAGGGCTTCCTTCCAGAAAGGGGTTAGAGAGGAGTTCAAAGTCCTGGTCCTTCTTACAGCTCAGGTGACTGCTCCCACATCCACCCAGTCGCCTTCCAGTGCATCGTGTAGGAAGAGGCTGTTCTACCCCAGTTCGCAGTGCCAGGAGAGAGTTCACGTGCATGAACCTAACGTTGAGGGAGCCACCATCACTGCTCCTCAGCCTTTCCTAGTTGTTGGGAACAAGCTTCAGCTTTTTACCTTCAAGACCCCTCCCAGCCCCTTCTAACACAACCCACCATCTCTCTGTTGCTATCAACAATTAATATTGCCTTGATAGACCTGACTCCTTCCTTATCACCTACCTGTTACAGTTCCACACTTGCTTCCTTCCAAGATGCCTCTCATGCCTGTGACAACATTCTTCACGTGCGTCCCATATCTCACCATCTTTCCCAAATCTCTCCTCTGTGCTCTGTTAAGTCCAAATGGTTTGACAGCTGTCAGACTGCTGGAACAGTAAAACTGATGTCAACCATGTCAGCCAACACTGTCTCCTTCTTGTTTCCACCTCTCTACAACACTCCCTCCTCCACTCTCCTCCTATGACAAGGTTATCAGCTCCCTGGGGCAGGCATAATCTTTTTGTTCTGTACCCATACAGGACCTACACAACAGCAGCCTCCAATTTTGAGAGTCTGCAATATTATATTTGAGTAACAAAGGCAGAGCTCAGCTTGAGTCCCTTCCAACTTCCAACACTATAGCTTAGTAGGACTGCACCATGAACAAACTGTGCGACTTGGGGATGTCTCTGGCTTTGAGGTTCAGACAAAGGCTCCAACTGCATCCCTGGCTCCATTTTGGTGTGTGAATTGGATGCAAATCTTCTTTCCCTGAACCTGATTTCCTTCGCAAAGAATCGTAGCATGTACCTGTGTCATCCACTGACTCCCCAGTTAAAACCATTCAGGGAATAGGATTTGTGGGGCTGACTTGATTCTTAGTCCAGTCATGACACACCTGAGATGTGGAAGAAAGGTCCGGTCAGACAAAGAGCTCTTGGCTCATTCTTCAGTCCTTTTCATAAGATGTCTTAGCCTCAAATCCACTTAAATCATGGGAAAGGGTTATGTTGTGTGGCAAGGTTAAATGAAAGGGAAACCATGTCTTCTGAGTCCTGGCAACTTCTTGGTCTTTAACCACAGAGGTATAGTTTCTAAATAACTCACGTTCCTTAGTTGTTCGATCACGTCCCTCCTGTCAGAGGACAGACTGTTATTGTCATGTTGTAAAGCCAGATGAGGAAGTTAAGAAAGACTAAGAGACTGCTCAAACTGATTTTGGCCATTTTAGAATGATTTCCAGAGGGGATCACACATCTATGTGCTTTTGACATGACTTACCTGGAGAGGTACATAGTACAGTAAAGTTCTCCTTCTCTAGAAACATCAGCCCCTCTATTGCTCAAGTCAACCTTCTTTTGTTCACAACAAACAGCAGAGGCTGGAAAAAGAACTGGAAATGGAGTCAAGATTATACTTGCGGGACAAGTATACTACAAAGAGGACTGTGAAAGAGAAGAATACATGCAGAAAAGCAGAGATGGGCACGAGGCAGAAAGGAAGCTTGGAACATATAACACTCATTAAGAAAAGCATTGAAACCTTTCTGAGTTTCCCCACACGATGATGCCTAAAGGCTGTGCAACTGGAGCACCTTCTAAACTTCATATGAGAGGGAGAGAAAACGCAATAGAAAGACTGAACTAGGCAATAAGTCACGGAAGAGAAGAACAACCTACTATTCTCCATCTATCTGCAGGGAGAAGAGATGTGGGCATTCTGTTCTGCTCTGGAGGAAGGCTGGGCACTATGTCTCCTCACTGCCTAGTTGCTGTCACTGTTGGTTTCCATTGCTGAGCAAGCGTTAGCAGTTGGTCTGTGTATGGGACTACCTCGCATCCCTCCTTCCTGGGGAGGAACATGCCCTGCTTCCTTCTCAGGGCAGGAGAACTGGCATGGCAGAGCCATCGCAGATGGGTGAGCACAACCACAGCTGGCATTGCAGCTTGCATTTAGACAATTAAATAGCCTGCCAGCAGCCATGCTTCTTGGAAGTGATCATGCAGTAAATATTTCACTGAGTGTTGCTTGTGGCCACTAAACACTGACAAATGCTTCTATAACAAAGGCTTGGTATCTGGACCTCAAATCTCTTCAGTCCCAAACTTCAGCCTCGCTCCCATCGATTTCCGTAACTCATCTTCACCCTGGTAAGATTATTTCAGTGGGATTGGATCAACACGGCTGCACCTACTTCCTGCAGTTCTTTTTATTCTTTCTGCTTTCTGTTTTAATTCTCAAGGTTTTGTTTTTTTCTGGGGAATTTAATTTGGGAAAAAGACTGATTTTCTGGTTTCTGGGGTTTGGGTTCTTTTTCACATCAACAAAAAAAAACCCCACAAACCTGTGCTTCCAGTGAAAGGAAAACTTTCCCTGCCAAAATTAAGTGGAGGTGGTAGAAATGAGGATATTTGAACAAAGGAAACAGGAGTGATCACTACCCCATCGCTGGAGCACACAGGGAAAGGAGAGAGAGAAATGGAACAGCAGCAGTGAGAAATATGCATGCATATTCAGCCCCTTTGTCAAAAAACCTTGTGCTGCAGCATTTCAATTAACAAAGTAGGATGGTTTACCTGATAAAATGCTCCCTGTGTGAGTGTAATTACATATTTATGCCCCACAGAGATTTTTTAATTTCTCTTCAGTTTGTTTGCCTTGAAAGTATTTGTCACTGGAAATGTTCTTGATGTGTAATTTTTAAGGCAGGGTTGGCCAAATGTGTGGTTTGTTTTCATTTTAGATTTACTTCACTGAAGAAGGATTGGAAGATAATGTATATTTTCAGTGCAAAGAAAAAAAAAATCAATAAGAAAGGTGATAAATCAACCAGCAGCAGAAAAAAAAAAATCCACTCAAGTGCTGTTTCGGAAATTTCACTGTCTTTTTTTTATTTTTTATCTCTCTCTTGCTTGAAATACATTCTCAGGTGCTTGAAATAGCTTATTGTTCTGCCACTTTCATTTTGTCCTTGCTCCATAAACACACCTCTTGTGTTTCCAGCGAGGCTGCAATGAACGGGAGGCTTTTTGGTCATTATTTTCCTATTATTTGAGCCACTTACTGAGCAATACCTGCCTTGGAGTCTTGGTGCTGAGCACCAGCCCACCTCGAATGGTTAGTGAAGTGCGGAACCCTAGGTCCCATCAAAACCTAGTCTGTCTTTGATTTTCTTCCTTATTTTCCCCAAATTTCATCAGAGAGGATGGGAAAGGATCTGAAGGTCAAAACTACACGAGGTTTGGCTGGAGAACAGCACAACGGAAGGTCACAGCTGGCCATGGAAATCAGTATCTCTCTAAGAAATTACTAGAGAAGTTTCCTCAAGCCACGCAGTAGTTCAACCACTGTTTGAGAAGCCACCATAGCATGAACCATTTTACTGAGGATTGTGCTAGTTTAGCCTTGCAGGCGGGGAAAAAAGTTTGAGTGGAGTCAGGAGACAAACCTGCGACCGCATTCGCTTCCCAAAGAGCAGGCACGCTCCGCTGGGTGGTTGACTGGCACGGGAACGATGCTGCTGGGGCAGGCAGAGCTTTTAGCACTGGAGGTGACAAATATCTGTATTCATCTCCTAGACCTGACAGCAATTTTTGACACTGGCATGATTGAATTCATCTCACAGGCCTGGCGGAGATAAACGGAGTCGTGAAGTTGGCTTTGGTTCTTCCTCTCAGACAGATCCCGGAGGGTCATAACTAGCATCTGTTCTGTCTCTTCGAGGATGCACAAGGCGAACTTGTGTCTTCTTTTTACTACCAGGTTGTGTGAGAACTCCAGGAGCGAGGCTCAGAGATGTTATTTGACTTTGGTGCCTGCCAAACTGTGACACTTCCCTATCACAGCCAGAATTGTCTTCTCTCTCCCAGCTGTCCCGATGCCCATAAAAGAAAAGCTCCTAGATGAAAGGCAAAGAAACTGGCTAAGGCCCAACACATGGTCATGGGAACTGATGTTGAGGATAAGGAAAACATGCAAAGGAAAGACCCTAAAATCTCAACCCTTTCAACACGCCATCAAGATGACAGCGCTGTATTACAGCTCCTATGCAATGTGGAATGGAGGATTTTCCCTCCCCCTCACCCAAGAAATGTGAACTTCCATTCAGATACTAACCTGGAGCTGCCACCACTGTGCTGCATCTGCATTTGGTTCCTGCTCCGCCCAAGGGCGGTTGCCAAAAATCAAATGGAAAATTGATATGTGTTAACACACAGCAGGGAGAGCATCCTGCTGCTGCATGAGGTCTCTGCACCCCTTAAATTCAGATGCTCGCCTGCAAAGTGTTCACTGGGCCATTCCCATGTCAGACATCACCCCTGTAACTCAAGATGCAGTGTGGAACTGAGGCAAGGAGATCCCAGGTGCACAAAGCCACATTCAACCACCCAGGCACAGAGAAATTAGGGTGCTGCACCCTGGCTGAAGCTTTACCCATCCTGTTGGGTGAGATGTCTATAGTCCCATGCAATGTTTTCAAATGTTTGCCTAGACAAGGAACACTACCATACGATCACAGACATCCTCAGTTAAGCTGGACACTCTTTGCAAGCCTAGCTGATAGCAGTAGATGTTCCCGCTTCCAGGGGTGGCCATTTGGCTATCACCCAGTTTGAGCGCAGCTCCTCTGGAAAACAGCATCCCGGGGCTGCCAGCCAGACCTGTGCCAGCACAAGGGCCACTTGGCAGTCCCACTATGTGGTTTCTGGAGGAAGGTTAGCAAGGACTGCTGATCAGGCTGCCAAGAACCACTGCACCCCAACCCTGCCCAGCCCCATCTTGCAGCATAGCACCACAGGGAGTCATTGCCATCTACCACTCTTGAAACCCTCCACCCCCTGAGCTCCCAAAGGAATGAGATGTGCCTATTGGGACTCCTGGACATGTGAAGACTTTGATTTTCAGCCTGCACAGACAGAAGACACACCTGTTCATCGATTACACGATCTCCTGAGATTCCTCCTGGTCCCATCTTTCTGCGATTAATCACCACCACCTGCTGTCAGGATGGTTTTGCGACGCTGGCAGCTGTTTCCCAGCAGCTAGACTGAGGTCAGACACCAGTCAGTTGTTGACACCAATTAGTTCTGGCTTGAATCGCTCAAATGATCTTTTCTTGTGGCAAGCTGAGACGACCAATAACAACAACAACAGCAGCAGCAACCCAAAACAAATAGAGAAACAAAACCCACCATATTCTTAAATGCCACCATTCTTAAAAACCACTGTGTTTTTAAAACCTATTAGCTTCCCTTACTGTCTCAGTACCCCTGTAAGACTCAATATGCTCCCCAGCCTTCTGTCCAGTAATGCCCTATCATCATGAGCTAGACAACTACCACACTGCAGCCACACATCTGCCTCAGAAGTGAAAGGCTGCTCACAAGCTTCCAGCTCTAATTCTGGTGTATTCTGCTGCTTCTGCTATGCTTCTCTTCAGCTTTCCCATCCTCTCTTTTACCTCTTAACTAAAGATCCTCTACGGGGGCCCGTGTCATTGCTGGGTATGTTTGAGTGCATGAAAACCTCCTGAAGGATATTGGTTTCTTTGAGAGGTTTGCACACAACTCCACATATCATCTTAGAAATTTCTGCTTTTTTAAGCTATATGGTAATGCACACTGTGCATCTGAGATTAGAATATGGCCCTGAGGAACAAAACGCTCTTCTCTTTTCAGCTGACAATGCATAGCTGATTTCTATGAGCTCCTCATTTTCAAGAGATTCAACTCCATTGTTTGGCAGCCACGGTTTCAAGGGAAATCTCCAAAGATGGTTTGACTTTGAGCATTGCCATTTCTACCTTTGGGCTGCAAGTGTTCACTGGGTAACGTTGACCTGTGGCCTGTGTGCCCAAAGTGGGGCTGAGCATTTCAAAACCGGCTGTGGAAAGCCCCAGCCTTCCAACAAACAGCCTCAAAAGTCTCGGGGACGCTCTTGGAAACCCGGAGAAGGTCACTCTGTTCCTGTGGCCTCCTCTTGCTGCTTTGTAACAGTCCACCACCCACCATCTGCCGCCTTCTACCATTTCATAGTGGTCCTACGGATATATCCTAGTGATCAAACACCCACAGGTCCAAAGGGCAAGACTTTCTAAGGTAGGTTTTCAATCAGCCCCTTAGGCTATCCGACTCCTCCCTTTTCATTACTAAAGAGTTTGGTACAATTCTTGTCCTTTCTCTTAAGCCACATTATGTAGATTTTTTTTGAAAAACGAAAAAAAAAAAGAAAAAAGCCCTAAGAGAATGGGAAAATAAAACATCTTTTTGTGGCTAACCTTATGCAATCTGAAGAACTGGTCACTCCTACAGGAAGTTTGCATCTCACCTCAGAATAAAGTTTATATCTCTGTCTTCTCTCCAGCCCAATCCTTCTGAAGAAACGTTGCCTTTAAACCGCATCGCTAACATCTGTACCCAAATCCAATTTCAAAAGTAGAACAAACGAGGAAAAATAAGGCAAAGTAAAGAAACCGTTCCAAATGGGCACATCATCAGCACACAGGGGAGCAGATCAAGAGCCCCAAGATTGCGTGGACTTCAGACCGCCATGTACAGTGCACTTGTAAAGGGTCTACTGCTCTCCTGGCCGGATCCTGCCCAGTCTCTAGTCTGCCACAGTAACAGCAGCAACGATAATGAATTAAGTTCTGCCTCCAGTAGATGTGGCTATTTCATTTTGGCAGCGCGAATGTTGCTAAGTGAAAGCACGTCTTTCTGAACTGCCTTGCTCATGGGAACCATTTAATCATTATAGAGCAATTATAGAGGTCTTTATTCAGTTGTTCCTTAAGTCCTCATTCAGGCAAACCTATTTCAATGGGAACTGTGCCTGAAAGGGACTCATCAAAACCTGACCAGGAAATGGCCAGTAAGAGTAACCTGTTTCCAAGAGAGAAAAACTCATACATTACATCCATAATGGGTAACTTCTTATGAATACACCTATTGAAGTGTGTTATATTCATTAAAGTCCATTTGGAGAGGAAGGGTAACCTTCCAGTTAACACAATTTCTATGGGCTGGTGAGAGCTAGACTCTGTTCCCAGCTTTGACATCGACTCCCCTCGTGACCATGGTCACACCACTTCGTAATTTTACCTTGGATTTAGCAAAACAGGTAATAAATTGGGACAGTGGTAAGCATCAGCTTAGCTGTATTTGTGGACTGCAGCCCCTGGTTCCTCCTCTGCAAAACAGAGAGAAGAACAGATCATTTCCCCTATTTTTTTTTGTTTTTCATTTTTCCTGTTCACATTTTGAGGCAGGGCTGGTCTTTTATTCCGTGTACGCCCAGTGCAACGTACAATATGTCTTTGATCAGGGCTGTGCTGTAACACGGAGTAATAATACTAATTGTTACCAATACAAGCAAACAACGCTGTGCTTTTGTGGCAAATGTCCACTAGGAGCTTGACTGAGACCATCAACATTTCATTTGGGACTTAAGCCCCATTTGAACTTGTCTCCCAAAGCGAGAGTTTACAAACACAATTTAGTTCCAATTTGAGTAGTGCTTTGAAGATGTAAAGTACTAAATTGTGTATCTGTATGTATGAGAGACAGAGACAGAATGTGTAATTTCTTTCTGCATTCAGGGAGCACAAGATTTCCTTTTTTCCCCCCTCTTTTTGGAAGGAAGTTTACTGCTGAGAGTATTAGAGAAAATGCAAATGTGCAAACTGTTTGTTAAGGCTCCAGGAGAGAAAGCACAGGCAGTTGTTACCACGAGCATTTCTAGGAAAACGGGAAATCTTTGTCTTTAAGTGTATTTATTTAGCTAAAGAAAGTTTGCACAGCTTGTGGAGAATGGTTCTGGAGGAAATTAAATTTCAGCTGCACCTCCGTATCACTCCTACACCTGCCAATTCTTTCGACCAGCTAGTGATGTCCTGCAGCCAGGGCTCCAGCCTGTGACCACGTTTGCAACGCTCACCAACGTCAGAGACCAGCTGTTGTGCAACCACTGGTGGTTTTGCTTACTCCCATTGAAGAAAGAGGCACTGACCACACTCCTGTGCTCAGCAGATTGCCTGCTGTAGCAGAACCCACCAGGCAAGCTCCCAACAGCACGGGCAGGAAACATAAGGAATTTTTGAGGCTGATTCAAGAAAAGTAAAATGACATTGTATGTTCGTATAGGCTGGTATAGATGGATCCAAGCTCAACACAGCGTAAGCCAGGTTTAGGTCAGAACATGGAGCCATATAGAATCATAGAATGGTTTGGGTTATTGATATTAGCTTATTAGGGCTTATTAACTTGGACAAAGCCCCGTGTTAATGTGTCTACAAAGCTTTCAAACTGGATCTAGCTTGTGTCCAACAAGGTTGGAGAGCATGACATTAGTGCAATCCCTGTGGCCAACATTTATTGCACTTTTTTCCACACTTGTCTTCAACCTATGAAATCACTGATTCATACAAATGTTGCAATACAGGCAGGTTAAAACATATCTTGGAAACGGTAAGCCAGGACTCCAAACATGAGATAAACCAAAGGACAGTTGGGTGTCCTAAGGGAGAAGGAGGCTGCAAGGTTTGTGGCCATAGATAGAGGCTTGGAGGACAGGCAAAGGCCTTTGAAGGGAAGTCTGGACATGGAATGTAAAAGGAAATGTGCTGGAAGAGAGGTGTGGCAGAAAGAGAGGTCCGAAAGATGTGCTAAGGAAAGGATCCGGCCGCAGAGCAGCACGCTATGCCCAGCTGCACTTTATGAAAGATGGAAGATAAAAGGAAGCTGGAAGTTCAAAAAATAAAAATAAAAATAAAAGAGACAAAAGCTTTAACGTTTTGTGTGGTTTGTTGGCAAAAGAGGATCTGAGAACGGAAAATGGGCAAGGCAGACAGAAAAAGGAGGGACATCTGCAGACTTTGACAGTGATCTAGGAAACAGCAGAAATGAGCAGAGCCAGAGGATGTTTGTGCACAGCACATCTTTCATGAAAGACAAACTGCGGTCAATCAAATTGCACAGCAAGTTAATGCAACTACCACAAATTGTTTTGACGAAAAATACATTCTAAACTAAATATTTTGGTCCCTCAGTTTGAAACCAATGCTTCTGTTTCAAAATACACTTAAATTTATTTTAAAAATTTAATTCTAAGAGTTGAAAAAAAATAAAATCCTTCAAACCCTATTGAGATATGTTAGCTAGGGCTCAGAGATGTTTAATTCCACCTGAAGAGATTTTTTTTTTTTCCTAGAGATTGGAATATTTAATTTAAAAAAAAAAACAACTAGAAAAACAGAAACATCTTTCCAATTTTCAGTGATCATCAGTGATAGCCCCTGCCCCAAATCCCAGTTATCAGAAAGATTTGTCATCGATTTCCCTGGAAGCATAGTCATGAACTGATATATTGGTGTTACAGACCCTTTCCTTCCACAAGACCTAAACATCTGCTATTAATATATTCCCAGTAATTGTTCCATAAAGATTCTGGAGCACCGAGTCTCAGCAGGTGCAAGTCAAAGCAGCTGCACTGTTTTACAGTACCACAATAATTTCAATAAGGCTGAGAGCCAGTCAGCTCCTTTATACATTAACCTTCTGATGGTAGGATGCAAGTTGGTACCAGCAAGAAAGAGGCAAGTTCCCACACTGCCCCCACACATGGGCACCCAAACAATAGGACAAGAAGGCAGAGACATACTGTCACATTATTAAGGCATTACCAACATTAAGAGTGGAAGGGTCAGGTGAATAAAAGTGGCTGTAGATTGGACTTTCCAGAACAGTGATGGTTTGGGGTTTTTGGTTTGTGGGTTTTTTTTTTTTGGGGGGGGGGGGGGGGTGGGTGGTTCTTACTATACTTTCATTTTTGCACTTTTGCATGCCCCAGATACTACGTGTTCACTTCTAGGAAACATCTGACTTTCTTCTAATTTATGCAAAATATTTGCTACTCTTCCTTGAAAAAAAAAAAAAACAATAAAAAAAAAGTTATTTGCATTTCAGCAACACCAAGAAAGCCCAGTTGAAGCCAGTGTCATATTGTGTTACACTTCATGTAGTGCCAGAAGTGAACCCTAATTCAAAGTCACAATGTACAGGATAAACAGAATGGGAGCAACTATAAGGTTATTATTCAGCTCTGGAGTCCCCAACATCAGCAGGACACGGAGCTGCTGGAGTGAGTCCAGAGGAGGGTCACAAAGACAATCCAAGGGCTGGAGCACCTCTCCTATGAAGACAGGCTGAGAGAGTTGGGGTTGTTCAGCCTGGAGAAGAGAAGGCTCCAGGAACACCTTCTAGCAGCCTTCCAGTACCTAAAGGGGCCTACAAGAAAGCTGGAGAGGGGCTTTGGACAAGGGCATGTAGTGACAGGACAAGAGGCAATGGCTTTAAACTGAAAGAGGGGAGATTTAGATGAGATCTAAGGAAGAAATTATTCACTCTGAAGGTGACGAAGCACTGGAACAGGTTGCCCAGAGAAGCTGTGAATGCCCCATCCCTGGAAGTGTTCAAGGCCAGGTTGGATGAAGCTTTGAGCAACTTGGTGTAGTGGAGGGTGTCTGTGCCCATGGCAGAGGGGTTGGAATTAGACAATCTTTGAGGTCCCTTCCAACCCAAACCATTCTACGATTATAAAAATAATATCATTATACAGCCAGCATTAGATTCCAGCAATATGTTTCACCTGCTTGTATGTATACTGCTATGTCTACACCAGTCACCGTGGGTTCTCTCTAAAGCCACTGGAGATCTAGTCAATAAAACCAGCAGAGCGTAGGGTGCAATTCACTTTTTCTTAAAGTAGCTATTGAAAGCTGGTCAACTGAGTTGCACCCTGGAAGCATCTTTGCTTCCCACCAGCACAGCTCTATATGTCTTGTTGACATATGAACACTTGTACTCACTCACTCAGCTGCGTACGTCTGGGGTCAATCTACCCCATCCCTCCTGGCTGTCCACCCAAGTCCCTGTATGTGAAGCCTTGTTACCTCTCTGGCATAGGTAGAAGAATCTCATTCTTTCACCATATAGTTTTCTACTTTGGTTCAAACCAAAGATCTTTACCTCTCCAATCATCTCAAAAGTGAGAAAAGTGAATGTCCGTGGAAAGCCTTAATACAAACCTGTAGGAGCCAAAAGAACGGCATAGTACTTATTCTCGTGTTAAGAGATCTCTCTCTTGCTTCGGTTTGATTTTACAGCTCGTGTGCACACACACTCAGAAAACAAAAGCTATCTCCAGTAGCACGATAGGTTATCTTTCCAGTGATACTTTTTCCCTCCATCTGAATCAAAAATGTGTCAGATCTGGATGGAGGAATACCACTTGCTGCTTCGTGTGCATATGTACTGTGCTACATGCGCCTCTATACAGGTTTTGTGTATGTGTGTGAATTACATAGGTATTAATAATGACTTTTTCTGTTGTTTATGAGGTTTCGGTAGATAAAAAGGATAAATGTAGTGTGCTTATACACAGCAGTACACCGAGATTAAAAAAAAAATGCATAGCTAAGAACCTACTTAATTAACTCATCTTAAGAAATTCTTTCAAACACCATGCAGAATTAAGACACATTCAGGCAGGTTTCTCGGAGACCAAAGTTGCAGACAGATGCCAAAAGGAGCCAGCAAATACTTCCAGCGAGTTACCAGCCTAACCTAATCTGTTTAATTGTGTTTGTAAATTCACAAGGCACCCAACTGCTTACCCAAATACCACACTTCTGTGGATCAGGTCCTAAATTACGACGTGTGTGGCATATTACTTCAAGTACTAGACTTCGTTAAAGATCAGTCCCTTTCCTTATTGACGTCCACTCCTGCAGAGATGGGAGCTTCTGTTCAGAGGCACCGTGCCCTCACAGATCCCAGTGGTAACTTCTGCATTTAGTAAAATCATCCTTTGCAGTAATTATGTCTTCCAAGTGAACGCAAAAGAAATCAGTAACCTTCCCAAAACGTTTCTTTCATTATCCTTTAGCAAGCAGGCTTACTCTGTTTAGATAAATCCAACAGAAGAAATGGTTACTGAGAACTACCTCTAGGAACAGGAAAATATTGGTCTGAAGAAGGGAGAGAGACAAGGAAAAGAGTATTTATACATGGTTGTTCTATTCCATTTATTCTCTACAGGACATACTGACATGCACTCTTGGATGTGTCTTTGTGGCATGGAAATGGGTTCATTTCAAATGTTGGCCAAATAAGAACAATGCATTTGAGGATAAATACCCATTACAGGCTTCATTACAAACAAGGCTCAGATAGGAACATAATTCCTCGAACCTCATTTTGCCTCCAAACTCTTCTCCTCTCAGGGGACATAATCTTCAAAATAGGAGAGCCCCAAACCAAGTGGAGCTGAGAGCTGATGTTTCACCACAAAATACAATCTCAGTTTCGGAAGTAACATCCTACTACACAGAAAAGCTGAGAGCTGTTTATCTGATAAGAAAACCATTGGCTTTTTCCAACTGAGCAAAGCCACAGCATGGCAGGCAGTCACAGAAATACCTCTTACTCATACAAGGCTGTATTGTCCTCCTTATTATTTTCTGGGATAATGTTTCAGTCTGTGCCACATCCAGCAAGTCAAGTTTTCCCGGGTAGCTGGCAAATGCTAATGAAATACTCTCAGTAGTATTTCACAGCTAATTCGTCGTTTTCCTAAGATGAACCTAATGAAAAAACACTATTCAGAGTGTGATATCCCACACCACCACCACCATCCCAATTAAATCGTTTGGTTTTGGGTTTTTTTGGTCACAATCCCAACTATTTGATCACTGTCAAACCACCACACAACAAATTGGGTATTTACAGTTCAGGATAACGCACAATAAATTAGTTTTGGAGCCCTTTGGTCACTTTGGAGGGACTTGAGAGAGATTATACTCTTTACTGCTTGAATCCCACAGGAACTGCTTGATATGATACAGACTTTAGAAGGGGGCTGATGTCTTGGTGTGCAAGACTGAATATCTGTTTTTTCCATCTGATTAATACAAGGAATCCACACCTACCCCATCCATCTACAGAGCCTCTCCCTCCAGTTCAGTTAGTGATAACCACAAAAATGCTAAACAGAACAAACAAGGATTTACCCTAAAGTAATCTGCAGGTGCCACATCAGCCAATCTTCCCTTCAGATACACATACAGAAAAGATAACACACAATATTTAGCAATCCATTTTTCTATTCTGTTTCATTACTACCTCAATAGAAAAAATATATATAAAATTACACATACATATATATATATATACACACACACAGAATGGAGCGGGGGCAGGAGCAGTGAAGATGGAGGAAAATGTAGCATTTAAGTCCCTATAGTGAAGTTTATTGCTGCATAATCAGAGAGGAAAGTAAATCCAAGAATTTGCAGAAATTCCGAGCTGAGATCAAAACTGGAACTTGTTTTCCTTCCCTAAAACATTGTTTGACTTTAGGGCATTGTAGTCTTCCACCTTCTATATGTCCTCAAAAAAAAACCCCTGAACTGTGTAACGGGAACAGGTGCCAGCAATAAAGCCTAGAAACTCTTATTTTTCCTCATAAGAAATTGTCATCTCACTACATGAGTACAGCCTGGTACTGTCGATAAATATAAACAGCATTTTGATAAAGATAAATTATAAAACAGTTCTTTGGTCTTCTAAAAAGACTGGGTATTGTGGACAGCTGTTTGGCTGCTGGAGCTACATTTAATGAGATTTATGCACAAAATTGTTTGCACATTTGAGTGATATATTTCACAATGGCAGTAAAAAACAATCGGGTGTTGTGGGATAAGTACCTTTTACAGTATATCAAGGTCAAACCTTTTACTTGATGTACTTAACTAACCATGTAAAATATTACATCAGCAAGCCTATGAGGCACTTAGAGATATATTCATATTTGCATAATGTCCTCTGTAAGTTAGTCTGCGGTCCTTAAGGGTGTTTAGAATAACTGCATGCAAGAATATACTTAATCCAATCTCATTTTAGCTTTTGCTCTTTTAAGATTTCAAAATTAATAAATCCTCCTGATACTCCAAATTACCATGAGCTTTTATAAGCATAACTTTGTAACTTTAACCCATTTATGAACATACCCTACAGGCATATGTACTAATGAATAAGAAATAACATTAGAAGTTTAAAGATGGTCTCTTTATGAAGTAATGTAAGAAAATCCTGTTAGCTGGATCAAGTACAAAAGTGTGATTTCTTAAAAATAGAAAATCCTTCACAAAATTACTTGTAATTACAATAACCAAAGGATAAAAAGTAAGAATAGTTTAAGTATTGTGCATTATTTAACTTGGTACATGAAATATGTTTTATGTATATGTATGAAGCATGCAAATAGAAATCTGATCTAAAGTGTGCTTCCACGGCTACAGGATTTTAACTTATTTATTTATTTTCTATTGTGCTTGATTGCTGTCAAGAGTGCTGACAGATAAAGGATTTCAGATTACCTTAAACACTCAGTGATTCTCCAAGTGAATTAAGCTCTTGTCTTGTTTGCCTGTAAGACATTTGGAAGAGATGGGGAAATCTTCCTGGTCAAAGGTTCTCCCAGCATCCCACAAGTTCTTCAGGATCCACAAGCTAAACACCTTTGGAGAATTAAAAAGATGATAAAACCTCATCACAATAAGAGGGTCAATAACAGACATTTCTCCATCTGCTCCGTGAGTTGAAGCAGCAGCCGCTGTCTGCCCACCATCAGGAGTCATTACATCCCATGGAAGGAAATATCCCAGTGACCAAAGCCTGAGAGAAGGGGAAGGCAAATGGACACTGATGCTGATGGCTCATGGGGAAAAAAAAAAAGCCATGTGAGAACCACATGGAAATGGGAAGTAAAGGTTCATTTTGCCCACCACCTCCTTAATACGGGCAGAAAAAACCCAGAACACCTCTTGCTTCCCCCCACCCCTTCCCACCTAAAGTTACCCATTAAATGGCCAAACTATAGGGACCTCCTCTTTCCCAGTTATTACTTATTATGATAATCCATTTTGTTCTGTTCCCAGATCAGCCTTAATCACTATTCTCCTAGCACAAAATAACTAAAAAAGGGATTTTTATCTGGTATGAGCAGTCAGTGTGTATCATCAGAGCTGCTTTAGATCAATGGAGCTATGACACTAAGAAAAGCTGAACAGCTGGCCTGGAGACCTTAGTGTTCCCAATAGATTAACTCTGTTGATTTCCTAAGAGTGGCATTTCAGCATATCGAGAATGTATTGCTTTCAGAAGGAGGACAGGTGCAAGTCCCAGACGTCAAAGGAGTCACCCTGTTATTGTAAAGAAGCTGAAGTGTATTGACAGGTCTCACAACGAAAGCCATTTCATTCATCACATGTTGACTTTGGCAAGTTTTTGCCCTGCTCAGCGGAGCAAGAATAAAATAAATCTAAAGCAACGACAAGTGAGATCTTGCCAGGTGGGTGTGCTATAGAGATGCTCTACCGCTCTTCCACTGGATGTCAGCCTGACATTGAGCCGAATTCTAGCCTTTCTGCAGACCAAAGTGGCTTTGTTCAGGGAATAATGCAAGAGCTGGTGGAGAGAAAAGCTAAGTGACTTCTTATCAAAGCAGCTTCAGATATCCAATAACTCTTAGAGAAGTGGGGTCATGCTTTGTCACAGGGGTTGATGAGGCAAGACAGTACATAAAGAATAATTCTTCAGCCTTAGCAAAACAAAGCTGGGAGAGGATAGATCTGCTGTAAATAAATCTGTAGGTTTAACTGCCGAAGCTAAAGGACAGCAATGCACATGAGCATGAGAGATCCTTGATCTTCTTTAGACTGGAAATTAGAAGAAGTTTTCAGAGTGTAAGATTAGAGAGGATATGGAGACGCTTGGCTGAGTCTAGCAGGACAGATCTCCCCCTCCACCCAAGAAAACAAACCCCAGCTAGGATTAAAATGGACCTTGAACTGTTTATGAATGGTGTTTCGTCACCGTATGGATCAGGAGGTGACCTGAATCTATGACCCAGGAGATCTATTATTCAGTTATCAACAGTACCTTAGCTACCACCCACCTCTACCACATACTGAGGCAAAGGGTGTTGTACATAGCACAGTCCACAGCTGAGAATGACTGGAGGTATTTCTGATTCCTGGTGTTCTCCTGTCTCCCCTACACTTGGTCTGTCACATTCACAACAGGAGGGGACAGTCAAACAGGACCAAGAGACATCCTGAACAGGCAGGTTTGACAGCACCATAGATTAAATCACTGGCAATTGAATTTATCTCAAGTCATTAATATTTGGTCTAGACATAGGACTGAAAGTGAAGAGATACATCACACAATGCTAATAGCTGCTAGAGATGTCACCTGTGGTATCCTGGGAAATTCTTTAATAGAGGCAAGTTTGTTAGCTTGCAGAAGTAATTTCAGATCACTTACCTTCTGAAGCTTCAGAGGCTCTTGGAGACAATGGTTCAGGCTCTCTCCGCAGTCCTCCTCTCCACAATCTGCCTAGCAGGTAAAATGCCATGAGATGACTGAATCCAAGCACACAGAGCCTTCAGAGGGCTTCAGGTCACCTCCTGCTTTCCCTGTGCAAGGCTACACTGGAGACTGGCAAAACTTCTCTGCAGCAGGAACAGCTGGATTCCTAAATCTCTAACTTCTCTGACCAGAGATCTGCTCTGACAGCACAAACAGCCAAGGTTCTTACAGCTGCTGTCCTCCACAGCACTTGCACAAGGGTTCCCCTGTGTGTCTCATCCCTGTTCTCCACCTTCCCAGGCAGGCTAAACTGTAACAAAGACAAACCCCTTAACAGAGAAATTTACACCATTAAAACGATGATTAAGAGTCTAGTCGTCTAGACCATCTCTCTGTCCTTGTAGTCTACTGTATCCTGGGCTGCATCCAACAGAAGGTCAAAGGAGGGGATTCTGCCCCTCTGCTCTGCTCTCATGAGACCCGCCCTGCAGTGCTGCGTTCAGCTCTGGGGCCCCCAACATAAGGAGAACATGGAGCTGCTGGAGCGAGTCCAGAGGAGGCCACAAAGATGATCCGAGGACTGGAGCACCTCTGCTATGCAGACAGGCTGAGAGAGATGGGGCTGTTCAGCCTGGAGAAGGCTCCAGGGACACCTTCTAGCAGCCTTCCAGTACCTGAAGGGGCTACAAGAAAGCTGGAGAGGGGCTTTGGACAAGGGTGTGTAGTGATAGGACAAGGGGCAGTGGCTTTAAACTGAAAGAGGGTGGATTTTGATTAGATCTAAGGAAGAACTTTTTCACTCTGAGAGTGGTGAGGCACTGGAACGGGTTTCCCAGAGAAGTTGTGGCTGCCCCATCCCTGGAAGTGTTCAAGGTCAGATTGGATGAGGCTTTGAGCAACCTGGTCTAAGGAAAGGTGTTCATGCCCACGGCAGGGGAGTTGGAACTAGATGATCTCAAAGGTCCCTTCCAACCCAAATCATTCTATCATTCCATGATTATCATCACCAAAAGTCTTCTCCTTCCCTTCACAAGCATCCTGCACCAGAATATGATGATGCCTGAAGAAATGGCAAGAGATAAGTCAGAGTTTGGATAACCCTATCTTTCACTAACGAAGGATAATCGTTCAGTAGTTTCATCCCCATGCCAATTTCACTTGTACAAGGGTATAATTTAAAAAGGACACTGTTGGTCTTTTAAAAACCAAGACAAAAAAATAATTTTAAAAAATGACACTTCCTGTTTGTGATCGTGGATTCTCATCCAAGCATCAAGCTGGCCTTGCAAACGCCAGTTGAGGTCAGGAATCTTCAGGCTACCATCACTAATGTTAGAAAAAGACCAAACTAGAACACAGCAGGGCTTCTTATTCTCATATGGATGATTGTATCTCAATGTATGCTAAGCAAAAAAGTCACAGGTAGAAGTTCTGTGTACCTGCAGAAGATCTAAAAGGAAAGTATGGAAAATATAGGAACAGACAAATATAGTGAGCATGAAGAAATCCAAATTATAGCAGTAGAATGCAAATGCTGAGTGTGATTGAAGAAAGGCCAGCTCGGTGCCTCTGGGAAGGCCAGGCTACAGGCATCCACCCTAGTGAACAAACAGAAGACAAAGAAATAAAATTGAGCATTTCTGAAAAATTCAGAGGTCCATGAATTTTTACAGAGAACTACCAGCATGTCCTTGACAGTGAGAAAAGAGGACAACTTAACAGCAAACAACGATTTCTAGTGTCTGCAAAGCCAGCAGTAAAAATATTATTTTGTGGTAGAAAGATTATTCTTTACATCTAACAGTATGAATTACTGTCCACAGAATACACCTATTTGTGACTGCATCATAATTTTATGTACAGTCAACAGTGTCAGAAGCACAGAGAAAAGATCTCACTGAACCTTAGCCACCTGACAAATTTGAAGTGACTTTACCACCATATTACTGAAATTACCAAGGAAAGAAGAGTCTGATGCTCCTAAATTTCTTAAAGGATGAATAATTTAATTTAATTCCCCACGCTGAATAACAGATTTACTTGTAAATGCTCAGGCTTTCATTCTGCACTCAGGGTAAGCACCTCGGCTTTGGGGGAGAAACACTGTGTTTTCTTTTGTACCCAACAGTAAGTTTGAGACAACCCTTCAACTGTAAATCTCAATTCCCCTCATTTATTGGGCCATCACTGATATCTCCATAACAGCAGAAGTCAGAGATTTGAGAGTTTTGAAAGGGTTTAGATGCACAAGTCCCGTTAAGCTCATGGGAACCGTTCCTGTAAATCTTTCAGGCAGCTCCAAAAAAATTTCAGTCTAAATTCCTTCTCCCTCCCTTTGCGTATTTTAAAGAAACGAGACACAGGTCTGGAGAAAAGCAGCAATTATCACCCGTGTTAGTCAGGTAAAACAAGAGAATTGGCTTTGCATGGTAGGAAAGTTGAATTAAAAGGCGCTTGGAAGTGCCATCGTGTTTGTCCTGCACACGTGGCTGTCACACGTGGTATCCAGCGAGTGACGTTGCAATGCCACGTAGCAGAAGGCAAAGTCAGCTGCATGCAGAGGTTGGCTGGAGATGAAAATGCTTCTGAAAGATTGCAAGTTGCTACTCAACACAGCAAGAAAGATAAGTTTAAAAAGCTGAAGAAAGGAAAGAAATTCATCCCGTTTCAATTAACTGGGAAGGCTGAATGGAAATATTTACTCCCAAATAGCACTATCAGCTTCAAGTCTGATTCTCCTTCAGGGGACAGGAAGTTTGATAAAAATGCAACACCCGGGTGCTGATTACGATAAATGCTCATCGAAGACGTATTTTGGTGGCGATAAGGAGCTGCGTGACCTTGTGGGGACCCAGTGCTCCGAGGCGGACACTTGGGGTGGCAGCGGCAGCCGCACCCCCGTATCGGAGCAGCCCTTCTGCAGAGGAATCAAATAAAGAAATGAGCTCAGCTCTGACACAAAACATCTTTTAACTCAATTACTGTTTACAAACACAGCCGTGCTCCTGTCTGGGGAAGCAGAGCCCAGAGACTGTCAAACTGGATGATGAAATGGAAAAGAAAAAGGGAGGAAAAAAAAACCCCAACCAAACCCCTCTGCCCCAGCATCGTTTCTTTTCCTTGCTCTGGTCATTCGGAGAAGCGCATCCAGTCCCACCCAGAGATGCGGTGAGGAATGGCTTCCCAAGAGGAGCAGGCAACATAAAAGTCTGGAATGTGCTCTGTCCTACACCCATCACGGCACAGCATTTGAATATTGGATTTAGTGTTGTGCTTCCACAGATATAAAATTAGGCCGACAGAAGTCTGGATTGAGGCCCTTGCTCCATACTGCTAACTTGTAGAGAGCTGGTAGCCAACAGCATTTGGAACGGTTGTCTCTCTCCAGATGCTGCCATTCATTTCTGTGGGAACAAGACCACTTACATCTAATTACAGTTTCTGCTCAAATTAACAGGACAGAAATGACAGCAGAGAAAAAAAAAACACTTCTCTGGTCTAACTGGGAGACCTTTCGTCAGCACAGCTTATAAAGCCGTTGACTTTCAAACACATTGACTTTTAAGGAATTTAAAGTTCCCGTGTTTCGACTGGTCGGTTTGTCTCATCAGCTTATTAAAGCAACAGCAAAAGGGAGAGAAAAGGGACAGTTTCATTAAAAAGATCACTTGCTTGTGAAAGTTTTGTTACATGATCATGCAGTTAAGCATGGAATTGGGATCATCATGGCGTAAAACATTGTTTCCATTATCAAAATAAATGCCAATTGCACTTTACATTATATGATGTGGACTAGAAGTTATACAAAGATATAATTTTCTGGCGATGTTGCATATGGACTGAAACACATGTAGGTAGTCTTGCACATCCATATGTATGTCTCTCACTTAACTGTGGAAATCAGGTCTAATTCCACAGAAGGGTAAGAAATTCTGCAGTTTTCAGGTAAGAATCAAGTCATTCAGGTACACCTCCCTCCCTTGCATTACACTTATCATCAGGATCATACCAGTAGTCCTTTGGATGCAGAGTATTTCTGCCCTTCTAAGTCCACAGGAATATCGTTATTGCCTTCAGCTGGACTATGTTATCATCATGGGTGTTGATTAACTTTCCTTAGACTGGTCCAAACACAAAAAGGATGGAAATAGAGGAAAACGTAAGGCTATGAGATTCCTCCCCTCTGTTTCAGCAGCAGTACTAATGCGGTGACTATAGTCCCACGTCTCCATGTCCTGCTGGTGAATCAACATCCAGGTCAGATCTCCTCCCTGCCAAACAGACAATCTGTGCATGAAAATCCTTCTGTGCTATTAATCATTTTCCATTGATTATTCTGGTCCAACCTCAGATAGCTGCTGTCTCTCTTAGATCTTAACCAATGCATGGTAGATAAAATAATTCATATCATTCCAAAAGAGGGGGTTACATCAACATAGTGAATAGCTTATAGGTTCAATGGAAAATTCTGTTCCTTTCTTAACGTAAGTTCATCAGCAAACTGCTTCTTTGGCAGTTCCTTACCATTTCTAAGCTCTGAGTGAATCTACACGTGATACAGGCAGATATACACAAGCGAGCACCTATCAGCTCAGAACGAGCAAATTAGAAGCTTGAAAACGAGCAGATAAATAACCACGTCCAGAAGTTACTGCTAGAAATGGGCCCTACAGCTGATGTTACAGGCAGGTAAGGGCCACATACAAGCAATGAATTACACTTTATAAGATACTCATAACCCATCTTAAGATCCATCCCACTGTTAAAAAAAAAAAAAAAAGAAAAGAATTTGTAGCAGCAGAGCCCTTAAGACATGGCAAAGTGAAAATCCTTCACTACAAACATGGACTTCACCTCACACTGGGCAGACTTTAAGAAACATTTCAAACCTGAGATGAACAAAAGAACAAGTGGTAATATACAATGTGGATCTAGACCAAATTCATAGGAAAAGCAGGAATTCATTTCAACTTTTCTCCCCTGTCCGACCTTTCCTTAGGAGAAGGACATGTGTTCCCACTCAATTATTCCAAACACACAGAAACGGCGTTTCAGCACATTATGCCTGTTTAAAAGTGATCTTCGAAACAAACGTTCTAAAATCTATTGGACGTGCATAGAATTCCTTGCTAAGGGTCCAGCCCAGCTTCCACTGAAGTCAATGCTTGGAGTTCAATGGCAGTTGTGTTGGACCTTTAAGGGGAGATTTTCAAAAGCTTCCCAATGACTTGCAGTGTGTCTACACAGTTTAGCTGGTGTCAGAACCTGATCCTTAACTCAGTAATCACCTGCACAGTTAACCCTCAATGCTCTTATAGTTTGATGCTTGAAGACCTTCAAGAAATGCAAGGCAAGAGAAGAACCAGCCCTTTTGGGGAGCTGTGAGGGAAGACGATGAGAACTCCTTCCGTAGGTGGTGCAGTAGGAGCTCAGGCTGAAGGAACAGCTTCTCAGGGTGCTCCTCAGCTACTTCTCCAGTGATACAAAACTCCACCATTTGACTTTGCACTGAGAGGGACAGCAAGCGTTCACATGGTTGGTGACGGCAAAACAGAAACTTGGAAATCTATGAGCGCTTTTGCAATGGAAGCACTGTTAACTAAGAGTATGTGAATACTGTCACTAAAGCTGAAGCCAGTTGTGTACTTAAAAATCGAGATATGTTCATCTGTTCTGCTGAACTCAATCTCTAGAATCTTCCCAAAATGCCTACTTTTCACAGAATGGATATTCCAGCCTACCCTTCTGAGAGGTTCCAAGGAACAGGGAACCACAGCAGTACAATTCCATTTTTATTTAATTTTTAAAACAAGTTAATATAGTTTTAGTTTCCTAGAATTAAACTGACATTGGTAGTTGTAAGAAGAAACCAATAAGTATGAACCAAGTAAAGGAGAAAAGAAAATCACAGATCATTGAATTCGTATAACAAGGAAACAGACTATGATCAATTATGATCAGCTTGCACCATCTTAGTCTTTCCCAGAAGAGATTTCTTTCTAGCCAAATATTAGGGATATTGTCAGTTGGTTCCAAGGATAAATTCCTGGAATAACAGCCACTAAGTTGACAAGTTTAAAGCTTTATCTGGAGGGAACATGACAGGGAACGTGCTACAGAACAGATTTTTCATTTGAGACTCATTCCAAGAGCTGCAAAACTACACCAGTTTCCAAAATGTAGGACAGACTTCCTCAGGTTATTGCCTTACACACATGTCCACACAGCCAACGATTAAAAATTGACAAGAACATCTTGCCATACAGCTCAGTATTCAACTTGCTTTCCAGTCTCTGAATCTAATCTTACCTTAAGCATTTCCTGTCTCAGGAGGAAGCTAGGCTTGCAGTTGAGACAGGACTAGGCTGCAAGGTCACAAGAGTTCAAGTCCCAATCCTGCTCCTGAGTTTTGAAGAACTTGTTTAATCCCTCCAAGACGCAGCTTCCCAGATGTAGAATGGGGATAATACCACTCGCTTTTGATTGTCTATTCAGTCTCTCCAGATCCCAAGTTATTTAGGAGATAGTTTCTTACCATATATTTTTTGCCTTTTGCTTTGTGGAGCAGGACATCCAATGCCACTGGAGCCCTTAACCAATGTAGCAATATTAGTGAAAGCTAGTAAAATAATGAAATGATGCCAAGGGATATCACAGCGTACACAGCTTTTAAAGCCAGGTCAGACAAAAAACTCTCCAGAATGTTTTAAACAAAATCAATTTTGTCTTGAAGACCATGGGTCAGCTACATCATTACTTCTCAATATGGTTGGCCATTTAAGAACTGCTGCTTCTCTCACCCTGGTATGAGGATCCTGGGTCTGAAGGGACTTCATCTCTAATTTAATGTTTATTGCATGAACACCAGGAAGGCATCACTGAAGAAGAAAGTCAGTTTTGTGACTCCTATCCTGACAAAAACGGAACCGTGTTTCAGCCTAAAATAGATGGGCCTGATGGAGAGACTTCAGGATGAAATTCTCTGGCTAATATAGGCCAGATGTCAGGAGAGATGATCACAGAAGATCCTGCTAGTCTTACAAAAAATTGTCTAATCCACTGTGGCCAACTGTCAGCTCGGGCTGGTGAGCAAGCAGTGATTTCTTACTGTACCAACACGCAGGCCATGCAAGGAGTAGTCATAGGGAAGCCTCTGCAAAATTCCGAGGAGCAAATGTCTTCCCAAATATCGCAGGCCATTCAGTGACTTTTTTTGCATATCAAAAAAAGAGATGTGTTTGGAAGAATACAGTCTGCAAATTGTTCACCCCCTTCCACTAAGCCTACTAAATCATCTGGAGGTGTCCCAGTTAAGCAGAACTACAATCCCTATTAAGTGGCACTCATTGCCACTAAGCATCGTTGGACTTAGGTGATTTCCCTTGTAGATGCCTGGATTAAGTGGTTTTGCCAACTAAGCACCTCCTTTTTCTGATTCAGCGCAGCGTCCTGAATCCTATGTATTTTACTGCTTTATATATTTCAAATAGCACGAAAACCGGCTGGTTTTGTGGAAATTAAAATACGGTTTATCTGTTGCACAAGTTTTCAATACACGTGAGCTCCCAGTGCGTGTGGAATACATTTCATCCCATGTATGTATACAGTCCTGCATTATGTATATAGTGGTTTTCGGAGAGCAGCGAACTGCCTTCCCATGCACTTCCCCTGGTCTGATAACATTCTTGTGAAACCGAAATCATATGCTGAGCGTCGGAATAATGTCAGCGCACAAAGGGAGGGAAAATAAATAAATAAAGGCGACCAAAATCCAGGCACCTTGAAGCAAAGCTCCGAGAAACCGTCTGTCTCTATGGAAAAATCCTAAGGCTGCTGCATTTGGCTGCTTTCGGAGCGTAGTTCAGCAAGTAATGCCTCTTTCATTGGACACTCAAAGCTCTAGAGTCACATCTGTTTGTGCTGGCGCGAGATTGGCACGCTGCTCCCGCTGATGAAAGCCGGAGCGATGATGCCAACCTACAGGGAAAAGCATGGCTTTCAGGATTTTTCCTTTCTTTCCTTCTGCTGCAAGTATTCTAATACGGTGCCAAGGCGGCGAAAGAGGCGGGCGCACACAAGTTTCCTTTGGAGGACGAGGGGGATGGAAGGAAGGGGGTGAGGAGCTGAGGATGGGGGGGAAAAAAGGCATTTCGTCTGAAAGCTGAACCTGTCATAGAGTTCTGGGTTTTGGGGGTTTTTTTTGAAACAGAACAGGTCAACAACGATTGGGACCATGGAAGGCAACAGAAGGTTTGCCATTAACTTCTACAGAGGCACCTTCAGTCCCTATGCCTCTGTGTGGCAAGAACATATACCCCCCAGCCTTGAGCGTGAATGACCCTGTTTTTCAGAATACAATCTTTACAAATCGCTTCCTTTTCAGGTGAGGCAGGTCAAGCACTCGTAGGCTTTTAGACTCACATGTTTGACCCAGTGAAGCATTTAGGTACTGCAAAGTCTAACATCCAAGGTCCCAAGAGACCCTCTAGCTGCGTGGTGCATGCCTGGGTCCCTTTATCAACGGATGGGGAGAGTGGGAGGCCTCTGAATTTGGCTGATGAGTCTTTTGCAGCTCATGCTTAAAACAGTAACTCTGTGACTTTTATTCAGCATGGTCCAAAAGATTCACACGTTTGTGTTTCTCCATACTTTCTTGCGAGTAGTCAAGAAACAATATCCATGTAGGTCAGTCTATAGCCCAAGAGATGCAGGCTAGGTCCAAGCTGTTACATCCACCCAGGATAGCAGGGATGGGTCGGGCACACGCATTTCATTTCTAGGTAGGCTTGGATTAACGAGAAATGATGATACAGCCCCATAGTTCTAAAATAGGGCTCATCCAGGAATAAATGTGAGACCCAGAGCTCTACTCTTCTGACAGAGTAGAGGCTGCAAATTGTTTGAAATTCAAGTTTCTAATATGGTTCCCTAAACATCAGGTGGAAAGCAAGGACAGGAAAAGAATACATGCCCTACACCTCTTGAAATAGCATCACCAGAAGGCAAAGAGCCACATTCATGAGGCCAGATCTCAGGGAGGTTTTCAGTGTCTTCACAAGGCAAGAGTAAAAATAAACACATAAATTTGGAGTTACCACAGGACTGACGTTTCATTTAGCCTCGTTCTCATGCCTTGTAAAACGTCTTGAGAATAATTAAATCTGTTCCTTGTCTTTAATTAGCCTTGTGTCTCATTAGAGCAGTTCACTGCCATGTCTTTATTTACTTGATTATATCTCCTCCACACCTTTGCCTTCCCTCGTTCACCTAATCTTAACATCTCTTTTCCTTCCCTTAAAGCTCTTTATTTTAATGCTTTGATGTTATATTGGCTTCCCCCCACATGCTTTGTTTAAAAGAAAAACAAAGCTAGAAAATCTATACACAAAACAGAAAAGTCAACTACGTCTTGACAAATCAAGCTTTTAAAAAGTCAGGAAAAGCAGATTTAAAGATGAAAGCTCATTCTTAACCCAGCTTCCTTCTTCAGAGACCTTAATGTGATCTCTTTATGTAACTGTTTGCCAATTAATTCAAAATAGAATGCAAGCTGCAATTTCTCATAGAGACATGCATTCATTAGGTTTGTGGAGAGTATATAGTTTTCAGACTTGGATTGATTTTTAAATCTCATTGAGACGTACAGAACGAGACATCTTTTAAAGACATCAGTTGTTCAAACAACCACTGTTTAAACCTACAAATTCACAAAAAAACCCAGATGTTTTTCACACAGGTGGAAAACAGCTTTCCTAAAAGACTGGTGACAACACTTCATCTTAAGAGCAGTGACAAGCTGTTCAAGTTACAACCTGCGTAAGGAGAAAACAGCAATTCATCATCACAGAGTTTGTCTTTCTCAAAACATTACCAAAGCTTATAAGCAGGGACCATGTCCCAGGCTATGAGAGATCAGATTCCTGAATACTAAGATTATAACCTGTAAAAGTTGCTCTGGGCACTTGTAGTTATCACTTCCATCCCCTTGAAGATGCCCTTGCATTGCACCTATGATACAAGGACACGTGGCTTCACAGGTAGATTGCATACCTGAAACCAGCCTAAATAAAAATAGGAATAAAAAAATTCATTCCCAGCAATTCTGTTGGAGAAATACACATCTTAAATGGAAGAGACAGAAGTTTCCCAGGCATCATTTGGAAGGGCTTTCAGATTTCATACTGAAATACTGATGTCACCTCAAAGTTGTTCAGCTGATCCTTCATATGATAACTCACTGGCATACTCCAAAACACAAGGAAAGAGAGTAAGAAGCCATAAGCTGTGGAATATGGTGTTAAGGTTTACTGGCGTGTGTTTCAGGTACCCAGAGTATTCATTAAATCGGAAAGAGCTTAATTGAGCTCCACAGATTTAATTTTCAAGGATTCCTGAGTGGAATCAGGAGTCCAAACCCTGTTGTCTTTCAGATCTTTCCACTCCCGACTTATTGAAAGGGCTTCAAAGTCCCTGCCCTGCTTTGCCTCCAGCTGCAGCATTGTTACTGAATAATGATTCTGCAGCAACATGCTGCAGATGTAGCCTGAGATCCCATCGAAAATGGAGTCACTGCCTGGAAAAAATGACAGACATCCAAATCCTGGTATAAACCAAAGTATTCCCTGCATTTTTCACATATAAATGGCCTGAAGCATCAAATGTGGTCCCATGGTGTCATATTTAACAGGGCCAGGCGGGAAGATGGCCAGAATCTTTCTGAGATGCATTGCAGCACACACCAATTAGCTTCCAAGTGAGCCCTCCTCTGCAAGTCTCGTGTTCATTTCCCCGTTGTCATATTTTAGAAATTCCTACCCAGATATTTTTGTTACATCAATTAAATGCATTAGCAGTACATAACTGCCATGCATGTACAGAATACTAAAACTAGAATTAAGTGCTAGTTGAGCATTATTGTCTATGGGACTTGGTTAGAGACCATACCAGCTCTGCAAGCATAAAGACGACCCTCAGACCCTACCATGTTCTTCAAATACATAACACAGACCTTGTGTTAGAAAGGGTACAACAATACATCTGCAGATAGAGCTCTTTGAGTGTGGTAGGACTCAAACTTCTTATGCCGTGAGATCTTAGGTGACACAAGCCAGGTGGAAAATAAAAAACAAGCTGAGAAGCAGATTGATGAAGGAAGTGGATTGACAATGAGAGAGGTGGCACAGTCCAAACAAAAAGCAGAAAAAGGAAAGGGTGTTCCTGTTGAGGAACTAGACGATCTTTGAGGTCCCTTCCAACCCTAACCATTCTATGATTCTATGAAGTGGTCAACTTTTGTCCAACCAGCAGAAGAGAAAAGGAGCAGAAGAGAAAGTCTATTACCAGCAGCATGGAGGCAAGGCACAAGACAGAAGTGCTATCTGTGGCCCAAACACACTCTCCCCTTGAGCTGGGGTAATCATACCTCTGAGTTGTTCTACCCTGCATGAAGGAATCAAGGTCTAATAATAAACATATCAAAACCCCAGCCAGGTCTGCTCTGAACAAGTCCCCCTTGCTCCTTTGGCCACCCTGTTCTTACCCCAGCACCTCGGGGTGGATGGCAAACACCTGTTCTACAGGCACTCACCACTCGGACCTTATTTTCTAGTAACAGACAAGACCTCTCACGACTTTTCTCTCCCAACACGTGACATCTCACTAGCTGGGTTAGAGGACCAGGTAAAGCTGAGTGCTCAGCCGTAACCCAGCAATACGCCCGTCTCAGGGAGAGCACAAGATGCTGCGGGGACATGGGACCCGAGCTGCAGTACAGTACCATGGCTCTTCTCACAGACCAAGACCCTTCTCTCAAGACAGCTACAGCTGGCTCACAAGGTAGCAGAGCAGCACGGGGCAGCAGCACAGTATGACACACCCAATTTCAAGGAGCTCTGAGCTTCACATTCAACGCATGAGACCAAAAAAGTAGTAAGCAGGTGCTTTTAGCATGGGAATGAATGGGTGCCAGAATACAGACTCAGACCTGATTCAGAGAGGGTCCAATGGTGCCCCAAAATCTGGTGCCGTTAGAGGCTAGGGGGGAAAAAATATAAAATGATTAAAAGAAAAAATAATCAGCAAGCCCTGTAACAAGATGACAACACAAATGGGTTCCTCAAGAGTCCCAGGTAATCAGGATCCTGGCCCTGTCCTCTATGCTCAGACAGAACTACTGAAGAGAGGCATTTCCTCTGCGACAGAGCATGCTGGATGCAAGCCCAGGCCCACCACGGCTCCATCCCAGTACTTCAGCGTGGAGCCCCCGGTGCTATTCACGATCAAGAGAGTGAATTCTATAGCCCCCTGCTTCCCCCTGCCCCGCCGGCAGTCGAATTCCAACACTGGTGTTATGCAAATCCAGCTCAGCCCCCCTGCCCCCCACTCCTTAGCTCTATGCAATATTTTATCGAGCTATTGTTTCTCTAGGACAGTACAGAAAACATCACGTATTGTCCTCCACTGACAGCCTCAAGCCACCAAGGAAAATATTCCTGCCCTGACGGGTGAGTTTTGCACCACGCTCACAACGTACGGGACACCAGGCTACAACCCAGCGTATTGCTCCAGCTGATGTTACCCCAGGCACTGTCCCAACAGCGGGCTTCCCCCTCAGCCAGCTGACCATCAGCTTCTCCAGCATCCAAGGTGCAAAACTGTGCACCCAACACCACCCACTAATCCGTCCGTCCCAGCTTACACGCAGCCGCATTCCCTGCAGACGGGGTTGTGTAAGTGGGATTTAAACGCGGATATCCTACAGCATCGGGCTCCGCCGGGATCCTCCGTCGACTCGAGGAGCCGGCGCGTGCGTCCAAAGCCATTACAGAAGCACGCCTCGTCGAGGCAGTCCACTGGTGTAGCAACATTTCATTTCTCCCACCTGACGAAATCCAAAGCAGGAGAGAATTATTTGTCAGCTCAATCCCTGTGTTAATCTAGTTGCGAGTATAATGTGATTTCCCTCCTGCCCCAGTAGTAGGTATTGCAACACCTTACGTATGGATCATTTTAATTTAATATAATCTGGCTGGCTAGAAAGGAGGTTTCCCTCCACCACAGCTGCTTGTGATTAATGCTAAATATACATGCCAAGCTTCAATCAGCAAGAGTGTGCATCTAAGCTAGTCTGTATTGGGTAAATCAACAGTAAACCTAGAAAATGCAGAAGATGCTGCAGAGCTTTACATGCTTAAGTCACATCCAGCTTTTTTCAAACGCTTCCTCTGTTTGCCATTTCTAATGCATCATGATCTATTACTTCTTCTCTTTAAGCAAAATTGATTTAAAAGCTGCTGATCACAGAAGATAAGAAGTGTCACCTCACCTTTACAAATAACAAACCATGGGCAAGGACTCATTAACTGTTTTGTCCTCTTCATTTTACATTCACTCAGGGCAAACTTCAGCAAGAGGAGATGCGTTTCTGTCGAAACTAAGATCAAGCACATATGTTATAATAAACCCCACAAAGCCAATAAATGATAGCTTTTTATCATTATTAAATACAAACATGTATTCTTATTTTACTATAATTATCAAACTAGGATTAATATAATCTTGTATATTGCTTCCCTTCACGGTGAATTAAATTATGTAAAAAGTCTCCCACTAGTATTCTTACCCAGCAAGACACATTTTAATTGTAAATTTGCCTTTTGGAGTCTTTAAATTACACATGCACACATTAAAAAAGGCCAGTAGTATGGATACCGTGTATCCACTAATCTGTAAATAGACTCCCAGTCCAGGACTCATCTCTGAAATGTGGCATCAATTGCACAGGCTCCCATTTAGTTTTAGTTGAATAAAGCCATACTAGATACGCAAATAACATCAAACTTGCCGGATTAGAAAGGGGCACCTCGTACTCTAAATCATGATTGTCAATCATCACCCAGGATTAAGGGATATAGTTTAAAAACCTAAAAGCAAGCACTTCCTTTTAACTTCTGCCTACTGTGCATTTTGGATTATCGCCCAGAAACAGCATTACTTGAAACAAGGCTGCCTCCCTTCTACCATCTCAGGGAAGTGCATCTTTACCATCTGCTAACCTCTGTTTGGGGGAGAAAAAAAAAAAAAAAAAAGAAAAAGTCTCAGCAAAGCATACAATTTAGATTTGAGATCTACTGCTGACTGTGATTATATTTATAACTCGCGTTTCACAGAAAAATGGGGGGTTATTTTTGGCTTAATAAGTGCTTTCTGAACACAGTCGCCCTTCTTACCGCAAAGATGTAAGGCAGTTAAAAACCAGAGCAGCTACTCTATTCTTACACAGAACTGGCAGCCCTCCTGAAGCTCTGCCTTCCACACGAAGGGTTTGGAGAGAATTACTCGGACTTTATTTCTTTGTACTCCTAAAAACGGAGCAGCATCCCATGGATAACTCTGCCTGTCTTCCTGCACACAAGACAGTCAACACTCAGCCTTCCTACTCTGTCCCCCACCTCTCCCTCCGCCATTTCTCCAATGTTCCCCTGGTTGAGCTACAAGACGCTGTTGCAAAGCTATTTGTCACTTCGGAAGTCTCTCCTTTGCTGTCAGAAAAGGCCATGGGAGAGGGAGATCGGTCAACGTTGAATGTGTACAACAGTCCAGTGAACTGAGCTCAGGATTTAAGCAACCTGGTGTAGTGGAAGGCGTCCCTGCTCATGGCAGGGGGGCTGGAACTAGATGATCTTGAAGGTCTCTTCCAACCTAAACCATTCTATGATTCTATGATTGGGTCATAAACTGGGAATAGTTTATGGGAATAGTTAACACAACCGGCTGCTCTGTTTGGTCTTTAACTCATCACTTAGTACCTAAGTTTCCAGGCAAACAGGTATGTGATTATACTTAATTTGATGTAAAACTCAGGTCATTCTTGGGCATTTGGTTATTTCTGGCCAACAACTGTCACATCAACTGAGGTACCCACAGATGCAAGTTATATAGAGAGCTGGACACAGATGAACAGCTGTGGGAGTCAAGCGTGGCTAAATCTAAGTAGAGAAGAAGATATACAAGATCTCAGACAGAGAAGGTGGCTGTCTACTCAAACAAGGACCTGTCGGCTCTGTTTGAAGGCATTTCCATCTGTGGTTCTGTGCTTTCATTTCTCTGCCTGCTACCAGCGACAATATACATCCCATCATCTACATCCATCCTTGTGGACTCTGCCGTTGTGTGCAGAGCACTAGGGTATGCCACATCATGGCCCAGCCCCATTAAAGTAATGCAGGCATATAAAACCTCTTCAAAAAAATGGGATTTAGATATCCCGATACTTTTGTGGATCTGAGTTTCTAAACCGGACGCTGCAGTGTTGAGTCTGCTCAGCTTTCCATTGCAGATACTTCAAATGTCCATATGATCCTCCATAAGGAAAGGTTTCTTCCTACATCTATGAGTGTGTCTCCCCTTCTCTCTCTCTCTGTATATATGTGTATTTATACACACATGTACACATACATTTATAACATTTTTAAACATATAGCATGTAATATAGTCCAGTTATAAGGAAGAAAAAGACAAACTAGAAGAGAATAAAGTATCATCATGGCTACCCTACTCTATAAAAATAGGATTAAAACTCAACTTCCACAGCTAATCAAAATCTTTTTCAAAATCAATATTTTTGGAATATCTTCACGATTAAGATGCTCACCAGAATTTGAGGACAAGGGTCATATCCTCAGCTGGTGTAAACTGTCACAGCTGCACTGACTTCATCTGCACCTCCACAATCTACATGAGTCAATGATCTTGCCCTTCAGGTACAGTTTATGGCTGCATACTGATTAAAGAAAATATACACTGGTTCTTTAAGCAAGAAGGGGAAAAGACTCAGCTAAGGCTAATCTTATCAACATATAACCTTTTAATCAGATTATTGAAACAACATGTTAATTTATGAAAAGTTCAGCATTCTATTAAATTGCAAACAACGTAGTGAATTGCAACCCAACAGGCTGCTTCATTGAATTCATGCAGCCACTCCTGGCAAAGGCATTCCGAATTTGAACTTAATTAATATTCCTACTCCTGGTTTCCATAGTTTCTTTTTAAACATGAGTACCAGCAGAAACTGGCAGTAACTTTACCCATATTCTCAATAATAACCCCCCTCTGGCTGTCAATATGTATGAAAGGAAAAATTTTTTGCATACCCCAAACAGCCTGTCATTTTCCTGTCTTTTGTCAAAAATATGTTGGCAACTTCCCCCCTCTCTTTTTTGCTTACACAGCTTAAGATGCTTAACTGTTTCTCTGCTTGAGTTATAAGAGAAGCACCTTCCCTCCTTTGTGTATTGGAGAAAGAGATCTGTAGCCATGTTCCCCCAACCTCAGCTGACAGCCACATTGCAAAATACAAATTTCACAGAGGTATGGGGGGGAAAAAAAAAAGCTTTCCTTGGAGAATCAGGAATTCAAGTGACTAAAATGCTTGGGGAAGTGTTTCATATTTTCCCGTCTTGTTTAGAGACTTCAAAAATGGCAAGTGTCCATCTTGGACCAAGAACTTATTACTCTAAATATGCTTTAAAGCTGTTTTAATATTCCTATATTAAAAGGGGACTGTCCTTCATACGACCAGTACCTGAGCAACCCTGAATAAGAGAAAAGCAGACCAAGAAATTCTCACTCACCATCTGGACAAAAAGCAGGAGGGAAGCACAGCACAAGATCGCACTTGGGCAAGGAGGAGGAGGGAAGAGACATTCCCATCAGGGCCCCACTCCCATAGGAATCTTTCTAGAGGACACAACTCCTACTCTGCAGCTTAACGATGCTTCCCTTTCTGCGTGATGTGGCCCCAAAACACATCTTCCACTGTCACAGCAGCCTGTTCACCAAACAAACCTCTCTCTCACAGTATCCAACCCAGTATCCTCTGACTTTTGGGGAGTATTCACAGAGCAGAGGGTCCCATGAGGAATTTCAGGTAAACATCTGCATGGCAAGGATGTGTCATTTATTCCAGTTCACAATCCAACAGCCCTATAGACTGTGCTCTTTCTAGAAAACCACTTAATGGCAACAGTTCAGGCACTTTTCAGTAGTTACCTGTTAAAGGACTAGTTGTTCCCTTAACATACGGACCTTGTGATGCCTCACATCACCTCCATTACAGATTTCACAATTTCCTATGTCAAGGACTATACCTAAAGCTTCTTCCTAAACTGAAACCAACACGTAAGCTCAGCATCTTGCCATGGATATATCCAAACTGATTCTTCTCTCTGAATTTCTAAGCGTGGCTTTTTTTAGCCCATTTTAACCAAATGTGCAGAGACATAGAAGATTTAAAAAAAAAATTATGCTCCAATAAATCTTGTGCAAAACATTCAATCAGAAATACAAATTAGTGCCCCACTAAAACAAAGGCTACAGAGCGAGCTCAGCAGTAGTTTGTTGTTTATTCCATCTGTTGACCAGTTGATATGAACAAACTGGTGTCCGGTTATCACATACGTTACTGTATGAGAGATATGTGAGATGTTAATGTGTCTCACACGGATCCACAACACAGACGGCCACTCATCCACCCAGAAGCTGGAGGATGCAGCATAGCACAGAGGATACTCCAGAGTGACTAAAGGGAGTCTTCGGGGGGAGGAACCTGTTGGACATCGTTCCCCAGGAAACCAGACTTGGTTTACTCCACTGTTCAAAGAGCAGCTCTTACACAAAAAAGCAATTAATACCACCCTGATAAAACAGGACTTATATACACACAATCAGCAAGCCAGCCTTTCTGCACCTTCTTTCCAGTGCTGTTAAACTCATTGTTCTTTATGGCCTGAATGCAACACTGACCCTGCTTTAAAAGTAGGGGGGGACACCATGTGACTTTCTGAGATGTCTTTCAATCTGAATTATCCTGTATCTACCATATACCTAGGAATACAAGCAGTGAGATCCATACTTGCCATGCAGCTAAGTACAGTCAAAGTTGAAATGGCCAATTGCAAAGGTTAGCCTACAGAAAAATCTAAGTCAATAAAGATTAAGCTCACATAGGATAAACTGGCACAGCAAGCTTATGGCATACTCTCAACAGGTACAGGAGACATAATAATACCATGAACCAAGTAATCAAACATTAAACACAACAAGGCAACCTTGGGCTAGACAGGACCCATGTTTCATTCCATCAAAGCTGATGTCAACCACAATTTCCAAGATTTTGCAGAATAAGAAGCATACCTTTGGGGTACCACAGTGCAAAAAGGTGATCTTTCATCCTGTCATTCCAAATTCTCCTGCTTTATTGAGTTCAATCAAATAGGCTCTGTTAGCAGTTGCCTCCTGTGTTGCCAGACGGGGAAGCTCAAAGCCATGTGTGAATCAGGAGGGGACAAGATGACAAGCAACTGCTTGACTGATAAAGATCATATTCTTGGAATAGTTCCTGTCTATCCTGCCAAATATGCCTTGGCATATTTGAGTGTGTGGTGGCTTGGGAGGAGGGATGAAGAGAGAGGAGGAAATGCTGAGGATCAAAATTGTCTCCAGGTAAGGCAGGCCCAAGGCAGAGTCGAGACAGAATGGTAAGTCGGATGGAAGCACCCTAGGAGAGATCGGGCATCCGAGCGAATGTCCAGGCAAACCCAGGTTTTTCTTCAGAAGGAGATAAATAATTTCTCCTTGATGTTGCTGGTAGCCTTCAGCTTTAGGGACTCTCAAAGTCCTAACCTGAAGAAATTGGTTTAAAAAAAACCAAAAACCAAACTGATCAGGAAGCCCAAGTGGTCCCTTGATGGGACAAAAAGATGTTTTGTGGTTCACAGTTCATAACATAGAGAAGAGCAAATATGATGGCTAGAAATACCATTTGTTGTTGCAAAGGGAAAAAATTATCTAATGCTTCAGCTCCCCTGGGAAGGACAGAAGACATGATTTCTGTTACGACCTGACAAGCGTTAGCTAGAAGATGGATCCTGGAAAACAAGAAGGTGAAAGTAGCGAGGACATACAAGGGCAGCTCACAAACAGAGCCCTGCAAGAAACAGGCAGATATGAGGTGCATCCCAACAGACTGTCAGGGTAGCTCTAAAAATATCAAAAAGCCTGAGAAGTCACTCAGACCAGGACCAGCACTGCAGAACTCCACCTAGGAAGGAAAGTTCACCATGTTCAGTGTGGAAAGAGATCCGGAAAGGAAAGTTTTGAGGACAATGGAAGAAAGTCTGTTTCTACAAGAGGCCAGTAATGGAACAGATGGATGGCATCTGTAGATTGTCTAACTTGTACGGTAACTCATTGTGCAGTCTTAGACAAATGCACACTCATCAGTCGACCAAACGGTCAGACAGCAGCTGTCACTCATGCAGGCAGAGCTGGGATCCAAGGGGGAGCAAAATGAGAGGGCCTGTTCTTCTCTGCCAAGGACCAGCAGGTGTGGAAGGAGAGAGATGCCAAGCAGAAGGGAACCAAGCTAGAAGAAAACGCATTTTGTTTGAAGTTAGCCAGTGTCAGATTAAAGAAATCAAAGACTTGTTTAGAGTGAAGCAAAGAGAAATAAAGGAAGCATTTTTCAGATCTCAGCCCAAGCCTTTTGTCCAGTTTAACCTCTTTTCTCTTGTTCCTCTATTTGCTTGTTTCCTTCATCAGTCACAACAGAATGGCTCCTCCAGAAGAGACTCATCCCTTGGCTTTGAGATCACTAAAGAGACCAAGATAAAAGCAATTCAGGAAGCAGTTTTCATCCCTGCATCACCACGTACACCAACGTGCTTCTTCACACAGCACTGTCGCTGGAAATAAATCCAAAAGCAATGGTGTGCCATAGCAGCCAGAGCTACTGTGCAACCTTCGTAAAGACAACCACTAGATGCTGAAAGGCAGCATTTGCCTGCTATCAAATTCTCTGTTCTCTAGTCTACCACCAGACATCCAAATTAAACAAAACCAGCTCTAGATTCTTCCAATTGCCAGGGAAAATGAAAGCCAGTGAGCCAAGCAAGCTGGAAGGGCTGAATTCATTACCAATTGTCTTCAGGAGTCAAAATAACAGGTATCGGTGGGCTTCCTTGGCCTCTACAAGTAGGCAAGGCCATTTTACTCTTTAGGCATCTCATCGTAGCTGGTCTAAACAAGTGGCTTGCATCCTTTCATAACCAATGAAGCAACTGAGACTCTTCTAGGAAGTGAATCATCTGTCCTGCTTTAGCTCTATGCCAGGATGAATCAGACTTTGGAATAGCTCCCTTGTTTCTTAGTCCATGATGTATAGGGAGCCTACACAACTAGCACAGTACACATTTAAACTCACAGAAAGGCAATTTGGTGATATCAGTCCCCCATGATGTTACCACGCCTTGAGAACTGCTCCACTTCTGCCTCTTTTGGCTCCAGTTATGTCTCGCATGGCAGTGCAGCACAGCTGTGCTGTCTTCTACCATCTTGTTTCATCACAGAATTGGCTCCGTTTCATTTTCCCTTTGGAATTCACACAGTTAAACAACCAAAAATAGCTTCTTAAAAATTATTATCTTTTTTTTACATCTAGCGTTACGTCACTCTCCACTGGCTTCCTCAGCACATCTAGTTCTTTCTAGGTCTACTTTATACAGAGCAGGTTCTGCTCAAGAACGAGAGCCATTTCTCATCTTCCATGGCATGAAGCAATTTGCTGGCACTTAAAGGAAAGTACACTCCGAAGTTCGAGGCAAGTGTAAGAGCGTATCTGACAGCACACTATGTAACTCATGCAATTTTTTAAACCAAGTTGACAGACTCTTACAAGTTTCTAAGAGTAAAGGGCAGACATTTCCTGAGCTTGATTAGGACTGTATTCAATCCTGCAAATAAAGAACCAAGATGAACTCTCTTCTTTAGCGGATATTGCTGTTGATTTCTGCCCTCGCAACATGACTGAACAGTTGGGCACTAAGCACTCCTGTTGAATCATTATTTTCTGCCTTCTCTTTTTAAGCTAGGCCCCTAACGTTGCTAAATGTACCATTTTTACATGAAACAAAACAGAAAACTGCCCACCTTCCTGTTCGTAACCTCATACAGTGGGTCTGAATTGAAAACACCAACATGGAGAGAATTACGAGTTGCACAAAGAATAGCTTGGGTTTTCTCAACGTGCGTGGTGTCTTAAATGGGAAACAAACTATGTTTTGGATCATGTTGCTGCTGCACAAGGCATTCTTCCTCTGGTGGTCTGATCTGAGGGTACGTTCTGGAATTATTTCCTAGAGGGAAGTCAACAGCTCTTCCACACCCTTCCCCTCCTCCCTACACACAACTGCCAGCATTATTCTTACAGGATCGTTATTTATCAGGATCAAATAAAGTAGTTTCCTTTAAAGCAAAGTGCCTTTGTAGTGTAAAGACTGCAGAGTGATCTTTGCCCACCTTTGCAGGGGCTACCACCACCTACTGCACCTGGGACATACATCTTTTTGTTCCCCAAAAGCCACTTTAACCTACTTTTCAATTTTCAGAAGAGAGGCATTCTTTGTTGCTAACAAAAGCACCACCTTAGCACCTAACTTGCCAACAAATTAAGTGCTATCAGCTAAACACGCTCCACCGTCTGCTCTGAGTTATACACCAGTCATGGTAGGTTTTAATTTGATTAGTGATCGGGCTAAAAGCAGCTAAATAAAAATTATAATGCCCAAGAGCCACTTAGACTTGTTCAGACACTTTAAATACCAAATCCCTTCAGCAATATAACATTATCTTTATAGACAAAACTGAGTTTAAAAGTACAAATCTAATTGATCTCAAGTGCATTGGAATTACTATATTTAGGCATTGGATTATGTACTACAGAAAGCCTCATGCTATGTAAGTAACAAAACTAATTGTGGAAAGACAAAGGTATGTGTCTAACGTGCTTATGGACTTTTAAAAATTCATATTTTCATTGAAGCTGGCAAAGATACAGCTGCTCACACCAGCAGTGAATTTGGCATGGTGCCCTATATGTTGAGCGAACATAAGCCGGCTATTTCTGGTCTCCCTCAGAAGACCTGGACTTCAAGCCCTGCCTCAAAATTACTATTAAAGGCTCTCACTGTTGCAGGAAGAAAAAAGTAAATTAAAAAACAGCAAGGTGATTCTCAACAGCTAAGCAAGACTTTCTTTTCTTTAGTCTCAACCAGGGGCTCAGTTCATGCAGGAATTCATGGCAGATGCTCAGACACCACTGAGGGATGTCATTACATTTTTAAAGAAGCTTTTCAAATGTAATACAATGTCTCAGAACAAACAAATTACCTAGACAAGAGGATGGAGCAATCCATCCCCATAGCCACCTCTGAGATTGATATACATCAGCATGTACCAAGAAAAGGACACAGAAACAGAGATTCACCGGCCCAGTTGAACTTGTGTCTGGCTGGACAGGGAAGTCATTTTAAAGTCTTCAGATGGATGCATGGATTCTGGCTGCTTTGAACTCTGCTGCTGCATGCAACTCGGCTGCCTGCCTGCAGACAGACATCCCTGGGAGGGAAAAGCAACAAAATCCCTTTTTACCCAAATACAACCCCATTGCATCTCAGAACAAAAGAACCATCCAGAAACACTTGCAGACGTGATTTAAGATACCCCTCTTGCGCTGGTTTTGGCTGGGACAGAGTTAGTTTTCTTCAAAGTAGCTGCTATGGGGCTGTTTTGGATTTGTGCTGAGAGTAATGTTGATAATACACAGATGATTTCGTTACTGCTGAGCAGTGCTCACACAGACTCAAGGCTTTCTCTGCTTCTCACCCACCCCACCAGCGAGGCAGCTGGGGGTGTACAAGAAGCTGGGAGAGGACCCAGCTGGGACAGCTGACCCCGACTGACCAAAGGGGTGTTCCATACCATATGACACCACGCTCAGCATATAAAGCTGGGGGAAGAAGGAAGGGGAGGACATTTGGAGTGATGACGTTTGTCTTCCCAAGTCACCGTGACGCGTGGTGGAGCCCTGCTTTCCTGGGAATGGCTGAACACCTGCCTGTGGAGGGGAAGTGGTGAAGGAATTCCTCGATTTGCTTAACGTGTGCTTTTGCTTTACCTATTAAACTGTCTTCATTTCAACTCATGACTTTTCTCTTTTACTCTTCCGATTCTCTCCCCCACCCCACCTGGGCTAGTGAGCAAGTGGCCACATGAGGCTTAGCTGCCAGCTGGAGTTAAACCACAACACCTCTAAAACTGAGTGGCTCACTCCATGTTGCACATTCTGCTTCACATGGGATTTTCTAGCAACAACAAGGACCGGAGAGGATTCTCTCCTCTTGATCCTCCTTTATAAAAGGAGATACATTCACTGCTTAAACAGACTAACTTTACCCTCAGAAGCTTCCAGAAAAAACAATGTATTAAGAGGGAAAAACAACAGCCAACATTGCAGAAAACAAGATAGGTCTTCAAAATAATAATAATAAAAAAGAAGTAACGGCGATCTTCAGTTAATTCAGGAAAATCTCCAGAGAGAATCCATCTATTAAGCACCTAAACTGAGGCTGTATCCCAGTAATAACACAAGGGGCTGGGCTGGGTCTTGGAGGTCTCATTTCCTAACAGGATAGTGAGAGCAGGAGTGAAAGCAATTTGCATCAGAAACTCCACAGAAGAACAAAAATCTTTCTAGGTTGAAGGGTGTTGTTATTTTTTTTTTCCCAATGAGAAATTAAAAACACACACACTGGGAAACAAAGTTAAGTTAAATCTAGCCCAGCTTTGCACATTTTAACAATTCACTCTGCTGGCTGTACAACACAGCAATATAAATATTGCTATCTCTGTTAAAATGAATTATTGACAATTTTAATACATGTTGCACAGTACATATTAATATAGAAAAATACATGTTATCAGCAGTGCAATGTTGACCATGTACTAATCCATTCCACCTGCTCAAATATTAGTGCAAATAATTATATATTTGTAATGCATCATTGCTGTCTAGTTTGAATTTCTGCCTCCAGAATAAATGTCTCTTCTCTGAAGTTGTTTGCTGTTATGAGTAAAATGTTATATATTCATACTCAAATTGACTTTGGGTGGATAAGTAAAATGAGCAACCTTCAAAAATCCACTTGTCTAAGACTTAGCAACTCATTTTAATGAATTGTTTACAGTAAAATGGATGTTATAAAAATGTTTCAAACACAAGCTCGTGTTAGCTGGCTTCTCTACAACACTCAAATACCACACGTCAAAACAGTGTAGAGTTCAAAATGACCATCTTCAACTGGCAGCATCAACTAAGGTGAATCTTCTGATCTGATCTAGGTGGTCCTGCTCCGGCAGGGGGATTGGACTAGATGATCCTTTGAGGTCCCTTCCAATCCCTGACATTCGGTGATTCTGTGAATCTTAACCATGTCTTTCAGTAGGAGCTATTTACCCTGATGCCATGCAAGTTTATCTACCTGTGAATCGATTCTGGGGACATCCTCTCTCCACAGTCTCACCTTTCTTTTCAAGCAAAGAGGTGGCCTTGATGAAGTCGGACACTTGGTAGAACAACAGGTCCTGTCCCCAACAGACTGATGATGAAAACGGGGAAAAGCAGATGTACAACCAAGACACTCCAAGGGCTCGTTTGTGCCAGGATATACCCTTGGCTAGAAGTGAAGCTGGGACAGGGCTGAGAAAGACAAGGGGCAGCCCTGAGAACACACAAGGTGGGTTAAGGTGAATGAATTGCACGGGAAGACAGTCATTCGACAAAAAGGTTGGGAGTAGAAACAGCCCCAAAAAACTTAGAGCCCCATTGTGCACGCAAAGGGGAGGAATGAAAAGGACCCACATCTCTTAGTCCATTCTCTCCTCTATCCTTGCTAAATCCATGTTTAAGAACAACAAAACACAGCGTGAGGAGGCTTTCAGCAACAGCCACTGCTGCCGTGATTCCTGTCTCTCAGAACAGCACTTGTTTCTTCATGCTCCGGCTCCAGCAGCCTTATGGTCAATTTTGGGTTTTAGTGAAAGAAGGAAGAGAAACTTTAACACTTCAAGAGGAACAAAATGAAAGTATCAACTTTCAAATAATATTTCTAAGTAAGTATTTCTAATAAGTCTACTAAAAGATCAACAGAAGGTGGTCTCCTAGAAGCCATGCTGCAAAGTTAAAGGCTTCTCTCTCTCTGATAGTGTGGCAACAGAGGGGAAGGGATAGTGCAATCCTGAGATCTGGAAAAGAAAACAGGTCATAGGGATGTAAAGCTAATAAAATAAAAAGCAGAAACCAAGGCTTCCACATACACTAAGGGCTGTATTGACACAGAGTAAGCAGTGCCCCATGCAAGAGAAAAGACGACAGGCAAACACAGCTGCTTCCCTACTCTAAGATAAGCAGAAGAGATAGCATAGAAATCTCCTACCACCAAAAGAAATTAGGATGGAGGGAAAAAAAGACAAGTAAAGCAAGTGAACATGACTGGGCAGGAGATCTGGGTCCCTCTCCTTCTTAAAACAGGTGTAGAAACATTGGGAAAGACAAAAAACAAACAACGTGCCAGCCTTGATGTCTAGAGAGAGAAAATACTCCAGTGTAGATAACAAAACACAAATCATCTCCACTTGCAACTAGCACAGAGGTGGTAGTGGTGGTGGTGGAAATAATACCTAGAAGTCAGTTTCCAGAACATGAGGACAGGAAAGGTGCTCCTACCTTTCAGTTGACCTCTAGAAGAGTAGCTTTTGGGGCAGACGGCTGGCTTATCCTCCCTACTGCTCCTGGGACAAGAAGTGCAAACGAGAAGAGCTGCTACCTGCATCTAAAATCAGACAAGGAATTATTCAGGTATTAACTTCCTTCATATAGGAAAAATCACCACCTCAGCCTGGTTTCCCTATCCATAATCGGTTCAACTCAAGTGCTAATCCAAATTAAAGAGTTATCACCATGAAAATTTACTCCAAAGAGCACCCTCTGTTTTAGAATTTGTCATGACATCTAAAACTAAGCACATGAGGTTTACTGTCATGCACATATTGGACTGAGAAACCTGGAACTACAGGCTTCTGAAGAACAGGCCAACATGTACCCAACCCATGAAGGAACACAGCGAGCCTCTCCCTTTTCAGGGCACTTTGGAAGATACAGCATTTTTGCTGTATATTTCCCACATTTCCTACAGAAACGGAGCAATCAATTCAGACAAGATTCAATCACAACCACCCACCAGCGGTAGATGGCAGAGACATCAGAGAGTCATCTGTGTCAGTCAAACATCGAAGCAACTAGTGATTTGAAATGATTTTGTGAAAGCTAAGAGGAAAAAAAAAAAACAAAACCCAACCCAAGTTCTCTTATTGATTGTGAGATAAACTGACCTGCCACCTGTCAATATCGTGCCATTCTCAAGTCAAGCAGTCACTTACCCGTAGCCAGATCACTGCAGTCTTCAAAGCAAAAAACCAAAAAAAATAAGCTCAGCTCTGACAAATCCTTCTTCCTTCCACTCAGACTGCATATTGCTGACGCATTTCTGCTCCTCACGGTGGAAGCAGGCAGAGCTCACATCCCAGCACCGCTGCCCGTCCTTCGGCGCACACTCGTGCATGGAGAGCCTCTTCCTGTTCGATCCAACGTTTTCAAGATGAACGAACAGCTCCACGGCAAAGTATTTTAGCCAGGCTCTCTCCTCTAGAGGCTCACTTCATTTCAGGGTGGGACGTAGCTGTGGAGATTTTAATTCCAATCCTGCTTATTTTCCCAGATTGAGGTGTACGTCAGGTTTCTATTAAGCACATTTTAACCTCCTCCTCCTTCCATGTGCTATGCTACTTCATTTAAAACAGCTTGTTCTCCAAATCCTTTTAGCTCATGTCTTCTTCACTCCTTAACCTCTATTTCTAAACATCTAGAGCTTATTCTTCCAAGCACTTCCATTTCCCAATTTTTTTATATTTTTATTTGTGTTGAGAAGTATTCTTACTGAACACCAACTCCCTCCTGCCCTCCGTGCACACGCCAACAGAATACAAAAACCAAATGATGTTAATAAATTATAGGACTTGTAAAAACACAGCTGATTTTCCAGCCTACAACAGTTTACTGCAAAGCCATTTTCACCAATTGTAGCCAAAATAATTACACCCCCTCCCCTCCTCTCAGGCATTCATTTGGCTGCCAGCCGGTTAAATGCCTACGTTCTCGGAGTGAACATTAGAAGGGCAATACTTGAACTCATTACATCATGAACATTAAAGGGTATATTTGTATTTTGGAGAGGACTTTATCGTATTCAGAAGCCACTGGAAATATTTTCCCGAATTACATGCTGTAAGAGTTCTAAACTTAAAAATGTGGGGGAATTATAGTTCCCCACCCCATCCCAATCCAACTTATATTTAAAGTAAACTTACTGACAACGTAGTCTTCTCTAGGAATAGAAACTCTTTCAGTGTGTGCATGGGGAGGTTTTTTAAAGGAAGGGGGAAAGGGAAAGCTCATACCAGTGATAAATTTGGTCAGTAAAATTACTTTTATTCTTTTTCTTTTTTTTTTTTTTTTTTAAATAGAAGGGCATATACAATCGAATATAAAGATTTTTGCAGAAAATGGAAATGAAATGGAAAAGGTGTCTGGAGGGAATTATTTTTATTGAGGAAGAGTTTACATATCAAAGTTTAAGTATTCACCTACTTTTTGCTGCCTCCTGTTAACAGGCATAATGAAAATATTGCACTGAGCATATGCATGGAAAACACAGCTAATAAAGCAAGAAGTATGGTAAATACATTTCATACAACCTTGAAATAATTCAAACAATCATACAACAAATTCTGAAGCACTTCTGTGATCTGCAATCTTAGGATGATGTTCACTGTTCTGAAGCATTTACAAATTTGACACTTTTTTGTAGAAAGATTTTGTATTGGTTAACAAAACCACAGCCTTAAAATTGTTGGCTTTCAGTTACAGAGGTAAACAGAGAGGTATCATTTGAATTCACATCAGAGCTTTTGAAAAAAACAAAAATGGCAGCGGTACAAGCGTGCGCCTCCTCCAGTGTCTTTGTGGCTTTGCCATGGCCAAGGAATAGAGCTATGGAGCTAAACAAAGCAGCGTTTCCCCAAATACTTTGAGACAGCCTGGCATCCTTTCTCTTGTTTACTGATTCAATGCTCTGCTAAATATAAAATGAAGCAGAAGAACCTCAACTAAGAGAAGTTCCACACAAGTCTGTCAATATTGACTACACCGGGGAAGTCATTAACAGAAGAGGAAAATAATTTTATTTGACCTACCCATAAAGTAAATTTATAGAAATGCTGCTCTGAAGATAGGAGAGAAGGTTGTTTCCGTAACATACGCTGAGCCCACAGCAGAAATGAAGTGTTACAGATGATTTGTTCAGGGATGATGGAAGCCAGATTGAAGACACAAACCACAGCAGTTCCAACCTATTTTCCACAAGAGCTCACTCTGAACAAAGGTCTATTTACAACAATTTCCAGTTGCTTGTGGAAAAGCTACTCCAGACGTTTCAAACATTGCTCTTCCTTCAATTCACTATATGTACACTATGGGTCCATCTCGGAAACACTTGGGATAAACGCTGGAGCATAACAGACACGTAAGTAGTCTGCCTCCAATACCAAATTATGATCAGCGGAAGAGAAGCTTTTGCACACTTCAATATTTTATATTGCTCAGGCACTGAGGATCTTCAGCACAGGAATTTTCAACTCTAGGTTTTTGCTAGAGCTGCTGTCCATTCCTCTCACATATGAACAACTGGGCTACATTTTATCCTTTCTCTTTGTAATAATCTGAATTTATTTATACACAAAACAAGAGACAGGAGAAAGTTCTCTTATATCAACCCAACAATGGGTACCTTCAACTTGTAATAAGAACGCCTTAGGCAAGGCAACTGCATTTACTTTAGGAGCATATATAAAATTCAGTGTGCCAGTGTCAAACAGAGACAAGACTGTCAGATCATACAATGCCAAAACATTCCGGTGGGCCCTCAACTATTAGGTGCAAAAAAACCCAAACAACAAAACCAAACAACCAAACAAACCCTCAAAACTTTTCACCACTTCGGTTCTGTTTAGAATGCTACACAATGAATAAATTACATCTTTCTGGGATAGTGTTGCTTTTACTCCTACATCTCAAAGAAATTCCAAGCTAATTAATTAGAGCAAGAAATTACATTGAGCAGGATAACATTTTGAATGAAAGAAATGGTTTAGAAACACCAATCAAAGATAATTTGATTATGATTAGCTGTGCTGTAGTCTAAGTCATTAAAATTGATGAAGAATGTTTTTACACTGGTCTAGTCTATGTAATCCATTACCTACGCTATGCTCTGTAGTTCAAGTCTAACAAATGGTATCTGATAATTCAATATTGAAGACTAAAATACTTTCAATGCACCACTTGCTTTCCTACACCGACATGTTTCCAATAACCAAAAAAAAAAAAAAAAAATCAGTAGCAAGTAGATTTGCAAAATTCTTTACCAGGAGAAATTTTGCTTACATGAAATATCATTCAGATTTTTACCTGTTCACCTTCTACATAGTCATGTTTAAATATGGCTGCTGCTTTATTCTGAACAGTCATTATCCCACAAAGTTACAACCACAGTTTGGTAAGAAATCATTCCCTGTGCTTTCTAACAGCTGAAGCCTGCCCAAAGGTGTAACATTTGTCTCCGCGCTCTCAGCTGAAGTGACGAGCAAGACGAGCAGACCTATAATCAACACGCAGCTGAACAAAGGAGTGAAGGATGTTCTTGTCCAGATTAGCAAGTTGTTCTCCTGAGCAAACTTGCTTTAAATTATCCGGGGCTACAACCAGAAGATTGCAAAGTGCATGCAAGGTATCAAAGAGTTGTAACACCAGCGCAATCTGTGGCAAGAGAAGAAACAGAGAAAGGCAGATACTAAGAGTCAGAGTTGCTTGGACTCTTATGACACAATGTCCACCTAGATTCTCAAAATAATTCCTCCCTACAGATTATTCACATCCATCATTCTCTCGTCATACATGTATATGTGCATGTGTCTGTGTTTATGCATCTGTAGGGAGATATGTTCATATGCAAAGTTACACATACAACACACAATAACGTAAACTCAACACTTCTTCAATGAACACACACAGCCTGCAAGCAATAAAATGGTATCAGGAAACTGCTCTTTAGGATCTTATAAAGAACTGCTCGTACAGTAACAGAATATATAACATCAGTATATGAAATGCTGACGTTCATAAAAATAGTTTGTTTCTGTTTGAAGAAAAAACATCTGATTAAAAATAAAGTCCTGCTACTAACATTGACACGGCTGTACATCACCGACCTGTTCATGCTTACCTTGAAGTCTTTGGCACACTTCCTATATTCAGCCACATCACAAATAGCTAACATGCCTCCCATGCAACTGTAGGAATATTGCTGTAGGTGTTCAAAGATAAGTCGATGAAAACGAACTCCAAGCTCCATCAAAACTGTGTCCACATTCTTACCATCCATAGAATTTCTAATCTTTTCCACCTGCTTTCTAACATAGCCACAGACTTTAACACAAGCCTAAAGAAAACAAAAAAGAAAAAAAATTTGTTCTTCCCAAAACTTCCTACATCACCTCATTAAAATTACTGATTTTCCAATTAATAACCTTCCAACATTTTTTATTTGCCACACAAAGATGCAAAAATGTGAGCAGAAAGATGGATGCAAGATAATATTCAATTAAGTCACTGTTCATATCAGTTCAAAATAGAACAGATTAATTTGGGCTTTTAACTCAAACAATGGTCAACCAAGAGGGTGAGGACAGGGAAGTGATTAAAAATCTCATCAGCTGCAATTATAAACCCAAATCAACATCCATGCAGGCATCTTCACCCTTCCCACATAATACCAGACTCCGTGTCCTACTGCTCCTCTTCTCCCACTCCCACCCGGCTGCAGGTATTCAGGCAATGTTCTCACTTCTTCCCATTGACTGTAGTTTGTTCTTTACTCCTCTCTGCATCATTCCCTAACAAGAGCCGAGTGTAACTCGGCACTGCTGTTTCTCATCAGCCTGTAGGCTGGGATTCAGACAGATTCAGCGGCAGAGACAACATTCTGCAGCAAAGAGTGTTCTTGCCATACCCGTGACACTTTGTCATGCTCCTGCCCACTCTTAAGAGGAAAAAGTGCCCAGCAACTACAGAGTACCTGATAATTGATTTTCTGAAACTGATAGCTTAAATCTAATTATTGGCTGAAAACCTTGCTCCAAATCTGAGCCTCTTGGGATGGGAAAGAATGCAACAGTTTGTCCAGCGCCTACTGATTTGTATCTCACACTAGACACAAAATTGCTAATGTCCTTTTCAGCTTGAGAAAACAGTCCAGAGCAGAGTTTGGAGGTGCTTGGTACAAAAGGAATAGCTAAGTAAATTAATCAAACACACGTGTTGTCTAATGTCTACAAGGAACATCTTGTACCTGATAACACTCATGAGCATTTGAGGCTATGCTGATGCGCTGGAACTTAGTTTACTTACGTTAGTATATTGAATCAACACGTTGTTTTCATCTTCTGGTTTAAAATCTGTCTTCTTCTGCTCTGCAGCCAAGATGTGCTTCATCTGTCCAATCATACAATTCAGTGTCCTTTAAAGTTACAAATACAGATTGGGTTTTGAAGGGAACATTTTAATTTCCTTGGTTTTTATATTTACATATACTAATGATTCTATACCAAAGTAAGCAGCATAAAGCAATGAGGAAAAAACTGCTCACTAGCTAACCCTTGAGTAATCTACAGAAGATACACTAAAAGCAAACATTTATTGTAAGAAGCACGTGGTGCCAGGACATGACAAAGGAAATACTTCATTTAACAGACATGCACACACACTCTTCTGAAGTTGTAATGCAATTCTCTAGAGGAGATAAGCTTGATTTTTATGTAAGCAGTTAGAAAAAGGAGAATCAGCCAAAAAAAACCCCAGTAACAACCCTGAAAAACCACTCTTTCTTCAAAGTTCAGTGTCGTGGAGCACAGCACACAGCATGCTGGCTAGCTGGTTTTAAAGGGGACACATTAATTGCAAGGTAAGCCATCCAAATCCAGCTCTTCAGAGAAACCGGATAGCGTTCTTCAATGCAGAGGGAATCAGAAAGCTGAAGGAAGCATTCCAAAGAGTTTAGCAGAACTAGATCACGTTGCGTGTTACTCAGAAGCAAGCGTCAGAAAACACTTGGAAAGTGGAGGGGTGGGGGAGGAAAAACCTCTTCCTTTGCAAGAGCTTGGTATTTCTTTTGTTCTCAGAAAGCTCATAGAGTTTAACAGTGTCATTTATTCCTCCCTCCCAGGATTTATCTCTTCCGAACATTATCTAAGGTCAAGGCCCTGGTTTACTTTAAGTCCGAACCAAAGGTCAAACAGCAAAGCAGCTGAGAGAGGCTGCAGGCCTCTTTCCCTGCCTACCTTTGCCAGGAACCTTCCTCTGCCTCTCTCTTTTTTTTTTCCCCTCCCCTTTCTTCACCCCCCTCAACCTTCCAACCTCCCCGAAGAAAACACAGTCAAGGCCATTACAGGCCTTGAAGGATTCAGGTTGGGGTGAAGGGTTGAAGAACGCATGTATCCAAAGAGGGAATAACCTTCTTTCCTATGCATAGAGCTTAGACTTGCATTTCAGGTGCACTTTGTTCAAGAATCCACATAGTAATAGACATTTAAAGCAATTACATCTTGCATTCTCCTCAATTTCCATTTTCAATAAATACTCCCAAGAAGGCTGGTTACACAGAACACACACTGAAAGAAAACCAGTAGAACTAATTTTGTTTGGCTAATAAATCGCTTTTACCGAGGAATGCCAGTCAAGAAGCTGCTATTCGACTTTTTCAGATTGGATAATGCTGAAACCATCAACGTTTATAAATTTGCTTTTAGTTTTTAAACTAGATCATTCCTTTAAGCAAGACAATCAATTCTCAACAGCATCAGGCACACAAACTCGTTTGACATGTAACATTCATTTCAATACTAATCTCTCTCTCATACGTGCCAAAGCACAGATGTTTTTGCAGGCTCCATTCACAAACCTTTGAACGTACCATTTTCCAAGAGGGACTTGTTCTCCTAACTCTTACCGTCACTTTTAAGAGATTAATTATTTTACACAGTTATAAACTACTGTAATGCTGATGACCAACCTATGTCTGTCTAGATCTAAGTTTATGGTTAGATCAATGTTTCAAGTGTTCAGCGGTTCAAGTGTTCAAACTTGGTGATTAAACCTCTAAGGTCACTTCCAGCAGGAGCAGCTAGAATCTCAGTTGCCACTTACACATCCTCTATCTCCACCTTTCTTTTTGCACCTGCACAAAACACAGGTGCAAATAATAAATCTTTTCCTCATCTCTCTGCAGAAACTACCTAGCAGGACACAAATGAAATGCCTGTTTTTCCAACAGTGATGTTCTCATTCCTCTCCAGTAAGGTGTGATCCTTACAAAAACCTGAATAATTATTTCCAGAGTAGCCCTCGTTACCCACAGGATGGCTTAATTCCATTGCTGCAGAGAGAAAACCATTAATTCCATCACTGCAGACAGACACAAAAAGCTTAGGTAACATGTTTGAGGTTGACTAATGCCACCTCAAAACATGGGAACACTACATGCCTCCTGGACCAAAGTAGGGCATTACACAACAGCTCCATTTTCTAATATTAAGCTTGTTAGTTTGTTATTTTCCTCTGCTGCAAAACAGCTATGACGTGAATTTACAATTTTTATAGCTATCCCCTCATTTTTATTTGAAGAAATTGAAAAAAAGAAAAAAAAGATTAAATGAGTGAGTCACAACCTCAAAGCAAGTCAATGTCAGAATCAAAATTATTCCAGGTCTACAGACTTCTATGCCTAGGTCTAATCCATAGCACTGCACAGATTCAAGCAAATCATCTAACCTATTTTTGTCAAACTTTGCTCCTAATGGAAATCCTGCAAGTCTTTAACCTATTTCAATCATCATTCCTTCCTCCTTTAAAGTAGAAAAAAGTAGTTTGAGACAATAAGGTAAAACTGAATTATTGCACTCTCTCAACATAACCAAAATCCTTTTAACGTCCTTACAGAAGTATTCACGGGTCAGAAATCTGCCATGGAAAATACGACCCTCTAAACAAAATCTGAATTTCCTATGCACAATAATGTATACTTACGGATGAAAAAAAAAAAAATCTATTTCGTGTTCAGAAATAATTTATCCTTAAAAGGAAAGCTAACATACATCACAAAGTATTTTCACAAGAATTAATGATTAACAGAAAGTTTAAATCTTTACTTGCCTATCAATGCCCATATCCAGCTTCACTTCCATTTGTTCTATGATATCCTTTTTCTTCTGAAGGCATTCAGACAATTTAGGAGAAGAACTGCAACAGTATAAAGGGTTAGGCGTGTGACAGAGCGTTAAAATATCAAAACTAGTCTGTCTGCTGGGTCTGCAACTTCGAACACAATTTTGTGAAGATTTCTCACCCCATCAGAAAAGACTAGTTTAGTTTAGATGGAGTTAGCTGGCTTCGGAGCAACAAATCATCAGCCTGAACAGCCACCTGACCCTGAGCAGGATCTGCAGAGTGCTGATGGGCAGTACTGTGGCAGCGTTGTGCCTCCTGAGCGGTGCTGCCTGCCAGGCAACCGAGCAAACGTAGCTTTCCGTGCACAGTAATTCACAGCACATCAGCGCGCTCTACCTCGAGTGTATCCATACCGTGGCTCCCAATAACATGCAGCTTTCACATAGTTCACATGTGGCTCGCAAGGCATGGCCAGCTGTTGCCTCTGCAGAGCCTCTGAAGTACCCCCAAGAATCTCAGCAGCCCTGATATTGCCATCTCACCCAAAGGTGCAGCCACAAACCCCCTCTAGTCCTGGCCTGTAATGCAGCAGTGAGGACCCTAAGGAGCAACTTGTCTCTCAGTCCTATCAATACTCCTGGAGCTCTGTCTCTCCATGGTACCAATTTGTTTAACATCCCCTTTTCCTTGTCTCATTACAGCATTTTATCTTCCCACAACATCAAGCTGAGCCACTCCAGGAATAAACTCCACTTAACAGAGAGGAAGAATGAAAAAGATTGCCTTCTTCACTGAAAACGACCATTCACAAAGGAAACACTAATCAAACTAAGGTACCTGATCAATGGCATCAGATGATCATTGAACTGCTTGTCAAATAAATGGAAAATAGTATTGGCCTGGTGGACAACATCCAAGAAATAAAGATTTGCGTTCTTCGAGTCAGAAGAGGGAATGCCTAAAGCAAAGAAGGTTTCATTAGGATTGTAATGATACGCAGTTCTTATAATTAGCATGATGATTTTTTTTAAATATGCAGAGTTTTTCCATGAATGCTTAAATCACAGGCTTAAGAGTTTCAAAAATTTGCCACGGTGCCGTATATAGAATACTTCTTATAGCTATATCAGGTAATAACCATAAGAACAGAAATATCTTGCTTTTTAAATTTCTAAAAGTAAAATGGAACAGTCAATTTAAATATTTCTTCAGAACATGAGTTTTATGCTTTCATGTAGGAATGACAGGTTCTCACTGTCAAGATTTTAACTTCAGTACAAGTAGTTTTCTTATTTACTGCCACTCTTTAAAATGCACAAACAACATATACAAATAAGCATGGAATTCCTGTAAAACATTAAGATACTAAGCCTTAATATAAAAACATTCTCTTGCCATAGCACAGAGAACAATTAAAGGAGGTAGGGAGTGCTGATGTCCCAATTTCTGACACACAAATGTTTCTGCAGGCAGCGGCATGTTTCCATCTGTGCACCAATTCCCCAAAATGGAAGTTACACTTCAGAATACATTAAATGCTGACCCCTAAATACACAAAACAAATTTCATTTAACCAGTACATTCTGAACAAGGCCAATCAATAAGGCACAGCAAGGACCTGCAAAGATCATCTGCACGAAAAGGCCAATGAGATGAAATGCTCAGAAAATACTACTCACCAGCAAGGCCTGTTTCTAATGCGTAATCGATGTGTTCAGTACATAAGAACTCTACAAGCATAGAAAAAATTCTGAAAGCATTCTTCGGTAAGTCAGATGGATCAGAGAGCTTTAAAGAAAAAGAAATAAAAAATTATCCTAAAGGTCAGTTCTACATACATTTGAAAGTTCATCCAATATCGCACAGAGGATAAGCTTAAAATGCAACAAGTATTGCAGAATAATTGGAATTTTATTCTAAATTAAAAGTATCCATAGAGAGAACTATTCAGGAACAGCCTTTAGTATCAATAAACCTTTCAGCATTAACAAGCAAACCAAAGCTAGCACGCCACAGGATGCCACAAAAAGCAAAAGTATGAACAGTTTCTAATAGTAGTAATAAAGGAAGATATTAACAACAGTCCTTAAAACACAACTGTCCAGATGTAATCTTAGGAATTACCTAAACTGCATGCTGCTGGATGCTGGGAAAACGTGCACAGAAAAGATTACTTTATCCGTGCCCTGCCTTCCTTCTCTTTTACTAAGCTTCTGCCACTGGCCACAGTCAGAGACAGGACACTGGGTTAGATGGCCCTTCGGTTCCACCCAGTGCAGCTGTTGTTTCACCACTGCCACCGTACCGCAGGAAAAATGACACAGACAACCTCAGCTCCACTTACCACGGCTCAGCTGGAGGCAACGGAGCATGGAAATTTTTATTAAGTAAAGTAATGCCCACATACACACACAGCATCTGTACTTCCATGAGCTGTAAGCAACACGGGATTTTGGACAGCAACCTGTCAGTAAATCCCTTTTCGAAAGAAAGAAGCGACAGGACTTTTGTACATGGAAAAATACAGCTTTGGTTTTTAAGGAATTATGTGAAGACTTTATAAAGCTAGGAGTAGGAAAGATTACTATTGCAAAAGTAACAACACTCCCAAAGATTTCTGCTACATTCCCCAAAAAAACCAAACCAAAACCCCTCAACCAAGTACCATTACAGAGACTTCCAAACACCGAAACGTTGCGATAGACGGTTCCGTTCAGAGATACCGATTCATTTTCCCTAAAGCAGTCACAGTTGGGACACACAGTGTATCTGCAGGCATCTGTCACGTGATACACACATTACACTTAGTTAGCCAGGGACTTGTTTCACTTCTCTTTTGCACAGTGAGTTGCCCTGACCACAAACAAAACCCTACCAGATCCATTTAGCATCCATTTCTATCCCAATACATACAATTGTTCTTAGACCAAGTACGAAAAAACCTGATTCCAGCAGGAAAGAAGAAGAAAAAAAAAAAAGTTGTGCACAATTGGAAAAAGTTAGTTTATATCATGAATTTAACAACTGTTTCTAGCAACCACCATATTGAGAAAAATAACAATCTACCTGCTTGCCTTGCAGCCAGTGACGTTCCCCACTAGGCAGGCGTTCATCCCAGCGTGTACAGATCACAGTGCTGCATCTCTGCTTTGTTAGACCTTTGCTCCCTCGAAGTTTATAAAATATTAAAACTTCTAAATCTCTGAAATGTTAAGTTTTGCTGCACTAAGCTAACTTAGAATGTTAGAGGTATTCAAATTTGTTAGAAACCGCTGTGTTCAGCTAATAAAAAAAGTCCCCAGCGTTTAAGTTGGCAATTAAATTTCAAGGGTTTTTATTTACACTGAAGTACCAGACAAACAGTAATTGACAGGCAGTAAAACGGGCGATTAAATCAGAAGGTAAACACTTTTTTTTTTGTTAGACTAAAGCATTTAAAGAATAGTAGAGGGTTACCAAGGTAAGCAATGCTAAAGATTATTCCTCTCAGCATTTTATTGGTGATATTCCCTAGAAGAAAAGGCACTTGACACAGGAAAACAACTGTTGAACTTTCTCTGTATTTTTAAAGCAGGAAAAAAAATTACACTAAAGGCTTCTCAAGTCTTGGGTCTAATTTAGTAATAAAAGTAACGTAGACAGTAGGCTAACCCTCCCCACTCCTTCCAAAAACAGACAGTATTAAAAACCACAAAATACAACCAGATCCACATTTAAAAAGCAAACCCATAGCCTCCACCACGACCCTTGATTCAGTGAAAAATACAAAAGCAAATTGATTTGTTTAATGATGTCCCTCCTCTCTTCCTATCACATGTGAATCAAAAACTGAACCTCAAGATTAAATTTCACACACAAAATTATAACAGTAATGGAGATCACAGGAAGCAAACTTACCCTGTGACATCTTTCAAAAGCTTGTTTAGTTTCTTGCAAGAGGTTAACCACCACTTCTTGTGACAGAAAAGTTTCTCCGTGTGTGTCAATACTTGGCCCCAAGGGTAAGTTTGTACGTTGCCTTATTCTCTCTTTGAGGTCTTGAATACTAGAACAAAGATATACCAAAAGAAGATTTCAAGGGATGGAAATTCTGATGCTTTAATTCAACTATGATTTAGGATATTGTAGTTGTTAACTTAAAACACAGAACCCGAGACACAGTTTAGGATACACAAGCATTAAGACAGTCTTGCAAGCTTAAAAAAAAAATTGTCGGTAAGTGCAAACTACCATCTCTGATCCCATAGTCAACTGTGTTCTACCATGGCACGTTCACACCATGGGACCAGCTATTCCCCATCGTGGAATAAGAGTAATTTCAATTGAATCCTATGGACAAAGTTTAGCCTCCATACATTCTGTCACATTGTACTTTCAAAACACTAATGAAAGCTTTCTGCCTCATCCACACCCACAAATCCTCTCATCCTCATCCACTATCTCAGCAGTCCTGATTTAGTCAAGCATGCTCCAACACATTTCCATGCATAAAACAACTCGTAAAGTCAGTCACTACAATAAATTTAATTTTCCCCAAGAAAATTAAATTTTCATCTTTTTTTTTAAAATGCATTTAATTACTTTGCTGCTGCTGTTCTCTCCAAAGCACTTTTCATTCCTGACACACTGAACCCAGTAGCTCTTTGAAAGGTACAGTAGTCTTATCAACTCTGCTTCACACAAGTTTTAATTCTTCCTTTCCCACTTCTCACTACTCCTTTATTAGAGTTTCTCTACCCTGAGGATAATGAAGTCTTGTTTTACCTTTCTCTAAGTCCATTGCATCTTCTGGGCTCATTAAGAGCTTTCTCACTGACATTGCTATGGACTTTTCCCCTTCCTAGGTCTTGGGAGGGGACCACAAGACCTGGGCAGGTGAAAAAAAATGTATGCTTTTAGATACACACATATACATGCTTTAGGTACCTTAATTTTGCTTCAGTCCTTTTGTGGATCTGGATCCTAAGTTGAAACATAGGTTTAACTGGTATTTTTCATTTCCCATGAGCGTGTAAATACCATGCATCACCTTTCATATGTACTGAGAGTGATACACTTTTTAGCAGAAGTTAACATGAAGCGACAGCAACTATAAAAAGCTGCAGGTCATTTTAGAAGCCCGCTCATTTGTAGTTCATCACTGTACATCTGACATGGCAAACGCTACGTTTCTCCCCTTACAGCCCCCCTTCCATTTTAAAAGTAGGAAACTTCACAGAAGAAACTTACCCTCCAGTGCCAATGGACCTCTTCTGGTGGTTTTTGGAATCATAATAGCGTTGTAGAATCATAGCACTCCTACTTTTCAAATAACCAATTTCCACCTCAATGTAATTCTCCAAGTAGGAAATGAAAATGGATTTGATAAGCTTAGACAAGAAAGTCTGCTTATCAGTACCCAGGTTAAATTCCATCAATTTGCTTGACAGATTAGTAGTTCTTTAGGCAAAAGAAACAAAGAAGGGGAGAGGAGGAAAAGGTTGAATTTGCACGAATTACAGCATTACACGTTTGTAAAGTACACAGCACAACGGAACCCTGGTTGAGATTAAGACTTCTAGCAGCTTTACGTTTAAGTAAAGCATTTTGCACCGTTCATGTTTAATTACGTACAGTACACTTGCAATCAAGCGAGTCGCCAGCGAGACGCGGAGGACTGGCTTTTGCACAGTTTCAAAATTACTCTCAAAGACGACTAAACAAAACACTTCCCATTAAAAATAATAACGGCAATTTTAAATTTTCTTTAGGAAAGCAGTCGTTGTAAAGGTGAATGGCTATAAAACATTTTCAGTTTTTATGAGAAGTTTACAGTTTTGGCTTCTCTTTCTACATCTTGATAACAAATCAATCTACTACAAGAGAATATCTACGACAATAATTTCATCATCAATATAGAAATACCTTGTATATAGATCATAGAGATTCTTGAGATACTGTTCTGCGTCAGATTTCCTGTGTTCTTCTAGCTGGTCCTTCACATAACTCTGTAAAATTTGGACACATCTGTTAGAAGACTAACTAGCAACCACAGGTCATGCTTACTACTTGCTAGATTGTACGTAATTTACTGCAAAGCATATATCTTACTCAAGGTAATTCATATATTCTTTGGTTTTAAATCTCTAATTTACAGATCCTGCATTATCTACAGATAGAGTAAAATGCATCTTTTAGAGAAAATTATTTAATAATACAAAGCAGTAGTGCATGAAGCAAAGACAAAAGAGATTGCTTTGAAAATATGCTTGACCAATAAACACAAAATCCCCTCTTTTTAAGAATCAAAAGCACAGAAGGCCTAGGGGCATTTCTGCAGTTGACAGTAAGCAAAGGAGATGCTTACATATTTGCTTATCATAACACATACAGAAAGCAGATACAAGCTTAGAGCCTTCTTGTCATTGAATATTTGGACAAAAATTATTATTTACCATAAAATACTAAATCAAAACTGACACACAAATTTGGGGTTGGAACACAAGCTCAATCTCTACACTACAGGAATAACAACCTCTACAGGGAAATTGGTTTTTGCCACAACTAGTCACGTTGTTGACCTTACACACTTAGGTGAGTGTATTAGGATGGAAAACTTGACGTTTTCAACTATTTCAGACTTTCATATAAATACTGCATTAGATGCGAGATAGTATTCACAACATAAGCTGTTTTGGCTTATTCAATGCAATGTGTAACCTTACACATGAAACCCAATTTCAAGAAAGAACAGATTAAAGATACTTATTAAATATGAAACTTCTTCTCCTGACATATTCTTGGTAGGGAGCATACAGAAGAAATCAAATATGCATATGACATCTTGTGAATTAGCTAAGGAACACACTGACTGCCTTACAATTTTATATACTGAATTTGAGCACTTTCAGTTGCACTGTATTCAGAGTACAAGCAGCTTTATTGGATATAGGCTTAATTATCTGTCTGAATTGTTACAAAGCAATCAGCTGTTGAGTCTACATCCTTATACAAGATCACAAATATTGTAAATTCTCATTCATTGGTATTACTAGATACAATACTTTTAGATGAAAAGTTTCCTTTCAATATGTTAAAATCTAAAATACCTGAAGTTTAACTTCAAAGATATTTTGAATGAGTTTGGCTAGCACAGTCTCCGGATTGCTAAAGACTTCTCCAACTTGTTTATTCACTCGCTGGCAGAGAATGGCTGCATCTTCAAAGACGTCATTCCTCAGGAACGCACCCTAGGGTTTCAGAAGCACATTTCGTAATATATTTACAACAGTCTACACAATGAAACAAATCAACACCCAAAGAGATACATGTAAACCAAAACGCATTACCTCTTGACACTGTTTTATGTACACATCAACGCAATGGGAATAGCCCTATGGAAGGAGCAAAACAACTCAATGTTAAAGCGGGTTCTCCATCTTCCCATTATTGAATGAAATCAAGGAAATACAACCCCTGTGAAAACGTTATTGCAAAAAAAAAAAAAGATTCATCAAAAGCATACACTGTTTTAAACCTATTTTTGTCACAAACCTACCACCACTCTACATGGATACACACAACAGGTTTCAACACTCTCTCTCAAGCACGGAAGGCAGTTCACACACATAAAAGAAAACATTATCTTAGAATGGCCTCTACTGACACCACCTCCGATCCGCCATCATCTGCCTCTTTTATTCCCCTGCATTTGATTTCAGATGGAATTATCTCAGTATTTTTAATGAGATATTAAAATTCATATTTTAATTTATGCGTATTCTCTGGTATGGTGGCTGTGCCCATGCAAATAGGTTCGTTCAAAACACGCACTTACGGTATTGTGGGTTGTTTTATTTATGTATTTAAATTAAAACTCTCAGTTTTTACCTTAAAATGAAGCAAAACTGCTGCTACTTCTCTCATTCTGGAGATTTCACCTCTCCGCTGTGCGCTGGTAAACTCTTGAATTAGCTGGCACTCTAAATCATGGTACTTACCTGGAGAGGAAAGGGGATAACAACAAAAATCCATCAGGCTATGTAATACAAGCACCAGCAAAAACTGTAATACTGACAGTATTGCATACTTCCTTAATCATCTTTAACAACTCAAATACAGGAATATAGATTGAGCTGGATAGATAACTTACTTGCTATCTTTGATTTGACTTCAGAAAACCTGTTAACAACAAAAAAAATGATTAAATTCAAATCCACATCATGAGAAATCACAGACATCCTAGATCATGATTAACAGGCACTCTACTTAAAAATGAAAACATGTAACAAAGATGACAGAAAAGTTACACGCTTTATATTCATAAAAACCTAAAAGCATCTAATTCAAATCTAGCATTAAGTCAGCACAGCAAAATTATCCCATTAAAAGTCTGTTAAGCAGTTTAGGATGTGTATGTAAAGATGATCCTACGACACGAGTGCGTGAACATAAATTTGAGAATAGAGAAGAGAGAAATAAGCACACAATCCATCTCAAAAGCTACATGAATCACCAAGTAAAGCACCAAAAAAGCAGACAAGGGAAGTATCAGAAAATGATAGCTATGTGAAGAGGTTTTTTTAAAGACGTTCAAATAGAATTTTACCTGTCAAAAGGCAGTTCCTGTGCAATCAAATGCAGTTTCTGAATAATATCGGCTGCCTCTTTAATCTGTTAAGAGTAAAACATGTCAGAATTATTAAAGGTGGTCTGATTGTAGGCTATTCCTTTCCTCCCCCTCCACAGTCCAGTTTTCACACGTGTAGTTCCCACTTCTAAAGCTGGTTGAGTTGATACACCTGTGGAAGAGATCACTCCCTTAATGTTCCTATATGTACTTTTATGATGCTTATGGTATTTCTTTTTTAACATAAAATTACATAGGTCAAAACATGACAAAAAGTAGTTATGTGTTCACACTGGCTGTGTCTGTGTAGGTGTCTAAGCTACCTGGACAAATAGCTCATCACCACACTAAGCCAGCACAGCTATACAGTTTGCAGACCAAAGATTCCTCAGGGCTGATTAGATCACAATTTGCACCCTTTGATTTGGGAATAAAACACTTAACTGTAACACAGAGCTGGCTGAACTGCAACATTATACTTTACAATGCATTAGGATAAAAGTCTAACTGACTCACACTCAACCAGAAGAGATCTCTGCTGAATTCAGAAGTGAAATGGCTAGCAAACTGTTCAGACATGCCAGGAAAAGCACTGAGGAATTCTTTGCAATTGATGAAATTGGCTGTATAGCTGTAACCAAAAAAGCCATGACAATTCTCAGCATGGAGAGGGGAGGAAGGGGAAAAGGGGATAAAAGCAGAGCACAGTTGGAGCACCTCACATTCTCCCAAGGAGGGAGAACTGGAGTGTCAGAATAGAAAGGTACAGGCTCTTTAGGAAGGATAGGCAGAGCAGAAGAGGAGGAGGGGTTGCCTTCTATGTCAAAGACCAGCTGGAGTGCATGGAGCTGCACCTGGGGACAGATGAGGTCCCAACTGAGAGCTTATGGGTTAGGATTAAAGGGAGAGCAGGGACAGGGGACATAGTAGTAGGGGTCTGCTACAGACCACCTGACCAGGAGGACTGGGTGGATAAGGCCCTCTACAGACAGATAGGAGCTGCCTCACACATTCACAAGCCCTGGTCCTCATGGGGGACTTCAACCACCCCGATATCTGTTGGAAGGACAACACAGCAGGGCATAGGCATTCCAGGACGTTCCTGGAACGCATGGATGATAACTTCCTTCTCCAAGTGGCGGGGGTTGGAACTAGATGATCTTTGAGGTCCCTTCCAACCCTAACCATTCTATGATTTCATGATTCTAAATGGAAGCTGTATTAGAAATTATAAACTCTGAGGTCCAAAGCAAAGATCCAGATGCAAGTTAGTCAATCATGCATACACAAAATATGAACAGTCGCATGAATACAAAAGCTAACCAATAAAGCTAGTGCAGCATGCAAATTTCTGCTCTGTCCTGGACAGCAAAACCATTTCTCATTTATTCTTCCGTGATCCATCAGCACTTAGTGACTGTTTCACTAGGCCCATGAACTATATAAACACCAATCAGCACTTCTGAAAATGCGGCGAACACAGCTGGTTGCAACTGGAGTTCAGTGGATTTAAGCACAGTGTTGACTCGTCCAAACTGGACACAGCTCTGGGATAGTTTCAGAGGCTTTATTTTGCTGTCTTGGTGACTGGAAGGCACCTCGAAGCGGGCAATGAAAGCTCTAGCTACTACATTCAAGCAAAATCTTTGTAAGTTGACACAACGGAGAACACGCGGTTTATCTTGTTCTTCCTGTTAGTCTTGTTCCAGGGAACTGGGGCGAGAGGAAAGGAAGTCACGAAAACCTATTCTACAACCACTTAGAGCAGGTCGGGTTTTTTTAAACTTTTCAAGAATAGAACAAGACACACAGGTAAGAATATAGAGCACAGGCATCACACTACGTTGGTTGTCCAGCACAAATAGGGGCTCTCAAAGTATAACCATCCTGCTTATTAAGAGCGGCTTATGTTTTGAACTGCCAGCTTACAATAGCCTCTTCAGTCCAAAGCACCTATGCTCCTCAAATCCAATGAAACTGCAGTTACTGCTATTAGCTTACAGCAACATTAACACCTAACTTTTAATTGTGATCAATACTGGTGGCATTAGAATAGTCTACAGATTAGCAGTTATTCACTGGTGTTACAACGAAAAAAAAAACAAACAACAAAACACCCCACAAAAGCAACATTTTCTTTGTCTCCTCTTCACACAATAGCTGTTAACTAACTTAGATTTTATTGAATTCAGGGCCTTTTCTTATGGACCACAGAAACCATGACAAATCAATTCTCCATGGTTTCTGCTTAAATCTGGACATATTTTATTTTTAATTGAATCAGACTTCTGTAAACTATTAAATCAAAATAAATATAGATTCCATAAAATACATTTAAAGGCTATAACAGATCTAGAAAAAAAATCTAAAAAAATATTGTGGATAAACAACGGCAAGAGAGAATTTTAACACAAAATGTTTTTATGAACAAGTTAAAAGGCATAATGGAATAACGCTGATAATATAAATGGAGAAAAGGATGTAAGAATAAGAGTAAACATTAAACAGAAGATAATGCTATTGCATGATAAACAAGTAAGCTGCTGTACCATATGGATAGTTAAATTGTTTTAACTGGAGTGATTTGCTCACTTCAAGACACTTTAGTACAGGAGAAGGACTGGTTAGCTGGCAGTGCAAGGGAAATTATATGGATTCAGAGGACGAAGACACACAACAGATAGCACGGGACAAGACAGCGAGAAAACACCTTCACAAAGATGTTAAGTTAGAAATTGCTCAGTGCAGCTAGGAGAAAGTAATGTGGGAAGCAACAACTTGAGTGTAGGGAAAAAAAAGGAATCCAACAGATTTGAAGAACTGACACTGGGAAAAATATGAATTTCCGAGGAAATAACTGCATTATAATTCCTTTCTTGCCTCTCCTTTCACAGTATCCCCTGCCCTCGGTGTCTCAAAGAAAAACCCACACTTGTGAGGGATGGCATAGTACAAAAAAAATCGTAACATCCTCCAAAACACTACCTAAACCCCACATCAGTTCGAAATCAGAAGATTCTGACGCAGCATTAAGGTTTTACATTTAAGAACATTTGTTACCATCTCACACCTTAGAACTATTTTTAGTTCAAAGATGCGTTGTGATGTGATGGCACATGTCTAGGCAGGTTCCTTTACAAACACTACTTCTACTTCTATCTAGGACACAAAAACAGAACAGTACTAACCCACCTTGACTGAAACTAGTCTCAGTAAGATAACTTGTATCCAGAAAATCTTGTTTGTGTTCCCACACACCTCCTCTGCAGACTCGCACAAGACTTCTGGCCTTTACTACATTTGTCTTCCTCCAGATTTGGTGAATGTCTTATTATTCTTCAGGGTGTATGAAGATTAATTTGTTTATCAATGTCCTACTTATCTACCGTTTTTTTTCAGATCTTGCAACAGAAAGTATTACAAAACTTTAAGTAATAAGTAAAGTGAGAGTTGAATTCTATATGACACTCTTCAGCAGAAAACACATAATTCTCTAACTTACACTTTGCAATTTATCATGTTGCCATTAAATATCTTTAAAATGCATGTTTTATTTCTACTTAGGAAATAAAAAAGAAAAACTTATGCAGATTTAGAAAAGGCTGTCCATAGAAAAACTTCCATTGTGTTGAAACCTTTCTGTTTTCCTTAGAAGTCAGAGAAGTTTTTCTGTGCTACCTCTCTGATTTGGGCAAACTATCAACTGGCAATTTTCATATATATCCACAGACCATGAATCGAAAGTCACTATGAAACTGGCTTCTTGTGAATATAACTATATGAAATGATTAGTTTTTCATTTCCTTGAAAGATATCTTCAGCTCAGTAGAGAGGGGATGACTATTAACCTATTCTCGGGTCCTTTATGAGCTGCATTTCAAGCACATATTTTTTGCTGAATGTGCAAACCAAGTTTTTGCTGTTCCCACATACTGTAATTTTTTCCTGACTACAAACACACCACTGCACAGAATTTAAGGAGAGTGGGAAGATTCTTCAGGACACACCTCAAAAAGAAAAAAACAAACAAACAAACAACAAACCAACAATTTTACTTATCTTTCAAGCAGCTTAGGGAAATCTGATTTGTGTCCTTTTGCTTACAGCTGGACACTTACTTCAGTTAATTTTTATTAGCCACACCATTCAGATTATATTTGCCTCATTAACATACTCTTGAAGCATAAGAAAAACAAAATGCTTTAACATTTCTTTGAAGTTTTCCTGCCTGGTTCCTCTAAATTCAGAGGGTGGAGACCTAACCACAGGACTATACAAAGCCCAAAGGCATGCTGTGACAAAAAGGTATCCAAGGCCAGTGGACTGACCCAACAGAGTAAAGTTTCACAAAGAAGTTGCATTCAGAAACGTTCTGCATTACAGGGTGGATCTGAAGCAAGGGGTTCAAAGGAAAAAGGCAGATATTGTATGCGCTCTAAAGTTGCCCTCCCAGCATTTCTCAAATCTCTGATAATTTCATAAAATGAAAAATGCCAACATTGCCACATTCGGCATCACTGAATACAAACGCTTTATCAGCAATCTGCAGCCTAGTGTTGTTAATTTACATTTCAGAACAATGAAACTTTAACAAGTCAGTCACTCACTGGTTTGAAGTCTGACCATGGTAAGTCATGGTAGCAGCTTGTAATTAGGGCAGTACTGCTTATTGCTTTGAACTGCTTTCATCCCGCTGACAGCTCTTACCTTTTCAGAGTTTGTAAAAACATCAGACTTCAGCTCTCCATCCAGAAACTCATTAAAGTATTTCATCAGCTTCTGAGCCTCCACAGCCCGTTGCCGTGGCGTGTTTACCCCCTCCAGTTGGTCGCCAAGGTGACAGACCTTAGTTGCTACATAGCTGATGTGCTCATCTAGCTCCTGGAAATGTTGGAAGGCAACCTGGGAGAACATAGACACGGATGCAAAACTCATGATTTCCATTTACTGTAGTTTAGGAAGCACTAGATTTACTTCAGTAAGAAGCACAGTGAAAGCAGGGATCAGCTTTCCAGGTGCTGTATCTCAGAACTACTCAGAACCACTGATTAAGTACACACAACTGCTTTAAGTTTAGCGTCTTCCTTAACCCATTGTGAAGACTCCATACTTTCAGAATAGCCAACGCTCATTAATGGAACATGCAGATAAGTCCCCTTTGACAGGGGAAATTGTTTTCCATCAAAACCTATTTTTATCCCAAACAGTAGCACGCTGCACGAAGAAATGTTAATGTGACACTTAAAACTTGCACAGCTTAGCACTGACTATACTCTTTAAACTTACCTGGTTGCTTTTCTGCAGCTCTTGTACTTTCTTGGCAAATTCCTTTGCTTCCTTCTGGCATTGCTGTTCTAGTTTCTCCACCTTTCTCTGAATCCTTTCATCCATTACCTGTAACTCTTGGATATGATTTACAAATTCTTCCAATAATCTGATTTAAAATAAAATACAGCAAAGCAGACTTTAGTTTGAAAGACATTGTCTCCTGCAGAAAGCTTAAAAAAAACCTCAAAGAAAAGAACTTGCCTACAAGGCTGATATCATCATGTCTAACTTAAAAATGCTATTTTCTTTTTAAACTACATTGCCCTAGTTGTGTAGAACTCTATGCCTACACGGAAACTATGTGATCACATAAAATAGACCACAGGAGAGGGGAATACCTAAATAACAATAACTCAAGAATGTGGCTCTGCCACAGAGACAAACACTCCTCCTATATCCCCAGTTTCCCTAAATAAGTCTCATCAGGGCAAAGAGAACTTAGGCCACCTACATCCCTGCAATGTAAGAGCTACAACAGGAAAATATTTTCTACTGTACATGTTACTGTAAACTTGTAAATCAGCATCTTATTAATAGGCAGTAAATACAATCATATAGTCTCATAATATTGTTTTGGTTACAGGTATGTTGCTTCCTGACTTCACTTCTTTTCTTCCTATAACATATGCCATTTTAAGGTGGAGGTTTTCTTTCTTCCCTGTCTTTTCCCATCACTTTCATTTTTCTTTTAGACACATTTTACTGTTCCCAAACACAGTACATCTGAATGCATTCTCGAGTTTCTTCTATTCTTTTTCATTCCATTCTCAATGTCTCTCTCTTTCTCATTCCTGTTTTTGTCCATTCTGTCCCATTCCAGCCATCTTTTCAGCTTATACTTTTCTAAACATCGTAGTCGCTGATGCTCAGGGAATGGATTATTCCCAGAACCTCCGTAGCCATAAAACTCATGCTAACAACTGAAAACACATGGAAGATTTGAGAACTCTGCTGTCCAGGTTTAACGTCTAATGACTACTCTGGAATCTGCATATTCACATACACTCTTTTCAGAAGGTATATCACGAATGTGAAGTCCTTCCAACCTGCAGTGCTGCTAAAAGGCAGAATGTTCCTCTCCTGGCTCTCCATGCACAGTCCAGAGGCTCTCAGCAACCAGGAGGGAAAAGCAGAATATATTACTCTACCCTCACACAACTCCTTCCCAGTAACAACTACAGTACCTCTCTTGGCCAACATCTAGAGTTTCCTCCAAGTAACATCTAAACAATACTAATGCCATTCTCTTTAGTTGCAGGGAGTGTCACCAGATTTCCAGTTTTAACTTTTGCTGCTGAAATAACTGGTTTCTACCCTGCTGCTTGGACCACATGAACTGCTTTTTGGCTCACTGTATTGGTCTAAAAACCTATTTCAAGTGGTATCTTTACAACAGTAAGTGACTTAAAGCCACAACTTAAAGAAAACTGGATTGGGGCAGATGTTTGACTTTTTTTCCTCTACTTCCTGCTTGCCAGACGCCCAAGAGTAAGCATGTTGTATCAGATTTCACAGAAAAACAGAAGGAATAGGCTCAAGTCTACAGAAGTATTTTTAAAATAAAAGGTAAACAATAATAAGGGACACAAAGCATACTTTCAAACAAAAGCCTAGAGAAGTGAAGATAGTTTCTACTCATTTTAACAAGCTGTTTCAGTTCAGTTTGGGGTTTGTTTTTTTTAAGCAGGTATTGCACCAACTCATCACTTATTCAGCAACAGTATTCAATATAATGAGAGAGGAAAGAATGCTCAAGCAGAAGAGGTAGCTGCTGGTCAGGTTTCTCAGAAGAGAAATAAAGAACCCAACATTCTTTCTACCAAACAAAAGCATCACCTTCTAAAAACAGAAAAGAAAAGCCATACACTAAAATGCATGCTTCTTTTTAATATTTATTTTGGCTTCCTGCCCAACACTAGGAGATCCCACAAGAAAAATATTTACTGTTGTAGGATTCTCCCACTTTGTCCTGACAAATATGAAAGTGCGTCACAGAAGTTAACACAAGCAAACCAGTAGAAATGTAGAAGATAGGTTAAACTGAGTTCGTATTGGTATAAATCATTAACTACTCTAAAATGTATACTAGGCACCACTGTGGAGAAAGAGCTACAAGAAGCAATGCTGCATATTTCCAGGCTTTTTCCTGCTTAAAACGCATGTAAAGCTCTGCATAGGATACAGGCCTCAGATGGAATGTCAAGGGCTCAGCATCTTGCTAGAACTCCAACAATATCCTTCCTCTTCTCACACGTCTCCAAAGAGTCACACTGCTCCAGAAGGAATGTCCTTTGACCATGATAATGAAGATTTTCGTATCTGCTTTTGACTAACAACAGCTTGCCTATGAAATCAGTAATTCCTAAAGTTCTTCAGTGTTCTAGCTCAGGTTACTACAAACCATCTCAATCTGGAATAAGATGATGTAAACAGGAAGACACTAAGGAACAGCTATTGCACTTGCTCATCTCCCAAGTCATAATCATGCGAAAAATGAAAACACTTAAGTTAATTATGTCTCTAGAAAGACTACCAATACTGGTACAAAAGCTTAAAAGTGGCACTATTTGAAAGAGTCACTCTTTCCAAAACAAAAGAACATCCAGAGGTTTGGAGTACAGAAGCTTAGACTTTGAATGTTGCCGTATAAAACTGTGCATCCCAGTTACCAACGCACCACCCAGCGCCAGCCCAGTAACCAGAGCGCTGGCTTTTTAGGGTGAGGTTTCTCAACAGAGCCAAGCCAGCTCACCACAAACAAGAGAAGGTCCTGCACTACCTTCTCCTTTACCACTTCCCCTACCCTAGCCTTAATCCTTTCCACACCCACGTTCCTCCCCACCACCAGCTCAGAGACACACAACCTGTTCCCTTTGCAACTGCTCCCAAGCTTTTCCAGTCCCCTAAAACTGCTAACCCAACTAGGGAAAAAAAAAAGTTCTTTTTCTTTTTTCTTGTCAGGTTAGTTTTCTGACTTGTTAGTAAGTTAGATTAGCTTATGATAAGACCACACGCCTACAGCCAGCTCCAAATGAACCATCATGGCGTGCAGCTAACAGCAAGGAAGAAGGGCACAAGCCCATCTCCATTGAACAGCAGCAAGCTGTTCATTTGATCCAAATGATACAAATCCACACAAATTCAGTTTAAAACAATCTAAGTCCACATTGCCATGCTCCTGATTTTCTTCTCTTCCCACCTGTTTGTGCCTTTTATTTGCATCAGGACTGTAAACTACTGGGTCTCACAACAAGCCAGCTCAGGGAGCTAAATTAGCAAGAAACTCATTAAATTGATTCAACTATCATAACAGTGAAGCCTCGTGTTATGTTTTAATCCAGCAGCTCTAGTGCTTTGGAACACTCATGTCTGACAAGGACAAACAGCATCAACTCTCCCTCATTCAAAAGGTCTAAATCAGAAAGTGACTCTCCCTACTCTTGTTACTGAATAATTGGTTCTGAATAATTGGCTCATGGTCACAAATTCTAGCAATTCTCCCAAATGAAACCTCCTTGGACACACACGAACACTACACACAGGCTTTTTGTTACATATGTAATAAAACAGTACAATTAGAGATAAATTCACTTGGACCATTATGCAATTTTATTTTACCTTTTTGGATCAAAAGCTTCTCCACCTCTGGAACCTCCTCCAGGTGTTCTCCATGCCAGGCGTTCAATGTATTCATCTGCCACAAAAGGCTCCTAGCCACAGAACAAGAACTCCTTACAATGTGCCACAGCAGGTTGTTCCTTAAGCAGCTGCTTACACATCATTTTGAAAGCGTTTAGAAGCTTTACTACAATCAAGAGTAAGTACAGTGTTGACAATTACCCCGTCACCTCGTATGTTTACATATTTGATATAGAGACACCGTTCTTAAAGTGGTGAGTTTGAACATCCACTCTATTGCGAGACTACTGGTACAGAACTTGTTGCAGGTCTGTGAAGAGTTGGCTCTAAATTAGAATCATAGAATCACAGAATGGTTTGGGTTGGAAGGGACCTCAAAGATCATCTAGTTCCAAACCCCCTGCCATGGGCAGGGACACCCTCCACTACACCAGGTTGCTCAAAGCCTCATCCAACCTGGCCTTGAACACTTCCAGGGATGGGGCACCGACAACTTCTCTGGGCAGCCTGTTCCAGTGCCTCACCACCCTCTGACTGAAAAATTTTTTCCTTATATCTAATCTAAATCTCCCCTTTTTCAGTTTAAATCCATTGCCCCATGTCCTATCACTACATGTCCTTATAAAAAGTCCCTCTCCAGCTTTCTTGTAGGCCCCTTTAGGCACTGGAAGGCTGCTATAAGATCACCCTGGAGCCTCCTCTTCTCCAGGCTGAACAGCCCCAACTCTCTCAGCCTGTCTTCATAGCAGAGGTGCTCCAGCCCTTGGATCACCTTCATGGCCCTCCTCTGGTCCCTCTTCAGCAGCTCCATGTCCTTCTTGCCCTGTCCACCGTGGACATGAAGAAAAGATTATGGGGGTCCTGTGTGAGTTGACTCTTTCATAACCTGAAGAACCCCAGCAAGCTCACTTTTCCATCACAGGTCCTGTTCTCGAGCCCTCTGCTCATTGCTGTGTGCTACTCTGCACGCTTCTGAATTAGCCCCCATGGTTCTTGCAGAGCAAGGCCCGAAGTTGGGCTCCAGCTGGTGCTCCCTGATGGCTAAGGGGATAGAAAGGGCTCCTCTTCATTCTCTTTTCCAAAGCAGCAGCTACACTGATGTGAGACATTACACCACGAGACCCAGCTGCCAGCTGTGCAGCAAACCAGAGAGGAGAACTGATCTGCCTAAAAAATTATGCAGCAAAGTAAGTTTTCTCTGCAGTTGCTCAACTCTGATGCAGTTCACAACATGGCATCATGAGCAGAACTGACCAAGGCACTGCCCCATGGCAAAAACAGTGTGAGATTCCCACTGGACACGACGCAACATCAAACCACAGCTGCAGAACCAAAGCAGATAAAAAGAAGGGGGGGCGGGTGGAAAAGGCAAGCATAAAAACAGATGATAGACCTGACTTTCCCAAGAAGGAAAAACAGGGCATGAGCGATGCTAAAAACATAAGGTTATGCAAGCTTCTTCCACAGTATTTACTGGATCTTCCATAAAAATGCCACCCAATGGTGAATAGTTAAGATTATTTTTCTACCCGACAGTGTTTTCTGAAGGCAGGGACCTCATCATAAAACCAAGAGCTCCTATTTCAGCTGGCCTTATACTTAAGCCAGCTCAAACATTTCTTCACATAGTTAATATTCAATATCCAAACCATAGTCCAACATCTATCCTTTAAAAAAACAAGAGTATTTACCACTTCAGCTTCACTGGTAATCCAGCAGTATTGTTTAGGTGCTAGCACCAGCACATCCAAGATCAGTAGGCAAAGTATTCTCACAAGCACCAGGATTTCGCAGCAAGCTGTTAAATTACACGCAGCAATGATTCTAAAACTGTGAAACAAACCAAGACAGAGCCAGGAGTGGCTCTGGTTAATAGTGGTATTTGCCACAACTCATTTCTGATAACGAAACATGTGAACATGCCACCAATGCTTTTGGTAAAGCTTGGTTTAAAAAAATAATAATAAAAAAATAAAGAGACCTCCACAACAGGTATCATATCAGTTCTTGTACCAATAGGTCTAAAATGATGTCAGAAGTAATAGGAAGAGGAAAAACCAGCATTATAGCATAATTTCAATCACTAAAAACAAGGGTTGGAAAGCAAATATTGCCAGTTCGACGTTTGCCGTTCCCAAAAAACACATGATGCCCTATCCGGTGAGGCCCAGCTATTAAATGGAAATGTGAAAGTTTTTTACATATACTTTGCAATATACTGAATATTGCCAGACAAGACGGAAGTTTTACCCTTTCAACAGCCCACCCAGTAACTCCTCATTCAAAGACTGACTAAAGTAACTGTGTTTTGCTCAGCCTCCTTGGGTAAGCTTCCAAAACAACTGGATGCTACGCCACAGAAACTGCTTCTCTACAAGTCAGTCACCTCTTTAACCCAGCTCTTCCTCACACATGACGTTACGTTTCCTTTACGTGAATCCTCTTCATTGGAAGTTATAACGCAGTGTTTTCATACCAAGTGTAAATTCTCTCCTTACGTCATGTTTACATCCAAATGTTTGGGAACGTTTTTGCCATTTTAATTCTAGGTGAAATGAGCCATTCAATACAGAAACATTCCCTTCAGGGGAATCTTCCAGCTTCCTAATTACCTTACAGCTCTTCTCAGCATTTCTCCTTTATATGAAAATCACAGCCACGACCTTTCCGCTGAAGATCCTGTAATTCGGCTGGAGTACCACTCTAGTTACAAGGATACCAGTGCAAAGTACGGCGCTATGGAAAAACCCTATATAAAGGCTGCACTGTTTACAGATGCTCCGTGTGTATATGTTACATTTTCTACATTTCTCCCTTCCTTCAGATGTCTGCACTAAAAGACAATTCACATACACAAACATAATGACCTTGAATTTTTTTTTCCTCCTCTTTTTTTTTGGCAAAAACACACTTACAGTTCTTACAGTTTTTCTGCAAGCCCATCAAAGCCTCCTAAGAAAACCTGATATACATTCCCTAGACTCTCAAAATAAAAAGAAACTATACTGTCAATCTTGCTTTATCCATTATACATCCTATAAAGCTCCCCCAAGCACCTGTGTACGCATTACCTGCAGCTCCCTCCCCTGCATCCCAAAAACTCGCCAGGCACACGACAACAAACGCTGTGGTTGACCCCAAACTTGGTGCCACCTGACCAGCCATGAGGTCAACCTGAACCAGCAGCAGCCCAGTTCCCTCTGCTGCCCTTCCCACAGCATGGACGCCCATGTGCATCCCCCTCTTCCGCAATGCTCATCCCGCCTTCCAGTCTGCCTCTCTCCTTCTGCAACATCCGCTATTCTGAAAAAAATCATAAACCTGCATTTTGTTTTAACAATTTGACACATCAGCAAAGCATATTAATTAGTTTAGTTTGACCTAAACAATGGCCAAATCACTGCTATGCAGGTGTAGTAATATTTTAAAGGGGCATAACCTGGAAAATATCTGTTTTTCAAGAACACTTACATAGGAGACCTGTCCTTCAGATTTTAATCGTACAAACCACGTTCTGTATTACTTCAGAAATAGTAATGGCAGGGGATATCACTGTGTGCAGAATACTGACCAACAGAAAAACAAAATGAGCTTTTCCTTCCAAATTTTCACAAAAGGTGTGCTAAGAATAGTCTACTTGATTTATAAAGAATAAATGAAGTTCAACAGTGTCTTTTTAAGACATGATTTCACAGGTTCCACTGCAAATCCAAAACTTATTAGTTTTGTTTGTATATTGTACCTTCCACATACATTTGCCCTTTTTAATGCTATCTTGATAACAGGGTTACCTATAGCTGACAGCCTAATTCCTATTTCAAGTCTCCTATCCAGTTCTGCAGAAATTGCTGAAAATCAGCTATTACAAATGTCATTTGCAAGTCCTTTGCCTGTTATCAGATGAGCCCCAACAGTCAATTTCTTCACAGCTTTGAACTTCCCTCTAGCTCTAGATGAATTATCGTGATCCTATCCAGTCAGCCAATACTACTGATTTAATAAGAGATTTGCCTGAAGTGGATGATAACCTGGTTTGATCTGGTCTGTACAAATGAAACTAAACTGGACCCAGTCACGTTAAAATCCAGTTTAGAAATAATCATTGTTAAATTACACTTTGAGTGATATGAGAGAGAATTGAGTCCACGTTGTGTCCATTTTCTACACAATGTCACGTATCTGTATTGAAAATGACTTTCAAACACCCATTCATGAAAACATGGCAATCAAATACCACCCTTGGTATGTGGCTAAGGGTCACTCCCATAATAAGCACATTTTCATGTTCTAACCAACGTGACAGGGACTTCAAACTAACATAGCAGGTAACATTAAATTAACAAACCTCAATAAAAACCATCTCTAGCCTTTGGAGTGAGACAAGTGAAATCAGGAAAGAAAGACAGACTGGTTTCCACCTTGGAAAACGTAATTTCAAGCCCAATCTCTAGGCAAAGGTCTCTCCTACTTTGCAATTTCACCTTTATTGCTATTACAAAATGGGAAAAACTGCTGCATGACCCAAAGCAGCCAAAGCATACGGTTTTCTTTCTGCATCCAAGTTATCTCAGATTCAACATACCACAAAGAACAGAACCGCCCTGTCATCCTGCTGAGAAATCAACACAGTCCGAGGACAGCTAGAGAGGTGGAGAGAGGGTATAAAACTTGGCATCTAACTATTTAGAAGATGGTGTATCAGTCTTCCTATTTTTTTTAAACCATGCAAGCCAAAATATGTGAGTCATAACACTCGTGTCATAACAGTGATTCATAAATACAAGCGCACACAATGCATCCATAGAAACCACAGATATGGGACGTTCCAGAGAAACAGGAAGACCTTTCCTGAAGCCTGGGCAAAGCGCATCCCAGTGTTGAGACACCAAATGAACAACCGGCTCTTAAGCGACTTGGAGAGAAAACACAGGATCCCTGGTAAGGACACCACATCCCCACGCACCAGCAAGTGGGGAATAAACACTTTCTGTTAATCACGGCTCACATCACGAAAGCCTGTGGCGCAGGCCAGGGGAAAAGGATTTGCCAGACTCCTGCTACATTCATAGAATCATGGAATGGTTTGGGTTGGAAGGGACCTCAAAGATCATTTAGTTCCAACCCCTCTGCCACGGGCAGGGACACCCTCCACTACACCAGGTTGCCCAAAGCCTCATCCAACCTGGCCTTGAACACTTCCAGGGATGGGGCAGCCACAACTTCTCTGGGCAACCTGTTCCAGTGCCTATATTGCTGCCTTGGGCAGCCATTCCCCTTCTTGCGCCTCCGCTCCGCAGCGGCCAAAGGGAAGGCAAAGCTACTTCCTTACTTCAGAAAAGCAGAAGCTGCGCCGAGACACCGCGGCGCTGGGGTCAACCTGGGATGTGCCTTCGGGAGGAGAGTCCCGTTATCCGCCGGGCCCGGCCTGGGACCCCGCGGAACGCGGCGCCTCGCCGGTGCGAAGACCCGGGAGCCCCGGGGGAAGGCGGCCGGGGCGTTAGGGGCACCGAAAGCCCTCGCCTGGGGGAAGGTGAGGGGCTGCATCCCCCACGCCCCCTCCCCGCTTTCTCGGCCCCCCACGCCCGTACCCGGTTTCCTCAGGCTCCGGCACTGCGCCGCTCGCCCCCGCGCACGCCGTCACCGCGGGCCCCGGGCGGGAGGGCCCGTTCCCCTCCTTGCGGCCTCGCCGCCCGAGCGGGAGCTCGCCCCGGGGCCGCGGTTCGGCGGAGGCCGCCGCATCCCCTCCGAAGCCGGCTGGCCCCGCCACCGCCTCCCGCCCCCGGGCCCAGCGCGGCCCTCCCGGCCCGGGGAAGCCCACAGAGAGCCCCGGCGCTGCCCGCGCTCACCTCGAAGAGCTCGGCCGTGGCAGCCATGGCCGCAGGGAGGGCGGCGGGGCTCCTCAGCGGTCCGCCGCCGCCCCGCCGCTGCCGCCCATTGTGTCCCGCCGCCCCGGCAGCCGCCGCGGCGCCGCCTCCGCCCGCCGGAAATGGCCCTGCGCCGGGGCGGCCGCCGCCGGGGAGGGGCCGGGAGCTGCGCGCAGCGGCGGCCGCTCCTCCGCAGCGCCCCGGCCGCCCTCAGCGCCATGGCCCTGCGAGCGCTGTGGCTCCTCAGGCACGACCCCGAGGCCGGCGGCTCCGTGCTCTTCTCCAGGTACCGGGGAGCGGCGATGGGCGCGGGCCCGGCGGCCCGGGCAGGCCCGCGGGTGAGGCCGCGCCGAGCGCCCGCAGGGGCCGCCCCGCCGCGGGGGGCTGTGGCGGGGCGGGCAGGCGGTGCCTCCCCCGGGCCGAGCGGCTGGTCGGGCGTCCGGCCTCGGTGCGAGGGGAAGGAGAGGGAGATCCCGGCGGGCCGCGGCGGGGGGCGGTGTTTGTGGAGCGGCCGGGGCTGCCTCCGAGCCCCGAAACGCGCAAAACCACCGAAATAATTTGGTGCCTCTTTGTGAGGCGTTTCGCCTTTCCCAGCGCATTTCTAAACCCGATTTTGACATTTTCTAGGTTCAAACAATATGCTTCTCACAACAGCCTAAATCTGGTTTGGGTTTGGGTTTTTTTTTGTGTTGTTTTTTTTTGTTTTTTGTTTTTGGGCGTTTTTTTGGTTTGGTTTGGTTTTGTTTTGTGGTTTTTTGTTTTTTTTTCACTGCTTCTGCATTTTGCACATGACTTTTTCCCCCTCTGTTCCTCTTTTTGTTAGTTGCTGTAAAGATTTTACCTAGCTCTTCTCTGTCCTTACATGGAAAAGGACAAGGTAGGGATTACGAAATACTGCCAGACGAACCAAATGAGCAAAACAGAAATATATATTTTGCTTTATTTTACTTATCTTCTTATTGTTCTGTAACTGTACAAAAAGCACAGCGTTTTAAGGCAGAAATTTAGCTTTCTGTTTGATTTTAATTTTTGCATCCAAAGACAGGTTTTTTTAAGTTAGTGAACCAAACAACAACTTTTTATTCAGAACTCTTACAGAGTTTTATATAGGACTTTGGGCTAGGCGGGCTGCTTTTGTTAGCCTGGCAAAATTTGTTGCTGTTTCCGTGTAGCCTCTGTGATTTCACAGGACTCAATTCGAAAGAATGAGAGCAAAAATAACTGGGAGCTAGAGAAAGGAGAAATACTGAGGCCTGGGTAAAGAGATGTGACCTACAGTCCTAGTCTGAATTCAGTAAAACTGAAAAAAGAACCTTGAAGGACGTAAAAAAAAAAAGAAAAAAGAGCAAGTAGGCTATCTTCCATCTTCAGGTGCAGACAGATCTCTACATTGGATATTCCTCTGATTGTTTTAGGATTAGTATTATAGTCCTTGTATTACCTACAAGACTAGAGATGAGGCCTCCCCTCTACAAACACAGAGAAAGAGAAAGCCTTGTCCCAAAAATCTGAGAGTGTAATCACCGTGGAGGAAGGGGGGGGGGGCTGGTGACAGGGATATGTGAAGTAACTTGTCACACAGTGAGCAGCAGAGACAAGGAATAGTGCCCCTTTGAAAGGGCAAACTATACTTGATACTTCAAGTGATTTCCAGACTTGGATCTTTCAAGTTCCCAGAGGGAATAATAGGGCTGTGGAAACCCTGAGTTTATCCTCCTAACTGACCTTAAATTCAACAAAGCGCACAGACAATATGAAGAATGCCGGATCACATGGAAACTGTTGGTTTCGGGACTTACGCACTCAGCTGGAGATACGTGAGCCCTGATCTTTAACCTCAGCGAAGACATCTGGGACATCAAAGCATTCCACTTTTTCTGAGCTGATCATAACTTCATTCAGGCAACAAGTATGCTCTCTCTCTCTCGAATCACCAAAGCTCATTCGTCCCTGGAAACTTTCATCTTTTTAAGTTTTCGTCACTTTCTAGAAGGGAATACTGAAAAACTGAGGTCGGAAGGGCTAACTAATATCTAGTGACTCGGCTAAAGCTGAGAAGATTCAGTGGGAGGAGAAGATTGCTGTGTGGAGGGGACAGCTTCAGCAAATGGAGCAGACACATTGGAACATAAGGAGGACAAAACTAGACTGAAATATTTCCTCTTTGGTTTGGAAATGTCAGCCAAAAATAAGAGAGGCTTACCAAGGTGACACGTAGCCTCTTATCAACAGCCTTGCTCTGGAAGTCCTCATAAATTTTCAAGCTGCAAAATCACTGTTTCTTTACTCTTCAAAATAAACATGAGACTGTAGGGAGGCATTTTGCTGTCATCTGTATCCTGTTTACGGATCTCATAGCTCTGGTTTCTCTCTGCCTGTGCTTGCTTTTTTCTTACTGGAGAAAAAAAAAAAGCAGCTATACATGCCTGATTAAGACTCAAACCAAAAAAGCACAGTCACTGAAAATAAGCCTGAGGAAGTGTAGTTGCCTCCAGCAAGAGACTCTGCTACTCAGTTAAGAGAAGATGGTGTAGGTGGGACTTAGAGGCAACAGGATAAGAACCATGCAAATGTTTGGGAGCAGAAGGGCAGCGCTACATATGGAGGCCATAGATAAAACAAAGTACCACATTGCTGGGATTACAAGTTCTGGGGCAGTTTAAGAAGCAGACTGTCAATGTGTCTTTAAAAAGATGGTATAAAAAGGCGAATAAATGGAGGCATTTATGTATCTGTGCATTTTTTCTCCCATGCTTGTTTGTAAGTCTGGCTCTGAGTGCAAGCAAACATGCAGCCTGACAACAGATCTGCTGCAAGGTGATTTATGAAGTGATATAACTAGTTGCCTGGCATGAGGGCTCGTGGGTAACTACTAAGGGAATCCACAAAAGAGAAAGTAGAAAAGTTAGTCAAAAATTAGTCTGTTGTCAAACTTAATGTAAAAGACTCTCAGGGGAGTCTGTAGTTCCAAAAAAGGATGAAGACCAGTGCATTAGTGAAAGTAATAATTTTTCTTTTCTCAGCTGTTTATTAAAAGACAACTCTTCAGTTCCTCTTGATAGATTTAGGTCAGCTTGAGAAGAAATTCATCTCTCCTTCATTTAAAAAATAATACTGCTTCAGAAGAAAAAATCCCAGACATAGCATTAAACGGCTAGTATGATTTTTTTTTTTCTCAAACATTATCTCTAAGAAATTTGAAATTAAATGTATACATTGATGCAGAATAGCAATTTTAAAATATACAAAACCTTGTGTCTCTGACATTATGATTACATCTTAAATACTTGGAAAAAATGAAATTATTAAACAGTCATAAAAGCTTTGAGTCACATATATTGCACTTGTAGCGTGGAATCCGTTTCTCTCCGCCCCAAAAAAAGCATGCAGCTCTTGCTGGTAAAATTGTACTTAGGTACAGTGAAATATTTATAATATTGTAAAGTTTTTTAGTTAATCTTGTTAATCAATTGAAGCGACTGCTGCAGATCAATCGTGAAAGCTCAGAACAGCAATGAAAAACCTGTAAATAAGTAACTTCCATTATACTGTCTCATAAATACAGTAGTTAGTAGAGCAGCAATGCTGCAGCAGTGGCATAGTATATCTGGGCAAAAAGCTATTGTAGTTGAGTTTTATTATGTGGGACATCCGTTTTCTTAAATGTCTGAAAATTTATCTTCAGTGTGATCTCACCTCTTAGAAATGCTTTGCTGCTGAAGTTTTGCTGCGCTATTGCGAGTCACTCTTGTGTTCATTAGTGTCGTTTAAACGTTCTATAACTTCGTGCAACAGCAGGGTAGGCAGATAGATTCACTTTCTACTAAAAGTTTTCGGTACAAATCCACCTGATAAAATGAATCCTAATTACATGGGAAATAGTTTTATTGACAGTTATTTGGATGCTGATCCTGTCACTCTTTCCGTTGGCACGCTGCTGGATTCCGCTTGCACGAGGTTGCTTTTAGGACCAGGGGGGCTTTTGAGAGTTGTTTGAATACCTAAGAGAAACCCATCCTTGATTGTATCAATATTCCAAAGATTTTTGTAATGCTTTTGCATTCTCTGACAGCCAGCAAAGAGATTGTGTGAGTTCTGCTTCTGGGAAGTCTGTTGGTGTGATGTTTTGGGTGGGAAAAAATGCGTAGCGATTGAGATGCTCTTATTTCCACGTCACAGACGCTACCCCACCGTCGAAGTACGCGCCGAGACCTTCAACGGGTCGACACACGTGCCCGTGCCATCCGACAGCGCCTTTCTTAAAGCCTTGCTTTTTGAACTGAGACTCGTAGACGGCGATATTTTTGTGGAGCATCGAGACACTTGTACTCGAGTCAATCACTCATCGGTGTATTCGGTTCGCACCGAAGGAGGGGATCTCTGGCCCGTGCTTGCTTTTCGGAAGAGCGGTCTGATATACGCGTGCCTTCCACTAGTTGAGGAGACCTTGGAGCCACGGCCACCCCTTCTTACTGTTAGTGGGCTCTCACAAGGTCTGGCTCTTCTGTTAGGCATTGTGGACTACCTCTCTCCAAGTCGGAAAAATGAAGCTGAGATGAGTGCGAAAATAGGCCAGCTTCGAAATTTGCTTATCCAGGCCTGTCCGCTCGGCACCCCCTTAAACACCAACATACGCAGCTTAAACAGCTCGTTTGATGACATTCAGGAGATCCCCGCAGACGAGAAGCAGCCAGCTTGGAGATCCAACACCTACAAAGGCAAACCTCAGGTTAACGTCTGTATCACTGAGAAGGTCAAGTGCATGCAGCACGACAAAACGGACGTCGTGGACATGTGGCAAGTTTATGGAGCTGTAAATTGCAAGGTGAGAGTGCGAGTCTGGCCAGAGTGTTTTTCGTGCCAGCACATTGGGAAAGTAAATTCATCTTTTTACTTTGCTATGTGAGCAGTGAGTTTCTAATACTGTGATATTTCGAAAGCGTAACAAACTATTACGTGCTAGACTGATGCTTTAACGGTGTTTTTCATTTTGATCTTTACTGTTTTTTTTCCTGCATGCTTCATGCACTTTTGCAGTAACTATTTATGGGACTTAAATTTCCAGCAGTAGCTACATTGCATGTATTTTCCCAAACATTTCTGATCTTAAATGAAACAGGGAGAAATTATTTCCTACCATCTTTGTCTATAGAGACTAAGAAATGGTAGTGCTAACACCAAGTTTATTTCCAGCTGTGTAATAAGCAATGTGTTAAATAATGATTAGAAACAGAACTTCTGAATGAGGCTTCTGCAAGTGTCTTTGTGACCATTTTTAGTTAGTTTTCCTACCAAACAAAAGTTGAATCTTCTATCCTACTTTACTTTATTACAACATTTTCAGTCCATAAGTGCTGTTTGTTTGGCTGACGTAAGAGCCATTGATACAGAATCTGGTGAAATAAACTGGCTGTATAATTATTTTGAATGTTTTTGTATGTGACAATGGTTTTTCATTGTTTAATACTAAAAATTGGAGAATGGCTACTAAACAGATCAATAATTATTACGAAGTACATTACAATTTGTGTTCGTATTTAACATTCTTTGTTCTGAATTATGCTTAGGAAGCACACTGTGTTATCACAGTACGCTGTAACTGCCAGTGTTTTGAGAGGAGGAAAATCTTCTAATAAAGTGGATCGTGGTAATTTAATTATTTGCAAGAGATGGGATACTTGTCTCAGAAGGAAGCCAACCTAAGTACTGCGCTTCCGAAGACTGGGTTATTTCCCAGCAGCCATGCTGGTGGGGATTATGTGGGTGAGCAGCTTCCTGCTCTCAGAGGCACAAGTTTCTGGGTCATCTTGCAGAGCGGATGGCCTAACATAAGAAGAAAGCCCTGGTGTAGTTGTGCTCTGCTGAGCTGGCACGCAGAGGGATGAGACGATGGATGCGCTGCACGTGGTTGCTGTGAGAAAGCTGACATGGGACCACAGTGGCCATTAATAGCATGCTCGAATCCATTAAGTGGATGTTGTAAGAGTAACTGAATTAATTAGACTGTCACTAAGTGTGTTTATGTAACATTCATAATGGTGTAGCTGTACCGTAAGTCCTTGGCTTGCTTATCTGCTGTTTTCTTGCTAAAGAGTACTTGTTTGTCAGTTAAGAGACATTTAGCTAAGGCTACAGAAGTGGGAAAAGGACTTTGTTTTGAAAGTATTTGTCAATGCTTGGGTTTGAAAAATTTTGGTGTGATTCTTTTTAAGGCTCGTATTTGATTTTTGAACAGCTAATTCTGACTTGAGGGGAATATTTTAGAATAACTTCTTGACTTCGTCTTTTCCAAGTGTGATATAGAGGGATCTGCTCCAAACGTAACCCTCAGTTTGAATCTCCCGACGAATGGCCCTCCACTCCAAGATATTGTGGTCCATCATTGTGTGACTTCCATTGACCCTGCCATGCTGATGTCCAGCAGTGTCGAGCCACTGGATGATTCTGTGTATAACGGACCTTACAAATTTCCTTTCATCCCTCCTTCGGATTCATTCAACTTGTGTTACTACACTTCCCAGGTAATAACACCCCTGACCCTTCTTATTTTCCAGTCTTCAAACAGGAATGAAAGTGCCTGTGTTGTTGAACGTGACTGAGGCGAGTAAAACGTTTTTTAATATAATAAACTGCTTGGAAGGACTTCAGGACTTGAGTCGTCTGAGTCACGTTCAGGAGGTGCCAGTGCTTTTGCTTGGCATGGCTGCTCTTACTTTAAATCATGGAATCATAATGACCTACTTAGATGCCTGCCAGGATATATGCAGGCTGAGATGTCAAGTACTTACACCACAACAAGCAGCCTGAAGGGTTTGGCACAGTCAGCAATTAATGTGTGTTTGTTATTTTTTAAAGTACTTTAGCAATTAGAACAGAATATAACCATCATATGATGATGACGTTAATTTATGTTGAGAATTAATATAGTTTTCTCCAGGTTCCTGTTCCACCAATTTTGGGATGCTATCAACTCACTGAAGAAGGATCACAGTTGAAAATAACAGTTAATTTAAAGCTTCATGAGAGCATAAAGAACTCTTTTGAGTACTGTGAAGCTCGAATACCTTTTTTCAACAGGTAAGAAGAAAGAAATCCTAAATAAACTTCTTCCATTTCTCTGTGATCTTCCTGAAATTAACCTGTCAGGAGTCAATATAACAGGTTCTACTCCGTCAAAGTACTTTCAGTGGACACCGACTTTGCAAATGTTGGGAAGCCCACTTGGAATTCTTGTAATTTCCAGAATACAGAATCCTATCAGAATACTTGGTAAATTCTGTGTACTTCTGTTGCACATCCTATTTCACTGTGGTATTTCTTCATGTGAAACCCTGCCACAGTCCTCCAGGTGGATTACGTCTCAAGATCACTTCCAACCCAGGGTAACCCGTTCTTTAAAGCTGCTAATCCTAGCTACAGATCAGCTTATATCAAAAATATAGTTATTTAAAATTAAAACGATAGTTTTCATTTAAGCCTCTCTGACAACTGCCATGGCTACACTGTTGCATCATTATAATGAAAATTTAAAGATGAAATGATACAGAGTTGCTGATGCCGATCATAATGTTAGTAAAACACTATCAGTGAACTAAAGACAGTAAAATATCAACAGCTCTTTTATGATTACTAGGTTGAGACCATGGTGATTTCCTCCTGCTCTGTAATTTCTTTTCATAAATTAGCAGTGTGCTCAGGTAGGTATGATTTGTCTGTATGCACATAAATAAAGTCTTTCAGCATTTTGTTGCTTTCTTCCAACAAAATGAAGGTTAACAAATACTGAATGATGCTAATTCCAACGGTTTTATTTCTCCTCTGTCATACTGTAGGGGCCCAATTGCTCAATTAGAGTACAAAGTTAGTTATGGCCAACTGGATTTCTCACGAGAGAAGAGCCTACTGGTTTGGGTCATCGGTAAGTAGAACACCCTTGCGCTCTCTTGCTTCCTCCTCAGTCATAGAATCATAGAATGGTTAGGGTTGGAAGGCACAGTCATATAATTTCTTACAGATGCTGTTTCTGGCTTTAGGACAGAAGTTCCCAAAATCTCTGGAAGTTTCACTGACTGGAACCGTGTCTTTTGGCACTGCAGGCAAAGAGCACCCAACGAATTATGTTTGCAGTGGGAACACAGCTTATGTAAAAGTAAGTTGCAAGCTCTGCAAGAAGAGGCCTAAGTAGTCATTTTTTTATTATCTTAAATTGCCTATGAAAATATGTCGATGTTAAATCAGACATAATCGTTAGCCTCTTTGTTCTCAGCATGGAGTTTTCCGTATTCTTCCTTCCAGGATTTGACATCCTGTTGTTTCAGAGTATGCTTGCACACCAAGAGCATGTAACACATTGCCAGTGTTTGTGCAGCAAGCATGACAGTATGCGTCTGATCATGTTTTCCCTCTTTCTGTAGCTGTATTTTAGGATCCCAGATTTCACACTGACTGGATGTTACGTAGACCAGCATTCTATTCAAATCTTTGCACCAGGAAAACCCAAAATTACTGCATGTGAGTTGCTAAAATTGTCATTTACTTAACTGAAACTGCATATTGAAGTTATGAACTGGATGTCAGTTATTAAAATTATGTAGCTAAAGTTGGACAAAGATTTTTTCCTGGTTTGCTTGGGACATCCCAGAAACGTTGTTCTCTGCTTTGTAATTTTTTTTTTTTTTGTGATGCTTAAGCGTCCCTGGAGTAGGGACTGTCATCTCCTTTTCAGATGAAAGCTCTTACTGCTCAGTTACAAAGTCAGGCTCTCTTTTGAGTGATGTTTTACTATGCTCTGCATAATGGCAGAACTTTACTGGGAGGACAGAAAATGCCTCTCCGTCGTCTGGCCTCTTGGTTAGAGCACTTTTGTCAGAGATGTGGTGTGTGGATTGGAAATACCCAGGTACAGAGCTCAGCTCCTGCATGCAAGGGAGACTGTTGCTGTCAGTGTCATCACACCAACATCCCTTGGTGGATGTGGTACTACGGTGAATCTGAGGAGCAGAAACCAAATCTGCTTATTCTTAACACGTGACTACTTCCAAGCCTGCCCCAAAAATACACTAATTGGGAATACAGTAGGCATCAGTAAATCTGAGCAGTACTGTCTAATGGAAGCATTTTTATTTGTTGCTGTCTATTGGTTGCAGCTTCGGTCAGTCATGTTAGCAGAAGTCTGTAAATGCCTTTCAAAAACTCTAATCTACACTGTTGATTTTGTGACAGGTCACATTCAGTCCTAAATTGTAACCCAAAAAAGCAACATCGTCACACTGTATGTTTTATAGCGAGTATGCAATTTGTATTCATTGAACAAGATCCAGGCCATCCACCTGCTTTTGACTTAACCTCTGTTTGAATTTTAAGCTCATCACTGATACATTAGTAAAGGTAATTGAAGCTGAGACTTTAAATGTCTCATTATCAAAACCGATTTTCAAATAAAAGTAAGAGTCTTACAGTTTAAAGAGCCTATTATACCTTTTCTTTAAACTAGTAAGGATGGATTAGTAGTCTCTTAACTTGGATGAAGGAATGTCTAATTTTAAGGCACCCTGTAACGCTTATTTTTCTTGCCTGTTTTATTTTTTTAGCCCGGGAACTAATTTCTTCTGATTACTACATCTGGAATTCCAAAGCACCAGCACCTATGGTGTACAAAGCCACACTTGACTAATTTGCTTGTGAATTATTTTTGTATTTAAACAAAACAGAGAGCTAATAAGAGTAACGTTGTGATACAGTGAAAATAAATATCCTTCAGCACTTGTACTTTGTATGTTTGCTTAAAAATTTATGTTGAGAAAGAACAAAAGAAGTCAATTCTCTATAAAAACTTAAATTGTTTAGTCCTAGAGAAGACAATTGGAAATTGCCGTGGCCATTTTTACTTTCCCTTCTAATATTAGCTGGTACAAAATAAGTACCTAGTGATACAGATACAGACTGGTACAACTGGGTGTGTCATCCGGGAGGACTCCCAGTTACTTCACTGGTTTTATAAACCAAAGAGCTCAGGAGACATGAAAGCTTTCAGTGTCTTGTTCCTGTTCTGAAGTCACAAGAATCTGATTAGACTCCAGATTGACAGGACGGTTAAAAGCAAGAGTTCTGTACTTTCAGGAGGTGTGTACAGAATACATACGAGTCAATAATTTACAAGAATTTTAAGAGTGAGAGTGTGGCATAAGCAGCACTTCCAAAAGTGGAGACGATACAGGAGCCTCTATGGTCCCGTCAGCAGGAGTGGGGAGTTCCCTTTCATACGTGCCTGTGAACTGCATCGCTCTGAAAGCTAGGGCCCGTGAGGATCCAGAGGTGTGAACCTGTTTTTTTTCAAATCACAAGACTAGCTCTGAGCAGGCAAAACCAGCTGAGTTTGCTGGAGGTTCCAAAAAACATCACTGAGCCATTTTCCCTGGAAAAAAATAGGCGGAAAAGAAAATGACTCAGTTTACAGGGGCTGACCTCTAATTTGAGAAGAAAATGGGTGTCTGCAGGAACACAGGAAATGGACTTGAAGAGAGTTATCAGGAAATGAGCAAATTCTGAAAGGCTGGTGAAGAACTGAGAGAACCTGGAGAGCAGCACAAAAGAAGAGAAGAATGCTGTCTAATAACCGAGCGTGCCGGCTGCTCCCGCTCTACCTCTTGTTTGACTGTGTACTGTGTGATAAATAAGATTAGTGGTTATGTAAGGAGAAAAGTTTTAAGCCAGAATTGAAAAAGTGCTTAGATTGAGAGAGTAATCTAATTGGTTGGTTAAATGTTCGAAAGGGTGGGTTAATTCACGTGAAACATGCCGGTTCAGCTGAAACTGCTGCGCAAACTTACAAACCGGAGCTATGCCGTGAGCCCTTTCACACGGGTGATCCTAGAATCATGGAATCACAGAACGGTTTGGGTTGGAAGGAATCTCAAAGTTCATCTAGTTCCAACCCCCCTGCCATGGGCAGGGACACCTCCCACTACACCAGGTTGCCCAAAGCCTTATCCATCCTGGCCTGATGTGTCCGTTTTGATTAGCAGGCAAAAAGTGAGTTAATGATTTTGCCCAGAATCCAGCGCCTACCTGTTACGGTTGTCTGCGTGCCTGGACACCACAGTGTGAGTGGGGAGGGGGGGGTCTCTCTGTTTGAGGGGTGTTGTGGTTTAGCCCAGCCAGCAACTAAAGGCCACACAGCAGCTCACTCACCCTTCCCCACCCCCAGGGGATGGGGAAGAGAATTAAAAGGGGAAAGAGAGAGAGATATGTGGGTTGAGATAAGAATAATTTAATAATAATAATATATGAAAAAATATATATGTATAGTGATAATAATATGTACAAACAAGTGATACACAGTGTAATTTCTCACTACCCGGTGACCAAGGCCTGTCCCATCCCAGACTAATGATCCCAAAACAGGTAAGTCCTGACACCGCAATCCTGGATGAGCAAGACGCCCAACAAGAGAACGAGAGAGAGACAGAACTCTGAAAGTGATAGCCCCTGGAAGAGCAAAATCTCTTCTTTCTGGTCGACTCTCATCTATATACTGGGCATGACGTTGCATGATCTGGAATACTCCATTGGCCGGTTTGGCCCTCAATCCCAAGTCTAAATTCAAATCATAAGGGGAGTTGTGGACCCTTCGCCCCAGCTACGCTTCCCTTCCAGCCTGTTGTGCTCCTGCACACTGGCAAAACGTGAGAAGCTGAAAAGTCCTTGATGTCTTGGTACCAGCTATAAACATCAGTGCGCTGTCAACATTCTTCTCATAACAAATTCCAGACTAAATCCAAACACGGAGCTCTTCTGGCTGCTGAAAAGAAGAACTAACTGTCCCATCCCAAACCGGGACAAAGGGTTTAGGTTGTATGTTGGGCACCCACCGCAGGATTTTGGTGTTTGTGTCAGTGCAGTGTTTGCTTTCCACCTACCCGTGAGAAAGGTGGGAGCCGTCTATTCTGCAGAGCAGTGCCCAGGAGGAATAGCTTTTCTTTTCCGCAGCATTTCTCCCAAGAAATGCAATGAAACAGTGGGGCTGTCAGAATTCACAGCACGTTGGGAGAGAATGCTCTTGCGCTTACTAGCAGGATGTCCTTGCCAAATCATGTTCCTTTTGTTTCCCTTTTGCCGTGTCTTTTAAGTCTCAAGGTTAGGAGAGCTGCCGTACTTGGGAATATGCTTTAGATGACTTTGCACACACCTCTCAATGCAGCTTTGGATGGAGGGAGGTGGTGGGTGATGTTCCTCTTCTAGCTCTGAGCAGTTTTCTACAACTTCATGCAAGCCATCACCTGTTTTGGTTTATTACAAGGGTTTGTGCCATAAACCTCTGGATCCTAACTCTAGCATACTCTTGCTGCAGTGCTCTGCTCCTGCTCAGGGACAGCTCTATGGTAAGAGAAATGGGGAAAGGAGGCCGTGTCTGCCTTTTTTTGAAGGGTGGCTGAGGTCTCTCTGGCAGGCTTGAGTGTGCACCATGCCCTGTTCTTCGGGAAGCACCCCTGAACAAGTCAGACAGCAAAACAGATCAGGTTAAATTGGCACACACCTTAATCCAGCAGTCTTGTGGAACAACTGTGAGACACCCACACTGGTGGAGAAAGAGTCTGATGAAGCCTTTCTCCTGGCCTGGTGTCTTTTGGGAAGGGCTCATTCTTGTAGATGCTTCGTAAATCTTAGTAAGCTAGTAAACAAGTTAAGTAGTAGTAGTAAACTTAGACAGCTTAGTAAACTAGATGGCTAGCAACTTGGGTCTATCCATCACGACTGAGGTACCTTTAGGCATGACCTGCAGAACACAAGACATGGAGAGAAATGAGTGATGTGTGTAGAGGTTTCAGGTGCCTCCCGGGCTGGGCAGCAAATGGGGATACCGGGGAGACAATATTGGAAGGCAGAGTTCATAGAATCACAGAATGGTTTGGGTTGCAAGGAACCTTAAAGATCATCTAGTTCCAACTCCCCTGCCATGGGCAGGGACACCTTCCACCTTGAGACCAGGTGGCTCAAAGCCTCATCCAACCTGGCCTTGAACACTTGCAGGGATGGGGTAACCACAACTTCTGCGGGCAACTTGTTCCAGTGCCTCACCACCCTCAGGGTGAAGAATTTCTTCCTTGTATCTAATCAAAATCTCCCCTTTTTCAGTTTAAAGCCATTGCCCCTTGTCCTATCACTACATGCCCTTGTCCAAAGCCCCTCTCCAGCTTTCTTGTAGCCTCTTTAGGTACTGGAAGGCTACTAGAAGTTCTCCCCGGAGCCTCCTCTTCTCCAGGCTGAGCAAGCCCAACTCTCTCAGCCTGTCTTCATAGCAGAGGTGCTCCAGCCCTCGGATCGTCTTCATGGCCCTCCTCTGGACCTGGTCCAACAGATCCATGTACTTCTTACATTGGGGACCCCAGAGCTGAGTTCAAGGAGTTATAAATGACTAAACCCTTCTATGCATCTCTGTGCGTTCCCTGTAGTTCCTCAGACAATTTCACTGTTTCTCTACGTGCTCTGACTATTTTTCCTGTTTTAAAAGGGAGAAAAAACACTTTGAAAACTAAATCAGGAAGGTATGATTGAGAGCTCACGTGAGCCTGAGAACTCCATGGCTGGCAGAGGTGGTATCTTAAAGTAGTTCTGCTCTAAAGGTGATGAAGCCCTGTGTCAGTGGTATTCCTTTAGCTCTTTAAAAAAATCAACAAGTGTTTAATACAACACTTTCTTTAAAAACACTGTGTTAAAGGGGAAAAAATAAGAATTCTCTTTTGGTACAGAGCGCTGTTTCTTCTACAAGAGTGCTTGCTGCTTGAAGTGCTTATATTTATAATTTCATCACAGATATAGACTGTATGAGATCTGTGCAGAGAGCTTTGCACAAAGACTTTCAAAAGTGGTGGCCAAAGAGTTCTCCAGAGTGCATGTCAGAGGGCTAGAAGAAAACTAACACGCAATCCCTTGAAAGGAATAAATGGAAGGACTTAAATACTGGCTTATCAACCTGACATTTTTCCCAGATAAAATGATGGGTATAAATAAGAAGTTAATGTAGAACTTGCTTCATTAATAAAATGAACTTGCTTCATTTCATTAAAATTTTTGGGTAATGTAACTAATGCCAATTAATGTGAATTTAAAGCAAATATATACTGTCAAAGAAACTTTTTAGATGAGACTACACATTTAGTTGGCGAAGAGACTTGATGTGACAGACTTCTAAGAAATTAAAATAATGCAAAATCCCTGTGTAACCCACTGAACACAGCAAAAACTGGCTGACATTTCCACATGCAGTGGCAATGGGGAACCGTCATCAAATATATTTTGGAGCCCGACTGTGTTATTTAACACTTTGTAGAAGGTGTGGAAGGAAACGGGGAATTTGCATTGATGAGGTTCACAGAGGGTGCAGTGGCTGAGAGGCAGCAATTACTGAAGGTGCTGGAGCCCTTGTTGAGACCCTGATGGTTTGAAAGTCTCAGGAGAAAAAAAAAAAACCAAAACAAACAACAAACCAAAAACAGATAAAAAACACAAAACAACCGAAAAAAGAAAAGTAGGTGTTCGAGCACAAGCAGGTGCAAAGGTGTGGATCTGAGTATAGATGCCATCGAAACAGAGTGAGAGGAAAAGGGGGGCAAAGACCTAGTATGTGGCTTCAGTGTGCATTGCTGTGGCCAGAAGGATCAGCGCAATCACAGAATGCTCAAGGAGCAAAAATGCAGGAGTACCTGGGACTGGTGTGATTCTCACCAGCCCACACGGTCCCCATTTCTAGAAAAATGTCCAGACTCTGAAGCTTCTGAGACCTCCTGAGCTTCTCACCAAGATCTCCCTCGTTCTTCACCCCCACCCGCTTGCAGCCTGCCTCTCCCTCAAAGTGTTGTGTCCAAAGGGTCGTACCGAGGTACCATGATGAGGAGAGGGATCTCTTCAGATGTCATGTGAACTCCTCCCCCTCCAAATCCTGAATCATTCCAGAAGCAAGACTGGACCAGGAAGCCTACCTTTCCTTGACTGGTAGCTACTGCTGGAGAACAGCTTACCAGGCACCTGGGAACACCCTCCCACTGTGGTCATTTCAACTTATCTCCTGAGCTTCCTAGTCATGCTGGGAAACAGAGTCAAAGGCATCACCAGTGTCTATGCGTGAGACAAGAAGTGTCCCCCACCCAGATTCACAGGGCCTGTTCCTTTCACCGCAGAAGGGAGTTAATCCACCTGCCGCAGTTTGATGTTGGCACATCTGTGCCAGCTGTTACTTCTCGCTACTAAGTAATTTGGTGCTTTTCTAGATTTCTGGAAGCCCTTTCCTCCCACCAAGGTTCCAAGGTATTTGGTGATAGCTTCAAGATGGTATACGCCAGTTCCTCAAGCACCTTGGGATAAATCCTGTTACTTCAGATCATTTGTAAGCAGCTACTGTTTCTACATAATTTAGCCCTTCCCTCCTCTTCATTTTTATCCTGTTTCTACCGGTGTTAACAACCTTGGCCATTTGTTAACAAGTAAACGTTCAAACAACAAGGCATTACACATTCACAGCAGTTGTCCTCGTTTATTCACGTTATCTTAGATATTTGCCACTCTTTGTCCTATTTGTACAAGCCCTGCTGAGTTTTAAGTCAAGACAGGGCTTGTGAGTCAGCCCATGTCTGTCCTTCACTACTTTTGCTGTCTCCTCCACCACCACCTTCTTCTCTCATCCTTTAGAGGATGGCAACGCTTTAGAAAATACCCGCTCCCGAGGCAGCCTTGTCTCTTTGACTTACTGCCCATAGGCTCCCACTTACCAACTTTCTGAACATACTGAAATTTGGTCCTATTCCCTCTCTTTCTCATGGCTAGAGTTCTCCAAGCTTTATTTTACTGTCACTGCCTCCCACATTGCCTTCTGCTTTCCCTTCATCAGTTGGCTCCTCAGTCCTCAGAATGGGATCTGAATGCAGACCATGTCATATCTGCAGCAAGAATTTACTGAGCAAACAGCATAGACAAAATACAAGGTGTTACCAACAGCACCTTTGAAGGTGGAGAAAAACAAGCCCACCCAAAGGTATGTCCATCCTGAGAGGACCATGGCAGGAAATCCCTACAGCCCTCAATCCCAAAGGAGCCGTTAGATGAGAGTTTTGTGGATCCCCGTTTGGGAAGTGCAAGCTTCCCTGGAAGAGCTGTTGGTAGCACCAATGGCCGTCAGCGGGAAGTCCACAGAGGCATCTTGGGGTTTTTCCTAAGGTTCCTTCCCTTCATGCCACCTCAAGTTATTCAGGTGCAGGGAACAGAGAATAGAGTTTTAACTCTCAGTCTGACTCCCGTTGACATTAATGCTAAAAATTCCTTAGGCACAAGTAGGACTCTTTATACGCCCAGCATAGACCACTCGGATAGGTGCATCTCCTTAATCATCTAAAATTTTCCTTCGTTATTTCCATAAATTTCATTTTGCCCTTTGATGCACCAATCTGCCAATTTTCACAGGAATGAGATGATGATTCATGCAGGGGAGCAGGATCTGAGAGAAAGCAGGCTCTGTCCTCCTAAAAATGTTATCCTAAAAATTATCTCTCGTGAGCAGACTGGCAATAAAGCCACTGGCTCTCTCCACCCACACCCAGATTCAAAGGACCAGAGGTTCATTGCTCCCTGCAGCCCTTCCAGGAGACAGGACAACCAGCAGCATGTCCCTAAGAGTCTTTCAGGAGAAACCAGCATCCTTGGAACTTGAGTGCTAGTCCATAAGGAGCTGCTTCATGTGCAGGATGTCTGGAAGGAAAGCAGTTCCACCAGTCCATTCCAAGTCAATGGGGCAAGAGAGGAGCTGGAAAACAGAGGAGTTGTGCTTCTCCCAAGGGAAAGGATGGCCCACTGCACCCAAACCTCACCTCTCTGCCCACAAAGGGGCTGCAGGGCTCTCCTGAAAGGCTTCCCATCCAAGATGGACCCATTGGCACAGTTGCATCATCCTCAATGAATCAAGCCACATGTTGAGAGGGAGGTCTCGACTCTCATGTTGGTTTTTTTCAGGGAGTCACAACCCACGATGCACCTAAAAATCAGCTATTTTAAGGCAAAGGCCTGTCTCCTTTTCCCCTTCTTGCTTTCGCGGAGCCTCCTAGAAACCTGGTTGAGCTCTAGGTAATTTTTTTAAAGCCTGATGCCATCTGTAGTGCCATGTAACAGCAGTGAACTGATTTTCTACCCAATGAGATCAGCTGGTCGCTTTGGTTTTCTCTAGAAACCTATCTCTTCAGGATCTTTTTTTTTTTCTTTTTTTTTTTTCTTTTTTTTCTTTTTTCTTTTTTAAGTCAAAGTCTGTTTCCCGTTTGGTAGGTGACCTGTTTAATGTTTTCCCTGTGTCTGGGAACTCCTTAGTGTAATTAGCGACCTTTGAACTCCACAACTAATCCTGAGCTATTTTGTATTCCTTACTCATCTTTAAGGCTGGACCTTTCTTTTCTTTTGAGTCCGCTGCCACAATTAAAGAAGAAACAGCTGCATTTCAAAGGGATTCCAATTCCAGAAGCTTAATCGTGATTGACATGTTCTTATTCTAAGCTATAAGAAACTCTAAGAGTCCTTTCTTGGGTTAAAACTTCAATCATTTTCTAAAAAATTATCTCAATATGGATTTTATTCATTTTCTTTGATAACCATTCTTTGCGATTTTTTTAACTTGAAAGATGCTTTGAGTTTGCGATGAATATGAACTGCGCCCACTGAAAGAATGAATGGAGTCAGGCACAGGCTAGATGCAGAAGTGGCTAAATTCCATTTATTGTCAAAATCTGATTATGAAACCTGATGTCTGCCATGTAGCTTGACATCCTTCCATATGCCCAAAAGGTAGGAGAGGTGGAAGCGCTTGCAAATGAACCCCAGGAAGGTCTGGGGAGGGAGACGGCATAAAGCATTCTCCAGAAATCTACATTTTTTTAGCTGTTTTTCCCAATTTTTATAGCACAGATTAAAAAGCCGTTGCCTTCCAGCCCTGGAAGAGCCCTTCTTCTCTCTTGGAGAAATGAATCCTCCACGAAAAGTCACAGCAAAAAGCGACTGCCGTAAACCAGGGATAATTTGTTTGGTTTAAAATCGTTGCCACAACCGCACAGCAAACCCTGAACAAGACTGCGGCGGTTAAACCTCTTCCGAAGGCTGATCCTAGAAAATGACGGCAGCCTGTTGGGTCCCGTTATTTAATTATCTCCATCTCACTTCCATTCGAATTCAGCGTGACCTCCGAAAGACGGGTGCCAAAAGAATTAAAAAAAAAACCAAACCCAAACCTGAAAATCTGTTTGCGTGCGCGTGTTTGCACAGACCCACGTGCGCGGTGGGCACATTGACCCGTGGGCATCGCTCGCAGCCGTGGCTATAAACCTGTCCGAAACGATCCCAAAAAATCCCAAGTAAGGCAGCAGGCAAGACCCGGTGTTTCTAAGACAAAGGTCAAATAAAAAAAAAAAAAAAAAAAAAAAGGATGTTAATAAACAGCCCTCTGGTTTAAAGGGACTCTTTTTAAGGATTACATCTTAAATTCCAACAAATCAGATTTAGGAGTTACTGAAAGTGAAATTGATCCATCCCTCAGCCAAACTTTGCAATACTTTCCTGTTCTGACATCATTTAGATAGTTAGCTGTATTATCAGATTAAAAACCATTGTACAGGGCCGCTGAAAGGAAAAGGAGCCAAAAAGCTAAACACTGCCTGAATTCTGAACCTTTTAACCTGGCTGAAGTACGTTGGTCCCTGTTATGCAAATACCTCCAATCCTCTGCTAAGTTCAGTGGAAATAATTTTCTTGAATGACAGGTTTATTCAGCAAGGATTCAGTTGGCGATTAATCCCCCTTTGATCTAAGGTATTTCACTTAACTACCAGTTACCTCGTCCTGACAAAGTGCAACCGAGATTAGGGAGATCACTAGAACACGACCAGGGTGTGCGTTTATTCTCCCCAACCGTTCAAAGCGAAGGGCCAAGAATGCAATCTATTTCCAGTATTTGAAGATGGAAAGTCCTGTCTCCCAAGTTAGAAAGTCAATTGAATACCAAATGGTGTTTGGTCCCGACGGAACGGGACAAACGGCTGAGGCGGCGTCTTCGAAACCGCGATATTCCCACTCGCTGTGGTTTTTGCTCTGCCCTACCCCAGACCTTGTTCTGCATCCAGGTTTTTCCTCGCTCTTCCAAGGCTGCCGCTTTCTTTCAGATTAGCGCGTGGCGCCTGTAGAAGGTCTCAGCTTTCGAAAAAGCAGATAAGGCACAACATTTTCATCCGTTCCATATGATTCCTTGGGATTCATCTTGCTTTTTGCTAAAAATTCCTTTTCTACTTCTCCAGCGAACACAGGCGTGGTGCAATATTTTGTGCCGAATCCTGTTTAGGAAGGAAAATACATTGCGACAGATTACCGAAGTCATTCACCGAGATAAAAAATTTCCGGCAACTGATCTGTGAAGTAATTATTTGAAGTAATATTATTTTTTTTCTTTGCTTACTCATTCACCAGTGTTGTCCCTTTGCTGAATTATGACACCATTTCGTCGAAGCGTTAAGTGTAAAAACGCTGCAGCGACCCAGACGGCACCACGGGAGCGCGGTCCTGATCCGGGGCTTAGCTGGGTCAGCCCGTGAGAAGCTGATTACGGGGCTGGGCATAAAGCTGTATTTTCTTATTGCAAGTGGAAAAGCGGAACAATATCATTTGTGGGATTTTTTTTGTTTGGTTGGTTGGTTAAAGCAGCCGCCAGGATTTTCACTCTAGACTCTCTGATTTTAGGAGGGGTGTTTGTAGGTAAATATGGCTGAGGGAGGGGAGAAAAATGATTTTATTCTACTTTTAGGACCTTACTCATCCTGAGATACTAGGTAGTTACTTAAACAAATTCCTTGTCTGTAGGAACTGTTAAAATCAATCTCCTAAAGCTAAACTGTGTAGGTATGTCCTTGTAGAATCGGGGCTGTATTTGAGCATTTCTGCATTCCACAGGCAACATTTAAACCATCCTTTAGATACGTTGTTGGGTTTTTTTATTCCCTTATGTTAAACACTTGGAGTTTTTAAAAAGCTGCTCCACAGAGCGAGAACTTGCATGGGAAGGGGCTGTAGCCTGCACTGGTGTCCCCCCACTCCAGTTGCATCCTCTCCTCATTTACTCCCATTTCCAATGAAAATTTCCAAAGCGTTTCCTTGCGGGACTCCTTACCCACAACAACCGCAAAATCCCCCCAAAGGCTCATCAAAGGCCCCCATCACACTTGATCAGGTCAATAATACAGAAACTAAGCAGGATTTGCACTCGAGACAGTAACAGCTTCTTAAGAGCCATTACAGCGTAGTGGGTTGAAGAAAGAAATCCCTTTTAAGAAATGCCAAAATCTGGAGTAACACGATAGTCTGTAAGGCTTTATGGTCTTTCTGGTAATTATAATGTTACGTTTACTTATGATTTGGGAAAAATAAAAAGGGAGGATTCTAAAATATTTTCTATATTTGATATGTTGACTATATGAACTCCACAACAAGTCGGTGAAGGAAAGAAATGAAGCTTTGAAAATAAGCCCAAACAGTTTTCTGCCCAACGTTAGAGCACAGCAAACACGACACAGTGACAACGAGCGACCAAAGTGAAGCCCCATGCTGGTCCCTGTACTGCCTCGTTAGTGGTAGATAACTGATGGCTCGATTTAGCTAATGACTACATTAAATTATTTCGGAAGATTGGGTTGTATTTATATGAGATATAGAAAATGCCTCAACTGGATCACTTGTGTTTTGAGCAAAAAGAAAGTGGTGGAGGGGGAGTGCTTTTTTTTGCATAGGTTGTATGTGTCTGTGTGCATGTATATACAACATATACGTATATAAGTAGTACAAATAAGATGAGAAATATCTTAAAACAAAATACCTGAATGGCATTTAACAGTTTTGTTGGCTATTTTTCCCCTGTCGAGTAATAACAAAGTTTCATCAAATACACAATATAGGATGATATTCTATTCTGATTACAGTAAAAACTGTTTCCTGATTCATCATAGTAATCTGTTGCTTAATTTCTTAAGAAAGAGATGTTTGCTCACAAACGGAAGATATCTCCAAAATCCCTAGTATGTGGATAATTTCTCTTTTCAGCCCTCAGCAGCACTTCTAGAGGACAAGTACCTTAAACCACTGCACAGAGCTCTGGTTTAAATGTGATGTACACTAGGTCAACCTCCTAATTTCAACAAAAGGCAGGGATATATTAATAAAGAACTTTACTTACTTCAGCAGCCCTGCAGTTTTCATGGACAAGGCTGATATTCTTCAAAGGCCTTTTCTGCCCTCCGGTGGTGACATTAAACCAGTGCTTCAGCTGCATAAAACAGCCTTGCAGGAAGGGATGGCTTCTTAGTTGTCGTTTATTTATGTTGCTTATATACGTCGCGTGGTTTACCCAGCAAGTAGCTGGTTCACTGGTGCAACTGGTTTGCTGAACTCTTATATATCGTGTGAGCATTGCAAACTCCTTTGCTCGGCTGCTTTGGATTCGGCCATCCCAGTCTTCACCCTTTTTATTTTATTCTTTCATTTATTGCTCCTCTAGGTAGATGTTTCCTCAGAGTCTGGCTAGGGCTAGCTTAATTTTGGGGCTGGAAGAGGGTTGGGAACAACTTCGTTACCAAAGCTTGGCCTTTACAAATATTTAGGCTCATTCTCAGCTTAATGCTGCAGCAGCTCCCGTCCCTTCTGAGCCCAGAGCAGACCCATCTCCAGCCCAGGCCACCAACAGCTCCCTGGAATGGTCCAGGTGAGCAGGGGTGCATCCTGCCAGGGAAACCTCTGATGACTACAACAACCTGTTCAAAGCTTTGAAACAGACTCAGGAGTATATTCTCAGATTGCTATGAAATCACTTTGCCACTTGCAGGACTTCTCCAAGGTTTCTTCCAGTTTTGAGATGCCACACTTGCAAAACTCAGGAGCACAATATTATGTGCCTTTCACCCCTAAACCTCATTAAAAGCACAACAGCAAGCAGAAACTATGATTTTGCTTCCATTTATCTACTTATTGACAGAAAAAGTGTGTCCATATTTAACCCTGAGCTTAACTGAAAGCCAGCAGAAACAAGGTCAGACTCGAGTCGGTATCGTTGCTTTTATCGATACCAGTGGGTGAGCCGAGACTGCAGACTAAGCAGTTAGAAAAAGAACGCTTCGCGTTGCTAAAACAGACACATTTAGCCTCAAGCCGCAGAGAGAAAAAGCAGCATGAAACGACATCAATCCGTTCCTACAAAATCACTTTTCAAATCGCTGCACTCCCAGTCCTTGCCCTTATCCATCCATTATGCTTCTCAGGCTCGTTTGTGTTTGTCCAAGGAGCAGGCTGGAGAATAACCGGTGCCAGATGAAGGGAGTTTTATTGTCTGACCAATTTGAGATGAGAATCAGGGGGAATAAGTCATCTCTAGACATTTCTTCACCTTCTCAACAGGTGCACGTATCTGTTTCTGCGGCCGAAGGGAGCTGCTTTCCTACATGAAACCGTAGATCCGCAGGCAAGCTCCTGGTGGCACTTCTAATTCAATTAACTTACTCACTGGAACTACCGGAGAAACTAAATATGAGGAGAACAAGAGGAGAGGCTGGGCCAAATTAATGGGACGAGATCCTTTTACAGGCTGGCCAGCAATCCTGATCAGCAGCCCTGAAAAGCAAATTGGAACAAGCAAATTGCTGTTGAAAAATTCTTTCAGCACTCGGCTGTCGCTACTCAGCCGGTCATCGCCGGGAGTCAGAGGTTGAAAAATCCCAGGTTGGTGCTGACAATGGAGGCATTATTATAACAAACATTTACATTTTATTTATTGAAGTGTTGGAGGTAGATTAGTCTCATCTTCAACTGCTCTGGATGGACTGCACCGTTCCGAGGGAAGACTAGAGGAAATAAGCATTTTATTGTGGAAAAAAAATAAATCTTATTTCCCACTCCCAGCATATTGAAAGGACACTCAGGTTTTGAAGATTGCACTCAGGAGAAAGCTTTCTTCCCCCAGCACTCCTTCTTTTTAGGAAAAGTGCAGTACCGAGTATTTTTTTCCCGATTCCAAATCAAGTTATCCCGAAAAGTATGTCATTTTATGCATACAGCTGACTTGACATGTACTTTTTGAGGAAGTCCTGTTGCTTTCCTTCATGGAGACCAGGGTACACAGCAAATCATCCGTTCAAAGTGTCCAACCAAAGCTTTATACAGAGGCAAACTAGTGTGTGGGTATTGTTTAAGTGGTTGTGTAATTGAATATCGTGATCACATATGCATGGGATATTCGTTAGCTTGCAGAAAGATTAATTGCATGTTTGTAGCCGCAATTTCCACTGAATCTGTTGACTTTAAATAAGTGGTGGAGAAGGAGAGGGAGGGGAAGCTGAGCTGGGGGAGCGGAGACAAGTAGCAAATCACATGTAAGTCATGAGACATCCTTCTTCTGACTTACGTCCTGAATTTTGTTTTACAGATAATAAAGCACTGATCCATCTGTAGAATAAAATGTTGGGGAAAAGAGAAGGGAAACATGCCCAGTTGGAGGCCAAGTGAATGGTTTCAACTGGAAGAATAATGACAGCGATTAAGCTCTAAGTTCCTGTCTCTCGCGGCAGTGCCGGCTCCGACGCGGTGGGTCCCACTCCAGGGCTCGTGTTTCTGGGGAGGGCTCTGACCTCAGATGTCCAAGCTGGGGGCACCATCTCCGGGATTCTGACCTAAAAAGCTTGGGGACCGCTGCTATAGAGGAAAAATATCCATTGCCACCCTCTTCCTTGGATCTTGTGTGACGGGGCATGCAGCAGAGAGCAGGTCTGGAGCTGATGTAACGACCTCAGTCAATTGATGTAACGACCTCAGTCAAATTGACCTCCTTGTCAATTATTTGGGAATGCTAAGCCCCAAATCTCTTCACTCTCTCTTGTCGCTCGTGCCTGCTGGCTCACAGACAAGAGCTGACGGAGCCCTTGTTCATGGGAAGATTTTTTCAATTTTTCTGTGGTTTCCTTCTCTTCTCCTTGACATCTGGGGAGGAAGGAAGACCAGAGAGAGGGTAGCAGCCAGTCTCTGATCCTTGCATCTGGCGAGTTCTGGCCCCAGTTCCAGGCTCAGTACAGACCTCAGGGATCAGATTTGTGTGTTGGGTGTTCTTGGCCAGCAAGGCTGCTGGTGACCTGCATGCCCAGACCGTGCCCTTCTCTAGAAAGCCATGAGCCTCCAGCACTCTTCTTCCTCAACAGGAGAAGCCATGCATGTCCAGCCCGCCTTGGCATGCCGTCGCGGTACCAGGCAGGGGCTGTAGCGACACAGTCATGATGGACAAGAGCATTTTGGGGGTGATCTTTTGCCTGTAGATCCCAAAGCGGGGTACTCCATGGGCCATAACATCTCTCCTGCCCTGCACTCCAGAATCAGCAGAATAGTAAGTATCAAAGCAATCCAACAAGTTGCCCCTTGCAGCACGTTCACTCTGGCTCTTCCTAGGCTGCAAAGGCTAGAACAAGCCATAACAGCTCCAACCTATATTGGAGGTTTGATGCCACACCCAGGCAGCCCTAAGATCTGGGACAATGGCCAAGGTCCATCTTGATCTCCAAAGCTGCACCAGATTGAATTGCAATGAGACCACGCTGGCCAGCAAAACTACTACTGCTGGACTTGCATGCCTACAAGTAGGTGTTGCTTTGATTTCCATCTAATGGTCAAAAACTGGCATAAAACATTGTTTCTGTGACCGCTCTCCAGTGTTCTCCTTTCGTGGCGCAGCCCCAAAGCAAGGACCATCTTTGCTTCGTGTCTTGTACAATGTTACCAGCGAGTTTCACAAAAGCACAACCTAAACAACTTGCTCAAGCAAAAATCCACAGGTGCTTCTGTCAGTGTCCAGCTAAATCATGCTCTGCAGTGAAACTTGGAGCATCATCATGCACTAAGGAAGGAGGGAAGGATGGAGAGGAAAGGTATCCACTGACTTTCTTTTGCAAAAGCATGATCATGTATGGAAGGAACTCTTCCACCCATTTTAGATGAGATTAGCAATAAATCTTCTTTTACCTCTGGGTAATGGGTGTAGGATCCCTTTACGCACCCTTGTAAGACTAAGGCAACCCTAGGAGCGTGAACAGTTGGACTATTGACAGCTGGTCCAAAGAGTAAGTTCATTATATTAAATTCTTTGAACCCTCTTAATTCCAGTGACTTTATTTAAAGCATTCAATATTTTCTATCATTTTTATTTCAACTTATTTTTAGCCTTTTTTTCATTGTCAAATGTATTGAAGCTGACATAATTATTGCTCTGACTTCCCCAAAGGCATGTATTTACCTACTTGTTAAAAGGCTTTTTCCATGCTGCCATGCTGTTGCTGTGACAAGATGACTTTGAAGGCACAGTAGGTAAAATAATATTGTATATTGCACAGCAACCCCAACAACGAAATGTTAATTTAACCAATAAAGTAACCACATCATAATTATAATAATCACTATTCCTTATCTCTTAACAGGGCTAAAAGTGGAATTCAGATTTGCCATGTAGTGCTTGTCAGCTCTGAAATTACTACACAAATCACTCAAAGCAGTAAAGTTTTTAGCCCCACTGCCTCTAACTCTGGGAAAGTGAGGAAAGAATTCCTGGTGGAGGGGACCAGTGTGGTCTCATAGCCACCATCTTCCTCCTCCAGCTCCCTCCTGCTCCAGCTTCCCATCCTGCTATGATTTTCCTTGTCAATGAGTGGGACATTTGGGTGGACAGTTGAGCTTTTTCCATCTGAGTACTTCTGCAACTGCTGTTAATGCATCCCTCTGCTCCATAATTCTAGGGGTCAAGCAAAACAGCCATCTTTAAAGCAACCAAATTCAAGGCATTAGCTCTGAGGAGCAGATGAAGGGCAACCACCATCACCCACACAGCAAGGGAACCTCTCAGTTTGGCTGAGCCCAGCTGGTGTCACAGGTTGGATCTACACTTCCCCATGTTTTATGCTCAGCTGTGCTAAGGCACGGTCATCCACACTATCCAGACTGGGCCAAATTTGGGGAGCATGTGACTCCCATCTCTTTTACATGTTTTCATCTTCCTTCCATCAAAATTGAGGTTCAAGAGCAGCAGCGCTCAGGCAGATCTCCCGCTGGTAACAGGTCATCCAGGGGGTGTGCCAGGACATTCTCTCTGATCAGGATGGTGTAACTGAGGGACAGTGTGCTATAGAGGTCCTTTATTCTGCCACCTCAGTGAAGGTAGGGGATGGAGACCCATGCAGCAGCAAAGACACAGGAGTTATTGAGATGTTAGAAACCACAGAAGTGCCTGTGTGGGAAAATGACTGAAATTGGAGGGGAATGGGAGAATATTGTTCCCCAGAATTCAGCTAATATTAGAGCAGCTCTGACATGAAGCACAGCTGCTGCTCTCAGGAACAAACAAGGCCTCAATATCCTTGAAATGGGGAGTAGAGTGATACGAAGGTATCATGGCTCAGCCCTGTTATCGGGGACAAGAAACAACGAACAAGGCCCACGCAATACCCTTGAAATGGGGAGTAGAGTGGTACGGAGGTATCACGGCTCATCCCTGTTATCAGGGATGAGAGGCGCCTGGTAAAGATAACCATAAAAATGCCATTGAGGGAAGTGAATCACAACCGCTGTCTCAGCAGTGATGGCGAAATTGTGTCCTTCAGCTACTAAGTCACACCTCCACCCGCCTCCGAGCTGCGACCAGCCCTCAAACGAGCAATTTACACCAATCCTAATTTGTGAACACCCCTCACGAGAGAAATTTACACTAATCCTAATAAAAGTTATGTATGACTAGAGTCACTCGAGCTCCACCTAAAAGATATGAAAAAAGTATAAAATAGCAGCAAACAAAGGGGATGTTAGGGAGAAGCCCCCCCCATCGGAACGTCTGGGATCAGTCAACGGGCTGAACCTCTCTTCTCCCCCCCATAGGGACGCCTATTGGGTAAGAACTCTGTGTTATGTGCACTTACTTAATTACTTACTAACATCCTGCTAGCTATTTAATATTATCACTGATCAGTAATCGTTTTATATTATCACTGCAGTATTTCAATTAAAGTTGTTTTTGTAGTCAGTCACTATCACCGGCTATCCTTGAACCTGTATTCTGTCACAAATAAAATATATATGCATGTTTCCGGAAACTTTTGAATTATTATAAGGAGTTGGCCCATAGTACAACTAGTGACGATCCCTTAATAAGTGGGTGAATCACCCTCCGACCCACTGAGCTGCCAAGAGAAGGCAGGGGGAGTCGGACCCAAGGGTCTCGCCTGACTTGGGAGCTGATAGACTGGTCTTTTGACCTCAAAACGTGACATGCCTGAAAACAGTCTCATAGGAATTAGGACTTCTCCCCCCAAAAAGGTGGCAAGGTCAATAGCCTAACTGAAGTGCATCTACACCAATGCATGGAACATGAGCAACAAACAGGAGGAGCTGGAAGCCATTGTGTAGCAGGAAAATTATGACATAGTTGCCATCATGGAAACATGGTGGGACGACTCGGACAACTGGAGTGCTGCAATGGATGGCTATAAGCTCTTCAGAAGGGATAGAGAAGGAAGGAGAGGTGGTGTGGGAGCCCTTCTTTGCCTCAGTCTTCAGTAGTAAGATCAGTTGTTCTCCAGCTACTCAGCCCCCTGAGCTAGAAGACAAGGACTGGGAGCATAATGAAGCCCTTATAATCCAAGGGGAAATGGTGAGTGACCTGCTACGTCACTTAGCTACAAACAAGTCTATGGGGCCAGACAGGACCCACTCAAGGGTTCTGAGGGAGCTGGTGGGAGTGCTCACCTAGCCACTTGCCATCATCAGTCAGCAATCCTGGCTAACCAGGGAGGTCCCAGTTGACTGGGGGTTAGCAAATATGATGCCCATCTACAAGAATGGCCAGAAGGAGGACCCAGGAAACCACAGGCCTATCAGTCTGACCTTGGTGCTGGGGAAGGTTATGGAGCAGATCATCTTGAGTGCCAGTACACTGCACATACAGGACAACCAGGTGATCAGGCCCAGTCCACGTGGGTTATGAAAGGCAGGTTCTGCTTGACTGACCTGATCTCCTCTATGACAAGATGACTCGCTTAGTGGAGGACAGAAAGACTGTGGATGTTGTTTACCTGGACCTTAGTAAAGCCTTTGACATTGCTTCCCACAGCATTCTCCTGCAGAAACTGGCTGCTCGTGGCTTGGACAGGCATATGCTTCACTGGGTAAAAACCTGGCTGGCTGGCTGGGCCCCAAGAGTTGTGGTGAATGGAGTTAAATCCAGTTGGCAGCCGGTCACAAGTGGTGTTCCCCAGGGCTCAGTACTGGGGACAGTTCTTTTTAGTATCTTTATCAGTGATCTGCATGAGGCGATCGAGTGCACCCTCAGTAAGTTTGCAGATGACACAAAGTTGGGTGGGAGTGTTGATCTGCTCAAGGGTAGGAAGGGTCTACAGAAGGGTCCAGACAGGCTGGATTGATGGGCTGAGGCCAACTGTATGAGGTTCAACAGGGCTCAGTGCTGGGTCTTACACCTGGGTCACAACCACCCCAAAGCTGCCAGGTGATAAAGGACCTGGGGGTGTTGGTCAACAGCCAGCTGAGTATGAGCCAGCAGTGTGCCCAGGTGGTCGAAAAGGCAAATAGGATCCTGGCTCTTATCAGAAATAGTGTGGCCAGCAGCACTAGGGCAGTGATTGTCCCCTATACTCGGCACTGGTGAGGCTGCACCTTGAACAGTGTGTTCAGTTTCGGGCCCCTTACTACAAGAAAAACATTGAGGTGCTGGAGTGTGTTCAAAGAAGGGTTATGAAGCTGGTGAAGGGTCTAGAGCACAAGGAGCAGCTGAAGGAACTGAGGTTGTTTAGCCTGGAGGAAAGGAGACTGAGGGGAAACATTATTGCTCTCTACAGCCACCTCAAAGAAGGTTGTGGCGAGGTGGGTGTTGGTCTCTTCTCTCAGGTAACAAGCAATAGGACGAGAAGAAACATCCTCAAGCTGTGCCAGGGGTGGTTTAGATTGGATGTTACGAAAAATGTCTTCACCAAAAGGATTGTCAAGCATTGAAATAGCCTGCCCATGGAAGTTGCTGAGTCACCGTGCCTGGAGATATTTAAAAGACACGTAGATGTGGTTCTTAGGGATGTAGTTTTGAGGTGGACTTGGCAGCGCTAGGTTAACAGTTGGACTTGATGATCTTAAAGGTCATTTCCAACCTAAACGATTGTATGATTCTATGATCAGGCAATTTGCTATCAGCCATACGATTTAGCTATGAGTCTTTTGTGCTTCTAAACCTCTCTGCTGGCTTTGAAAGCTCCATCCTGAAGCTCATTCCCAGTGTCACATAGATAAATGGATGCCAAATTCTTTTTTAGACTCAGAAATTATTTACTGAAAATACGGTAAATCTGTCGCAATGATGGACATTAAGGAAGGCAGAGAGTTTACAGTGGGAAAGAAAGGGAAAGAGAGAGATGGAGAGTGTTTTTTGTGTTTGAAGGCATGGCAAAGAGATATGACAAAGCTCCAAAAACTGTGCTTGCCCTTTTGCTGAGCAGCAAGTTAGAAATATTGTGGTTCCGTGTAGCTTGAAGGAGGATGATCTAAAGCTGTACAAGGGAATTAGCATGCCTTAATCCATGTCTGCTCCTCAAAATGGCAAGGCAGGAGCCATCTCAGGGTGGTTATCTCAGCCCCAGCAAGGAGGAGTTTGGCACTACAGATCTCACTGCTTGGACTGGCAGTGAAAGGGCCATGGGGCCCAGGCTGTGCCCAGGGTCCCATGCATGGTGTGAGACCTACAAGCAGACATGACACATCCAGAGACTTGCTTGGGAATCGTGTCCAGTTCAAGCAAAAGGGGCTGCCCTTACAACCACCTTCCATGACAGAGACAGGATACTTCAGCATGCTGAGTGCTTGCTAGCCCCTCATCAAGGGCAAGCTCAAATGCCTGTGTCAGGAAAGTGCCACAAAGCCTCCTGATATGTGGGGCAAGACTCTAGTGCAAATAGAACCACACAGGCTGGACAGGAGACAGCTGCAAGTAGAAGACCCCATAGATCTCTCAACATGGTGTTAAGCCTGGACTAATATCTATTCCTGCTCCAGGACGTGGCTTCCAGACCCAAGATGTCAAGGTTCCCGCTGGCCAGGAGCCCCTGTGGTACCAGGGCAGCTGTTGTACCCCCTGAAGGGACAGATCTGTGGGTGATCACAGGAAGGTCTCGACATCCTCTACAGAGGGGCTTTATGAGGACAATTATGTTACAGGCTGAGCAGCATTGAGATACTCTAGCACCACGAGCCTGTTTGAGGTCCGAAAACAGATTTTTCCCTTCTCACATTTTATGGGGTGTTGAAATAAAGCCAATCCACATTCCAGGCCAAATCTCCCCATCAAATGCCAATCTGGCTCCTGACTGTGATCCTCAAGCTACTGTTAATTTGTCACAGAAGCAATAGCAGAAATGAAAAGTGTGAAGAGAGAGCCTGGGTCCACAGCAGCATAGGTTCTGAATTTTGCTCCAGAATTTTTGACATGAAAATTGATCTATGGCTTTTCAACCCACCTTAGGAGTCACCCACAAGAAAGATAGGGACAAACTTTTTAGCAGGGCCTGTTCCGACAAGGGATAATGGTTTTAAACTAAAGAGGGTAGATTTAGACTAGATATAAGGAAAAAATTTTTTACAATAAGAGTGGTGAAACACTGGACCAGGTTGCCCAGAGAGGCAGCATATGCCCCATCCCTGGAAACATTCAAGGTCAGGTTGGACAGGGCTCTGAGAAACCTGATCTTGTTGAAGATGTCCCTGCTTATTGTAGGGAGGTTGGATCAGATGACCTTTAAAGGTCCCTTCTGACTCAAACTATTCTATGATTCTATTAAAGATCAGCATACCTAACAGTTGCTACAGGCAGCTTTTCAAGATACCATAGTTTTTCCCTTGCCTTAAAAAGCCATGGAAACAGCAGTATTTCAGGTAGCACAATGCAGCAAACCTTGGTAAATACTGAACTGCAGTCCTTAAACTGGCCTGACCAAATCACCCCACAAGAAAAGCAGCAGCTCTTGGTGGGTGCTGTAAGCCAGGGCTTGAATTGTGCTTTTGCATCACTAGCCACTATAAGTCCAGCAAGATATTTCCTATATTTCCCATTGTTACTTCAAAAGCTGATCTTTCTTCTTTCTTCTCCTCTGGGGATATCGCAGGGGCTGGACACCAGAAAATTACCCGCAGTGAATCCATCCTTTCCTCCTGCTAATGAGGAAATGTACCAGTAACTCTTCCCTCTGTGTTAAAAGAGGAGGGTTTAAGCCATCTCCACATGCCTTCTCATCACCCCAGCGCTCCCAAGAGCATTTAACACCAAATCCGCAACACGCATGGCATTTCCCAGGTCCCGGTGGTGAGAAACCTTCATTGTCACCAGCAAATGCCACATTGTACATTCTGGGGACTAATGGTGAGAAAATGTAACTGTGCCTCTTTTTAATTTTCTCATCAGGTTAGAGGCATGTACGTCGTAGGGGTTAATTGTCAGAAACTTTAATTGTTACCCTATGACTCCTGCTTCCCTTGTGTGCTAGTGGCACGCAGTCGGGGCTAATAGTGAGAAAATTTGACTGTAGCTCTACCACACTCTCTTCATTAGGCTAATGGAACATTTTCCTCTCATTTTCTCCCCAGGGTAGCTGTAGGAGTGCTACCTTATAATTGTTGCTCTTACTGTAATTGGCAGTAGTAGGAGGATGTATAATCTCATTGTCTTTCCTGTGCAGTGGTAGATTTATTTATGACCTATTGACAATTCCCAGCCAGCAGCTGCAGCGCAGTGAGTATTGCATTAGCCTTTCCCCCCAGCAAAGGGAAGACTACACGAAGGCTGTCATTAACTAGAAAGAACATGAACTCCAGATGTCCCACAGGACCAAATATTAACATCACTAACTGCAAACAAAGGCGCCGCTGACCCTGAGGATACGTCGGCATCTCATTCCCAGTGATAAGACCAACCTCTGTGGATCTGCTTGGTTTCTGGTGTGCTTCATCTCACCGGTAAAACACGAATGGTTAAATCCATCTTGAGAGTTGCTTCAGCAAATTAACACCAAAGATGGACCAGGCTGTCTTGGTGCAGATGCCACATGACTTTGCACCGTAGCTTGGTGAGAAAACGAGGTCTTGACTCAGCGGAGCCCATAAGTGAGGGGGGATGTTCCAGCCCCACTCAGTAAAGCACATAAAGACACGCTTAATTTTCAATTCCTGCCTTGGAATTTTGCTGAACCGGGACCTAAACTGGTTCGGCATGAATAAACCTGGTCCTTCTTCCCAAATATGACAGTTAGGATCCAGAAGCGGCTTGTAGGTCACAGGTGCTGTTGCCAGGTTGCTGAAGGACGCAGTTTTTTTGGATGACACCCTGCAAGAGGCTATTTCCACCCATGGCTGTGAGCAATCTTATGTCCCCGTGTCCTTCCTCTCTTGTCCTCAGCTCTAGAGGAAGACTCTGTGCTTACTCGCAGACCAATGTTTTCATCGCAGCAGCCTCAGACCTTTCAAAAAGTTGGAGTCAGTGCAAGTTGTGAAGCTCTCCAAGCTGGAGAAGCATCCTCCTGCAACAGCCTGTGGATGGGCACTTATCCAACGGGCCGAACAGGGCCAGGACCAGGCCCTGAGCTATAGTGTTACACTGTGCTATAGCAGCCACTGTGTCAAACTGCTGCTCCATGACCACCCAGGGCGGAGAAAATAATTAAAGGTAAGTAGTGGTGTAAGTCAGTGCGGGATCAGAGCCTGAATGGAGCTAATGCAGACCTCTTCCGTTTTCTGTTTTTCAGTAGGTGAAGTGATGCTCTTTTTTCCACCCCTCATCCCCAAGGCTGAGGCAATCAAAGCAGCATCTGGAAAATCCCTGTGTCTCCAAAATAGGGAGTACATGAAAAGCGAATCTCCCTCCTCCACGCTACTAGCTTTATTTATTTGTTTTTCCGTCTTCTCTCTGCTTTTCAAAAATCAAAGAAGAGAACAAATTAAAAAAAAAAAGAAAAAAAGAGGGAAGTAAAGAAAAGAATACTGACCCAAATTCACTGGCAAAGCCAAAACAAAAGAAAGAGGGAGGGAACCATAAGATGTTTGCATCCTGGTTCTGCGTTTGTGCTCACGACAAGGATCCTGCTCACCTTGGCACTGCTCAGCCAGGTCTATCTGTGCTCCCAGCTCTTCCCACCCCAGGAAAAGCAGGTTTAGAGCTGGTCAAGGGCATTTCATAGCAGGCAGGATTTTCTCTCGCAGAGGCATTTGCCAGCTACGCCCCAGAACGTGACCCAGGTAATGAGCTTTGGCATTTGCCACGTCACATGCGGGAGCTATTTTGGGAACCAAACCAGCTTTCCTATGCTGCTGAAATGCTTTGAACTCGGAAGGGTTGTCTCAGGGACGCCTCTAACAATGACAGCCGTAACACCCACCCTGACATATCTAGCACAGTTCACGGTGGAAGCTCTCCCAAGAAAGGCTGGGATTTTCAAAGGGGACATTGTATCTTTGGGGAGGATAGGAGATCCTGCCCAGCCAGGGGCAGAGATGCTGGAGACGGGGCTGCCCATGCTTGGCTGGAGCCTGGCTTTACTGTGGTGGGAAACTGACACATGTAGATGCTCTGCAGGAGCGAGAGCTTGGGTTGTCCCACGAGAACATGAGTCACAGTGGCCCTGAGGAGTTGTACCCTGAAAACAAAATTTTTAAAGAAAGAAACAGGCACATGGCCCATTCTGCTCTTCATATGAAAACACTTGACCAGAGTCAAAACATCCCAACGAAGCCAGCAGCGAGCTCCCCACTAACTTCGATGAGACCAAGATTTCAGCATCATTCACTGGTTTGTGCAGAGAATATTTTAATGAGTTCACAAAAGGAATTACTCTCTCTGGAAAGTACAGAAAAAAAGAAGAAACAGATCTATTTTTTTTTTTTTTTTAGAGCCTGTAAATAAAAGCTAGAGCTCATTGATGACTTCAGAAGGAGGATGAGTTTATTTCCCCAAGCTGTAACCATCCATGTCGTCATAGAACAGGATTGTCGTTGCTCTACCAGACCCAGCCTAGCAAACCTGGGATGGGCCAGATGACCATGTGTTTCAGACTCACACCCAGAAAAAAAAAAAAAAAAGGTAACACTTTTATAGGCTCCTGAATCCAGGAAAAAGGATTTTGCAGTACATTCGCCTGCGTTGCAGCTGGACCTCCTTCTTCCTGGCACAGCTGCAGGGATGCGACCAGCCACATCTGCCCCCTCATCCAGCTGAAAACTAACCAGGTTCATTCTCAACTACATCCTCTCCCTGACCTGGCTGGCCACAGCTTGGGAGCTGATACAAGCCTCCAGGCTGGATACAGCCCAGAACTTCATTTCACCTCCTAGATAGAAGATTATTCTCATTTAGGTATTAGCTAACCCTGACGTTTCACTGGTGGGCAGCTGGAAGTAGTACTCCCTTCAACTGGTGTCAGATCCAGCAGAAGACATCTGCCTCTGGCCAGAGGAGGTAATCTCTCTCTCATGTGCTCCCCAGCAACATGCACCATCCAGCGTTATCAAATCCAGCTGGTCTGCGTGACTGGCTCTCGCTCAATCAGCAGCTTATTTAGAAAAGTCAGTTTGCTAATTGAGAAAAGTTTAATGAATTTTTGGTGTATGAAAAAAAAAAAAAATTACTTTATATTACCAATGTGTTCATTTGAAAAATTCATTACATTTATGTATTGTGTTTTCATGTAAATACCTCTGCTAAAATGTATTAGCAAAGAATACAATATTATGGTTCATGCTTCATGTGGTATCTGAAAGGAATAATTGTATAACTAATCAGTGAAAACAAAGTAAATGTTCCTCTTGAGCTTGTACAATAAAAAACTGAATTAAAATTATTCAGGCTCAAAAATGCAAATATGCCATGTTTCCCATCAGCAAGAAAATAAAAAATTAATATTTAGAAACCTTATAGGAGATCCAAGGTCTCTGGGATTTTCTGACAGTATCATCACAAGCCACCAGTCTGGTCTTTGTTCAAACCATTTCTCTGTAACACCAGCCCCACCAAACAGTCCAGGGCTGGTTTGGGTTAGTTTATTTTTAGGGGGTGGTTTTAAACTGCAGCTTTCTCAAATGATGTCTCCAGTGTCAGGGCAGAACGGGAGCAAAGCAATACAGGGAAACAACCCCGGGGCTGTCTCGGAGAACGATGTGCTGTTGAAGTATATATTTGAATATATTCAAGAGCAGATATAATGCTGGCATTTGTAATTCATAGAATCATAGAATGGTTTCAGTTGGAAAGGACCTTCAAGATCACCTAGTTCCAACTCCCCTGCCATGGGCAGGGACACCTGCCATGGGCAGGGACACCTGCCACCTTGCGACCAGGTGGCTCAAAGCCCCATCCAACTTGGCCTTGAACACTGCCAGGGATGGGACATCCACAACTTCTCTGGGAAACCTGTTCCAGAGCATCACCACCCTCACAGTGAAAAAGTTCTTCCTTAGATCTAATCTAAATCTGCCCTCTTTCAGTTTAAATCTATTGCCCTTTGTCCTATCACTACACGCCCTTGTCCAAAGCCCCTCTCCAGCTTTCTTGTAGGCCCCCTTTAGGTACTGGAAGGCTGCTGGAAGGTCTCCCTGGAGCCTTCTCTTCTCCAGGCTGAATAGCCCCAACTCTCTCAGCCTGTCTCCATAGCAGAGGTGCTCCAGCCCTCGGATCATCTTCGTGGCCTCCTCTGGACCCGCTCTAACAGCTCCATATCCTTCTTGTGTTGGGGACCCCAGAGCTTAATGCAGTACTGCAGGGGGGTTCTCATGAGAGCAGCTCTCTCTCGTGAGAGCTTCTTGGACCAGCTGGCCACACTTCTTTGGATGCATCCCAGGATAGGGTTGGCTTTCTGGGCTGCAAGTGCACCTTGCTGGCTCATGTTGAGCTTCTCAGAGCCAGTCCTAGGGGAGCAGCACTGGGGGAGGTGACTCCAGCCTGAGCTACAATCACCATGACCGGGTCTGAAATGGTGCAGAACTAAGGGACAACAAATTTGCCTTCTGCTCTGGGTGCTGCTGCATCTCAGCCCAGCTCCAACAGCATCTTCCTGGAGAACTCGGACTTGGTGACTCTCTTCTCTCCATTTTATAGCAAATCATCTCAGAAATCCTCAGGGCAGGATAGTCTGTCCTGTTACCTGCACAGGTCCTCACCCCAGACCCAGGAGAGAGCAACGAAGCAGAGGAAAGGGCTTGGGATGGATTTAAACTCGCCACCAAGAGCGCAACAGAGTCATGCCCAGCACTGAGCAGCCGGTGGCAATGGCCATTCGCTGGGGAAGAATCAGTGCAGCTCCCATCCAAGCCTTCAGGAGTTATCTGGGGTTTCCTGCAAAATACAGATAGGAAGCAATCAGCAATACCTCTGGGTGGGAATATTGCTGAATTAAAGTAATTTCCCAGTTATTTCCCATCCATGTATCTCTTTCCAGCTCAGACTGGAAGCATGAGATGTTTTTTCTCACTGATCTCTTGAGGATCCCTGTCCTTACATAGGCTACTCTGAAAAGCCACAGATCAGAGCTATGCCAAGATGGTTTTTTGGAAGCAGAGAGGCTGGATGAGCAGCACAGCCCATGTAATTGGTACAGCAAAGCCACAGCCTCTGGGTTTTCTGAAAGGTAGGGAGAGTTGGCGAGCAGGTCAGAAGGAGGGAACAAACCAAGGAGAGTCCTCCTGACCCTGGGCCCTCCCAAAAAGTGGGAGAAAAGGAGGTTTTGCTCAGACTACAGAGAACTCAGTGTGGTCACTGATGGACTCCATAGCATGTCCTGACAGCATATGGAGCTGGGTGCTGTGAAAACTCTCAACCCTATGCAGGTTGCATGTCCTGACAACAAAGGAAAAAAAAAAAAATCCACTTTCAGCACCATTTTGGGACTTTTTGATTTTCACAGCCAAGTGCCAACACCTTTTTCTTCACTTGGGTACTAGCAGGGTTGATGGGCTTTACCCAGACTGCCAGCAAAGAAGTGGAGGAGATTCAGCGGAGCCAGGCCGACAGCCAAAGCCGCAGGGTACAAGATGGGGAGCACCCAAAGCTGCTCACTTGGGGGGGATGTGTAGGCAGAGCTGCCTGTTCCTGAGATAAACAAAGTCATCCAGGATGCTTTATGCTGGATGACACGAATCCCATCCCTCTTAATTGAGTGGAGACCCCAAACCTCTACACCTCAATCCAGCAGCTGGGGTGTTGCTTTCCCCAGAACCAGGCTCATTCCTGCAGAGGTGTAAATATCCGCAGTGCTAAATTATTTACTGCCTCAAAGCCAAAGCTGGATAAAAGCACTCACGCAGGCTTTTAAAGCATTTTTTGGAGGCTACCACAATAGCCTCGATCATTATGGATGCAGCGGCTGAGATGTATTAGCTGATGGCCTCTTGGTGGGACCAGCCCGGGCCCTGGGCGGGCAGGACAAGCCGCAAGGCCATCTCTGCTCCTTTGGGCTGCCGTGCGCAGGAATGGCCTCGCTCCAGCGTGCACTAGCTGTCACTAACCACAAGAGTGAGCCTGGACCACAGTTTTGGGAAAATGTTAGCATTCTGCTATGATGATGTTAAAACTTAGAATCATAGAATCATAGAATGGTTTGGGTTGGAAGGGACCTCAAAGATCATCTAGTTCCAACCCCCCTGCCATGGGCAGAGAAACCCTCCACTACACCAGGTTGCCCAAAGCCTCATCCAACCTGGCCTTGAACACTTCCAGGGATGGGGCAGCCACAGCTTCTCTGGGCAACCTGTTCCAGTGCCTCACCACTCTCAATGTAAAAAATTTCTTCCTTAGATCTAATTGAAATCTCCCCTCTTTCAGTTCAAAGCCATTGCCCCTTGTCCTATCACTGCACACCCTTTTAAAAAGTCCCTCTCCAGCTTTCCTGTAGGCCCCCTCTAGGTACTGGAAAGCTGCTATAAGATCACCCTGGAGCCTTCTCTTCTCCAGGCTGAACAGCCCCAACTCTCTCAGCCTGTCTCCATAGCAGAGGTGCTCCAGCCCTTGGATCATCTTCATGGCCCTCCTCTGGACTCATTCCAGCAGCTCCATGTCCTTCTTGTGTTGGGGACTCCAGAGCTGAACACAGTATTCCAGGTGGGGTCTCACGAGAGCTAAGTAGAGGGGCAGAATCACTTCCCTCGACCTGCTGGCCACGCTGCTTTTGATACAGCCCAGGACACGTCTGGCTTTCTGGGCTGCCAGTGCACATTGCTGGCTCATGGTGAGCTTCTCATCCACCAGCACTCCCAAGTCCTTCTCCTCAGGGCTGCTCTCAATCCATTCTCCGCCCAGCCTGTACTTGTGCTTGGGACTACCCCAACCCACATGCAGGACCTTGCACTTGGCCTTGTTGAACTTCATGAGGTTCTCACAGGCCCACCTCTCCAGCCTGTCAAGGTCCCTCTGGATGGCATCCCTTCCCTCCAGTCTGTCCACAACACCACACAACTTGGTGTCATCAGCAAACTTGCTGAGGGTGCATTCGATCCCACTGTCCATGTCTCCAACAAAGATGTTAAATATCACTGGTCCTGGTACTGACCCCTGAGGAACACCACTCGTCACAGGCCTCCATGTGGACATTGAACCGTTGACCACAACACTTTGAGTGTGACCATCCAGCCAATTCCTTATCCACCGAGTGGTCCATCCATCAAAACCATGTCTTTCGAGTTTAGAGACAAGGATGTCATGTGGGACAGTATCAAATGCTTTGGATACGTCCAGGAGGATAAGTCCAGTCTCTTCATCTTCAGGAGAAAGGTGGTGGCTCTACCCTCCTGCCCACACAGGATCGCCCAAAAGATCGCTATCTTCTCTGGAAGGTGCCTCGCTCCTCCCAGTCCCAACCATTACTGCTCCTTCTGTCTTGCATCCACTCGGACCCCAGCAAAACTGGGGTTTGCTTGAAGCACTAAGATGAGGTCTAGCTGTCCTGGGAAAGCCTTGGTCCTCCTCTTATTAAGGACCAGCCATGATCCTCTGCAGGCTTGGAGAGAACTAGGAGTTTGGAGCAGGCACTGTCTTTTGTTATGTGTCTGGGTAGGGGTTTTCCGCCCAAAGAACATTTTTATTTCCAAGTATATACCACAGGGCATCAGTAACGTTCCTTAAGGCTGTGAACACTGGAAATGAGTCCCTGTGTCTGCAGGGTGGGATCCTTCTCATCAGTCTTTAAGGGGTGTCCTAACTGCTAACTTCATCTGAGCTGTTTACTCAGGTTCTTGATTATAAATAGGCACTTTTAGGGCAAGACTCATCTGAACTGCTTCAGTCAGCAGCTGTAGGATGAGCATGGGCTGCAGGATTAAAAAGAGGGCTTCAGCCCATGTAAAGGAAGGCAAGGGTGTCTAGCTAGCCCAGCTGTAGGTGTTGGTGCTTGTAGACATTGTCTTTAGTCAGCAAACCTAACCTTCACTGTCTGGATATGACACATTTTTGTATGATTCTTTGGGGTAAAGTATCACCCTGGGAGATTATTTTAGGGAAAGCCAAACTGATCTGGAAATTCACTCCTGCTATTTGAGACCCACTTTCCATGCAGGACCATTCTCTCTGCTCTCACTCTGCTCTCATGAGACCCCACCTGGAATACTGCGTTCAGCTCTGGATTTCCCAACACAAGAAGGACATGAAGCAGCTGGAGCGAGTCCAGAGGAGGGCCACAAAGATGATCCGAGGGCTGGAGCACCTCTGCTATGGAGACAGGCTGAGCGAGTTGGGGCTGTTCAGCCCGGAGAAGAGAAGGCTCCGAGGTGATCTTATAGCAGCCTTCCAGTACTTAAAGGGAGCCTACAGGAAAGCTGGAGAGGGGCTTTTTACAGGGGTGTGTAGTGATAGGTCAAGGGGCAACGGCTTTAAACTGAAAGAGGGGAGATTTCGATCAGATGTAAGGAAGAAATTTTTCACTCAGAGGGTGGTGAGGCACTGGAACAGGTTGCCCAGAGAAGTTGTAGGTGCCCCATCCCTGGAAGTGTTCAAGGCCAGGTTGGATGAGGCTTTGGGCAACCTGGTGTAGTGGAGGGTTTCCCTGCCCATGGCAGGGGAGTTGGAACTAGATGATCTTTGAGGTCCCTTCCAACCCAAACCATTCTATGATTCTATGATTCATATTCGTCTATCACTCACATAGCTGGGAGTGACTGCTCTGAGCTTGGCTTAATCTCAGATCATTTGAGCATCAACTTCGACCCCTTACTGCAAGTGCTCTGTTCTGCCAGTGTCCTCTGAATCAGCCCGTGCTGGTTATTGCCAGAAGTAGGAGGTGGTGGAGCGATGAGTCAGTGCTGCATGGCTTCATCTTCTGCACAGATGGGCAGCCTTCTGCAGCCAACACCAGCTGCAAGGCCCAACACATAGGCAAGAAGTTTTTGTCTGCAGGGAGAAGATGAGCTTGAGAATAAAGCTCTGTGCCTTTAAATTCACAGTGACGTATGTACCAGACTGATAAAAGTGATGGCTGACCTGCATAGAGTTGAGAGTTTTCACAACACTCGGCTCCATATGGTGGGCTCACACTGAGGATCTGAGGTCTGGTTTGGAGCCGAACACTCCCACGTCCATGGGTATCTGGATGAAGCTGTTTGGGAGCCACTGTAGGAATCAAGCCAAGCTGCCAATTCTTGGACGTGGTGCAAAGCCTAGCTCCCTCAAAGCAAAGGTGATGGGGAAGATGGATTCGGGTTGGCAATAGCTCCCTGTCATTTTCCATTTGCGAATGAAGACCAAAATCTGCTGGCAGTTGCCATCTGTATCAGCCTACTTGGATGCAGCCACTTCTCTGCACGGGATCGAGGCAAAATAAGACGTCCAAGATAAACATTTGGTTCAAAAAGGGCTCACAGCCTACCAGGAGCAAAATGACATATTGTGTATCTGAAGGCCAGGGCTCCTCTTGGTCCATGTCTAAGCTCTCCAAAATGGGACTGGTGGCCTGCCCTGTTCATTGGTCTTGACATCATCTTTTTTTACGGATATAGGTGGGAGGATTGAACATAATATACATGCTATGAAAACAGTAGAGTAGATAACATTTTGGAAGCTACCGGGGTATTTCATCAGCAGTGGTTTCCTCGTTCTGCATCTATGTGGCTTCTCAAATAAGCTCGTTTTGAACAGCTTTTGTTGTATTAATTCAGCAGAGCTGTTTCTGTGGGCCTTTCATGGGGGGAGGTTGTTGATGCCCTCTGTGTGTGCACTTAAATGTTTTCTCCCTGTGCTTTGCGATGCAGCAGACTGAGGAAGCATATTCTGATCAGGCTTCTCAGCTCCCATGTGTCTTTACCAGCAAAGCATGGATTTGCAGGACTTTTTCTGCCTCTCATTCCACTGATACAAGAGTCAAATGTTGTAGCCAATAAAGCAAACACAGTAAAAAACCAAAATTCTTCCATATAAATAAGTATATAATACTTTCTTGTGTTTTGAATTATACCTTATAGATGAGGTAACGCTGTCAACAGCACTGGTCTAGAGCAACAGTTATGTTCAACAAGAACATCTAGAATATAAATGGGGCTGACAAATAACTGCCTATATGTTATTCCAATAGTCTTTGAAAAAAAAAAAAAGTGGATTATGTTAGGACACAGATTCTGCCTTCTCTTTCTCTGCATCATTTACCTTACAGTCACTAGGTATTGGGATCTATTCTCTTCCCTTGACATAAACCTTTAGCTCTGACCATCCCACGTAATTGTGTACTGCCAGCAAGCTGTGGCACCCCAGAATTCCCTTTTTTTTCAGGTCAGCTCCAAATATTCTGAATAGTTTGAGAAGACCTTTAGAGGACCCTGCTTGATAATCTCTCCCTGGTGAAAAATGATCATTATTTTTATATTTTCTTTCCTCTCTTTAAAAAAATAGTAATTCCTGAGAGGGCTTCCCTCTTACCCCATGAAAATGTAATTTCTTAAAGAACTTACTGCAATAAACCTGCTAAAAAGCTTTCTGTAGTGACTGATCTTCCCCAGTTTCCAATATTTCTGAGTATGATCTTTAAAGTCCTTTCCAACTCAAACCATTCTGTGATTCTATGATGAATCTTGCCAATGTGCCTGCTACAGAAACAAGACCTGCCAGTCTGTGGTTTCAGGGTGCCCCTTGCCTCACCCAGCATCATAACCACACTGCATCAGACTGATGGAACCCACGCTTGCTTTTTATCCTGTCTCCAGCACTGGACAAAGTGAATACCTAGGAAGTACAAGAACAGGATGACCATAAAGTGGTTTTTCCTTCGATAGCATCTCAGTCTCCAACAATTTGCCTCTTGGCAACTTCCTGAGCCAAAGATGTTTGCAGAGAGCTAGAAGCCTTCAGTCGATGCTTCTCGCTGGCCTCTTGAACCCACATACATTGTTGTCATTCACAATTCCATAACAATATTAAAAAAATGGTGTTATGTTTACCACTTTCTGTAAGCATCTCTGTGTTTGTAAGATTTTTTGGTTACATTTCTCATGCTCATTTTTTCTCTTTATAAGATTCAAATTCACAAGTCTGACATTTTCTACCCTGAATGTTTCAGAGGATGCTGGAAAACATCCAGTACTCATTTTATCACTCTACTTTTTGGCCAGATTTCAGTGTAGCCTTTTTGCTTTCATGCAGAATTAAAAGATCATATAACAGGTTAGTTTTTCATATGTTTTATTGTTTTAAATAATTAGATAAATTTAAGCTCCTTTTGAGTTCTCTTTTCACAGACTATGCAATCAATGTGTTTACTAGCAACTGAAGACATCATGAATATATGTGTGTATTAGAGGATAAATGCAGAAATTACATTTTGAATTCACTGACATGAGCATTCACCCCTACAACATGATTTTGAGAGTTCAATCAAGAAACAAAAACTTGTGAGCCCAAACAAAACATCTTGACTTTCTCATTTCAATTGCTAAATACTCACCCAGGCTGCATATGAATGAATTACCGACCCGAAATTATGTGCATAAATTATTTGGCAAACAAGTCTGAGTAATGAACAAATGTGGGTGAACTGCTGTGTTGGGGAAGAGAAAGCGAGGCACGATTCATTCAATCACCTACTCGTTATGGCTGATTCCCTAGGCTCAAATTAGGCGATAATCAAGGATCCTTCAGCGCGGCGGCTGGGGCGAGCTCGGAAGGGCTGTGAGCCTGCAGATGCAGGATTTGAGAGCTTCTGCATAGCTGAGGCCAGTGCCTTCTGCATCCGACGCTCCATAGCACCGGTGCACCCGGCCAGGTCTGATGCAGACAGAAACCCCACATGGATCAGGAAATTGCAATTCCTGATCTCACTTCAAAATACTCTGTGTATCTCTGTGCCAAATAATAGTCAACACGTGGGCTCAGCCAGAGCGACTGCTATCTCGTTGTGTAAGCAGGGTTATCACATAGGCACAGGTCAAACTTCCTTGTGCTGTATCCGAGTTTCAGTACTTACACTGGATATGGAACGTGCACTGAAGCCTCCCAAGGATAGCTCCTGGAAACTCCGCTTTTGGCACATACCATAGGATAAGGATAGGTTGGATGAGGCTTTGGGCAATCTGGTCTAGTGGAAGGTGTCCTTGCCCATGGCAGGGGAGTTGGAACTAGATGATCTTTGACATCCTTTCCAACTCAAACCATTCCATGATTCTATGATTCTATAAACGTCGATGAGGATTTCTTTGCAAGAAGCCCTGTCTTTCAGTCTCAGACCGTGTTGTGGTTTAGCCTGGCCTGCAACTGAAGGCCACCCAGATCCCAGGGGATGTGGAAGAGAATTAAAGGGGAAAAGGGAAGGAGATTCGTGCGTTGAGATAAGAACAATTTAATACTACTACTACTACTAATATATTAACATAAATGTGTATAATGATAATAATATATACAAACAAGTGATGCACAGTGTAGTTACTCACTACCTGGTGACTAATGCCTGTCCTGTCCCACTTAACAATCCTGAAACAGGTAAGTCCCAACACCGCAATCCCAGACAAGTGAGAAGACTGAGAAGAGAATGAGAGTGAGAACATGAGCCAGCAATGTGCGCTGTCAGCCCAGAAAGCCAACCGTATCCTGGGCTGCATCCAAAGCAGTGTGGCCAGCAGGTTGAGGGAGGGGATTCTGCCCCTCTGCTCTGCTCTCATGAGACCCCACCTGCAGTACTGCATTCAGCTCTGGGGACCCCAACACGAGAAGGACATGGAGCTGTTGGAGCAGGTCCAGAGAAGAGCCACAAAAATGATCTGAGGGCTGGAGCACCTCTCCTGTGAAAAGAGGCTGAGAGAGTTGGCGTTGTTCAGCCTGGAGAAGAGAAGGGTCTGGGAAGACCTTCCAGCAGCCTTCCAGTACCTAAAGGGGGCCTACAAGAAAGCTGGAGAGGGATTTTTTACAAGGATGTGTAGTGACAGGACAAGGGGTGATGGCTTTAAACTGAAAGAGTGTAGATTTAGATGGGATCTAAGGAAGAAATTTTTTACAATCAGGGTGGTGAAACACAGGAACAGGTTGCCCAGAGGAGCTGTGGATGTCCCATCCCTGGAAGTGTTCAAGGTCAGGTTGGTTGAGCCTTTGAGCAATGTGATCTAGTGGGAGGTGTCCCTGCCCGTGGCAGGGGGGTTGAAAATGGATAATCTTTAAGGTCCCTTCCAACTCAATCCATTCTATGATTCTATAGCACTCTGAGAGTCTGAGAGTGAGAGCCCCTAGAAAAGCAAAAGCCCTTCCTTCTGGTCAACACTCATCTATATACTGGGCATGACACTACATGATCTGGAATACTTCATTGGCCAGTTTGGCCCTCAATCCTAAATCTAAATTCAAACCATAAGGGGAGTCATGGACCCTCTGTCCCGGCCATGCTCCCCCCCAGCCTGTTGTGCTCCTGCACACTGGCAAAAACACTGAAAAGTCCTTGAGGTCTCAGTGCCAACTATAAACATCAGTGCGCTGTCAACATTCTTCTCATAGCAAATCCCAGACTAAATCCAAAACACAGAGCTCTTCTAGCTGCTAAAAAGAACCCTGTCCCAGACAAAACCAGGATAGATGGAACAGATCACTCTAAATATCCTTCCATAATCCTTGTCCTTGCAGTGTGGTAGGGCAGAGGGAGGAAGGGCTCTCACTGCCACTCCCAGGACATCAGTCCAAACCCTCCAGTCAACTTGGTGGTAAATGAAGAATCACTCAGGCTGAAGCAGAGCCACCACCCTGCCACCACACCGTTGCCTGCAAAGCTCTCCCCTATGCTCTCCCAAAGCATCTAACGAGACTTTGACAACAGGCTTCTCAGTAAACAGGTTATACTGCAGGATAAATCACCCCTTGTTCTGCTATCTGCTGCGTGATGACTTCCTGCTCTGCCAAGGAGCAAGAGGTACTTGTTTCCAAGAGGTATCATTATCCGCCAATGTGGAATTGGCTATTCCACATCCACAGAGTGGAATAGCCAATACCTGAAAATGTGAAAATGATGCATAGACCAAATCGAATCCAAATCTGTATTCGCAGTTGGAATTACAGAAGAGGTTTAAGAGTGATTTAGGACATCTCTGCCTCTTGAATAAGGTTGTCATCTAATCATTTCTTCAAAGGCACATTCTTCTTCTTCCATGCAGAATTATTGGTCACTTGGATTTTGAGGTTTGCGTAGGATTTCTGGAAACCTCGTTCTTGCTGAAGGATCCTGACAAACCTGTATGCAGCTTACACATGGAGCGTGACCTCTCACCAGCAGCTGCTCTCCATCCAACCATGCCCTCAGGCCCACCTCCTGCCCACACTCACAGCTCAGCTTCATGGCTTTCCGACTGCCCTTCGGCCTCACCGGGCACGTGATTCATAGCTCGGATGTTCTGGGAGAAGCATTGCGCTGTCTGTGCTAGGTGGTTACTCTGTGCGTGCATAAAACAGGGCCAGCATCCAGAAATCATCCAGGTAGCCAAGGATCAACAAAACATCCTCCATCCTGAAGTTTTTTAGTTAAACACCTCTCCAATCAGACTTTTGGCTACTTAATCTTCTGCTGAATGACAGGACGCAATGCACACTATAGTGGAGAGCAGTAGGTGGAAGTTTTCTTTGCAAACATGGGGCTAAATAGATTATTAGCATGGGCCAAAATGAGCTACGTTCTCCTTTTGAGTGTCCCCATCACATTTTCAGGGTCTGCCCTTAAAATGCCCACAGCCTTGGTTTGGTGGGCAGTGCTCACTCAGTGCTTAGGCAATGTGGACTATGTGTTTAAAATACTTTGAGGAATGTAGAAGCTATCTCCGTTTTAAAGGAGAGGAGAAATAAAAAAAAAAGCAGTCACATAGTGAAGAAGGTTTCCGCTGTACAAGGCCGCTGCCACCTTGACAGCTTTACCATCAAATGTCATCTGATTGTTGCAAAGGCTGTAGCAGCCAGTTGTTTTTTTATCCAAGGCACAACTTTTAGATCAAAACTGTAATTGTACCAGTTTCGTCCAGAGTCACGACAGGGGAATCAGTGAAGGAACAGAGTAAAAGCATCCAGAGCATCAAGAGTCCTGTTATTTTTCTTTCAGCAGAAATACACAGCGAAACAAGATTGAACATTCAGCTAAATTTGAATTTTGGTTCTGCTGACCATCAAAACAAGCATAAAGGTGAGATTCCCCGGCAACTTTTACTCCTGCCACCCTCCTCCAGCCGCTCCTGATTTCCCAAGTATCAGTAGCAGGTGGTGCAGGAGATACTGCCAAGGCTCACTTGGCGGATATTTTTGAAAGTATTAAAAAAACTCCCTTGAACTATTCTGAGCACTGCAGGCAGCACTTTTCTGCCTCAGAAAGAAATGTGAAAACTTGTATTTCCTCACTAAAAGCAAAATCCTGCTGCCTATCTCTGGCTCTGCAGGAGCCAACTAAGCCTCAGTGTAGAAGAGACAGTCTGAGTTGAATTCGTGCCCCAGGGAAATCAGAGCTGAGTTATTGTTCAGTGGCATCAGGATTTGATTCAGTGGGAACGGGAGAAAAATCAAGGCAAAACTATGAGATCCCAGCCAGCCATATACTGAAACCCACATCTAAGCTTAAGGTCACGAATAGTCCCAAATCAAATGCAAGTATTGGTCTTCAGTGAGAAAAAATGGGTTTATGCATGCATAGTAATAAATTTTAAGAAGGATGATGGTTTAAGTCGCCTAATTCCCTGCAGCATTTTGGAGTTTCTGTTTCTAGCTATCTTAAATATCTACGCCATGATGAAGAGAGAGTGACAAGATCAGCACTGCCGCAAGCAGGAGTTTCATTTCCCAGGCCAGCTATTCTCCTTCTCTGCTCCCTGAGGGAATCCCGTTGAAGGGGAAATTTTCCCCTGTCGTGTCATATCAGAGAAGCGAGCAACAGTTTCACATGCCACTTTACACCAAAACATTTAATGCTTGGTGCAACGTAACTTTTAGTATAATTAGATTAGCAGCCACAAAATACTTTGCTAGTTCTGTTGTCAGCGCCCGGCTGGAGAAGTTAATACAAAGAGTGATACGGCTTAAGCTTCCCGTTTGACACACCTGCCTGTGATGTAAACCCCACTTTTGACAATAAAAGATCATTCTATTGCTGGAATTTTCATAAAAGCAGAGTACGAAAAGACCTCAAGAACATTCTCTAGTCTATTCCTGTGTAACAAGAAGGGATCGGATGTAGGTTTTTTGTTCCTAAAAGCTTTCCCTGATAATCTTCTCCAGGAGCTTATTGCAAGACTCCACTGTCCACACAGTTAACATGTTTTTCAGAATTCTCTTGGTCAGTACTTCCTGTCATAGAATCATAGAATGAAGGGACCTCAAAGATCATCTAGTTCCAACCCCCCTGCCATGGGCAGAGAAACTCTCCACTACACCAGGTTGCCCAAAGCCTCATCATACCTGGCCTTGAACACTTCCAGGGATAGGCCATCTACAACTTCTCTGGACAACCTGCTCCAGTGCCTCACCACCCTCTGAGTGAAAAATTTCTTCCTTATATCCAATCTAAATCTCCCCTCTTTCAGTTTAAATCCATCGCCCCTTGTCCTATCACTACATGCCCTTGTAAAAAGTCCCTCTCCAGCTTTCCTGTAGGCCCTCTTTAGGCACTGGAAGGCTGCGGTATGATCACCCTGGAGCCTTCTCTTCTCCAGGTTGAACAGCTCCAACTCTCTCAGCCTGTCTTCATAGCAGGATCATCTTTGTGGCCTCCTCTGGACCCTCTCCAGCAGCTCCATGTCCTTCTTGTCCTGCCCACCATGGACATGAAGAAAAGATTATGGGGGTCCTGTGTGAGTTGACTCTTTAATAACCTGAAGAACCCCAGCCTGCTCACTTTTCCATCACAGGTCCTGTTCTCGAGCCCTCTGCTCATTGCTGTGTGCTACTCTGCACGCTTCCGAATTAGCCCCCATGGTTCTTGCAGAGCAAAGCCCGAAGATGGGCTCCAGCTGGTGCTCCCTGATGGCTAAGGGGAGAGAAAGGGCTCCCCTTCATGCTCTTTCCCAAAGAACTCCAGCTGTTATCCCATTGTTCTCCAGCCTGTATTTGTGTAGCTGTTTGTTCCTTACTCAGCCTAGCAACTTGTGATCATAGAATCATAGAATCATAGAATCATAGAATCATTAGGGCTGGAAGGGACCTTCAAAGGTCATCTAGTCCAACCCCCCTGCAAGGAACAGGGATATCTCCAACTAGATCAGGTTGCTCAGGGCCTCATCCAACCGGGCCTTGAACGTCTCCAGGGATGGAGCATCCACCACCTCTCTGGGCAACCTGTTCCAGTGTTCTACAACTCTCATGGTAAAAAATTTTTTCCTAATATCCAACCTGAATCTACCTCCCTCTATTTTAAAACCATTACCCCTTGTCCTATCACAACTGGCCCTCCTGAACAGCCTCTCCCCATCTTTCTTGTAGGCCCCCTTGAGGTACTGGAAGACCGCTATAAGGTCACCCCGGAGCCTCCTCTTCTGCAGGCTGAACAGCCCCAACTCTTTCAGCCTGTCCTCATAGGAAAGGTGCTCCAGCCCTCTGATCATCTTCGTGGCCCTCCTCTGGACCCTCTCCAACTGGTCCATGTCCTTCTTATGTTGGGGACTCCAGAACTGGACGCAATACTCCAAGTGAGGTCTCACAAGGGCAGAGTAGAGGGGGAGAATCACCTCCCTTGACCTGCTGGCCACGCTCCTCTTGATGCAGCCCAGGACGCGGTTGGCCTTCTGGGCCGCAAGAGCACATTGCCGGCTCATATTGAGCTTCTCCTCCACCAGTACTCCCAAGTCCTTCTCCTCAGGGCTGCTCTCGATCCATTCTCCGCCCAGTCTGTATTTGTGCCTGGGATTGCCATGACCCAGATGTAGGACCTTGCACTTGGCCTGGTTAAACTTCATGAGGTTGACACGGGCCCACCTCTCCAGCCTGTCGAGGTCCCTCTGGATGGCATCCCTCCCTTCCAGCGTGTCGACGGCACCACACAGCTTGGTGTCATCGGCGAACTTGCTGAGGGTGCACTCCATGCCACTGTCCACGTCACCGACAAAGATGTTGAAGAGGGCCGGGCCCAACACGGACCCCTGAGGGACGCCACTCGTGACCGGTCTCCACATGGACATCGAGCCGTTGACCACTACTCTCTGAGTGCGGCCATTGAGCCAATTCCTTATCCACCGAGTGGTCCATCCATCAAACCCATGCCTCTCTAGTTTAGAGAGAAGAATGTCGTGCGGAACAGTGTCAAAAGCTTTGCACAAGTCCAGGTAGATGACATCCGTTGGTCGACCCTTGTCCACCGATGTTGTCACCCCATCATAAAAGGCCACCAAGTTGGTCAGGCACGATCTGCCTTTGGTGAAGCCATGTTGGCTGTCACCCACCACCTCCTCGCTCTCCATGTGCCTTAGCATGGTTCCCAGGAGAATCTGCTCCATGACCTTGCCAGGCACAGAGGTGAGGCTGACCGGTCTGTAGTTGCCCGGGTCCTCCTTGTTCCCCTTTTTAAAAATGGGGGTTATGTTCCCTCTCTTCCAGTCATCGGGGACCTCGCCAGACCGCCACGACTTCTCAAATACAATAGCCAGTGGCTTGGCAACTTCATCCGCCAGTTCCTTCAGGACCCGCGGATGGATCTCATCAGGTCCCATGGACTTGTGCACCTTCAAGTTCCTCAGATGTTCCCGAACCTGCTCTTCAAGTACAGTGGGCGGTGGTTCATCCTCACAGTCCCTGCTAGTTCTTTCCACAGCTTGGGTGGTAAGACAAGAGGCTTTATCAGTGAAGACTGAGGCAAAAAATTCATTGAGTACCTCAGCCTTCTCTATGTCCCGGGTGACCAGAGCACCAGTATCCTTCCGGAGGGGGCCTACATTCTCCTTGGACTTCCTTTTGTCCCCTAATCACTAGCAACTTGTGATTGTCCTAATCAAAGTGTCCTGCCTTTTTCAGACTGTATTTCTGATTTCTCAGGATCCTTTGTGACTCTAACTGTGTCTCTGAAGTCCAACCTTGCGTGGCTTTGCCTCCAAATGTAAAAAATATCCTTTCTAGTCCACTGAAAATATTGAATAACACAGCAGCTCTCGCACAATGTCTCTTACACTTTACTGGTGAACCACCGAGAATTATTCTCTGAAACAATTTGCACTCAGCCATTCAAAACTTCATATATACCACATTTCCTTGGCTTGCTTATGAGAATGTCCCATCAAAAGTCTACCTAATGTCAAGACTTATGACTTGAACTATTCTTTCTCTGTCTCAAAGCCCGTTACCCTGTCATGTAAAGAAATGAGATCAGTTTGACACGATTTGCCCTTGACAAATCCATGTTGACTGTCATTGATCTCCTTGTATTCTCTTAAATGTTCACAAATTGTTTGTTTATTTGTCTCAAGATTTTTCGTGAAATTGCAAATAAGATGATGTGTCTATAATTCCCAAACTTCTCCTTCCAACCCTCCCCTTTTTCAGTAAGTTTCGATTCCCATCTTCCTCGTTCTCCACTGTTTTTAAAGATACCTACTCCCCTAAATATTTCATACCATAGGGAGTCTCTCAGCAAAAGAAAAACAGCAACTGGCAGAGGACTTTTTAAAAAGATTGTCATACTTTAATGACCATATGCTAAATCATATTTCAAACAGTTTTAGGTAGATTTTTTTCTGTTCTGTCTCTGTTCCTGCTGAAGCAAATCACAGATTTCTCACTGGCTCCAATGGAAGGCCACAGATTTTGAAAATTTATTTCCCCAAGTCCAGAGATGTTCAACATACATTGCTATGGTGAATGGTGAATATGGTGCCTATTGCCCAGTTTTCAGCAAGCTCACTTAAAAGGTTGCCCAGAGAAGTTGCAGATGCCCCATCCCTGGAAGTGTTCAAGGCCAGGTTGGATGAGGCTTTGGGCAACCTGGTGTAGTGGAAGGTGTCCCTGCCCATGGCAGAGGGGTTGGAACTAGATGGTCTGGAAGGTCCCTTCCAACCCAAACCATTCCATGATTCTATGATACAGTCATGTTCTTTTTTAATATGCTGTAACTGCATTCTCTTTTTGCTTGACAGCTGTAAACTAAATGCAACTGAAGTGGTCAAACTGAGCCTAAAACTGTTGATGGGTGTTACTGCAAGAAAGTATGCCTGAATTTCCTGCCAGTGTGCTCCTTCACACAATAAAGTGGGATGGGTCAGAGTGTGTGGGTGAGCAGTTCATGCAAGAAGATCAACATAGTGACTTGCTCAAGTGAAAATAGCTCCTTGTGCAATACTGAGAGCACCAAACAATGAGGGAGCAAGGAACCAGCTGGATGAGAAAGCCAAACACGTGTAATTCTCACAGCACTTTCCCTTCTGTGCCAGAGACTGTTTTCAGTGGAGTTGGGTCTGTACACACCAGCCGAGATCTTAGCTACCTACTTTGGCTTTGCAGCCGTACATCGCGCTTTCCCGTACATCACATTGGCAGCTTCCCTCTGAACCCCTCCTTCTCTGCACTTTTTCAATAAAGGGTTGGGAAGAGAAGAGCTGTCTCCAGCTGTTCGCAGTGCAGCGCATCATTTTAAATTAATCATTCCTCATTAGCTTCACAGTCCAGATGCCAGGCACAGCGGAATCAACTCTTTTCTATGGAATCAGCTCTAAGTAAGCATCTCTGCTCTTAAGTACATTTTCACTGGGTTTCTAAGCACACATCAAATCCAGGTCCAACAGAAAGGCAGAGAGATTCGTTCTCTGTTCTTTCTATTGTTTCTTCCAATACTTGTGAGGGCTGTTGTGTCCCCATGACACCAGGAGAAGTGAGAGGAGTCTTGGCAAGGTAGCAAAGACAGGAAGAAACTGTTCCTGAAAAGCTCAAGAGCTCCTTATTAGAGAGAGCATTCTTGAATGATCTCACCGACACACCTTCTCCTCCTCCTGCTGAGCCATGATTCCTTCCTGCCATTTAGAGCAGGCATCGGTAAGAGAAGCCAGCTTTAGCTATCAAGAAGGCACATGATTTCACCTATAGCAGAGAAAAAAAAGGTAAGACTGAGAAATGGGATAAATATTGTCATGATTGGCTCACCCTTCACAGAACTCCGCTTTTTTTTTTTTTTTTTTAACCTATCAAACCTCTCTCATTGTCATTTCACACAGTTGAAACGTAGCTACAGAGCTGGAGATGGCAATTCTGCTGCTGTATTGATCCTGACCCTACAAGTCCTTGTCTCGCACGGAGAAAAACGTTATCTTCCCAGGGACTGCTGTCAGAAGAGATGCAGGTAGTGACTTTTGCATCTTCCTCTGGTAAAACAAACTTGGTTTATGGCACAGGGTCACTGCTGTGGGAATTGCAGAGAGGCTGGAGTGCTGTACAACACTACCCCCTTGTGATTTCTCTTATTACAACACTTTCTAAACGGCAGTTTTTCCAGACTGACCGTTTTACATGGAAGACTCCCTCTCTGAGCAAAAATCCTACCATGAATCAGACAGTTTCCTCAGTAGGATCTGAACACCACTATTTGATACATACAAATACATTTTGGTTTTCCTGAATTCCTCTTTTCTTGTGCCTGTAACCTCCCATAATTTTTTATATGACTCTGTATTTGCTTCTTCAGGAACTTGGACAGACCTGGTACTTCCATCTCTGCCAGCCCATGTTGCACCTCCTCTCTAAATGCAGAGTTGAGTGCAGAAATTTCAGACGTGCACGTACATCTCTGCTGTCGCCTTGCATTTATCTGAGCTGCAGAGGGCCAAGGCCGAGCTGCTTTAGTTGAATGCCAGCATCTTTGCTCACACAGTTCATGGCTGGGCTCTGAGGTCACAGCTCAGCCAGAGCAGCCAGTGCAGCCCTGCGGAGATTCCAGTTCAGCTCCCGAACCACACAGGTGCATGAGCACAGCACTCTAAGCACAAAAGCTGTGGGCATTTAGCAGTAGCCTCACTTCAGCTGGATTCATGAATCTGCACACCCTGGGCAATTGTTCCCACCTTCTCTTTACCCTTAAAGCATCACAAAGAAAACAAGGAAATCAGCACAGGGATCCCTGTGGTGGTGAAACACTAGAACAGGTTGCCCAGAGGAGTTGTGGCTGCCCCATCCCTGGAAGTGTACAAGGCCAGGTTGGATGAGGCTTGGAGCAACCTGGTGTAGTGGAAGGTGTCCCTGTGTGGATATGCATCCAGCTGGCATGAATTTGTAATTATGTAATTAATCAAGGTTTAGGCCCTTCCTACAAAAGGCAGGCCATTTCCTCCTGGCTGTGGGAGATGTGACAATCTGCTGTGCCTATGTTGGTGAGCAACATCTGGTGACCCTGATGTGATTGAAGAATCTTTGATAGAATAAAGAGACCCTGAGCCAGAGCGAGAATTCCTTTGCCAAAGAAGGTAAAGCTGCTACCCTGACAGAAAGAGGGAAGTGAGAATTTATGGAGTCAGAATGTTGTGGACAGAATGAATAAAATCTTTGAAACTATTTAACTCTGCTCACTGTGAAGTTCTAAAAACTAGTAAACAAAAAGGGGGAATTATGGATATGTATCCAGCTGGTACAAATTTGTAATTATGTAATTAATCAAGGCCCACCTTCCTACAAAAGTTGGGCCATTTCCTCCTGCCTGTGGGAGATGTGACAACCTGCTGTGGAGCTGCAGCCTATGTTCGTGAGCAACATCCCTGCCTGTGGCAGCGGGATTGCAATTAGATGATCTTGAAGGTCCCTTCCAACCCAAACCATTCTATGATTCTATGCTCTCCATTGTGAGGTGCAGGCATGCTTGTACACCCAGCTGTCAAGAAACAGCAAAGCTGGATGCTGGTCCAGAAGGGAAGGGAAGCCAGGGACTGAGTGTGACAGCAAGGTGGGCTCAGTGGAAAAGATGAGGACAACAGGGTGGCCTCACTGACAAAAGGCACAGCCCAACAGCACCTGAGCAAAGCAAGCAGAAACGCTTCGGTGACAGTGACCAGGTTCAGCTGAGAGTCCAGCTTGCCAGATGAGTCCATGGCGACGGGGCAAGCGCAAGGTGAAGCAGGCATGGTCGTGCTGGTCCAAACCTCCAGGAAAGGGGATGCCCTCAAGGCCGTAATGCTGCCAAGGCCCACAAAAAACTTTTATGTGCCTACTTGAAAAATCAGATTCCAAAATGCCTCGTTTGTTTTTGGCTCGACAACTGGAAATGAAGAAGAGACGTAATTTTGTCACTGCTCTGCTGCTGAACTTAGAGCTGAAGTAACATGGTCACCGTCACATGCTGGGTAACTTTTTTAAACGATCGTTGTTGACAAGCAGAGAACAATGGAGGACGTTTTAGCTGGAAGGAATACTACTTCCATGTCAAATGCTCACGTCAAACTACTTCCTCTTCTTTGAGAAAAAGAAAAAAGCTTCTTTGTTAAGCACTGACTTGCAGCTGCAGTTTATTGCCCAGATTAAGTAGAATTCAACATTCTGTCTCCAACATCCTTATTTCTGGGATGTCATCTTTATTATGACAGGGAACACGACATATTTAGATGTCAATTTTCCACCAAGGTTTCCTTGAGTCCAGATTTAATGTAGAGCAACTGAAGCTAAATCAATGTGTAGGTACTTGCCTTAAATATTTAGGAGAAAAAGAGGAAGGCCATCAACAGCTCCCTTTCTTTTCACAGATAACAGAACTATATAGGAAGAGTTTCCTAAGTGTGTGCTGTTTCTTAATGAATAAATTAGACATAGAAACACCCAAGGTCATAGAATTACTGAACAAAGAGCTAGGAAAAAAGAGGCTGGTGTTCAAGCCCCATCTCTGCTTCAGAAGGTGTGGTTTGCAACACCATGAGGGCGCTCAGGGCTGCTGGAGGTTCAAAAAACAGTGAGAGGAAAGCTAAGGAATAAAATCCACCTAGTTATTAAAAAAAATGCGCTACTTCTGACTCAAAACATTCATTTCAAAAGCAGCTGTTGTCATAATAAAGACAAGAAATAAGACAACTAAAAGGCACAGTAGGCACTCAGGCTGAGAACATCTCGACAGTGGCCATAAGATGCCTTCCACCTAACTTCAGAGAGTGACAGTGGGGGTATCCGTCTGAGATGAACAGCTTATGCTGAGTTCCCTTGATTTGATGGGATGATGGCAACTCCAAAGCACAATCTACCTGACTTGCTTTAGAAATCCACGTCAGGATGAGCTGAGTCCCAACACAGGAGTGCCTCCTCCTCTTCATCAACATTAAGGGAATCAAAGGCTCCAGCTCAGAGGTGTCAGGGGAATCAAAGGCTCCAGCTCAGAGGTGTCTGTCCTACTCATGTCTACCTTTGGACAATGAACTGTTAAGATCGACATCAGAACTAGGACCTTCTGAGTTTGGAAGTGGTCCAACAGGTATCGGGAGTGGAACAAAAAACGTTACCAGTGTGTTAGAGAGCACCCAGAAGAGGCTTTTTTTTCCTGGTACCTGTAACCTCATTGTATGTAACACAGTGTTTTCATGATAAGTTAGATCATCTTCACTCTCCCCAACAACATTTGCTGGTGCTGGATCATCTTAACACAAGTATCACCCTACCATGTGGCTTGGGCGCTCTCAATCACACTGCTGCAACGTGGCAAAAGAGAACCAAATTCGGGCTGTCCCTACAGTGACAAGACATTTGTTTGCTCTTTCTGTTTAAACTACCTGAGGACAGTGAACCTCACGGCACTGCCGGTGTGCCAGAGCAGTTCCAATCAGGCCCACAACTGTCCTGTGGTGCCTGAAACTGCACACACAAAAACCCATTAGACCCTTGAACAAAATTATGTATGTGAACATCTTTGTACAGCAGATAGAAGTGCCTAAAAACCGACCTGCAGAGCAACTGGAGGACACAGAAAGCCAACATGAATAGCAATAATGAGCATTAATCTTTCTGATTGGAGTCTTGCAAAAGAAATAAATCTAAAAGGATATAGAGACCTGTTTCATTCTCAAAATTTAGGTATTTCCATCACCATTACTTTGAATAAAAGCCTTGTAATTCACTCAAACAGGTACTTTACTTCAGAACTCAGCAATTCGTGACATGAAGCCTGTAATGCCACAGTCTATGTTCTTCCTAACAGAACCCTGCTAGGACATGTAGAGCAGTCACTGGATTTTCCTTTTTAGTCCAGACTTGTCACTTCCTTGAAAAATAAATGTACCAAACGACAATGAGAAAGTCTTACAACGGCCCTGCAAAGCTTTTGTGTGAGAAAAGGAAGTACCGACTCCTTCTCTCCATTTTGAGAGGCCACGTGTGCTTTTTAACAGAATCCTCAAATCAAAAGGACTTGTTTGCTGCTATGATATCTAGCAGAGCGTTCTTAAAACAGAGATTATTTAACGCGGAGCAGCAACAGAGATGGCTGGAGACTCCTTCTTTCGGCCTTGCCGAGTTTCTGCTGTTATCAGTCGCACCACGCAGCCCAAGGCCTGCCTTTGCCTATCCCGACGGGGAACGACGTCCCTCACATTGCTCTGAAAAAGGAAGAGCAACAACTCCTGCACTCTTCTCTGCAAGAGTGCCACCAAAACACCGCTGGCAGTGTCCCTGTGGGCACCACCGCTGCCCAGCCAGCTTTGGGCTGATCGAACAGAACAAAGCACTAATGTAAGCGTCTCCTGGGGGTGTGAGGGAGGCAGCGAGGGGAGACGTTTGAGGGCAGCGGTGCCGGTACCAGAGAACTCACAGGCAAAGGGACACCCGCAGGCCCGAGCCTGACCCCAGCGCCGGCCTCCCCCGGGCAGGCCGCGACCCGCACGGCAGTGCCGCGGGTGGGTGCCCGGAGCCGCCTGGGCTGGTCAGCGGGGGGCGGCAGGGCCCTGCGGGACAAACACGCCGAGCTCTGGGCAGCGGGTCCCGACCGTCAGGGCGGCCGGGCCGGGCCGGACCCCGCCACCGCCCCGCTCCCGCCCGCGCCCGCGGCGGGGCCGCCCCGCCCCGCAGTCGCTAGGCCGCGCCGCCAAGGGAGGAAGTGTCGTAACGCCTGACAGGAAACTTGGCGGCGGGTTACGGCAGCGGCGGCCGCGCTTGGCGGCCGCTGGATGAGCGGAGAGTGGGAGCCGCGGCGCTGAGGAGACGCGGGGGTGAGTGGCCGCGGCGGCGGGGGGGGAGGCCGCGGCGGCGGCGGGGAGCCTCCCGGGGCCCGCGAGGCACCGGGGAAGGGCCCCGGCGGCGGCAGCGGGGGAAGCGGGACGGCAGGAAGAGGCGGTGGCGGGGCGGCGAGGCGGGGCCCGGGCACCGTCTCTGCCTTTGTTCGCGCCCCCCCTCCCCCCGACTGCGGCCCGTGAGGAGGCCGCTGCCCCCCTCCCCGTCGCCCCCTTCTCGTCTGACGCCCTCCTTTTCGGTGGGTTTGTGTCGGTCTCTCCCGTAGGACATGGCCGAGGTACCGCCGGGGCCTAGCAGCGTCCTCTCCCCGCAGGGGGACACGCTCTCCCCCTTCCCCGGAGGAGGAGGAGGAGGGGGGGCTGCTTCCTCCTCCTCTTCCACCTCCTCCGCTGCCGCCGCCGCCTGCACCGGGGCCCAGGACGAGGAGGCCGAAGAGGAGGAGGAAGAGGAGGGACCCGCGGGCGGACGGGAGCAGCAGCAGCGAGGAGGAGGAGGCAGCGACGGCGGCAAGGGGGGGCCGCAGCAGCACCGCCTCCACCACCACCACCACCATCCCCCGCACCACAACCACCAGCTCAACGGCCTCATCAGCCCCGAGCTGCGGCACCTGCGGGCCTCCCTCAAGAGCAAGATCCTCAGCTCGGAGGCAGGGGCAGCCCCCGAGGGGCTGGAGAACAAGCGAGCCAGCAAAACAATGGGCTCCGGACAGCAGCAGCAGCCGTCGCCCCCGACCACAGCACCGTGCTCGTCCCCCCTTACCAACCACCTCCCTGCCCAGGGAAGGACTGCACCCTCTCCTCCTCCTTCTCCCCCAGCAGCAGCAGCAACAGGGGACAGGAGCCAGCCTGCTGCCACTACAACTGCTGCTAAGACTGCAGCCCGCAATGGACTGGCAGGAGGGACTGGCTTGGAGGAGGAAGAGCAGGAGGAGGGGGATGAAGGAGGGGAGGAGGAGGAGTCCTTGCTGCTACTCTCCAGGTCCTTAGCAGCAGCTTGCAGTTTGAAAGGCTCGGGAACGGACTCTCAGCCCGAGGAGGACCTAACGATACGATACGTCCGATATGAGTCAGAGCTGCAGATGCCCGATATCATGAGACTGATCACCAAAGATCTGTCTGAACCCTACTCCATTTACACATATAGGTATTTTATCCACAACTGGCCACAACTTTGCTTTTTGGTAAGTGCCAGAGGGGGCAGGGAGGGCAGGAATTGGGAGTGGTTTGGGGCTGGGGAGGAGAGGATTACAGGATTCAAATTTGTGGAAATGCTTCTAATAATCTTATTGTGAATGAGCTTTTTTGGAAATACCTGTCTTCCTAATGAAGTTCCCTCGTGACCCATGCATGTATGAGCAAAGCATATGCTTGAAGTTCCTACTTCATTAATAGATGTTTTAAGTGGTGGGGAAAGGGTTTGAGCGCAGGGCTAGCATCCAGGAATCCAAGGCTTCTAATCTTGGTTTTGACATTGACTTTTATGACCTTTGGTAGCTCGTTTTATCGTTCTGTCTCACTTCCTAGGTTTGTGTTTCAAAAGGAGAGTACTTAGTCCACTAGTGTCTTACAAGTGCTTGGTAGTTCTTGCACGCTGGTTTTAAAACAGACTGCAGCACGGCCAGCCCATAAATGTTAAGTGTTACATGGAGAGGCACTGTTTGTTAAAAGGTTTTGTAGACTTTTTGGTCTACTAGCTTTGGGAATGTCAGCTGTATTGCTTCTTCCAGGTGTGATAGTGTATGCAGCATGCCGAAATTCTCGTGCTGTACTAACGATGTGTTTAGTTTTATATTCTTCCTACTGCACTATTGAAAAGATTCATTTAGCTGTCATCCTGTCTTTCCAAATGTTCAGCTCTTCTTATGGGAGAACTCGTGTGTCAGCTGAAAAACATGCTTTTTAGGATGCTAATCTGTCCACAGGTGTATGAAAGTGAGCGTCAGTTGGCCTGAGGGGTACACATGCACAGTGGGAGCTCAGCTGCGTTTGATTTACCCGTAGGAAAACTCCCGTCTGCAAAACACGTTTGTGGGAGTGTATGGCACTTCTTTGCTAAAGTAAATGATGAGTTCTTCTCTCTTGATGTTTTAATCAAGGCTGGGCGCCTCTCTGAAAGGAATGATTTAGCCAGAACCAAGACACCCTTCAGTTTAGGAGGATCTCTGTAAAATTTTAGTGGAATATGAGTACAGGAGGTGAGGCTAATGGAATCCATCTGGCTTTAAACTTCCTGAATGTTCTTGGTTTAGGGTCTGGTATAATTTATAGCAGGATTTATATGATTTATAGGAGGATTTTCAGAGCTGTGCCTCTTAAAACCCTGAAGAGGGAATACAGTAGGATTATAGGAAGTTGAGCAAACGATTACCTTCTGGAACAAAATAGAAATACGAAAAATATTTGAAAACATTGTTCGATGCAAAGTCATGTTTGCCATTATAAGGATGCTGATCAGAACAGAATGGTATTTTTCAAGCACTGAGCTATGTGTGTGACTAATTTACCTCGCACTGGAAAGAAGTGCTTGTGAACCACAGATGTCCCTGCTTTCAGCATCAAGTGTATCGTTAGTAATGCCAAGGTAACACTGGATACTCTTAGATCACAATGCATTTGTTTAGACTTTAAATCTCTATTTTTTTTTTTGTCAGGGAATAACTTGAGAATTTTGTTATGAAAAGAGCAATGGCACGTTGTTTGACAGAGCACTAAAACAGATGATTTCAAATATTTGTTTTTAACAAGCGCAGTCAAAGAGTAAGATTATCACTCAAGGAAAAGAAAGTTTCTTAGGTTTATTTTGTAGTGACAGCTTCTTTTTTTAATAGCCTTGAAGAGTCAACAAAACTTTCCTTGAACTCAGTGTATTTGCCATTTTTTTGAAGGGTGAAACAATGTAGAGTACATAAAACTAGAGAAGAGTATGTGGCTACGAATGTCTAAAACTGTTAGCACATTGTTATCTACCTTATAATTTGAAAGCTTTTGCAGTATGTTATGTCAAATTTGATGGTTTTTTTTTTTGTGACTGGCTTTAGTATTTTCAAGGTTTGTTTTTCAGAAGTTGTCTTGAAGCCTTTCTGTTCTAAAAAATTTAATTTGTTCCTGCAGTTAATGGATTCCTGAACTACTTTTATCTCGTAAGTCTTTTTAAAATATATATCTTCAGTCAGGGACTGCATATTCCAATTAGCAAGAACAGTGTCAGGGTGGTGAACAGAAGCATAGTGCCTGACCTCGTCTTTAATGCCTTGTGGCCTCACACCCTCCTGGTTTCAGGTTTTGTTTTGGTTTTGATTGGTCTTGGCGAGAGAGATTAGACTGAAGTTTGATTGTTTTAGAAAAACTATCTGTAGGGGTTCAATCAATTCCTTTACTGAATTTTGCCATCACCATTTTCTAAAATGGTCCAATGCACGCTCACCTGTCTTCATTGCACTGTCTTGAGCTCCTTTCCCTTTCTCAGTGTGTGAGGGGAAAGTACTAGCACCATTTAAATTTGAATGGGATGTGTGTTTTCTGTGAATGATCAGCGATTGTCCCCTGCTGTATTTATTCAGTAAGCCATCTTAAACACCATAATTTTGCTTTCTAGCATTTTGGATACCTGAAAGTGCAGACCTGTTTTCTGGAGGCTTTATTAACGTTATACCTGACAACGATTATCTCGTGGATTTGAAACTTGCTGAGTTTTGGCTTGACCTTCCCAAGGTGCACCATTGCTCTAATGACTAGTGCAACCAAAAGGGCTGCTGCTTACTTTTCCATTTTGTTCAACACAAGAAGAACATGAAGCTGCTGGAACGAGTCCAGAGGAGGCCACAAAGATGATCCGAGGGCTGGAGCACCTCTGCTATGAAGACAGGCTGAGAGAGTTGGGGCTGTTCAGCCTGGAGAAGAGAAGGCTCCGGGGTGATCTTATCGCAGCGTTCCAGTACCTAAAGGGGCTACAGGAAAGCTGGAGAGGGACTTTTTACAAGGGCGTGTAGTGATAGGACAAAGGGCGGTGGCTTTAAACTGAAAGAGGGGAGATTTCAATTAGATATAAGGAAGAAATTCTTCCCTCTGAGGGTGGTGAGGCACTGGAACAGGTTGCCCAGGGAAGTTGTAGATGCCCCATCCCTGGCAGTGTTCAAGGCCGGGTTGGATGAAGCTTTGGGCAACCTGGTGTAGTGGAGGGTTTCCCTGCCCATGGCAGGGAGGTTGGAACTGGATGATCTTTGAGGTCCCTTCCAACCCTAACCATTCTGTGAACTACTTCTTCCAGGCTTGTGCCAACCCTTGTGTTTCTCTGATTTGGGAAGCTGAGATAGTCCTCCCACCGCCACCACCACATATATATGTATGTGTGTGTTTGTTTTAGAGCCAGGTTTCTGTTGGTTTAAGGCTCCAAACATGTTCATAGTAGGATGTCGCAGACACTGGTGTTGGTGCCAGGGAAGAGGTGAGAATGCACAGCTGGAAGGAAGGCATAGGACCAATCCTAACCAGTCACTAGTGTGGTTTTGCTGTATAAAACCACTTCCTGACTGTACACTTAAAAAATAAGTTCATATTCCACTTTAAAAGGACCTGGAGATGCTAGGAATCTTCAGAACCTCTTCATTTTAAAGTCATTAATCTGTGTAACTGTCTTCCTGACTTGAGGGGTGACCAGTTGAGAATAGTCGACCAGTTGTGTTGCACTGCAGCATTATCTGGCTGAGCTGTTGCAAGGTAATAACCGTCTGCTCCACGGTCTGCAGCTGCCTGCTTCAACTCAGGTGTCACCTGGCTTTGGAAGAGCAGGTTTGCACAGTGCTAGGTGTGGAAGCCCTGTAAATGCCTGGGTTTTACCTATTCCCAGGAGCTCTGTCAGCCCAATTTCTCTTCAAATGACCCATGGTAGCCACGCCTCTGTCAAAAAACGACAGAGGGACGGGTTATCTTTTGTTTCATGTGAAGCATTTCTAAGCATCACTACAGCTTTGTCCCCCTGTGGATTGTAAATGTGCTTTTGAAGTTGTAGCTTGCTTTTAAAGTGTTTTTGTGGCTTCTGCTCTTAGCAGTGTTAAAATCCTGAAACTTCCATTTAGAAGTGATGCATTAAATGTTTCAGAAAATTGTTTTCAAAATACTTTAGCGTGGGAGAGGTGAGCTTAGGAAACCTTGCTCTGTGCCAAAGTTTGGATAAGACGGGACGTAATAAAAGCAGAGTTCTGGCTGAGTGTTGTAACCTCTCCTGTAATTCACAATACTGCACCACTCATCTGCCTTTAAGAAAAGTCTGGAAAATCTGTGCTTTTATTGGGTTCTTAACTTTGCCACTAGCTATAGCAGCATTTATAGTTTAAACTTTCACAAGTTTAAGAATAACTTATTAATTTCATCTAAGTGGTTTATATGTGTTGTAAATCCTACATGACTGCAGTTAAGATCTTGTTTTATAATAATGTTTTGCCTTTTTTTAATTGGAAAAGGTTTTTTATTTTATTCAAGAGTCTAAGCGTACTTCACGTTGAAATTAAGACTTGTAAGACGTCAACCCTGTTTTTCAGTTGCGGAAAACTTGGGGCATAAAAGAAGAACCAGAAAAGTTAGGAAGCTGTCTGGGAAGTCTTCCTAGCCTCATGGCAGATGTAGGAAGAAATTCTGTAACATCCATTCGCGATTTGCAAACTCTCTCTGTATTCCAGTGTCCTCTTAGGAATGGTGGTGATTTCAGGTACAGGCTTGCTGTGCTGCTTCTCCGTGTCAGAGGCTTTGTGAAAACTTCAGTCCTTGCAGCATCTGAGTGCGTAACAACAGCCGGTGGAGTTATTCTGGCAGTGCCCTTGGACATGAGGGAGTTACTCGTGTCCAGTTTCACAGAGTGGAAACAGAGCAACTTAGTGATTCGCCCAGTATCATAAAGGGCTCTGGCTGAACTGCCAGCCTTTAGGTTAAAACCGTTAGCCTAAACGTATCCTCTGGTGGCATTCAGTGACATGATCGCTACCTGTAAGCTGAAGGAGTCATACAGAGCTGTTTCTGTGATACAGATTAGATTTAGATGAGATCTAAGGAAGAAATTTTTCACTTTGAGAGTAGTGAGGCACTGGAACAGGTTGCCCAGAGAAGTTGTGGCTGCCTCATCCCTGGAAGTGTTCAAGGCCAGGTTGGATGAGGCTTTGGGCAACCTGGTGTAGGTGTCCCTGCCCATGGCAGGGGGGTTGGAACTGGATGATCTTTGAGGTCCCTTCCGACCCAAACCGTTCTGTGGTTCTATGATTCTATACTTTGGGTTTTGGGGTATGTGCAGAAGGGAAGCTGTGTTGCAGTTTTGCGTTTGAATCACAAAATATTTCTCTGTCAGGGGCTAGTTGGTTGTTTTAATCGTCTTCAAATGGGAAGAACTGTCACACAATCTGGTTGTGAAATGCATATTCAGACTGTGGCTGACAGACTTAATGCCATCTTTGCTAATGAAATGAATGCCAATTGTTTAATTTTGTGAAAAGTAATGTGCTTACTGATTTACAGACGTTTCTGTTCTAACTCTTCCGGTAATACATGGTTGCAATATGAAGATTAAAACATTAAAATCTAGTTTGTTTTAAACATTTAAACTTATTCATAAGAACAAAGTTGATGCAAATATGGGATCTGAAGTCACGTATGTTAATCCTGCTAATGACTTACGATTGAAGTAAATCTTGTAGTACTCTGTGGGGTTTAGAATATTTAAGAGTAACTTGAGCTGAATTCTGTTAGTGGATGCTCGTATGCTTAGAAGTACTGTCATATACCTGAAAAAAAAACTTTAGCCCACGATTGTTTTTTCATAAATGGTGTTGTGTGGCAACTACTTTCTCTCTCCTCCCACTCTCCCTGTTTCAGTCTGTTTTGTTGTTTTTTTTTAATTTGCACAGTTTAGTCTTCTCCAGGGAATTAAATTACAAAGTTTTACTTCACATTTTAGGTTCATTGCCAGCTTTAGATAAGGTTGGAGAGAAGGAGAAAGGAGAGGAAAGGCAACAAAAAACCCTGAAATTGAGGTGGAAATAATGCAACACTACCTCTGTAAGTGGAACAATTATAGATTAACTGGCAGACTTACGTGCCTAAAGACAGAGAAATAGACTTAAGGATTTGGGGAACTGGTAGCAAGGTCATACTTTATTCAGCTCTCTAGCAACAGTGGTAAAACCGGTGGGTGTTTGCTTCTTTGATCACTGAAACAAAATTCTTTGCTGTTCATTTAGCGTTTTAAATATATGATTAATGAACATAGCTTTTCTGAAAAGTGCCCTAAACAAGAAAGAACACAGATATGCAATGTCTAGAATGTCACTGCTCTTGAAGTGTGTAAGGAAAAAAAAAATCTTAAAAATTCTCCACATGACTGTTATAATCAATGATTTGCACATGCACGTGTTCGCTTCAGGGCAAAGCATAACTATAACATGCTAGTTTGTGGTGTGCTCTTTTTTTTTTTAGTGAGGTATAAGATTACATCTGGGTACTCTGCGTAATTATAGCAATGTTATGAACAGTCTGTCTGATGATACCCTCTATTTAACTCCCTGGTTTTCTCAGGTCTGAGCTGAGATAGAAAACTCACTGTGAGCTGACACTTTGCATACACAGTTTTAAGTACAGCTTTGCTTTTCTATGGAGTGAACTATGTTTTAGAACGAATGAAAAACTGCTTAGAGGCTGTGTGTTTCAACCCATTTAGATCATGCTACAGGTTTTTTTAGAAACCACTTGTTTAGATTGTTCAGGGTTGTTCTTGGATACTGCTAAAAAAAATTCCTGCCAGATAGGCACTGGAACAGGCTGTCCAGAGAAGTTGTGGCTGCCCCATCCCTGGAAGTGTTCAAGGTCAGGCTGGATGAGGCTTTGAGCAACCTGGTGTAGTGGAGGGTTTCCCTGCCCATGGCAGGGGTGTTGGAACTAGATGATCTTTGAGGTCCCTTCCAACCCTAACCATTTGAGGTTTCTATGATTCTATAAAAACTTAGCAATAATTGTATTTGCATGGTGAGCTTAAACTATATTAAAAATGGTGTTAGGATAACGCTGTGTCATAGAGCTTTGAAACTGCATCTCATATGTTTTGGGCTGCTGCGTTTCACCTTTGATACAGCTCCTGGTTGGCAGCTAGCTTGGTTAATAACCCACTATCCAGGTAGAGAGGCTAGAAGACGTTATTCGTCCTGGGGGGAAAAAGCTGTGAGTATGATCTGCACGAATGAATCTTCTGCCTGTAGAGCCTTAGCCTGCAAGCTGTGTCCAAACAGTTCCGGTGGTGGGAGTATGTTCTATAGCCTTTGGAGGAGCGAGCGCTGGGTTCACAGGTGGGCTGCACTGAGGCCTGGCGAGTCCTTTTCGTTTGGTGTGTCTTGCTGTTGTAAATTTGGATTATCCAGAAGCGCTTGTGCTGGCACATGCTTGTGCCAATCATGTGCTGCAGTCCCGGTGTAGCCGCTGCTCTTGAGCTGAAGGCTGGTTCCCCCCTGCAGATACAGGTCTGTCACAGTCTGTGGGTCCACTTAGACACCCATACGTACAATTTCGAGTTTCTTTTTATCTCTGTCTGTCTTTCCTGAATGAAGAGGAATTCATTCTCCCCTTGGATACTATCCCACTCTGCAGCATTATTCAGTTTTACTGCTGCAGGTTATAATGTCATCAGTCTCTCATGCTGCCTAATCCTTCGGTTAACATATGACTTAGTTTTTCATACACCCTTTCTCTAATATATTTCATGGCAAAATTTTGGTGAACACAGGGGTTGTGTAAGTGGCTTGATAAGTATTTGGGGAGGAGTTGGGTTCTTTTTTTTTTTTCTTTATATTTCAGAATAACTACATCTCCTTGACCATGCTTTTTTTGTGACAATACCGTTGGGATTAACTGTCAACACACAGCTCTTAACGAATGAAATCTTTGAACAGTTAAAATGTGTGAAATTAACTGTGCTTTCTTGTTTGTTCTTTGGGTGTCATGTGACTGAAAATGACAGTTTCTGAAGATTAAACGCAGCAACGTTTTTTGCTGATCCATTGTGGCCTTGACATTAAAACCAGACAGAAATTAAGCACCTTATCTATCACAGCCTTTGTACGTGAAAATTCAGATTACTATAAAACAGGAATGGACTTTTGCTCTGTGGCAGCCCATGTGAAAGGGTTATTTATGCCTTAACTTGATCTTGTCTTTTCTTTTTCTTTGGGTCCCCCCCCCCCCCTTTTCTATCACACGTGTTCTTGTCTGTAGACTTCACGGAATGGTTCTGTCCAGGACAATTCATTGATTGTTAATTGCCTGTAACTTTATTTGAGTGTAATAAAGAAGTAAGAGTCCTTTAATCTTATTTATACTTTTGGAGATGTTTTTAAAAATTATTTAATTACTTTTTTGTAGCTTTATGCAAACAAATTTTGTGTGACTGTTTCACTTAAAATGAACTGGTTTACTACTTTTGGCAGCACTGTAGATCACAAACTGAGAATTCCACGTGTATGTTTGTCTTTAAGGCCATGGTAGGTGAGGAGTGTGTAGGTGCCATCGTCTGCAAGCTGGATATGCACAAAAAGATGTTCCGCAGAGGTTATATAGCCATGTTAGCAGTGGATTCCAAATACAGAAGAAAAGGAATTGGTAAGAATAGCCTTTTTTGTTATTTCTTACTTAAAACCTGTAGTTGGGATAACTGTAGCTGTCATAAAGATTTAAGCTGAACTGAACTGAACTTGTAGATGTGGTGGTTTGTCTGTCATCCCTGCCTTACTTGACCACACAAGCTCCCCAGTGGCTTTTTTCTTTTGTTAAAATAACCTGAAATGCCCTATGAGATTTCCATCTAGGATACGATAAAGCTGAAAAGAAAGGCAGTCAGCAGTCCCTTACCTCTGCCTGTTACTGCTGTCAGATAACAACGGTGGGAATTGCTTTGTGGTTTTGTGTGTGCCCTCATGACTCTATTTCTACATTATGTTCAGTCTGTCTTTTTTCAGTGAACTTATCCTCTGGCCTTCCCCTATCAATTATGCACATATTGCCCGTTGGGGAGAATGTATGTAGCTCACTGTTGTGTTAATAAGTGAAGAAAAATAGGTTTGTATTCCTGCTCAAATGACTGAAACAGAGATCTGTTTTGTTGGGAAGTTACAGGATAAAAGAAATGGCTCTTGGCAGGGAGTTTGCCCTCCCTTGTTGATCAATTTTGCCCCGATGAAGGAATGTTCATTCTAACACCGGTTCTCCTAGCTGACTTAATTAAAGATCTGTTCTTATGGAACTTATTTTTTTTTGTGTCGGTTATTGTGAAATTACATTTTGTAACATTTTTATTTTAAAATGTAGGCATCAACTTTGAAGGCTAGAAATGTGCTTCACCGCTCATTCACACTGAACAGCTCAACTTTCATGATTAAAGACAGAAAGTTACTTGCAATCCAAAAATACAGTGATATATTGCAGAATGGTACCATTGTGTGTGTTCTCCTCTTAAAAAAAAAAACCAAAAAACCCACTACCAAAACCCTTCAAAAAACTTGAAGCACTACGTATTATCATGACTATTCAAGCATGTGCTTTTTTTTTTTTAATTCAGTGCAATTCTGAAGCCATTGTTGGTTTCTGTAGTGGAGCAGAGGGAAGAGGATACTGAGAAATCACTGTCTCTCCTTCCCTTTTAGCTGAGTCATGAAGGAGCCTGCCATAATTTAATTGCAGGTGCTTGGATTCATAAGTAAATAAGAACTAATGCTGTTATGATGAAGATCTCTGCAAGGTTTTTCCCTTGCTTTAGTCAGTTCATCATTTTAGAATTGCATAAACAGAATTTATATTTAAAGCCCTGCTTACTTTAGCATTATGTATGTTGACTTTCCTACACTTGCCACCTTGCTTTTTCCCAAAGTACGCTGTTAATCTGAAGATTTGTTCGAAATGTAGTACAGTTTTGTCATACGTTCAGTGAAAATTAAAGCTTTGAGAATCCTTTAAAACATTCTCTAGATTCCTTTGGGCTTTTTTTTCCTTTTCCTTAGCCTTCTTATGGAAGTGAGATTTATGCAATTTCATTGAACAGCAGTTTTTTCCACTAATAACTTTGAAATCAACTTTCAATTTCACCCCAATTCTACAGACAGGTAGGGATATGACATTTGTAGAACTGTTGTGAAATAGATGAAAAATAATGATAAAGAATTAAATGAATGCTTGACCAAGGGGAGGGGACGGGCTTCAACCATGTTACTAGATACTAGCAAATCCAAATGGGAGCAAGCCACAAGAAAAGTGGTTTCATAAGTTCTGTTACTAATAGAAGTATTTGTTTTAGTAAGAGGAAATTCCCTTGGAAGATGAATGTCCTTCAAGTACGTGCCAGCAGATTTTGACTTTAAATGCAACAAAAAGGAATGAATCACATCTTGGAAGGCTATATATAACACGATGTTAAACATAGAAGCCTGTTTCTAATATCCTTGTGTTAGAAGAATCTTGCGCTCAAGCTGAGTCTCTGGATAACTTTATGGATTATTTTGATGTTCAAACTTGAGACTGCAACTTGACTGCAACTTCTTGTTTCTTTTTTCTTTCTTTCTTTCTTTCCTCCCTGCTTGCCCCAGGTGTCGTGTCGTGTAGGTAGCACACACGTTAGTCATACATAAACTAGCATCTTTTTGTGTTGCAACTCTGACACTTACTGAAATCTGTATTTCAGGTACAAACTTGGTTAAGAAAGCTATTTATGCTATGGTTGAAGGAGATTGTGATGAGGTAAGATTTTATAATCCAAAACTTTCCTAATGTAAACGGTTTGCATTCTCCTTTATGTGGATTCATTTCACAGGTTTTTCTTCCACAGGACTTTTTTTTAGGTGGGGAGTGGGTTGGTAAGAAGCTATTCCTTTTTTAATAAAGGGAAAAATAACCTCAGAGAAACGCATGGCACAAATAGGAGAAGGATTTTCTAATTTTGTTCTAAGGGCTCAAAATCAGTGAGTGCTTCAGGTTTTGTTTTACTTGGTGAAGCTGCCTCAGCCTTCGGTCACAGGCACATTTTCCTCCGAAGACTCTAAGGTGGTACTGACCAGTATAACTTTCATGTTTCGTGTAATGCTTGCATACTTTCAAAGTACCCAGAGATACTGGAACGGTTTGTGCTGTGGTATTGCAGAATAAGGTTTTATCACAGCAGGTTGTCAGGCTGTCGTGACAGTGCATAGCTGTAGTACATCTGACTAACAGAACTCTCATCATTTAGCTTGTCAACGAAAACTTGGAAGGAAACTGACTGAATCAAACTTTCTCTGGCCTATATGTTATTAGTCTTTCCTTTTACCAGATTACTGTTCCTACTTTTTTTTTTTTTTTAAGTATAGAAAGGAACTAACTATCTTTATATGCCATATTTAACTTGCAAGGAACTCTCCCTGTATCCATCCTTTTTAATCCAATTATCTGTCCCTTTAATTTTCATCTGCTTGGTACAATGCAGTTGTTAGCTTGTTGCTGATACACGAGCGCTGTGTCATTTCAGCGTGTCATAGTTAATGATCCTTTGATCTCTCTGTTATCTCGTTTCAACTGCTCCCTCAATTGTCCTCCTGCAGTGTGGCGAAGGTTCTTATGCAAAATTACAACCTGTGTCGCAGGACTCCTGGCACGTTTATTCTTCTGCTTGTGTTACACCTCTTGCAGCATCCTTGCATGTGTTCTGACTTCGTTCATTGTTTGAGATATTTATTCTTCCCTTCACATTCCTTCATGTCTCTGCTTACTGGTGTCTTCCCCCTCCTCCCCCTTTATAATTTACGTTGTGCTCAGGCAGCGTAGTGCAATCTGATAGTTCTGCAATTCTTTTAAGTTCTGTGTTTTGGCTTGTTGCTTCTTTCATCATATGCAATATGCTTTGCTCTAATCTGTTTTACTGCTTGCTACATTGAACTAATCCAGAAAAGTTTTGTTTGTTTGTCTTTGCCACTGCTAGAGTATTCAAGATTTAAAAAAAAATAAAATAATTGAGGAATAGTATCACACTGTTCACATCACAGTTGGGGAATTGAGATGCAGAGAAGTGAAGTGAATTGCCTGTTGTTGTCAGAGAGTCAATACTGGCTATTTCTACTCCAGCTACCATAGTTGCAACAGTTACCAATGATTTACAAGTGTATGTACTACTTGTCATGTAACTTCATTTCTAAATCAGACTGGCTAACAGGTATATGCATAATGATCTCTGCCGTGTCTTTCATTTTTTTCCTCCTACTGTAATACTAGTCCAAATACTAGTCCAAGAGTCCTTCTTGCTGTTTTTTATCTTTGTGCAAATGAAATAAATGTGATAAGGATTGCAGGCTAGTCTGCAGTGAGACCTCGTTAAGTCTTAGTCACAGATTTTCATCCATGGTGTTGTTTGAACGCTCTGTAGGAAGTGCAGAGGACATCTTTGGAGACTGTTGCTATCCCTCTTTAATCCAACATGCTACAGTTCAAGCTCCTTGAAGCTGTGCTGGAGGGGTGCAGGCATGTTCCATTTCCAGTTTGGAAACTGTGTAACTGTTTGTGGGATGATGATTCTGAGCTAATTATGCCCTGCTTCCTGGGGGCTTTTGTATCAGCTGAGCCTTGTGCTGGCACGGAATTTTGAAACAAGATCTTATTACGCTTGGGCAATGTGGAGCGCAAGCAGAGTAAATTTCTGACTTTCTACACTGGTCAGCAGAGGTATACCCACACTTGTGCGATATGTTTATGTCGTTCAGGTATGTATGTATATACAGGATATCTACAGCCAAATAGCCAATGTTTTCTGCTTTTCTACCAAGTGTAGGTTTCTTCCAGATACACATGGTACAAAATAACGATGTTGTCAAACCGCTATGCGGTACAAGTAACCGAGTTTCCAGTCATGGCCAGAATTTGAAAAATCCAACTCTCCACCCATTAAAAGCTCTGTCAGACAGAGCCAAGACACGTACCCTCACCAGTTTTTCCAGCAGTTGTTGGGAGAATAGTTTCTGGCTGTCTGATTGATGCCTAGAGCTGATCAAACATGAAGTAGTGCATCACAGTAATTTGTCTTTGTGAGGTGTGTAAATAGTTTCATCATTTCTGCTGCTCTTAAGCTATTTTTCTACATCCCTTAATAAAATCAGAGGCATGCTGAAAATAAAAAGATGCTGCTACTTGATATAAGATGAACTGCGATGCAAAAAAAAAAAAAAGCTGTTTTTTGAAACTTGCTTGGAATAAGATTAAACACATGAATATGCAGCTGTGGGTGTCGTGAAAAATTTCCAAAGGCAATTTTTGGAAACTCTTCCCTTCAATCTAATTATGGAATAGATGCAGTAAATGTACTTAATTTTAATAACTTATGGCATATAATCTGATAAATGCTTTGTTCAGGATGTTACTTTTTGAAGTACTGTAGATTGGACTTCTGAGGTATCAACGTCGAGTCCTGAAAAATAAAGGATTTATACAACACCATAGATGAAAATCTTGAAAAAATCACTATTGATGTGCGGACATTTCAAAGTGTGCTGCAATATTTTGGTGATTAAGGACTTTTTTTTTTTTTTTTTCCTGTAAGCTAATTTATTGGGAATAAAGTAAGCCAGGCCTATGCAGAAAGTGATTTACAGCGCAAGCTTCTGTGGTCAGTCAGCTGCCTAAGACGTAGCTTATGCTATATGCCGTGCTTCAAAGCTGAGAGACAATGTCCTTCCAGCCAGGGGTTGTTTCCTGACTTGAGGAAGCTGTGAGTAAGTGAAGAAGTGAATTGGCTGGGGTGGAATCTGTGTGAAGGGGAGGAGATGGCTGTGAAGCTGGCCGTGGCCTGTATTAGAATAGAAACGAGGGAAGTGATCAGATGTTGGGGGCGGGTGGTTGAACTGGAAATAACCTTCAAGCCTGAAGAAAGTACTCAACAGCATGCTTTGAGCTGGAGTGTCTGCATATAACAGTACAAAACTTGAGGGATCTTTGATTTTTTTTAAATTTATCTATTTTTTTACCTCGCTGACTTTCTCAAGCATTTGATGTTAACGAATTCTAATATTTGGGGTAGTGAACTGAAGGTTTTCAAGGTTATAATGGGGTGAGTTTCCAGTAGGTGTCAAAGATTTAGAATAACTTTATGGGCTGGTTGCATAGAAAATGCGTACTATGGAAATAAATCAGGTGAAGGTGAATAGTTTTTCTCCCATCCTCAAAGTTTTGAATATAGTATTCTTCCAGTATAAAAAGGAAAGTATATGCTGACTTCAGCAAGTTGGGCATCTGGCTGCTTTTTGTACATTTGCTTAGTTTTTACTGACAAGCAATTTTCAAAAATTGTACTGCCTGAGACCTTCATGTGGAACTGTTACATTCCTAAATCACAATTAGGAAGGAGGAGTTGTTCATTCATATGTAGGTTTTCCATCTGTACTAAATGACTGTAAGTAATCTGCATACGATTCTTTCGCTTCATATTACTGAAATAACGTCCCGTGTAACTGGCAACTAATCAAAATGAGACGCTAGTGAGTGAGAGTTTCAGGAGCTTTTTTAAGCAAAACGTAGAATGTGAAAAGGAGTTGCAAGTTCTCATAAGAATTTCCATTGAAACTTTAGAGAGATTTAAAGTGAGGTTTTCTGACCACACTAGTAGATGTGTCATTTTAAGTCAGTACCACACTTGTAAAAATTAAATGTATATTTTCATATAATCCTGTTATGAAATTCTCAAACTATTGACATCTTACCTTTTTCTTCATCTACAAATCATCTATTGTGGTGTTATATTTTGGGTACTATCTTTCATTAAAAGTGAAAGCAGTTCACTGGTTAAGGACACTGGAGAATCACCCGTAACTGGAGTCTGATATGCCAGATTTACAAGTAAGAGTAGCAGCCTCTTCTGTGGGTGCTGAGAGAGCACTTTCTTTGCTTGCGCGTTTGGTTTGGCTGTCTTCATTCTGTGACTTGATTTCTAAACTCGAGTTTGTTCAGAGTTTGAACTGAAGCAGCAGGAAAGCTTGACCTCTCCGTTTTTCTTCAGTTTAGGAATAAATTCTAGCTATGAAAATGCAATGACAAGAAATATTGCACTCCCTTCTGACTGTAGAAGATTTCTTGCTTGTAAACCCAGTTAAAATTAGAGCGTTGAGATAAAATGTTAAATTTATGAAATTTAAGACATGAGAGAAAATAACAGCCTTCAGAAGGTTGCAACTTGTGCAGGAAATGCTGTTAAATGCAATCAGACCTCTCCTGGTCTCCAGGTGAGGATGTGATTGTGGTATTGGACAATTTAACAGGCATATGAGTACAACAAAATAGACCCTATGAAACCAGAAATAAATGTAATGGTTGAAGGTTTGCAGCTTGATTGAAAATCTCACACAGGAAGAGATTAATTCTTCACAAAACGAAGCTAAATTTGGATAAAATATGACTGTGTTTCCTTTTTAGGTAATAGAAGTGTGTCTTTAGCCCTTTGAGATCAATGCAATTATGTTGAGATCAGGGAATTATTTTTTATTGTGCTGAGTCTTCCTTGGAAATACCAGAGCAAATCTCTTGCGTTTGCTTTCAAGATGAGCATTCACTCAGGTAGTGGGATTCCAACAAACCTGAATTTCCACATTTAACCACTCCCTTAAATTTAGTGATCTGCAGCGTTGGAAGTCTTTTAGCACAGTAAGATGTGCAAGCGTGCAGTTGGATACAGGCTTGTTCTATCCCTCTGCCAGGTTGCTAAACGTTTACGAGAGGGAATGCCGTTTGTAGCTGGAGTCCAAATAATAGTCTCCTGCACTGTGGATTTACGTGGATCACATTTCCTCTTCGGCGTAATGCTTTGTTTTAATTTGAATTAAGAAGCTGTACAAGATGCTTCATTGTGTAGAAGACAGCACTCTTCAGGGAAACTGTTACACGTCGATAATTTGTTTTAAATTAATAGTTATCCATCTTAATGGATTAAGGATGTTAAAGGTACTCGACCAGGTCACAGGTTTGATAGCAGTATGCTGTGTGGTGCCAGCTAGAGAAATTCAATCTTTAATTCTTGCCATAAGACTAAGAATTGAATTAGGTTGTCTTAAGCATGCAGGTACAACAAACTGTCCTGCTGGAGTTTAAGAACTCTGACTATTAATATTTTAATGTGTGACTCTCTGTTCCTTTTCAGAAAATGAACTACTACTAAGTCTTGTTGTTCTTTGGGTAGTTAGCCAGAGGTTTACTGTTCTTTCGACACTCTTACACTGAGAAGCACAGGGAGAATTATCCATTGGAATGCAGTTAGAGCGACTTGAAACTTGAGTAATGGTCAAATATATACTTTAAATGGATTATTAAATCTTTTTGAAGGTGACCAGTCTAACTGCTGGCTGCCTCTCTCTATTATATTGACTTAGCCACTCCTCAGACTGCAGAAGACAAACCTGATGGAGCAAAAAAAAGGACAAATTTTCTACCAGGTTGCTCTTTGAAGTAGCTCAGCAGCAAGCCTAGTGAGCTGGCAGAAGTGGTGAGGGAGAATGGAAATGCAAGCCTGAAGGCAGCGGGGCCACAGGGTTCTTAAAGTAGATTGACTTAAACTGCTCTACAAATACGGACTAATATTTTGTTCCAGGTTTTAAGGGGGTGAGGGGATGTTAACCAGCTTTCCTGCTTTTTATTAGAGGAGAAGGGAGTCCTGGGTTTTGAGGTATATATTTCTGACGACACAGCGGGTTTATCAAATGCTGGTTTGGAAATAGCCATTAGTGGACTGAACACCAGCAGTGATCACTGGTGTGCTGCAGAAATTACTTGGGCTGTCTTTTCATTATATGGTCTTTCTGCGGCGTCCATCAGCTCTTGGTTACATGTCATGGGACTGTATGTAGTCTGGTCAGCCTGTGTTCTTGCACAGCTGCAATCTGTCCTTGATAGTAGAATCCTTAAATAATTGAGTTGGACAACAGTAAAGAGGTAAAACGAGTTTTTATCCTTTGGAGTGGGTGCACAGCTTGCTAGGTATGGCAGAGATCTGCTCGGTGCGATTGGAGAAAAGAAAGGAAAAGAATTCAGAGGGACCTACTTCAGCAGTTTAGTATTTAACTTCTTCTTAACGCTAGTGTAGATTTTTGCCTGTACTCAAAGCTTGTAAGATAATTTTGAGTCTTTGCTTATTTTGGACTACATTTACACTTAGGTTTGGTCTGAGCTTTTTATGGCAGGTCTTCCCGCAACTGGGATCTTATCAACACGGGGAAAAAGATGGAAAAAACCTGCTCTTTCTTCCTGGTGTGCACTCTGGTTTGAGTTGGGGGTGCTTGTGTTGAGCACAAATATTCGTTGCAAATGCCGAGTCCAACAACAAATTGTACAATGATGGAGCTTGTATCTAGGTCTAAATCTGTCCTATTAGAGGTCAAAGATGTTAAATGACTAAACAAAACTTCACGTGCCAAGTTCTTGTGACATGCAGGAGTTCAGTTGCTCATTCAGAATGAAAAGTTTGTTTCGGACCCTGACCTGTTTCGTAGGTTGTTTTTTGGTTTGGTTTGTTGTTTGGGGTTTTTTTGGGGGGTGTTAGTGGCAGGGTTTTTTTTGTTCGTGGTTGTTTTTTTTTTTTACCCTAGCTATTAGGTAATGAGTTGAAATACTGTTCACAGTGAAGAAGTAAAATCTTGATATCAATGAAACTTCCTTACGATGACAATTGTTGATTAACTGCTAGCTTTTATTTAATGGGGGAACGGAGGGGATTTGCTTGAATAAGTCAAGAAAAAATGAGCTCCGCTTATTGCTAATAAGTGAATGTTTAAATGCAAACTTTGAAATTGTTTCAGTAGTCATGTAATTGCAACTATGTTTCTAATATATGCTTTTCTCCTTTTTTTTGTTTTCCTCCCTAAAGGTGGTGTTGGAAACAGAAATCACAAATAAGTCTGCTTTGAAACTTTATGAAAACCTTGGTTTTGTGCGAGACAAGAGGCTGTTCAGATACTATTTAAACGGAGTCGATGCACTGCGTCTTAAACTGTGGCTGCGTTAAAAGAAACCATCACATCAAGCAACTGACGTCCCAGCAGCGCAGAGTTGTCCTTTGCATGCAATGCAATTTGTACAAAATTGCTTTGCAGGTGGACTTAGTGATTTCCATGCAGCTCTTTCTGTCAGTGTCTCATTGAGTGTCGCACATGTTTGTTGCACTTTGGCATGGCGCGTTTGTTCAGAATTAAACCCGATCGTTTCAGCCCGCGAGTTCTTTTGGTACCAGCGAGATGTGCCAGTCGATAGCCAAGATAAGTTCGTTCATTTGCAAGTCTGCTGACTGTATGACATACACAGTGAACCAGTATGTGGGACGCCACTTCCGGTTCCAGAAAAAAAAAGCCAATGTAGATTGTAAAAATTCTATAAGTATACTAACATTTCATACGAAAATTGCCATAGTTTTCTGGAAAAAGGCTTCAATTTTAGGTTTTATTTTTCAATATCGAATTTTCCATTCTTGAATATTGGTACCTCAGTGATTAGTGAATGAAAAATGTATTGTAGGGTGGGGTGTGTGTTACAATGAGTAACAGTAACAATTAAATTGCGTCTGCCAGTGCCTGTATAGATAAGTATATTTGTCTTCACCTCTCAGTTTGGAGTGCATGCTTTTATTCTTTTACTTTCTTCAATTGTCTTAGCAAGAAAATTTCTGCTTTTATTTAAATTCTGGATTTGATAATAAATTATTTCAGATTTTTATAATTTGGATACTTCTCCCAAACGAGGGTTTGCAAGGCCCTTCTTTTCTTATAGCAAGAAGTGTAAGCTATTTTGAAAACCTTGAGTAGCTGCTAAAAGAGAACCTGATGTCACCAGTAAATCTCTGCTGGTTTTGGATGCACTTTTTTCATTAAAAGAGTGAGGGACTTTTAAAAGAAGATATAGAAAATTAATGTAAATTGGTATGATTTTATTTAATCAAAATTATTGCTAGAAGCTCTGAAAAACAGCTATTTTAAGATAGTTGGAACAATTTTTTTTCCAGATTCAGATTGCTTTGCTTCAGTGTTCTAAAATGCCTCCATCTTTGGTTCTTGGTCTTGGAAATAAATTTCAAGGTGTATCGTATCCATTTTTAGCTGCTCTCATTTTCTCTAAACTTACATGAGCTAAATTATTGGGGGAATTTTTCCCCTTCAAAATCAAAGCAGCGGGGAAGGACTTCTTTCTCTCTCTCTTTCTCTTTCTCGCATTCACTCTTGCTCTGTTTTTCTCTTTTTTTTATTTTTCCTTTCTTTAATTGGGCTTACATAGGTTTTGCCAATACCCATCAATTTTTTCAGTAATTAACAGTGTCTAGGCTTTCTTGTTCAGTGTGATTATATAGCCCAGTTCTATCAATCAGTTGGGTTTTTTTTCACTTTGGAAAAAAGGTATTAGTTGACTTGTGGAAGCACCTATGTAATCTGTGAAAAGGATGAACTCTCAGTGAATCCGCTCTTCGATAGTCGAGCGCACTCTTCAGATTTGCCTTACTATACTTCTTTTTTTTTTCCCTTTTTTTTAAGTGTTTGGTTTGAGTCATGGGGTTTGTTTGGTTGTTTTTTTTTTTGGCTAATTACTGTGCATTTAAAAGCAAAAACAACAAAACCCCTACCTCCAGTAACATTTGGAAAAGAGCCCTGTGCAGGAAAACTGGATTTAAAGGAAAGCCTTATTTTGCACAGACCAATCGCACATGGTGATGGACGTTTCTTACCATGTACAAATTATGAGTTGTATTTGAAAATAAAGATTTTTAATGGAAATTGGCCCTTCTGAGTTTTCTGCTTGTAGTCACCATCTGTGCTTTTGAGGGGTTTGTTCCCCTCAGTAAAGAAAACTCATCTTTAAAACAATGCCCAAGTCTGTTACGCACAGAACATGTTGGAGGTCAGAGTACAGCCTGTATCTTGCCACTTCTGCCTTGTGACACGCCGCAATCTTTTTGTTCACGTTATCCTGATCCCTCAGGTTTGCCAGTTTTTCTGGGCAGCTTTTCAGGAGATTTCGTTCGTAGTTAAGACTTAAGTGTTGGTAATGTTAAGTCAATCAAGAACGGATTTCTCTCAACCATGTTCTAGTGGTCCAGGACGTAGTGCGGAGGCAGATCAGGGAGGTTTCATTCCTTGTTAACAGCTGCCAGACTTGTATGGCAAACTGCAAACTAGGCTGCCTTGTGTGTCTGCTGATGTTTAAGAACCGAAAAGCCAGACAGGCAAGTTATCCGTTGGTTAATATTTAAGCTGTGGGTGTCTTCAGATTCAAAAGCCGACTTAGAAGTTAGCCCAAGTCACTTTTCACAGAGGCACTGCCAAAACTGTCGCTTCCCAGCAAACTTCAAATACAATTCTGTTTGTTTATCGTAAGAAGCAGCTGTCGCCATGCGCGTTCTGAAAATCCTGCGCAAAATAGGAGCACGTTTCTTTGAAAAGAGCACGTTGCCTGAAAGGTTCTGATGCTGCTGCCGTGTAACACGCAGTTCGCCACGGAAGGTACTCAAGCTGTGTGTGTTGGTTCCTATTAAAAGAAACAGATTTGTTCTCTGTGTTGCTTGGGATTTGGATATCAAGTGGGAAGTTCTGAATTTGCAAAGAGATGAAAACAGGTTTTCAAAAGACAACTAGGAATGAAAAGTTGGTTATTTCTCATGTCTGTCGCTAAAACACAGTCCTCTCCCCCTCGCCTTTTGCATTGACACATCTAACTAAGGCGTTGATCACTTTTGTGTTTAAATTTGCCCAAATGTTGCTCTTGGCTGCCATGTCGGTATGGATGTTTGCATTATATTGTTTTTTAAGAAATAATCAGGTTCATCACCTTCAAGAAAAGTAGGCATAATCTAATTGGCGTTGCGTAGTACGTCACAAACTATTTTTCAGGGCACTGCAAAACATTGCTAAAACCGAGTGCTATGTTAAAAATAATTTCAGGTCTTGTGTAACCATTGCAACCTAAATTGGAGTTCAGGTATCAGGTGGGCATCTATAAAAATATCAAGTGTATCTCAAAATACTGGACTGCTGTTTTGAGTGGATTATATTCTTCTGTCCCTTTATCCTTTTTGATGAGAACAAAAACAGTGGGGTTATGAAATGTACAAGCTGTCTAAATACAATGCAGTCAAATAAATGGTTGTTTATCTATTTCCTTTTGAATGGGAATGCTCCAATGATTATTTTACTTTGTCCACAAAACACAAATGCATGTGTATTCTTGAGAGAGAAACGGTGGGGAAAATTTTACAAGACAATTGTTTGTTGCTACTCGGTTTTCCTTTCCATGCCTTTGTTAGAAGCATCTCGAATAACATTTATATGAACTTCAGCTTCATAGCTACTCTAAAATGGATTTTTTTTTTTTCATGTCTATTAAGTTATGACTAACATAGCCATCCTGGACTAAGGGTGGGGGATTTTTATTGTTTGGGTTGTAGTAAGCAAGAGTTGAGAACTGCTTGCAAAGCTGAGAATGCTGTCTTAAAACTGTCCAGGGGAGCCTATGGATTTTGAAAATCCTGTGTGCTTTGTTCCCTCTACTACTACATTTAGGCTCCTAAAACTTTCTAAGAATTTGCCAGCAAGTGTTGTGTGTCTTTGGCCGTGTGTTTGCTAAGAGGTGTGCGGATGACTCAGTGGTAACCAATTTCAGCTGGAAATTGTTGGTCACGTGCCAGCAGCTCCGAGTCTTCTGTTCTTCCAGCTTCTTTTCTGATTCCTTACAGCTAGGCTATCTAATTATTAGAGTTCGTTGTGAATTAAGGCTTCACAGACATTTTACCCCTTCTTACGCTTCTTCCTATTTGTCCCAGTAGTGGGAACTGTTCTACGTAACTGGAAATTTCTTTCCACCTTCAGGAACTGGATGCCGAGTGTTGCATGTAAATTTTTACCTGGTCATAAACCAGTGACAGACAGCCCTGCTGATTTCTTTGCTCCTCCGGTTCCTCTAAGTATTAAATTATGTGACAAATACGGGTTAAATTATTTTTCCTTGTCTTACACCAGGGCTATACATACACTGCTGTGCATCTAGTTAGTATGCATGGGCTAAAATAGATTTGGAGAGGCCTGGGATTTCTTTTAATGTGAAATTATAAGAAGTGTTTTTCTCACAGATAGTCCAGACTATAGAAGACTGGTTCAGTGATATTTATTTATTTTTTTAGGAGCGAGCATTTTATGTGTTGCCCATCAATGCACACTCTAACAAATCTCTGATTTCTTTAAATGTGCAGCACAGAGGGATCCTGAGCTATGGCTCATATGGGGCAAAAAGAGATTATCTGTAGGTCTGCAGAAATGTTTTTGGTAAAGCAGCGGAGAATTTTCTCCTTCTATTGCTGTTCAACTCCTTGTAGGAAAGACAGGACTGTGACTACTCTTGATCGTTGATCTTCATTGTAAGATTCAAGGGTAAGGTGAAAAAAGAGTGGAATTCAAAGAGTTTAGAGTAGATGAGGTATTGATCTTCTTAACTTGATGTCCTCCACAGGAGGACAGTCCTCCTTCGATGTATTCTGTCTGAGCCCTTTGCAAAGGAAATTGTGGATGCCTGCAGTTTCTGTGGAGTCGAGGAGAGACTGAACAAATACTGGAAAGAGGGATCTGCTGAGAGGTGCCAAGTAGACAAACGGTATGAGGCTCAGGAAGCTGCCAGAGCTGAAAAGCCTCAACAGCTGGAAGACCACTGGACGAAGTGTCACCCACTACGTATGCTTGCCCCATCCTTCCTTTTCCCAGGACATCTCCCTGTGGCAACTGTTCCTGTATTCCCATTTTGTGGCCAATACTTGAGATGAGAGGCTGGACTGGATGGGCTCTGGTCTGAGCCAGGGTACCAGTGTAGGACAGTGCAATGCTCCCGCAGGGCAGGGAGCTGCCCAGCTCCCAGGGACCACTTTCCTCCTTCACAGGCAGTACAGGCTGAAAAGGCTCTTGATTTGTAGACTTTGGATCTGTGGCTCTGTAGGACAAGTGGCACTTTTGTTCCATAATATTCCTTTGCTTTAATGCAGCGCCAGGAAAGCTGCCCTGGGGATAATCAAGAGTTTTCTGTGCATTTTCCTACCGTGCCAGGGGTCTGTCCTCCTGTACAGTCAGAGATGAGTGCAATACCCTTTTAGAACTAAGAAGTGCTTTTTGACCTTGGATTTTTCTAAAATGTGCTTTGTTAAATGAGGATCAGTTCTTGCACCTTGCTAGGATCGCACGTGGTGTGACCCACTGCTGAAGTACAATTGTTTTCTTCCTTCACTGAACATCTGTTATCATTTAGAAAACACAGCTAAATAAAAAAAAATCCCTTCTGTCTCACTTCCAGCAATCCTTATTGATCTTTCTTCAGCTACATAAGACAGAGAAAAGGTCAAATCCAATTTATGATTTACGCTCCGCACAGTCCTCTGCCAAAGCGCGAGGGCAGGTCGCTGCGTGCTTTTGTCGTGGGTATTTGTGTTAGCAGAGGCCTTAGGTTGATGATTCCTTGATTTTAAGTGATTGAGCAGGAAATGAGAAGAGATTTTCTTGATTTTTAAAAAGACCTGAGTGAGAACAAAAATGTATTGAAAAGTTTTAATAAGACTTTTTCAGAAATTTTCAGGTCTCTGGGGGAACACACACCACCCCTCAGATTCAGGTTTTGTTAAATCTCAGTATTTCACTTCCCTTTAAGCAGGGATGGAGAATGATTTTCCAGCTTTTTAGCCGTTGCCTCGCAGGTGGCTGGAACACATAATCTCCAGGTGGGAGAGACAGATTTAAATTCCACCTCTGCATCCAGAGAAGTTCCATCCTGGACCTGAGAAATTCTCCAACAATCAAAACCCTGACCCCAAAGAGCAAGAAAAAAATTGTCCAAAATATTTTCTGAAATTTGATAGGTGTTCTTCCTATTTTTTTTCCACCAGCTAATGCCTTGAGTTGTGTTTTGTTTTGTGTTTTTTTGGTTTTTTTTAAAAAAAATTCAAAACCAGGAGAGATCATTTCTGCTTAAGTGAATGCTTCTTTCCAGGTGCTGGAGAGATGGAAACACTAATAAAGAGGAGGTAGTGGCTAAAGATGTGATATGGCAGCTTAATAGTAGTAGCTGGTTTCTGCTTTCTTTTTTCTATCTTGTAGTAAGACACAAACCAAAAAAAATGAAGCAGCAGGTGATAAAATACTAATAAAGATGAAATTTGGAAAAGTAGGTGACTGAGCAGCTTTGCTAGAGAAAGAAAGCTTTATGCAAAGCTAAAATTATTACTGGTATTATAAAGGAGGGGGCCAAAACTGTTAGCTGTGCAACCCCCTTCCACGTAGGACTTGGAAAATACATGTTCTGTCCACGTGAATGGGCTCCTTTCCACAAGTAATTCAGAGCAGACAGCTAATTGAACGCTCTCATGTTGCCACAGCTCCCTCCCAGGGGATGGTTGTGCTGGAAAAGGCTCTTAGTCTCAATCAAAATTAGTCTTTAATATTGGAAAGAACAAACAAATGAGCCCTCGGAGTTTGATGAAAGTGGTTGATGTGTCGCTTTTGAATTGCGCTAAGTGTGCTTCAGCCTCGTTGACTCCCAGCAGAAGGGCTTGCTGGAGGAGCTAATTATATGAAGAAGAAAACCAGCTGCTCTTCAGCCAAATTAGGGATGTCCTTCTTTCTCGCCTCCCTTCTCCACGCAGCGACATGCTGATCTAAGAGTCCTGCAGCTTTCCAGGGAATAAACGGCAGTTTCAGGTGCGCAAAGCCGCTTTCAGCCTAATGAAGGGCTTGCACTGTCCATGCCTGATGCTGCTGTTCGATACAATTTGCCAGAAAATGTGATGTTTATTTTTAGTTCACTCCCCCCCTTTTTTTTTTTTGCACTGATAACTTGTTCCAGGAACCTTTTGGTTTCCCAAGGCCTGAAGTGTCTCTCCTGTCCGGCACAGAGTGTGTTTTTGCAGCTCTAAACGGAGCTTGTTGGGGACGAGTGAGCTGGGCTGTCTGAAAATGTAAACAGCCTCCCAAAAGTAAATAAATTGGGAAGTGGTTCAAGCCGCAAATGGCAGGCAGAGTCTTTTTTTTTCTGCAAATAGCACAGATTTTTATCTTGCTATTGGAAAGTGACATTCAAAAAAAAAAAAAGCTCTCTTGGGGCTGGAAGAGAAGTTCTTCATTACAGAAAACAGGGCTGGATATGATTAAAAAGCGAAAGTGTTCTCCTTGGGGTTTTTTTTTGTTTTATTGAAGTGAAAATTGAAAAGGTGGCAATCTCTGGGCTGTCAGTGAACGGTTTTATATATATAAGCTGACAAATGGAATATGTAGAAGGCAGCTACCTAAGCACTACCTTGCACTGAGCACCTCGTGAAGGAGCTGCACGTCGTGGCTGCTATAGAGTCTCTGCATACTCAATCCTACGCATCTTCTCAAAACAGGACAAAAATAACATTTATCGAGACTTACAGCCTCAATGTTTTGACTTCGTCCATGGAGAAATAGCTTTTCTATCTCTTAACAGGAATTCTGTAGTTCTCTGTGAGATTGTTTTGCAGTAAACTCTGCGTTCTTGGAAAGTCCTTCGGAAGAAGTGCGCTCTGAAAACTTCTCCAGCGTCAGAATCCCAGGAACGTTTTGAAACCTACAGAAAGAACCCTTTTTCTTTCGCAGGTCCTGGAAGTGACTTCTGGGTTTTTTTTGCTCCCCAGCTAAAGAGCTTAGTAAATGCTTCCAAGCATAGAAATAAAAATCAAAGGTTTGGAAAAACATTTTTTTTTTTAAATCTTTTTAAAGATCTTTTGCCAGCTTCAGCCGTCTTCCGCTCCTGTTTGAGCTTTGCAAACTTTTAGTTTTCAGCCTGTTCTAACATGGAAAGAACATATTGCTGTGCGTAAGTTTTCTTTGGGAAATAGTTTCCAGGGAGATTTAAATTTCTTTAAGTTGCACGTTTCCGATCCTTGAAATTCAAAGATCATTTTTTGAGATTTCTTACAGTTGTAGCCAGCCTCAAAACTACCTTCTGTTGGTCTGCATCAGAAATCTAGCGGTACTGCTGGGGCTATCTTACACTGAGTTGCATCTAAAGCATTCCCTGCTGTCTTACGGTGCTTTTGGAAGCTCTCCCTGACTGCGCAGGGACAGCGTTCCTGCGAGTGAGACGGAGAACACCCACCCCACCTCATCCACCTGCAAAGTTGTGCGTTTACTTGGACACGGTTGGCATCAGACAACAGGTTTAGGGCAGGTTAGGAAAGAGCTGCTGTCGACGGATGGGGAGAAAAAGGGGAGACAGAGTCTGGGTGTGCTGGCATCCTTTGAGACAAACAAATTCTGGAAACCAGAACTGCTGCTTCTTCAGTGGTGAGTGCTGTCATCGTACCTGGGAGTGTGGGAATTGTTGGAGTCTCATTCATATGGGAAGCTTGGGATACACTGCAGGGGTGTGTTCTTAAGAAACCTGCAGTTTTCATCCTAGAATCACAGAATGGTTTGAGTTGGAAAGGACCTTCAAGATCATCTAGTTCCAGCCCCCCTGCCATGGGCAGGGAAACCCTCCTCTGCACCAGGTTGCTCACAGCCTCATCCAACCTGGCCTTGAACGCTTCCAGGGATGGGGCATCTACAGCTTCTCTGGGCAGCCTGTTCCAGTGTTTCAACACTCTCATTGTAAAAAATTTCTTCCTTAGATCTAATCAAATCCTCCCCTCTTTCAGTTTAAAGCCTTGTCCCTGTGGTTTGTTGTCTGCGCTTTGGTTTTCTCTGCATGAGAAAACGACTTCAACTAGCGTTACCCTGCTTAAAACACCGACTCATACGTTGGTGAGGGAAATGCAGGAAAAAACAGAAGGCAAGAATTTGGTTTGGGAGTTGCCCTTTGTTGGTGCTTAGTTATTACAGGAGCCTGATCTCAGGGTTTGTGCCAAAGCAGTTTTTGCTGGGACTTTGTGCAGCCACGGGGATTAATCCTTAAAGCTGGTCCTGACACAGGATGGGGCCTCTGACTCCTGTGACTCAGATGAGGCTGGGGGGTTAGACTGCCTCACTTCAAACACCGAATTTTTCTTTAAAATTAGGATTTTAGGGAAAAACAGTGAACCACAGTAAGTTACAGCCAACAGAACAGGAATAAAGCAAACCATCCTTTAGCGGTCACCTGAAATTGCAGCTCTGTCAGAAGCTGTCTCAGCCCGGGTAGCTCTCGAAGACCTTTCTGGAACAGGCAGTAGCTTTAGTTAATACTGTTGAAGCCCTGCTGCCCATCACAGCCATCCTGGCTGTAACCCTGTTTCGGGATGCTGCTACCCCTTACCCAGCACTGATAGCAGAAGGACCCCTGGCCGTGAAACTACGGCCACAGTCCCACCCCTGGGTATTTTAGCCATTTGCCTTATTTCTTGCCGTTGTCCAGCAAGAGGTTTCACTGGGGTGCCTGCAGACCCGGGTGGTGATGGTGTTGAAGCAGGAATGGGGAATAGGGTTGGTTTCAAAAGGTGGCATGAAAATAATCATAGAGTGGTTAGGGTTGGAAGGGACCTTCAAGATCATCTAGTTCCAACCCCCCTGCCATGGGCAGGGACACTCTTCACTACACCAGGTTGCCCAAAGCATCATCCAACCTGGCCTTGAACACCTCCAGGGATGGGGCAGCCACAACTTCTCTGGGCAACCTGGTCCAGTGCCTCACCACTCTCACAGTAGGAGCTAAATCTGCCCTCTTTCAGTTTAAAGCCATTGTCCCTTGCCCTATCACTACATACCCGTGTCCAAAGCCCCTCTCCAGCTTTCTTGTAGCCCTTTAGGTACTGGGAGGCTGCAATAAGATCGCCCCGGAGCCTTCTCTTCTCCAGACTGAACAACCCCAACTCTCTCAGCCTGTCTTCATAGTATAGGTGCTCCAGCCCTTGGACCTCCCCTCCATAGGAGAGGTGTTCCCCTCCCTCGACCTGCTGGCCCAGCTGCTTTGGATGCAGCCCAGGACACGGTTGGCTTTCTGGGCTGCCAGCGCACATTGCCGGCTCATGTTGAGCTTCTCATCAGCCAACAGCCCCAAGTCCTCCTCAGGGCTGCTCTCAGTCCATTCTCTGCCCAGCCTGTACTTGTGCTTGGGATTGGCCCGACCCGCGTGCAGGACCTTGCACTTGGTGTTATTAACCTTCATGAGGTTCTCACAGGCCCACCTCTCCAGCCTGTCCAGGTGCCTCTGGATGGCATCCCTTCCCTCCAGCGTGTCCGCCACACCACACAGCTTGGTGTCATTAGCAAACTTGCTGGGGGTGCACTCCATCCCACTGTTCATGTTGCTGACAAAAATGTTAAACAGCACCATTAAAAGTGTGTAAAGGTGAGTAAAAAGGAGTGTTTGGTGGGTTATTTTCACCATACGTGTATCAGGTGTGGATAAACATGCAGATCCTCTTAATGCAAAGCCAAATCTCCTTTAGAAATTTTTTTGTTTCCTAGTACACTTGAGAAGCTGAATTTCATCTCCAAAATTTGTGTACCACACTGCTGCCCTTACCTGGGCTGCTTACCCCTGTGCACACAGGGATTTAAACAGCCAACAAAAACTAAAACCACCTTTCCTAAACCCCAGGGTATGTGTAATTTAAATGGTGTTCACAGCCCACTTTTCCAAAGACTGGCCCAACTTGCTTAGAAATGAATAGAAAATTATTTTTTTTTTAATTTAGAGGCTAAGGGAATGTTGCAGTTCTCAGACACAGCACCGTGTGTTCACTGGTCTCCGACTGCTCGGCTCACTGCAGATGTGTGGGTGAATTTTCAAACTGTTCTTTATCGTGAGCTTGAATGTTTAATTTGGGTGATTTAGGCTTGTCTGGCTCCTCCAACCACCCGCTCACCGGCATTGGTTTGGCTGTAAACACCTGGATACAGGACTGGGGGGTTCAGACTTCTCCACGTCCTTGCTCTGAATTCAGGGTGGTCACTCAAAAATCTCAGGGTACGGACCCCGTAGGAAGGATTTCTCTTTTCAAAACAAACTTTTCGTTCAAAGTAGCCAGTTCTTGCTCCGTGTTTAACACCTGGGCACCTTTTAAAGACAAAACTGACTGCAATTCAAGATTTTTCCCCTTGTGAAAGGCTCTGTAAAGCTTCCAACCCCTTTTCAGTCTGCTGGCTCCCATGACTGTGCCCCACATCGCTCTTTATCTAGTTCAACAAGTATTACCAGGCTGCTTCCCAAAGATCTGGAGTATCTACGATGCGTCTGAATTCTGCTGGGAGTCTGCTCCGCCGCTGCCTGCACCATCCAGCTCCTATGCATTAGGCGAATAATCTGCAGCGGTTTGGGCTGGCTGGCATGACTTGATAAGAGCTTTACATAGAAAGGAGGCAAGAGAAGGTTGGGATACACAGGTCTGATCTCTCTGCTTGGTTTTTAATAGGAAATAAGAGGAAAAGCAGGTAGACAAGGCTGTTCTGGTGGATAAAGCAGTACCATAGGGCGGAAGATAGAGAGCAAGGATGCATAAATCCCATATTTGTATGTGCTTTACACGCTAGAGTTACACCAAACCTGGTTAAATAGATTCTTCCTTGCCAGTAAGCGCTTGGTTACCCACCCCTCAAATTATCCCGCAGGGGTGGGGAAAAGGGAGAGGGATGGGGAGCGACTGGGAGAAGAAGGCGGCAGCAATGAGAAACCAGAGTTGTGGAGCTGATGAACTGTCTCCTGTGCATGGAGCTTGGAGCTCTGGCTGGTTTGCAGGGGGATTTTGCAGATAATCTGTGAGTGAAAAGCATGAAAACATGATGCCCGTTGCCAAGAGTTCAGGAGGGTCTGCACTGAAAGGGCAATGCTTAATTCAGCTGAGGGGCTGTGAATGAAGCTCTGGCTTCTGAGGAGATACCCGAAAGGGTTAAGAGGTGATGTCAGGAAGACTAACCGAGTAAAATTGAACTCTTGGTGCAGAATGGGCCACCGGACCCTATGGAATAACAGAAACAGGGTGAAAAAGCAGTCCTGGCTGCAGACCCGGTGTATGCCCTCCTCTGAGAAGATCGTATCCTTTGGCAAGGATATACATCTTGTGATGTATTTCTGCTGGGTTAGAGAGCTGAACCAGTGCCTGAAAGGTTCAGCTCGAGGAGGAAAGGCTGGAGGCAAAGGAAGGTGGACCTCTGTAAGTTGGCTGTGAAGAACCAAGCAAGCATCAGCCATCATGAGTAACTTCCCTCGGAGATAGTTCGGGTCTCACCTGAACACTGGCAGCACTAACTGCCCTCTCTGAGTGTCTTCCCATTGAGTAGCTTCCAACTCAGTTATAAAATAACCCAGATTTTAAACCCAGATTAAACCCTGCTCTTGTGTTCATCTCCTCTAGGAAGAAAAACACCTGCCCTTGAGCCTCTGGGTTTCTAGCCTCCTCTGATTAACCTTTCTTTCCCCATCGTGGTACAGCAGTGAGGACTCTTCCAGAGGAGCACAAAGGCAAAGGGGTTCCTCAAAAAGTACCCCTAAATTCTGTGTCTACCACATCCCCTGCTCCAACATGCACATGGCCAGGGAAGGACCACATCCTTCTCGTACTGGGTGCTCTGACCTGTCGCAGCACCGAGCCTCCTCTGCCATGGTTTAAGCAGGCAGAGAAATGTTTTTGTGTTTAAGAGCAGGGAATTAATCTACACCTGCCAAATCCTTCTTGGTAAAGAAGATTAAGCTTTACCAAGGAAACCTGAAATGATAAACCCTACTTTTCCATTTGAAAACTCCCTTGTTTCCTTTCAGTAAAGCTTATTCTTTCTTAAGAATGCTTTTGGGGTTATTGTCTGGCTCTGGCCAGTCACTGAAATAGGAAAAAATAATGAAAATTTGTGCAGAAGACCTTTCTCCTTCAGGTAGGAAGAGCCACTGTAGGAGGTGTGGGCTGCATCCCCTGAGCCAGCAGCATCTGCTCTGAAGCATTGTGGGGAGACGGATGCTCAGGGCTCCTTGCTCAAAGCCTCCACAAAGGCCACAGCTTTTACTTCATCTGCTTCAGTCCTGAAATATGATGGTGCTCAAGTCCCTCAAGAGACCCCTGAAGGGAACTTGAGCAGAAGTCCACATACATCTCTGAAAAACCACCATGGGAGAAATACGTTGGCTTTAAATGACAGAGGAGCTACAACTGTTAAACCTTTAGAAAACGTGTCTCTGCAGTAGAAGACATTGCAGGTTGGGAACCTGGGCAGAAGCTGAATAGCTTCAGATGATGCCATTTCAGGGGATGGGGAAAAAGCCCACGTGGTTCTTTCAAACCAGGCTCTGCTCTCTTGATCTTCCAGCACATTTAACCCAAGATGTCTATCTAGGAGAAAAGGCTGGGTTTCGTGTTAGCAGGCTTTAATGGTGTGGATAATGCGCCTGCTTCTCTAGGTGTTGGGTTACTGCCTGTCCTCTGAAAGCAAGAATATTTCTCCTCAAGGTTAAGAGCTTCATGTGTGTTTATTTGTCTGGTCACGAAAGTAAAACCTTTCTTCTCCTGACAGCTGGAAGGTGGTGGTTCTTTCTGTGCTGTGAAAAAAGCATCAGCAGAAAACCTGAGAGGATGTTGTTGACGTGTTTGGGGGTGGTTGTTTTCTTTTGCTGTCTGGGATCTTTTGGTTTGTCTTTTAAAAGAAGTCATGGTTCTTGGGCTCTTTGAAATGCACCGAGTTGGTGATTAAGTGGAGGAAGCATCCAGTCTCTGGGTGTGATTTGTATGCCAATCAGTGAAACCAGCGTCGCTGAATTCTATTGGACTTGGACATCAAAGCGGGCGGTTAGGGAATGGCGAGAAGATGATAGCCATGGGCCCGGGGAGCTGGTGGCGGTGGCTGGAGGCATCCTCGCAGGAGTGGAAGTCCCGGCGGTGAGCAGGGTAAGACTCGACTTTATACCTGACTCCATGGTGTTGTCTAATAGAGGAATCTGCATATGGTTGGCAAAATTCACCACTGAAGGGAAGTAACTTCGGGGAAAACGTTGTCCTAAAAGCATTTCATTATTTTTCTTATGACAGAAGCCGTCTGAATAGAAGCACTTTGGTACGTTGAGCCAAATTTTATCATGCCCTCCTCTCTGATTTTGCGAAAACTTCTTTGCTGAAACACCACAATTTCAAAAACAGCCCTTAATGACCATCAGTGCCATGAACCCCGAAGGCAAAGGGCCTCATTCTATACAAACAAGCAAAACAAACAGGTGGGGTTGCTGTAGGTGGGTGTTATTTTCTCACTAGGAGGCCTGAATCTGGACACATTTGGGTTAAGAGTAACAATTTTCTTTGGAACTTTTTGTTAGCAGGGATTCACTCCCTGCTCCAGATCTCGGTACCCCTCTCCAGTTCCTGGTGTGAGCACAAAGGCAGGTCTTATTGTGCTTAACTGGAACATCGGTTACAAAATCTGAGCACTTGAAAGGTGGAAAACAAAAGAGGTAAGACCTCTTTCATTTTAACTATTTCCCCATCACAACCACTTCCATGACTTCAATATAAACAACAGCCTTTTCCATCTCTACAGCTGCCTAATTTCAACCCAGACAGATAATTAGTGATCATAGAATCATAGAATCATAGAACGTGATCTTTGTTTTTTGTTTTCAGTGGATTTTTTTTTCAGTTTTTAATGTTTTGTAATAATTTTTCTTCTTCTTACACAGATGAAGACCAGGCTCCTACAATTTAAACAGCTGGATCAGAAAACTCACCAGTGCATTGCAACAAAAGAGTGACAACAGTAGCTAACCTTGCATTATGTGCAGCTGAACATCTCTTATCCCATGGTAAGTGAAGATGCATCACACTATGTCCCAGGTCCTTCAAGTCCCCTATCCAGAACATCTTTCTGTAGGACCCACAGTCCTACAGAGAGGAGACCAAACATCTGATCCTACAGCTGCAAAATCATAGGTTCTTCCACTTTACTTGAAGGGAAGCCCTTTGACACCTTCACAGACCAACAGACCCACTAAGACCACCATCAACCCCTACAAGCCTGGAGCTCCCACGAGGCCATAAAGCTCGTTCCTACTCTTGCACGTCATTAGCGACCTCCCATCGACACAAGCCGGTGCCCGCGTTCACCCGAGCCTGTGCCGTACCGAGGTCTTTAAGGGGGGTGGAAGTTGAGAGAAAGGAACTGATGAAACAGTGCCTCACTATCACTGTCCTGGAGTAAAACTGCTGTCCGGGTCTCCAGCACCAGCAGGACCACGATGGCTTTACCTCCTCATCACGCTCCTTCTCCAGGAGATGGCTTGTTTCATCTACCCCTGAAGCCATTCCTGTATATTAGATTCCATTGGGAAACATGGTTGCTTAAACATGGAAAAAGGGCTCTACTTGTTATAGTGTAAGAGTCAGTGCTGTGGTGTGAGATGCTGCAAACGCCCGGGCAGGACCCGTCCCCACTGCAGGGAGGTCAGAGCGGGCTCCCAGGGCCAAGAGCAGCATGTGGGTGTAAGAAAAGAGTTGGAAAGGGAGGAGCCCCTCGTCCTTAGAAACTGTAGAAGGTTGGCTGCCTTCAAAGCAATTTCCGAACATTAACTGAGCTGCACAAGATCCCTGCAGGTAGTTAATTAAGTATCATCTTCTTCTGAAAGATGGGAAGGAGGAGGAAAAAAAAAAAAAACAACTCTAAATGAGGGCACAGCAACGTAACATGCCTGAAGGATGAAGGAAACGGTTAGCAAAACCTGGAGCAGCAACGGGCTGTTCCCAGCTCCTCATCCTCGGCTTTGAAAAGAGGAGGCTGGGCAATTTCTTTTTTAGGAGGTGATGCTTCAGCAAAAAAGATTTAGGGGCTGCAGGAAGATTTTAGTCTTCTTGCTTCATGGCCACTTTCAGTCCTTTTGCTCGCAACAGCAAAGCGGACCTGGACAGCCTTGGGAATGAGAAAATTCGAAATAAAGGTTAAAAGCAAGAGTTACTGCAAATATTGGTTTTAAAGATCGAAGAACATGGTTTTTCTGCTCTAGCTTGAGAACAATAGTTTCTTCCACATTTTTGCTATTATTTTTAGTAACATCTAGCTAGATCATTGTTACAAATTAGCTTTACAAAAATAGTGACAATAACTTGTTGTGGCTGAAAACTGAGATCTCAATAAATTAAAACCAGAGAAAAACCCCAAACCAAAACCCTGCCCTTAACCTTGTTCTGATATTTTTTTGTTTTTTGGGTTTTTTTTTTTAAGAGTGGCCAGTTCTCAAGGAAAAGCGCAATTTTTTAAATTATGGTTTTTGCAAAGACGCATTTTGAACAAAATAAATTTTGCTCAAAACTCAACTTTGAAAAAACATCCAGTACCACAGTGGCACCGTATGCTAATTCTCCATCTGACATTAAAAAAAACTTTAAGTGTGTTATTTTACCAGTCCCCATCAACCTGAAGCAGTACTGGGCTCACAGTCACCGTGTAGTGCGACGTAGCGAAATGAAGCTTTTCGGTAGCTTTTTTTCAAGACAGAGGAGCACTGTAGGAAAAATCAGCTCCAGCAAGTCTCACAAGGGAGGCTTTGTGTGGCAAAAAGCTGTATTTTTAGGTCAGCTTGGCCAAACCGAGGGAGGTGGTTGGTGTGTCAAACAGAAGGGCCGGCCGGCTTCTAAGCTCAGCCTTTTTTTTGCGGTGCAGACAGAAATCCCGAGCCACGCTGGTTGCTTTCAGGTGGTGTTTGTAACTGGGATCAAGTGGCTACCAACGAGGGGCAAGTGGTTGGTCCTCGATGTTTAATGAAAGGTGTGCTTCTGCGTGGGGTGACTGCCAAGCTGATGCTTTCTTGCTCCTCTTTTCTCCCAGAATAGTTGTCATCTGGCATTTGAATTGAGTACGGAGTTAATGAAGTAAGTTCGGATGTTAAATCATGTGCTGCCTAAGCCAGGCAGAGACTTTAGAGGGAGATGAAGGAGGGGAAGAAATAGATGAACTGGGGGAAAGACAGAAGAGGAAGGAACCAAGGCTTTGTTTTGCAAGTGAGATGCGTTGATTTCTCCCATGTCCCTGCTCTCTGGAACGATGAAACGAGGTGCTCAAGGGATGGGGCAGGGAGGGAATTATAGCAAGGAACAACTCATCAAGTACATGCTGCTCTCCTGTCGGTGTGCCAAGTGATGTATTTACTTTCACCTCCGTTTTTGTGGATCGCTCAGCCAATGCTGGATGCACTAAGAGCCAGAGCCAGCACACGATTAAGCCTTTTTCCGAGTTGGATGAGGCTTTGAGCAACCTGGTGTAGTGGAGGGTGTCCCTGTCCATGGCAGGGGGGTTGGAACTAGATGATCTTTGAGGTCCCTTCCAACCCAAACCATTCTATGATTCTGCAGGAATTCACAGGATGAGCCATTCCCACAACATGTCAGTAGGTGGCAAAAAGCTACAACCCTTGTGCTAAGTGAGAAATAAATATTTTTCCTGCTCCTGCAAGAAGAAGAGGTATCTGTGGGGAGCTCCGTCCCGTCGGTGGAGATGGATCGTGTTCCCCCTGGGGTGGGAGGGGGAAGACATCCCAGAAAGAACATCCCGTATCTGGAGCAGGTAAAGAGGCTCAGAAGAGAAACAGGAGATGCCTCCCTCCTCTTAGTTCATCAGGGGACCCTTGTGCCATCACTTGACCTTGCTCAGGAATTATTTAAAGAAAGCTGGAAACCATAAGGGCTCCATTGCTGTTTCCAGCATTGGAAAACAACAGGTTTAGGGTTGTGCTATTGCGGCACAGTCTGAGGATACCTAGTTAGACAAACGAAAAACGTGTCACGCTTGGTATTTTTCGAGCTGATGATAATACTTTAATCTTCATGTACAGCCTGAAAGGGAGCTGCACAAGTCGATGTTCTGGGGCACTTTTCTCTCGTGGCTTTGTGTAAGAAGATTGAAGGAATCCCGGTCGCCTGTCACACACCTCGCAGAGAGGCACAACAGATCCAGGGTTTAATAAGGTTGGTGAATATATCCCAGTGCCTTTGATGGTGGGGTTTTTTTCTGCTTTTGAATGTGTGCGTGTGTTGGGGAAGGGAGGAGGATGTTGCATGATGCTGAAAACTTGCGTTCCTGAGGAGGTCCAATATCCTGAGCACCAGGTGGAAGATTAGAAAATCGCTTTAATCCAGACTACTCGATGAGATCCAGTTACAGCGTGGCTTTGTTCAACTTTATTTACCTAACACCTCTCTTTACTTAGTATAAGTAAATAATTTTTCTGTGCAGGGACAGTAACAGAGATATTACAGCAACCCTGGCTGCAAGGTCTCCGAAATGCCTTCTGCTTTTTGAAACACAGAGCTGAGGTTCACTGACATTTCCTCTTAAAAGCTGTACTACTGCTAGTGATTTGGCCACGTTAACCGCTGGTGCTGACTTCCCGCAGCTCGGCGGTCTGCTGCAGGCTGAGAATTACCATTTTGTTTTAACATTTCAGCAGAACCGGTTCAGCTAATCCTGAGCTGGAGGAACTTGGGTCACGCTGGGTAAGACCATACCACCAGTGAAATCATCTGACAATCATTTCACTGGGAAGATCAAATGTCCTTGTGCTTTGGGGCAGGGATCTATCTGCCCAGCATCTCCCCTTTCTTCAGGGCTGTGCCATTTGCTGATACCCGTAGCCACGTCATTAACCACATAAAATCTCCGTTCTTTCTCATTTTGGTGAAAACTGACAATGTGAATTCTCTGAAGGTGCTGCGACCGGGCTGAGCAGCCTCTGCCCCAGCACAGCTCCTACGTGGAGACACATTTAACCTGTAGGATGGGTCCAGCCTTGCTTTGAAGCTGTGTGGTACAGAAACACCTTCTTAGCCAGCAGGTAACTCACCCCATCTCAGGATAGACAGGGGGAAACGTCACCCCATGGAGATGCCCCCTACTCCTCCTCTTGTGCTCTCAGCTACAAACAGAGCTGGTGACTCTTTTATATTGGCTTCACAGCCCTTATATAGCCAGAATTAGGTCAGACAAATCCCACTCTACTTCCCTGCCCTGAAGCTTTCCCTCTTGGTTCTTCCTCCGTTGACTATGCATTGCCTCGTACCACCTAAATCAAACCCCATGCAGGTTTCCTCATCCTGTTCAGAGGAAAACAGCTCTGTAAAGTCTTCGTTGCTGAGTTGCAGCACATGCATTGTGGGTTTGTTTCCATCGTCTGTGATTTGTAGAAAACTCTAAGTTTCACTTTTAGTAATAGAGAAAACACTTTAATTTCCAGCCTCTGGAAAGGTTGTTAGAAACCGTGAGAAGAGGATGAGTTGCCATCTGCCTTTCTGCAGGTTACGATGAATTAACACAACTGAGAGCAGCGCCGTCAAACAATTTTGAGCACCAGGAGTAGAAAGCGGGTTTGCTGGTTTTATCTCCTCCATAAGAGTGAATTTTGCACACTGTAAATTGATAAATTAATAGTCAGTCTCTTCTCTGCACAGTTCGTGAGATGGATCGACTGGTCCACACGCTCTTCCCCGTGGGCAGCAGTCTTCCCCAATGCTGGCAACATGATTATTGGAAAACTAATCAGCTCTATCTGAGATAAATTGCATTTCCACCAATTATAACTTAATTGTTGACAGATGGGAACACAGAAGGGAGATGTGTCACATCATTAAGAGGACAGGTGTATAGACAAGTGCCAGATTAATTGTTCCAGCCCATTAAATCATTGACCTTTTCAGTGTACCCTCCACGTCGAATTCAAAGCTCTCACGATACTTCCAGCTCACACACGAAGACGGTGTTTATCAGCAAACTTCTCAGGGGCATTTTTTAAACACACAAACTCCAGACGTGGACTCATTAACCACGAGCCGTTCTTCTTTCTCATTAAGTTCTTTTTCTTCCTCCTTTTCTGTGTTGGGATTTGTTGTCTCAGCTTTTCCGTGAAATCATACACGGCATGTGGGCTTTCTCCGAAGAGCAATTTTCTCCATGAAGCATGTAGACAGGCTGTAATGGGCTATACATTTAGAGATGTCAAAAAGAGAGAGAGAGGTGAAATCAGGACAGAGAAGCTCAGTGCTGGGCAGCTCTGCTGGAGGATCCAGCTTTGATCTGGGGCTTTAGTTGTGATTTCCAACTCCTGCTCTGCCTGGAATTTTCAATAAAGACCGAGAGAGAGACAAATATCTAAATACCATTGAAACTGAGTCAGCCATGGGTGTCTAATTCCCCTAAATATGCGTAAAAATGTGTCTTCTGTTCTTTTTCTGGCTATGTAATCCAGGAAGCTGAGGATGCAGCACAGACACATCCAAAACAGCTTTGTGGGAGGTAGCGCAGTTTCGAGATAGTGACGCAGGACGTGCCTCATCTGTCCTGAGCTACCCAGACCCCACGCTGTCCTGGGTAATTGAGAACTGGCTCCAGATCTAGTTATTCTGGATGTTCTTACTTGAAAAATAAGAAATTAAGATTTCCAGCTGAAGGAAATTAAAATCACTGTGATGATAATTGTATTTGTTACTGCTGGAGTCCCTGTCCTGTGGCAATGAGGTGATTTGAAGATGTTTTATCCTTGGATAGGCTCTAAAGAGACCAAATGGAAACCAGCCTGGGGAGACAAGCAGGAGATATGAGGAGGAGTTAATGCCCTTCATCAGCTCTGCAACTTCAGAGGTAAAATTGACTCAGGCAGGTCTTTTTCCCAGGGCTGGGGTTGCTGGTGGGCTGTCTCCCCACCTTGTGCAGCACCAGTCCCCCACATATCCAGTTTGTCACATTAAAATAACTACATAACTGGAATCCCAGGGACTCACTGTGTTCCACAAAGCTGAAGCACCTTTACCACAGTGGTGTACGTGGACCTACAAAGACAACCAGATAGGAGACAGGAGAACTGGGTGAAGTTGCCTCTCAAATAACAAATGATTTTATAAGGAAAAGCTGATAGTTTTATGAAAAAAATACAGTTTAGGAGAGATGGAAACTGCAATCATTTCTTTGATAGACTGATACCCTTCATATAACCATTGTTTTCAATATACTTGGAAATGCCAGGTTGCAACGGGGCAGCTTGTTCAAATTCTCAGTGGATGCAGCAGCCTTGACCAGCACCACCAGAGTAGGTGTCTGCAGATGATGCCGGAGATCCCTCAGTTTCCACCGCTCACTGCGCAGCACTGAACCCCGGGCAGAGAAAACAAGTGAACGAAAGCCAGCTTTTTCAGAAAATTTGCCATAAAACCAGAAGTTAGTACTGAAGAAAGTGTATGTATTTCTGTGTCCAGGGCAGGAAAGGAGAGTCCAAAAAAAAAAAAAAGTCAAAAAGGAATTTTAGAAATGCCAAAATATTTATTTTAAAGACTTCCTAATGAATTGGGGTTTTGTTGCTTAGAAAAGGATATAAGGTTAAAAACAAGTTAAACAGAAAGGTCAAGTAACCTAAAGGCAAGCGAAAGTTTTCATTTCAGTTGGAACTTAATATTTGGGGTTAACCCAGAATATTTTCCAGCTTCTGCTTGTTTCTTTTGCCAGCCTCCTCCTCCTCCCTCTACCCCCATGTCATTGTTACTCAGTCCAAGCCATTTTTTTCCCGATATTTTGATTCAGCCGCATAACCCAAGCAGTCATTATTGACATCAGAGATCTCTTCATTTCCAGCTGTCCTTTCTACTGGCCCATAGTCCCAGAAATGCCACTTACAGCAAACATCGTATCTCCACCCTTGGTCCATCCATCTGGGAGGTTTCAGCCCCACCAGAGCTGGGGCTTGTTTCTTCAGCATGTCCCTCTCACCTCAAGCCATGCCACTAGAAATCCTTATCAAAGAAGTCATCGAAGAGAGAAACTCTCTCCGTCTTGGTTCTCACAAGAGTAGGTTTGTGGTAAATCTTCTCCTCTTCCCTTTCCCACTCCTCAGAGCTCGTGCTGGAGGTATCCCAGAACAGATCCCTCGTTTGTGACTCCTTGCAGAACCAGAGGTCAACCTTCCTGCTCTTGCCTGGAGAAAGTTCAGCCCCATCACGATGCCTGGAGACTCCTCCATCCCATGTGTTTCCTTGGGGAGGAAAAAAAATCGTAATTTTGCAGAGCTGTGAAGTCCCCTAGAGTTTATCTGGAAGTGGCTAGGGGCAGCTGAAAGCATGTAAAGAAGTTCCTGAGAGATCCCTGCAAGACCAGACCCCGTGCTCGGGCCTGGGCAGGGCCAGCTATAACATGCTCAGGGTTATATCTGGTGAAATCGCGTAGCCTGGCAAGAGGCAGTATGGTTTCATCCCCAAGCAGAAGAGAGCTGAGGCAAAGAAACACGAGATAGTAAGAGCAGCCAAGTTTGTTCCCCTTCCCCCTGGTGAAGGTTCACCGGTAGACAAGTTTTTCACTGATTTCAGCATTTTTACCTTCACTGATACGTTTCCAGCCTGTGCCAAAGGTTGTCACGTGCAAGAAAAGCAGAACAGGGCTTGTGCCTCGGGGATGTCAGCATGGAGCGGCGGCTGAGATCCACTTCAGTTTCCCCTTCGCTGGGGACAGTGAGGTCACCTCATGTGCCCTGGCATCTCCAACCCCCCCAGCTGCTTCCCCAGCCTCCATCAACCAGTGCCCTGAACCTTAGATCAGAGTCACGGCCAAATCCAAAGCACCGCAGGTCGGCCCTCTGGATTTACACTCCGCCCATCCCGGCTGCTCCTGCATTTTTCACGTCAGACGTTGAACGTGACACAAAGCTGTGGCTGGAAATCATCTAACCAGGGACACCTCACCTTAATTACACATCACCCAGAGGGACACGAATCTGTGATGGAAACTGCCTGGCTCTGGGCAGTGGGAAGTGGTTTCCATATAAAACTAAACCTAAAAAGTGAGTAACTTCAGTGACTGTAACATTTGCCCCGTGGGCATTTAAGGATGGCAGGAGTCCACAGGCTGTACTGTGCATATGAATGCAACATCAACGATGAAGCTGGGAGCAAATCTTGGGCAGCTGTTGCTCAAGGAGCCCATTCTCCATCTCTTGCCTGGGCCTCCCCAGCAAGGAGTATTGCTGTCACCCTTAAAGCTCTTCAGCAGCATCTTTCCTGCTGAGTTTCGTTCCAGCTTCCCAACATGCCTAAGGCTGCTCTGCCAGAGAAGACTTACTGCAAGGTTCAACACCCCGGAATGTATGTGAGTACCCTCCTTCAGTCCTTCATGTGTGTGCACCTGAGCATGCCCCAGGCTCAGGCGGGAGGTGTTGGTGCTGGGGCAGAAGTCAGGGGGCAAAACCTAGTGTAAGGGTTGACTTTCAGGCGGTCGTTTTCCATGTTTTTTCTACTTCACCCCTTTGGCCATCATGTTGGTGGAGTTTCAGAAGTTGCCCCCAGCCCATGTATGTTCATCTGTGCAGTGGTCTATATGCTCACCTAGTGGGATGCTTTTGCTCAATGGAGTCCCTGCCTCTCCAAGGACATGGGGCCCTGGGGACACCCTTTATCCTTGCTGTCTGTTTGCCATGTAGGGGACATGTGGGACTCTTCTGCCAGTGGACTGGCTCCTGCAGGAGCCTGGCCCTGAGGACTTGGCTTTTATGCCCCTGCAGCTATTCCGTGGCTCTTAATTCATGTCACTCAGGTCTTTTTGGATGCTATCAGAGAAGCAGCCCAGAGACCTGCATCCTGCTCTGAGGCATCCCAGTGCTTTTCATTACAACCACATCCCACTACTTTCACCCTTCAGTCTTTTGAATTTGCACTGTGTCACGGCAGGAGACGGAGCAGTGGAAGCAGCTTCCATAGGGAAACTTCTCTGATGACATTTGAGAGGCTGGCGAGTTTTATATCTCCTTGGCAAATTATTCTACTTACCACGGTCATCTCCATGAAAACACTGATTGTGCTCAGCAGGGACGAGGTCTTGGCTTTCGGCGCTGTCGCCTCTCTGGAGAGTGTCAAGGACATTCTTCGGGCTGGATTCCTTGATATTTTGTTTATTGATTTTTGCCTCCCTGTGGAGATTTCGCTTCAGCTCTGCCTGGGTTTGCAAACGAGTCATCAACACAAGCAGCAGAGGAGCGAACACATTATAACAGCTCGATGCGGCGTATCGTTAGGGGGGTGGCGCTGAAAATAATTACACAGTCGAGTAGTTTAACCAGGGAAACGGTATTTGCCAAACTGGGTACGTGACCGAGCATGACCCAGATGGAGATTTTTGGTTTCTCCATGAACCACGGCCAAATGAGAGCAAAGTGTTGCATAAATCAGATGTTAATTACTGATCAATACTGATCATTGCCGATAACGTTTTTTACAAGGTTATGTAGTGATAGGACAAGGGGTAATGTTTAAACTGAAAGGGGCTGGATTTAGATGAGATCTAAGGAAGAAATTTTTTACAATGAGGGTGGTGAGGCACTGGAACAGGTTGCCCAGAGAAATTGTGGCTGCCACATCCCTGGAGGTGTTCAAGGCCAGGTTGGATGAGGCTTTGAGCAACCCGGTGTAGTGGAAGGTGTCCCTGCCCATGGCAGGGGGGTTGGAACTAGATGATCTTTGAGGTCCCTTCCAACGCAAACCATTCTACAATTCTACGATTCTATGATGATAGTGGCCCCACCTCGCCTCTGCCTAAACCACCGGGAAAGATTTCTTTGCTCTTCCCAGCAAGAGGCTTTAAGCCTCCTGGTCCATGGGAGAGACACCAGAGATGGGCAGACCCCTCTCTGAGATGGGAAGCCCCAACTCCTCCCCAAATCCATCTCAGCGTTACCTCTCGGCGCCTGCGGGTCAAGTCCAGCATCTGCAGCTTGTGCAAGTGCTGCCGCCTGCCTGGGAGGTATCTCAGGCTTTGTCCCCTCTCCTCCAGAGCCTATGAGGTGTTTAAAAACACAAATAAATACACCTGCACTTTCTGAAAGAGAAGGAAACAGCCACCAGTTTGTAAACCCCCTTGGGTCCTCCCCGGGTAAAGGCAGCGAGCGTCTCCCTGCGTAGCCAACGTGTGGCAATTCATCACGGATTTCCACCGTGCTTACTGTTCATCTCACAGCCCTGGGGTATGGTGGGAAAATCTTCATTAAAACAATGTGTACGTGCTTCTGCCCCTCGAGGTGTTACCGCTTTGAGTCGTCTGCCCAAAATAATCTCATGATACAAAGGGAGGAACCGCTTCTGCACGTTTGGGGTTGCAGGGGATGTTTACAGCTCGCGGCGCTTGCAGCCCTCTCCCTGCCGACTGCAAGAAATGGGCGTTCAAGTTGCTCGGCCATTTGGAAAAATGGTCCTCAAACTTTTAGCTTCAAAAATATTTAAGGTCCTGGCTCAGCAGGTCCGCCTCGTCCAGGGAGCTGTCATACTGGAGATTTGGAAACTTTCCCTGTATCCTTTCACCCACACTCTGGTGCTTCAGCCAGTTCCTGGGCTTAGCCAGGGACGGGAGTGCAGCCGGTGTAAAACACCAACTTCTGCTTTTCTGGTTGCCCAAACCACAAGGGAAAGGATCCTGCAGCCAGCAACAACCCATACATGGGGCTCGACTCATGCACTTACCTTCTTTTTTGGGCTTGCAGCCACTTCTTGCTGACTCCAGGGCTTTGCAGGAGCAATTGCTTGCAGAGGGCCAGCAGGTTCAAGCCTCTACAAGTCCAACATTTATAATATTTAGCATTGCTTGCTCCACACAATCATAAAACCTAATATGAAACTACTTTGACATTTTTCCACCTCCAATTCTGGCCTGGCTGCTTGGGATACAGGAAGGAGATGGGCCTCTCTAGCAGATGCTCAGGGAGATTAAGGTCTCCTTAGGTGCTTTGGGAGTGGACAAAACTGGGGGAATCTCCTGCATTACAAAGGTAGATGTTTCTCTTTGAACCTCAACAGTGCCCAAGGCTCCAGCCAAGAGCAGAGAGAAGACAAACCCCAGCCCAGATTGCTTCATGTCAAAGCTGAATTATGGAGGTGGATCATAATTTAATATAAAGTCTCCTAGCAGGTCATCAGAGGGCAGATCCCAGTTACCTGAAACCCAGAGCACCATTCCCTCCATCCAGCCAACTTCTTTTACATTGGCCTGAGTAGGACCTTTCTCTGCAGGACTGTGTGTGGTACAAAGTGCCTTTCCTGGTGGTTAGTGAAGTGAGCAGAGACTTGCTTTACAGACTGCTCTGAGTATGGATTTTTATCTTAAGGAGCTAAGTTTTCTCCTTAAATCATGCCAAGCTACGAGACGATACCAGCTCATTTCATGGCTTGGTATCACTAGTGTCCCCTTCCAGGATGGAAGCTCAAAAATAAGGGAAGCATCATCAAGGATTTCATCAGTAAGATCTGACTTACACTTTACGTGGGACATCATTAACCCCTTGAATATGAGCTAGAGTGTCCACTAAATGGTGACATGCCTCTGACCATCTGCACCGAACTGCCAAAGCCTGAGCTGCAATTTTGAAGTGTCCTGTAAATCCATGCAATAATGCAGGAGAAAAACAGTGGGCAGCATCACGTAAAGGAGGCGTCTCCCAGCAGCCCCCAACACCAAGTTCACATGTCTCAGCATCAAAAACCCCCACAAAACTGAATATGAAGCTTAAAAAAATGGCACTAGATGGCAGCATGTGACACCACAAACTGCGGTCCGGGCTGTGCATCACTCCTAGATACCACCAAGGCATCAGCGCCGGGTGGCTGACGGCAGATAAACTCCCAAATTTATCGGCTCGGCTCGCCGCACTCGGCAGGGAAGCCAAGTTTCAGGCTTTCAGCTAAAGTTGTGTCGCGGGCTGGAAAATTGACTCTTTTCTTTCCTCTCTGTGAACCTCACGGGATTTTTCTCTGGAAATCCTCCCTGACCAACATCCTCTAAAAGTCCTTGAGAAGGCCAAGTCATCCTGCTCCGCTGTCTTTGAATGTATTCCCGCAGGGAAAAGGGCTTTTGCCGGTGCTGCTTACACTCCCTAACAGCAACGGCAGAAGCACGGAGTGGGATAACAGTGTCGTGTCCTGCGATGTACAATCAGTGTTTCAACAATGCATAAATGCAGCCGTACTGGAAATAAGATCAACGACTAAAAATCACGTGCTGGTAGGAGATTTTTTAATGAGGCTGCCATTCCACATGACAGTTCACCGGGCACAGCCGGCTTCATTCCATTTATTGCCTTATCCTCCCACCAAATCCGGGGAGACGTTATTCAATAGTTGGTGGCCACTTGTGCTCTCTGAAGCCACCAGTCTTGGCCAGAGCCACAGCCTGGGTTTCAACAGACCCTGTCTGGTGCTTCGTCTTTTCTTTATTATGTTAAAAAGACCTTAATCACAGCAGGGAAGGCTTGAGCAAAGCACCCCTGCCTCAGCGGGTTTGCTGTTGTGGGACATGTGCCAAATGTCACCAAATTTTGGACGAGTGGAGATGCTCTCAAGGAGGAACAAGGGGTTCTCGGAGCAGCACAGGGAGGTGAGATGTTCAAGCAAAGATTTTGATTGCAAGGGATTGTATAGGTGGCTGGGAAGGAAGACAACCAGTGGTAGCTGGTCCAAACAGCACCCAGTGCTGGGATGACCCAGCACCTACAGGAGTGCTATGGAGAAGCACGTGGCTGCTCTAGGCAAATACATCTCTTTCATGGGTTAAACAGCCAGGAAGTGGGTTTGCCTCTGTTTGTCCCCAACCACTGACAGCTGAGGGCTCCCCCCAGCTGCCTAATTAGGCTGATGATGTGCACCATGCAGCTGGGCCCTCTTAGAGGGGTCTCAGCAGCAGGTATGATGTTGGCCCTTAGTTGCTAATTGGAAGTTCTGCGTAAATGAGAGAGCAGGGGTTTGTTTCTAGTAGCCGGTCTCTTCCTTAAACAGGATACTCCAGAGCATGTGTGCTTGGAGGGATTGGCTCAAGTTAGGATCCTGTTTCCCCATCTGATGTTATTTCTTTGATCCTTGTTTGCTCTTAGTTTTGGAACCCCTTGGCCAAGTGGCAGAGAAGAACCACAGCAGCCAAAAGTTTCAGGAATGATCTGTGAAGGAGAAAGATCTGAGGAGTGAAGTGGGGAAGCTGTGAAATGGGACATAGGAGAGAGCAAAGTCCCTCAGGGACTGAATCCTGCTGCACTCCAGCCTTCCCTGCCTGGGCCTGCAGCTCTGACAGAGGAGGAACACGTGAAATTTGATATTTGTGCTGGAGGAGTTTTGCTGTTCTGGAGGTCCCTCCCTGACCCTCTGTGGAGACTGTAGGGAAGGAAGGAGAACTCAACCTTAGCCCAACACCGGCAGCTTTGCATCTTAAATAGTGAGCAGGTAAGAGATGAGATGTTGGAAGCTGTTGCTGGCTGGGTTGGAGGGGTGTGAAGAAGCATGGAAAACTCAAGTGGAGTGGAGAAAGCAGCATGTTCCTCTGGGTTTGGGTTTCAAATAACCTGATTTACAGCAAGAATTGTACAGCTTTGGTAATTCACCTCCAGCTCAGACCTGTGAGCGTGTGGTGGGGACTTTGAGGCCTGAGCCCCACCTGGGTTTTGTGTTGTATAAAAGCATCAGTGCAGAAAAACATCAGCGCAGAAAAATGCATGTGGATGGCTTCTTGTATTTTTTTTTTTTTTTTAATGAAATAGTAATTCTATCCCTTGTGCAGTATGGTACACTAGTGGTGTTTCCTTTCCTTCTTTGCAGTAAATTATATGGATATAAACATATTTTTGGAGCTTTAGTTATGTCGTGATAACTCTTATGTTGAGGGAAAAACCTGATTGCCAGATCAGGCAGAGTCATGGTCTTCAGGGCTGGGAAGTGCAGGAAGGGGAAAGGAAGGAGGTCAAGGAGTGAACAAAGGTGTTTTATGTTTGTTTGGGGAGATTTGGCATTTTTTATATATCTAGATCCACAGGTTGTGTGTGCATATATATATACTGTGCTATTGAGGGAAGAAGGTGAAGGTATATGTAGGCTCACAGCATGCACGGCAGTTCTTCAAACCTAAAACAATTGCCCTGTGCTTTCACCAGCCCCTGTCACAAAGCATGTCTGTCTGCTTCACCTGTCTCTCTGCCCCTAAGCTGGTGCCAGACCTTGATGAGATATTCGGCCTGAAGAGCCAAAACCAGCCCCAGATGATGCAAGTTGGATCCTTTCTGCAAAGGGCTCGAGCACTAAGATTTGGCTGCAGGTACTTGGACACCATAAATGAACATGGGATATTACAGGAGAGGTGGCCTCATGGCCAGCACTGGGACACGTGTCCTCGTTGGCTGTCTCCATGGCACATGAGGGCTGGCCAGTGAGGCACGACCCATGGAGTCAGGCAGGAGGGCAGAGGCAGAACCTCACTGCACTGGCCTCTCTTTGGCTGTTATTAGAAGATGAAGTCCTCACCCTTGTGCTGATGAACCAAAAAATAACTTGCTCTGCCTTGGGTATCAAACTTGGGCTGTGATAAAGCTTATCTAGGGATGATCATCCTACTTGCATTGCTGTAGGATATTTATTTCTCCCACTGTGGTGCTGTGACATGTGCCCACATCTCCAAGAAAGCCCATGTCAATGGGTCAATCAGAGCAACTCCTAGGGAGCTTTTCAAACTCGCCTTACTTGAGGTCTTCGAGGAGGGTGCTGTTTAATGATGCTGGTTTCTCCTTTTTCTGGCACGGTGTTGAAAGAAAGGGGCCCTTAAAGATTAGAGAAGAAATGGATGAAGTTACTTTTGGGTGATCATCAACTGCTAGACTGTACTCAGCAACAGTTTTCTGCCTTATTTTTAGGTTGGTGTGTCCTACTAACATCTCTCTTGGTGTACCCTCATAACGCATGGTTTAAATTATTCTATTAGCTGCAGGAATAAAGTGAGGATGTACCTGTGGTTTCTAGCAACTGTCTGCTACGTACCTCTCCTACTTCCCTCTACAACCCCTCATACATCCTATACATCACAATAACCATCCTCTGTGGCCTCCTTGGGTCCCCTCTTCTCCCATGGCCTGTGACCATCAGCTGGTCAAGAAACCTGTAAGCTTTGCTGCTTCCTCACTGCCTGTCCATTTTAAATTGGGGAAGAGGCAGCAATTTGGGTCTTTTGTTGCTCAGTCCCTAAGGCTTTGTTATTGCTAATTTTTTGGTGGAACTGAGAAATATCTCTGATGCTTATATCCCTAAATATCTCTGATCAGGGCAGGGCTGGGCTACAGCCAGCCAGGGTTACAGTGAAGTAAGCAGTATGATCACAGACCCTGATCTTTGGAAATCAGCCCAAAATAATGTGATACACACCAGCAATCACCTGTTAGTTATTAAAGTAGTGCTGTTTCTGAGGCCTGACCATGATCTGGGCTCAGGTCCATTCTGCACTGGTGCTCTTGGGTGGACACCACTGCCTTTTTATTATTTTTTTTTCCTACAGATAAATACTTGCATGTGCAGTAAGTCTTTTCTTTATAGAAGTTTCTTTATCCTCCCTGTTCTCCTAAAAAAAACTGTCTTGATGCATTCAAATGCCATTAAACACATGGAGTTGAGCGAGGTGGTGCTGAGCAGCTCCTGCTCAGACATGGTGGGAGACCCGAGGTGGCTGCAGAGAAGGAGAGCTCAGGATAAAATGCAGGAATTACATTATAGTTCATGCCAAATTTAATAGCTGTATTAAAAAGGAAAATAATAATAATTTGGAGGTTACCCTATGAGGGACTTCAGTGGTCCCTTTAAATGAGCCCTGTGGAAGATTGCCAAGGCAGGGCTCTTGGAGCAGAGGGAGAGAAGGCGGTGGAGCGTGTTGGGGTATGGGAGGAGATGGTGACTCCATCGGATAAATGATTGCTGGGCTCTGCAGAGCACTGGCAATGATTAACCGCGGAGCAAAGCTGCGGCTGCTCCGCACATGCAGGAATGGGCGACTGAAATGAAAATTTCCAGTGCAGGAGGCTCCTGGGACAACCCACTGGTGAACGTGGGCTGAAACAGCAGCTTGTAACAGCTGAAAAGGGATTATTCAGTTATGACCTCTCAATCTCCAGGATAAACTAGTGCACAAGGAATCTCTAATGAGGAGGTAAAATGTAAGGAGGTAGCTCAGCGCTGGGAATGTGGGACATGGCACAGGCCAGGGGATGGGACATGGGAGAAGCTTGTTCTGGTGAGGGCTATAGAATCATAGAATGGTTTGGGTTGGACGGGACTTTAAAGAGCATCTGGTTCCAACCCCCTGCCACAGGCAAGGACACCTTCCACTAGACCAGGTTGCTTAAAGCCTCCTCCAACCTGGCCTTGAACAGTTCCAGGGACGGGGCAGCCACAACTTCTCTGGGAAACCTGTTCCAGTGCCTCACCACCCTCAATGTAAAAAAACTTCTTTATATCTAATTGAAATCTACCCTCTTCCAGTATGGCTTTGGGGAAGTTATCATGGAATGGTTTGGGTTGGAAGGGACCTCAAAGATCATCCAGTTCCAACCCCCCTGCCATGGGCAGGGAAACCCTCCACTACACCAGGTTGCCCAAAGCCTCATCCAGCCTGGCCTTGAACACTTCCAGGGATGTATTATTTTCCCATTATGAGGTTTGATGGTTTGTGTTGTGCGTGTTTGGATTTGTTTGGGTTTTTTTAATCATCCCCTCTCATCCTATTGATGCGTATGTCTTGTAGGAGGTTTGCTCTTATCCTCTGCAGATACAGAACTGGGAGCTGAGTGCTCCCTGTCCCCAAATCTGTTGGGTCCTGGGGCAGGGATGGTCCTGGGCACACCTGTACAGTGCCAGCAAGGAGGGACCATCATCTCGCTGTGCTGAGCTGCCAGTGTCAAGCCCCATCTGAAGGTGTGCTCCTGACTTTTATTTTTTAACCCTGGGCTTTAGTAGCGACAGATTCTCCCCATTGGAGGAAGCGGGACTTAAGACAAGCCAAGGTGAACCCTCATAAACCAAATAAAACCTGTTTTCTTGGAGGCTTTGCTTATTTCGACAGCAGCTCAAGCTAATACATTGCTCTAGTCCTCCTGAGCGTACTCTTTTGATTTCTGAAAATGAGAAGTCATAGAAAACAACATTTATTGAGGGGCTTTTAAAGTTTTTCATAAAAGCACGCATTTTTTACAAGCCCTTGTTAAATGCCCAGTGACAATAACTTTCCAGAGCGGGAATATTTGGCTGTTTTTCTGTCACGAAGTACTTGAAACCCTTGGTTGTACAGCCACACCTGATCTGCATTCTCCCCAAGACCTCCAGCTTTGGGAACGTCACTGCGATCGTGCCAGAGGTTTATTTGCTTTCGCCTTCTCCTGATGCCTCTCAGTGGATGATCCTGAAGGAAATACTCGGCCTTCAGCGAAGCAGCACTGCTCGGTGCTTAATGCCGCTAGGTGTGTGTCAGGAATTCATTTTAGGAAACAGAAAAGAGGGGAGGAGGGTACTATGGCTGCGGATCCTCCTTCCTCTGCCTTGCCTTGCCCTTTCCCAAACCATGTTGGTGTTTGTGGGGGTTTCTCCCTGCACTCACCCAGTGGGTGCAAACCTCCTTCCTTACCTCTGGGAAGGGTTTGGGTATGGATGGCATTTAAATCTTGCCAGGAAAGGCTGCGAGAGAGGCTGCACAATGCCACTTGTAGGAAAACACACACAGCTACGCTGCCCACCTTCCTCTGCACTACCTTGTACAACTCTGGCTTCTGAGATTAGCCCTGTGTGAGATGTGGCTATAATTTATCTTAATGCTGAGTTTTACCTGCTGAGCACATTGCCCAGAATCTAATTCTACTTAAGGTAATGACGGTGATATGCAGGTGAGCAGAACAGGCGTTACGGGGCTGCAGTAGGAGGGCTGCAGGCTGGCGGTGTCGTACACCAGGTTGGTGCTGGGGAGTGGGGCTGTTCGTGGAGCAACCACTGATGGAAGCAAGGAGCCTGTGATCCGGGCTCTGGCGACTGGGATGCTTTCCAAAACAGGCCATGAGGGTGGAAAAAATGAGTTTTCCCAAAGCCAAAATACCCTGGAAACAGCAAAAAACTACTCGCATGGAACCGCACGCCTGCAGACCTACACCCAGCCCACCCTGCAGGGAGCAAACCCCTAGCCCCAGCCGATGCCCCTTGGGCCCCTGCCCTGTGCTTTGCAATAATTCGGTGATGACCCCCTTACCTGCAGAGGCTCTCCCATACCAGGTCTCCCGGAGAGGTGGAAGTTGCCGGGGAAAGGTGGGGTTTCCCCACTCCGCTGCTGCCGGTGGGTGCAGGCTGGGCTGTCCTGGCATGCCGTGGAGCTGGTACGGGGTGGCGAGAGGGGGCAGGTCCTTCCCTGCACGCATCGGTGCCACCTTGGTCACCCTGGGGTGAGCCTTGGAAGAGCTCAGGCCCATTTTGCAGTGGTGGCTTTGAAAGGAGAAGGAAAACCCTCTCGTGCACTGTCCTCCCTGAACATGGAGAGAATTTTTGAGCAACTGTGGGGCCTGGGGAGCTCCCTGCCAGCTGCCAAGGCCGGGGCTGGCTCCCAGTTATGTGCCTACACGTCCTTCCCGGCTCAGTTAAACATTGACCTGTCCCCGGCTATTCCCCCGCAGGGAGGAGAGGTGGCTGCTGCTGATGGAGAAGTGGAAAGCTGCTCCGGGAGCCAGTGCCAAGCCCTGGGGAAGCTTTGTTTTTTACCTACAAGTGATTTTTTGCCAAGCTTATGCTGGGCTGCATCCAAAGAAGTGTGGCCAGCAGGTCCAGGGAGGTGATTCTGCCCTCATGAGACTCCCCCTGCAGTACTGTATTCAGCTCTGGGGTCCTCAACATCAGAAGGACATGGAGCTGTTGGAGCAGGTTCAGAGGAGACCCCAAAGATGATCCAAGGGCTGGAACACCTCTCCTGCAAAGACAGGCTGAGAGAGTTGGGGTTATTCAGCCTGGAGAAGAGAAGGCTCTGGGGAGACCTTCTAGCAGCCTTCCAGTACCTAAAGGGGCTACAAGAAAGCTGGAGAGGGGCTTTGGACAAGGGCGTGTAGTGATAGGACAAGGGGCAATGGCTTTATACTGAAAGAGGGCAGATTTTGATTAGATATAAGGAAGACATTTTTTACAATGAGGGTGGTGAAACACTAGAACAGGTTGTGTGGAGAAGTTGTGGCTGCCCCATCCCTGGAAGTGTTCAAGGCCGGGTTGGATGAGGCCTTGAGCAGCCTGGTGTAGTGGAGGGTGTCCCTGCCCATGGCAGGGGGGTTGGAACTGGATGATCTTGAAAGTCTCTCCCAACCCAAACCGTTTGGTGATTCTATGATTTTCGACCAGGGACACCACCTCAGCTGGCTATTGGCTGATCTAGAGGTATTTCTACAAGCAACTCTTTTGCTAAATATTCAGGTTTTGGAAGGAAATTCAATCCTTGGAGCACCAGAAGGGTAAAAGTGTCTCCCACCCTGCATGGAAGAAAACACCGGCCAAAGTGAGTCACATTCTGCAGTTTTTGAGCTGCTGCAGGATTTGGGCCAAACGCAGCAGGATCAGTGCACAGGGGAGAGATCCGCGCTTCTCCATCGGATCCCAAGGCCTCTGAGAGGGCTCAGTTTCCTCGGAGCCGTGGGGAGCCATTCATTTCCAAGGTAGAAAATACGTAGGGAGAATTATTTATGCAACAAGATCAATATTGCAGAGTGGGCTTAGTAGGTTTGCAGGAGGTCAGAACACCTGTGGGCTCTGCTGCAAAACACATGGAAATCAGTAAACACAGAGAGTGTGTGGGACAGCCCAAAAGGGCATCAGAGTCGGGGTTCATTTAGTGGAAGCTTATCCCACTGGGATTCCTGGAGCGATCCTGTATAGGTTTGGAGCATTTTGGGTCTCTCTTGGCTTTTCTCTTAGGAGACGAGTACTGGGAGGGGGGTTGCACAGGGAAATTAGGGTCAGGGCAGAGCCAAGTGTCCAGCAGTCATGGCCAGTAGATCCATGGATGAACCCCTCAACTCCTCCTGGATGGAAATGGAGAGGTTTTGAGCTGCAAAAAGCCATTGGCTACACGTGGCACCTCTCAGAAGAAGTTATTTGTCCCTGGAACAACCCAACCAGTTCATATCTTCAGCCACAAAGTACCAACATCACTCGTGCCTTTGCCGTACAACAGGTCACACAGGGCACCAGGGAGCAGAGTAGCTTAGTCTGTGTGGTTTTTTTCTTCTTCTTCTTCTTTTTCAAATGAACATACAAAATCAACACCTTGCTTCCCTCCTGACTTTCTCAATGCTTAATGTCTGGTTTTTCATTCTTTTTCCCCTTCCCCCTCCCCTGCTGAGAACAGGTAATTCCTGTTAAGCAGCTTGGGAAAATTGTGATTTAAATGCAATGATGGATGTGTCGGAGCACTGGAAAAAACCCACGTGGATGTTAAAGCTAGCGCCCATCGTGCCATATCTGGGTGTGATGCTGTGGCCCTGGCTCTGCTGAGGTCCTCGCAGGGTCCCACTGCTCCCCATGCCACCAAACCCTGTCTCTTGGCCAGGTTTCTTCCCAAGCCATATGGATTTCTCCACCTGCCGTGCAGGATGGCACCGCACCCTGTCGTACAGCGATTTAGGGAAGGTGATTGCAAAGGAACAGACGTACCTGAGGTTGATAACGCTCCAAGCACTTCATCTCTGCGTGAAGAGATGCTCTGCTTTACATTTAAAGGTGATGCAGTATCCTTCTGGCTGGTCCATGAGGGCTCGGTCCCACCTCTCCTGCTGCTGGGCACCTCTGTGGTACACGTGCCCAGGAGTGTTACCCCGAGAGTGCTGCACAGCACCTTGATGCTGCATCTGTTCAGGAAAGTTCTATGATTCTGTGACGGATGTCTCTCAGCACATCCTTGAAAAACTTGGCATCTGTGTACTTTGGAGCTGCACTTTGGTCTTCACGTGCCTTTATTTGGTAAAGTGAGGGGCCCTAAGAGCAGCCAAGAGCAGCAGCTGTGGGTTTGGGGTGGGGGGAGGAAGGCAGGCTGCAGAAAGATGCCCTTCCTGCAGGGTGCTGGGACAAATTGAGAGCAAGTTTAGGGTTGAACTGGGTCCCAGAAGGGCCCAATGGTACTGAAAGAGGCTCCCAAATATTATCACTTGCAACTGCTGGGCCAAAATTACCCCTTCATGTCTTTACCTGGCTCCCAGGACTGCAGCTGTGCAGGGTGTTGGGTGGAGCTGGGAGGTTTGCTGGTTGAGCTGTCCCTGTGTGGCGGTGGAGGTCCTGGCTCAAAAGCGAGTGGTGACAGCCCCTGCTACAGCCCACAGCAACCCTGGGTTAATCCCCTCGCTTAAACCTGCCTTGGACACCAGTTGATGGCATTTATCGGAGGGGAAGGATGGACTGAGGTATGCCCAAGCTTCAGGCTGACTCCATCACTGGCCTCCTGGTGTTGTGAATCTCAGCCTTTTCTTTAACTGGGGGGTTATTTAACGCAGCCTTTTGTCTGTATTTAAGGTTCAGTTCGATTCCCAAGCGCTGTGCTGTAGAAACATGGGGCTGGAAGGAACTTTGGTCCCTCCCAGAAGAGTTGGAAACTCTTTATACCTTTCTCACATTTCATTTATTGCCTGAAACCTTCCACCAGATTCAGCTGGAACCTAGAAGTGACATGGATCTTGCCAGAATTGGATTTTCCAGCAAATTTATTAAGTCAAAATGAAATCATTGACTCCTAAGCACCCTGATGCCCTTATTTAAGGAAGACACAGGGAAAAGCCCAAGGGTAGGGCTAGGGCAGTGCTATAACTTAGGGCAGGGCATTTTCCCACAGAGGAGCAGTTTGTTACCCTCATAAGAAGGAAAGGTGAACCAAGGGGAGGACTCAGAACAGGGCACCCATCTAACACCTAACAACAACAGTGAATGGCCTCTGCCTTAAAACTTCTCCTTAAAAGTGAGCTTTAAATTACAAAAAACACGGGCACGGGAGGAGAGGGAAAGTGGGTGGCACTGATTTTTGCCAAAATAATGCCTGGAATTTATGCAAATCTCTAGTAAGTAAAGGAGAAGGAACTGTAACGATGTGAATAAGCCTGCTGTCATTTATCACGCTTGCAGCGCGTTTAGGCAGTGACAGCGTGAACAAACAGATCAGTGAAGAGAGGAAATTTTTACAATGAGGGTGGTGAAACACTAGAACAGGTTGTGTGGAGAAGTTGTGGCTGCCCCATCCCTGGAAGTGTTCAAGGCCAGGTTGGATGAGGCTTTGGGCAACCTGGTGTAGTGGAGGGTGTCCCTGCCCATGGCAGGGGGGTTGGAACTAGATGATTTTTGAGGTCCCTTCCAACCTAACCATTCTATGATTCTATGAAAACAATCCAGCACTGGCTGGGATACACACTGGTGCAACTAATAGATCCTATTATTACACATCTGTAAGGTCAGGAAATATGACTTGTTCTTCCCTCTGCTGCTTGTCACTTATATTAACAGGAGGTGTTCATCTTATCCCAGCCAAGGCTGAGGATACCGGCGGCGCCGAGATAACATTGTCCGTGGTGTCTGGTCGCCGAGCCCTCCGGAGAGGATGTGTGCAGGCAGCGATTCTCCAGGCGGGTTATTCGCAGCACGTTTTGTTTTCCTTCCAGGGAACCGGGCCCTGGCATGAAGGGGAATCTGCTAAGGCAGCCACTGGATCAAAACTGGCATTTTCCTCGGGGCTCGAAGGAGACGGTGAGACTGAAATGAAACCCGCACGTCACTGGAGATGACAGAAGGGCTCATCGGAGACAGAAGTAACCACGTGTGATGGGTCACTTGATGGGCATGATTATTGGTTTGTGTTCCTCTGATGGATCATCAACGTGCTGGTGCAAAATAGCCTCCACTTATTGTCTGATTTCATGGGTTTAATGGGTTTGCTCTGGCTGAAAGGCTGAGCTGCACTCTAGGGGAAAACAATTACTTTCCTCCCTTAATAAAGGAGATGATGGATGCCCCAACTCTGGAAGTGTTCAAGGCCAGGTTTGGGCAACCTGATGTAGTGGAGGGTGTCCCTGCCCATGGCAGGGAGGTTGGAACTAGATGATCCTTGAGGTCCCTTCCAACCCAAACCATTCTACGATTCTGTGATAAACTTCAGGTCGGGCAGTGGGTGAGCAAGGGGACCTTAACGAATTGCTGAGTGGGATGAGCACTGCTGGAAAGCATCCAGGCATGATGCAAGTGAGGGATTAGGGACCTGCTTGCCTCTGGGGCACTCATAGCTACAGCGGTGGATGTTGCCCAGGGCTGATGGTGGGACAGATGCAGGAGCAAATGCCTTCTGCCCACCCACAGCAGGGGCCGGAGGAGCAAAGCGGTGGCAGAGGGGGCAAAGCCTTCTGCAGCACTGGTCCAACCCTCAGCGCCATTCGCTGTAGAGACAGTGAGACAGGGGATACTCGCTCCTAGTAAAGAGCTTGGGTTGGGTTAGGCATTGTCTGTTAAGCCTGAGATGAGGCGGAAGGTGGCTGCTGGGCTCGGAGCTACATGCCTTTCCTGGCCATGAAACATCTTCAGTAGGGGAAAACTGACTCAAACACAGGGATTTCACATGATTTGCCCTGCTGAATACTCAATGAGATTCCTTCAAGGATCCAATCCTGGGCCTGAAGATGCTGCCATGAGACCACTTGCCAAAATGGACTCATGAATGCATACCAAAAGAAAATGTTTGGGTTTTTCCCATGTGTTCAGTTTGGCAGGAGCTAAAATTTCAGTAAAACTCATCTCTAAAACTATCTCTTCAGTGTAAATGAAGATATCAACTCCAAAATGGGCTTGGGGTGGTGCCCAAGCTGCCATGTGCTATTTGCTCTCAGCTGTGTTGTCGCATCAGTATCTCCCGTTTGCTAGAACTCACTTCTTCAGAACATTTTATCGTTTGGTGTCTTTCAAAAGCAGCAGACGAGGCTCTGAGCCCATCTTCTTACACGCTAGAGGAGACACTTAAGAGACCACATGGGTGTACCCGAACCTTACACCTAAGTTTAGTGCAAAGGGGATGGTTGGTTTCTACAGCCCTAATTCTGCTGTCGTGTGATGAAAGTGGTTGTTTTTTTAATATACAGAAGTATTCTGTTAGCTCTCCTGGTTTCAAGGAACAGTTTAGATGTGAACATTAAGAGATAAAAAAACCCAAAAACCAACAGCAAACAGAAGAGAGTCAAATAAAATGTGCTTTTGTTATTATTGACGTGAACTGCTTTGGTTGCAGCAGTATCAAGCCCTAATGGCCGTGGGGGCACTGCGGCTGCCCGTCACCCTCCAGCACCATCACTGTCACGCCTATCCCGGTACCAGCGATGCCCCAGGGCACTTCTCCAAACCATGGGGCTCCCTGGGACCCCCCATGTGCCTCAGTGCAGTACGAGGGGTTCGTTAGGATGCGCCAGCCAGGATGTGCTCATGGAGAGGTGAGCTTGCAATCAGCCCAGCTGATTCAATCCATGGTGGCTTTGTGCTGAGTCTTCTCTTGCTGGTGTTTTAATAACAAATGCAGTCGTTGCTATCATATAACTGGTATTATTAATAACAAACACTTCCTTTCCCTAATAATTTTCTCTTTTCTGGCAGAAATACCATCCAAAAACCCCTATTAGCTGCTGAACTCGCAAACAGTGGGCAGGTGAGTAGAGTTCAGCAATCTGTGACGCTTTCCAGTTGTTTCTATTCTTCTTCTTCAAAAAAATGCTTCCATCTGCATATCAAATGCTCTCAAATAAATGTCATCTCACGTGTTCAATCCTAGGAATGCTGCAAGAGAAAACAGCCAGCCTAAATTACACAGTGACAGGCTCAGGGAAGTCACTGGGGAGGGTGGGTGGTTGGTTTGTTTTAGCTTTTGAAATATTTTTCATGGTGGAGGTTAAGAAAAATATTTGTTTGGCCCAAAGGAAAAGCTGTAGAGATTAGGCAGTGCCATTTCCCAGGGACGCTGGCGACTCGAGGTGTTCAATCCTTTGTGAGAAACTGGTCATTCAGCTGGGAGTGCAGCTTTTCTGGGAGAAAAAGAAAGAGATAAATAAGGCCATCTTTGACTTTACTAAAGGCTCCCCAACTCCAGTGCCACTGCTGGAAAGTTGTCGGGAAGGGGACATAGTTCAATGTGGCTCTGGGAGAGACACAGGGCTATAGCACTGGAGTCAGGTGCCTCTCAGGGGGTTGAAGTTACAGGTGGTTTCAGGTTTATAGGATATTTATAGGATGTGGTCACAGGCTGGAGCAGACCATGGGTGTGATGAGCGGGGTCAGTTCTTTAGCAAAGGCTGGGAGAAGGTGCGAAGGCAGCTAAAGGTGTAGCAGTGGTCCTAGAGTGGAGGGTATGACCAATATCAGCTCAATTACTCAGTTTGGGTGACTAGGGCTGGTAGAAATCCTACTTTTGAGGGAAACCAGGCCTTGGAGTAGTGGGAGCATCATATTTGCGGGCAGCTCATGCATGTCCCAGGTCAGAGCTCAGGGGGTTTGTAAGCACTAGGCTGGAGTTGGCAGTAAGGGAGAAGGTGAGTGTCGAAGTCCAGCAGCGCCGTGGTGCGACACGGCAGCGAAACACTCTGTCCCAGCACCGGCACCCCACATTCACCCCAAACTCCTCCTACAGCCTTAGATCCTGACCACTGCTGGTTAATGAGGAGGCAAAACCCCGGCTCAGGTGGCAGGTACAGCCATGGCTTGTCACCGACACTGCATGTGACTCAATTCACATTTCCTGTTCTTTTTTTCCTTTAACGGAGCATTGGGAGGCAGCTGAGCCCTGTTCTTCAGGGCTTTGGGCAAGTACAGGCCAATTGCTTCCTCTGTAGAGATGGAAGCAAAATTAGTTTGAACTGATTTTAATTGGAAAATTAAACTCACGGAAGATTAAGCTCACAGAAACACACTGTTCTCCTGTGTTGAGCAACAGACTTCTCCAACCAGACTGGGAGACCAGACTCCAACCAGACTCCACCCCACCGATGTCCTGGGTGTCCTGTGGGTTAGGACATCGGTGCTGAGCCTTTGGTTTCCACCAGCTGCGGGGACAGCACGCAATGGAGAGGAGACACTCTTGTGATGCCGCGTCTCTGGGCTAACCCATCACTGCAGCACGTCCAGGTTTTGTGCGAAGCAGCTCTCATCACGTATTTCCTAACAGCATGACTTAACAAAAATGTAACGTTTTGCATGGCACAGAATATTGATCCTGCTAATTCCTAACATCAAGGTGAACATTGACTTCCTTCAGAGACAAGTTCTCAAAAATGCTGTGAGAGGTCGGAAATGGCTTTCCAAAACCACAACCTCACCGAAAGGTTGCTTTATTTCGAAGGTGAGTTGACACGTTTGATTTTGTGATTTAGCTGGAAATAACCAAGATTTGTGTCTTTGAGAAGGGCTCTGATTTTACCAGCAAAAGGAGATAAACGATGTAGACTTGATCTCTATATTTTAAACCCACGAGTTCAGTAAGACACAAGCTTAAATGGTTTTTATTACAAAACATTTTATTGTAGTTATTTACACCCGTTCCTTGATAAGCGTATAAATGTAAACATTTATTATAGATGTATTTCTCTTATCTTACAGTTCATCCCCTGTTCAGAGTAAATGTCGTTTTTAAGCATACAAGTAGTGAGGAAATTTAAGCTATATTCACAGAATATACACCTGCGTGCAGTTACAGTCCACCAGCCCTAAGCTAGTGGTATAGACACTGTCCCGTTAGCTCTGCTTCTGCTTCTCGTGTGTACGCTGGCGTCTGTGATGTCATCGGCGTGATCCTCACTTTTCTTCTCCTTCAAGCTGTTGATGAACCTCAGGGTTATTTCATCCCACTCCTCAGGGAGCAGCATCAGCAGAAACCCAATGCAAATGATGATGGTGGCTCCCAGCCTCACTACGCTGAAGATCATTTTGTGCTTCAACAGATCCACAGCTGTGAAGAAGAAACAACAACGCTGTCAAAACGGCAGCAGGATGATCTACAGCATCAGACCAGGCTGGCACGTCTCCGTAACCTCCGTGTTGCTCTCTGGCTGTGATACTGGCCTCATGGCTCTCAATCCTCTGCAGCGACCAGGTCCTTGAGTTCAGAGAGCAGCTTTGACCTGAGAGCGTGGTACTGGAAGTGCCACGTCTCCCCATCGCCTTGATGCAGGCTCTGAGGAAGCCTTGCAGGGCTGCTCTAAGCCTCAGGGTTTTCATTCCTGCTCTGACAGGGAAGATACTTTATGGTAAGTCTTCACCTACAGCAGGTTGTATCAGCATAATGTTTCCTTGGGCTGCATGGACCAGTGATGGGAAGAGAGCAGGATGCAGGTCAGGAAGCCGGAGTTGATGCCTGCAGACCCAGGCTCCCAACTCCAGCACCAGCAACAACATCACATCTGGGCCCTTCTGCAGCCTCTTACAGGTACAGACTGCTTTGCAGCCCTGACCTGCATTCCCCTAAAAATAAATGTTTCTTTGAAAACATCCTCAAATACCCAGAGCGTCGAGGCTAAGAGCATGGAGGAGGAGACTGGAAGAGCAGAGACAGAGGCTATTCAACAAGATAGGACCCTGGAGTAAACTTCCACGTATCCACCCTGTCCTGCTGCCCTGTGGCAAGTCACCCGCACAGCGCTGAGCTGCAGCATCAGCACGCCGACCCCGACACGTCTCGGCAGCAACCAGCAGCTTTCAGCCTGCCCTCTGCTCGGTGTGGGATGGATGCATCCCATCACTCCCAGAGAAAGGAGGCAAGACAAAAAGAAAGGCTTTCACCAACTGGAACACCCGCCATCACCAGGAGCATTCATGGAAGCCAAAGGAGACTGAATCGCTTTTGAAATCTGCAGCCACAGATTTTTCACTATTCAGACAACAAACTGCTTCTGCTGCCTGCACGCCTGTGTCCTTATCTTTCCACCACCAACCACGGTACTTGTACCTGCATTTCCAGGGACGCTGAGCACTGTGCCGATAGAGATCAGAATGGGGTATGTAAGCACGACGCCAACGTTAACCAGAATATTGAAAGCTGGGGAAAAACAGAGAAAATACTACATGACTAAGGGGGAAAAACACTCAAGTGAGACTCTTCTCCTCCACCTTGACCCTACAAGTACGATATGTGCTCACTATGCACACCACAATGATGTAGTTGTCACAAAGGGATTGATTTTTATTTTTTTATATATGAGTGTGAAAGGAGAGGAAGCATGGGGGGAAGAGGGAGGGCTGTACGTCCAAACCGTAATACCAAGGTTATCACACTTGTATTTCACAGCTTTGTCCAATCTTTAATCAGATACCAGCAATCTAGTTTTGCTGCCATGAGCCATCCTTTCTCCTCCTACTAGAAGGAGGTTGATCCCAGCTCCACCCTCTTGGCCGAGGCTGTGTTCTCCTTGTCTTAGTAGGATGTTTCACTAAGGTCTCTTATCCCTCTAGCTGGACCACACACCAAAGGTGACAGAAGCAGGAACTCATATTCTAAAGGACACTAAATACAGTTAATTGACAAAGTTAACTGTGAAGTAAGCAGACTGGAGTGAGACCATGGTCTTGCTGCCATGTTGAAGGCAAAATGAAAGCTGACAGAAGTACAAATGTTCAACACCATTAATTTATGGGTTGGGGTTTTTTTTACATGACAGCATTCCCAGCCAGCTCCAATTTCCTTGGAAGATCAAAAGCAAACTGCAAAAACTTCCCCTTTCATGCCATTCCCAAGGGTGCTCTTCCAGCTCTCGCAGCCAGGGGCTGGTGCTGTGGCGGGACCTCAGGTCCCTTCCTGATCACCCACCACCCAGTCCTTCTGGTGAGTCCTCTACATAAAAGGATCAAGTTTGTCTGCTCCGCAAGGTTGTTCCCTCGTGGTCGGGATTATACACTTGGGTAGATGGCTGGGTGATAAACTATCCCTACTTTTTGTTCCTTAGGTGCTCACAGAGCAGCTGCAATTCTGTCTGGCTGGAGCAGATTCAAGGTGCCCACAGTACCTCAGCTGTCAGCCTGACTATAGAATGGTTTGGGTTGGAAGGGACCTCAAAGATCATCTAGTTCCAACCACCCTGCCATGGGCAGGGACACCTTCCACTACACCAGGTTGCTCAAAGCCCCATCCAACCTGGCCTTGAACACTTCCAGGGATGAGGCATCCACAACTCCTCTGGGCAACCTGTTGCAATGTTTCACCACCCTCATTGTAAAAAATTTCTTCCTTAGATCTAATAAAAATCTCCCCTCTTTCAGTTTAAAGCCATTGCCCCTTGTCTTATCACTACATGTCCTTGTCTAAAGTCCCTCTCCAGCTTTTTTGTAGCCCCTTCAGGTACTGGAAGGCTGCTGGAAGGTCTCCCCGGAGCCTTCTCTTCTCCAGGCTGAACACCAATTCTCTCAGCCATGTCTCAGGACAGCCGCGTGGACAGGCTATGTACATCCTCCCTGTTTCCATCTAATACACTTTCAGTGGAGATAAAAACCTCTTCAATTATGAAATAATAAGAGACTTTACTAAAGGAAAGGATGTTGTTATATCTGGAAATTAAAACACCCCCGGGCTGAATCCAACAGATGTTCTGCCTGGCTAGAGGATGGCAATTGTGGCTCTGAAAGAGCGAGTGCTGTAGAAGGGCTTCCTCCTGAGGGGAGGTGAATCATAGAACCATAGAATGGTTTGGGTTGGAAGGGACCTCAAAGATCATCTAGTTCCAACCCCCCTGCCATGGGCAGGGAAACCCTCCACTACACCAGGCTGCCCAAAAGAAGACCACAGGCAATGAAACAGGCCCATCCTTTGCAGGCTCATGCAAAGACTGTGTGAGCTCTGCCCAGAGCCCTGCAGCACCCACAGAAAGGTGCCCTCACGCTGTGAGTCCCGATCATTGCAAATACCCACCCCACAGAGCGTGCCAGGAACTATTGGGTACATGCAGCCCTTTGGAATTTGATTTCTAGCAAATCAAGCTGTGCCAGAGACAAGGAAATACCAATGAAATCACAGTGGGAATGTGAAGATGAAAAGTGGACAATTAGTATGACTGCTTCATGTTTATTCTCTGCTATTAACATCAGTATTAAGGCTTCTTATGAAAAAGAGGAATCATTTCTCAAGGAGTACCTGTTTGCACTGAGATCAGATTTGATCTGCGAGAGAGCTCTGCTGCTTAAGGGGGCTGAGAGGGGGGAAATTGTTTGTGCCTGAGGCTAGTTTTGCACTGGGGCAGGGGGAGGAGGGAGAAAAGCTAGACAAATGAGTAAGTTTTTTTACCACGTACCTAACCAGAGGCCGGCTACTCCGCACAGGTAACCCCACGGCACAGCAGAGAAGGGGGACCAGTACTCCACTTTTGTAAAATACAGTATGATCGGGGTAACGGAGATGAAAATCAAATTGAAGAAGCCCAAGGTAGAAACAAAATGAGCCGCTTCGCCGAAGTTTGCACTTCCAAGAAACATTTTGAACAAAACCTGCAAAGGAAAGGGAAGAAGAGGGGTTTAGACTTCATGCCTTTCATGGGAAGCAATGTCTTCCTGCACAGAGGAGTCCTTGACTCCCTTGGGGAGAGTGGGGCATGGGGACAGCAGTGACCAGGACAGCGTGCCACAACCCGGCCCTTTCCTACAGAACTTTTGGAAGGTGGACTTTGGTCTGATTTCTGCCCTTTCCTGCATTTTAGCACAGAGGGGGATACCATGTTATTACAGTGCAGATGGCTGCATCTGTACAATAAAGCTTAACACAAAATGCCACGAGGAACGAGTGTAACTAAGAACCTGAAGACAACACTGTTCATGCAATGAAAGTTAGAGGATTTGGGCTGTGCTTGGCACTGTTAGGACCTCAGTGGCTTCCACAGCATGAACCTGCTGTGAGAGGAAAGCCTCATGGAGGATTTGTCCTGCATGAGCATAAATTCACGCACTTTGAGTGATCTGTGAACGCTCACAACGAATTATCACTGAGACAAACAAAGTCTAAAGGTGGGAGGCACCTTCTCATCCCACTACAACTAACTCCAAACTTCTTCTCTTTACACACATTTCACTCTCCACGAGCTGACAACAAATACAGCCACCTCTAGCCCACCCTGTTTCTAACTCAGATACATCCCTGCCCTCTTCATCCCTCATTTCAAGAGCAGCTGCTACTCTGGAGCAGAAGCAAAGCCCTGCGTGTCGCTATCACGTCGCCTGCACCAGGCACACCCAGGGGCTCCGTGCCCAGCACGAGCCGGAGAGCTGCAGTGTGGTCCCGGCATGAGCCGTCTGTCCCCGCTCAGGGAAAGCGGCACGATCCGCATTCACGCTCTGAGCCCCTTCGAAATAAGTGTTGATAAACTGCGGTGGCAGGAAATGATTAAAACATGATCCTTGATTCCTTGCAGCAGAGTAACAGAGATTTCATTAACGGCTCGTAAAGCAAAGTCATTCTGAATATTTGGCAGCTACCAACTAATTACCCTCATAGTAGATTTCCTGACATCATGACATCGCCTGGTCACAACACCAATGATGCAGGAGGGATGAATAAAACAAAACATTTATTTTATAGTGATTCGCTTTGTACTCGTGTCTTTTTAAGATTCGATGTTGAAGAATATAAGAATACTAACACACAGTTATGACCTACCTTATACAATGCAGATGTAGACGCTGATCCAACAGCATATGCTACCCCGATAATGGAATCACCCTGGAAACCATCTGCATATGCCATCATTACGATTCCTGTGATTGCCATTATTGCTGCAACTATCTGCACAGACAAAGCAAAGCAACGTAAAGCTCAGCGCAATTTCATTACATGGAAAGAGATTATCACTGTGCGGGGTTTTAACGAGTGTCACTATCTTCTTCCTCTGACCTGAAGCTTCCTTGCTTTCCCTTAAATAGGGAAAATTATGTGTGGGTGGGAGAGGTGTTAAACCATAATGAAAGTGTGTACACAGATAGTGGTATGGATCTATAGCATTGCAGATTCTCCTGGGACCTCCTGACAGAACATCCGTCATTAATTATTTTATAAGGTAAACATCCACTTTGGAGATACGACTCCAAGATCAAGAAATTTTAAGACACACTACTCTACTACACAACAAGAGAAATATTTAGCAATGCCACCAATTTGACCTGAAATGCAAACATTTAGATGGCTGACTTTCCTGGACATTGCTCCAGAAGAATGACCCCTGTATTGTGGAATACCAGTGTACCACTGGGAGCTCTTCCAGGCTGCTCCAGCTGTGCACGGTATTTCCTAACAGCCCTGCCAGCTTTCTCATACCAAGCAGATGTGAGCCAGACTGAGGCGATAAGCACAAAAATCGCACAAAACAATTTCAACAGAGCCAGTCAGTAGAGCAAAACCATGTCTCAAGGGACACAAGGGACAGGGACACATGTCTGACTCAGGTAAAGGTGTCCACACACGGAGGACAATGGGAAACCAAGAATCAACTCCCAGGGTGGAGCCAATCTCTGAGACTATAGGTAAAAACATTAGTGCTCCTAAATCCCATAGGTATCTCGGTCAACATCTTCACTGGAGAACTCATCTCCTGAGTGCAGCTTTAAGTACTTCCCTCTCACCATTAGCTCTATTTTACCAGTAACTGAGGCACACAGGTATCCTCCTCGCGTTGCAGTTGCAGTGCCGAAGGCAGTCACAAACCACAGTGCATGTCTATATCCCACCTTACTTCTATTTAAAACATCCAAGCTCCAAGATACAGTTCAACAAAGCTGCCTAGCTGTCACCTAAACCTGAAGATACCATTGATACTCCCAAGTTCACCACGAAATGACACTTGAAATCCAGCTCCCTCAGCTGAATGAGAAGGGCTGGAGTCACAGATGTACTGACAGTCTTTCAGGTGTAATGCAATGGTTAGATGAGATCTGGAAGGGCTTTAGCAAGAGAGGACCAGACAGCTTCCTTTCCCTCCTTCCCAGAATAACAGATCCCAGCAGTCATACAGTCATGCCATTCCGGGAGGAGGGCTTGACTCCCTTCATCCAGAGGAGGGACATGGATCCAAGACTGCCATCTCTGGACTTAGAGCTCTCACTGGTGAGCTGCTGAGGAGGACAGGGGAGCATGTTGCATCTTCTAGTGCCTAATGGAAGACATCACTCTCTGATGTTCACTCCACTGAAAAGTCAGGGCACATGACACACATTCCATCACCTAAGATGCAGTGATGCTTATTTTGATCCCTAAGCTTACATCTGCCCAAGGACCTGTGAGCAAAACAATGTTAAATTCTCTTAGGAGAATGAGTTTCAGTCCTGTTCAGTGGGAACGATCCCTACAGAGCTTCTCCCTCCTACATTTGGATTAGTGAGTAGTTCATTAGCAATGTAACTGTGTAATACCGCTGTTCTCCTTACAACTTACCCTGGGATACAAATACCACAAAAGTCCAGCCTTGAACAGCACAGAATTACACTCAGGGCCTCATCAGACATCTTCTGTCAGATTCCAGAAGCTCCCCCTTTCCCTGCTACACCGTCTGGCTGGTTTCATCTCAGCCTGCACTATACATCTTGCCTTGCACATAAATCCAGATGTAGCATTTCATCTGTCAGCTGGAATATTTCAGCTGTAATATATCAAGGAATGTCTCCCATAAGGCAAAACAGAAAAGTCCAACGTAGTCACCTCCTCCTTCCAAGGGAAAGGATCGAGGTTTAACTCTTAGTGAACTCACTGCTCAGACCCAGCGAGTGAGTCCGTTCCTTGTGTTAGTGGAAATGAGTAGAACCATCATCCCCAACAGGAGATTCTTCCTACTGGGGAAAACATCTTCCCAGTTTGACTAAACCAAATTTAGAGAGACAGTTTCCTAATTTAATCAAATATTTAGAAAGCCAAGCACTTTGTTTCCTGAAACGACTGAAATAATGGACACATAAGGAACATCACCTCATGAGACATTAGATAAATAAGACCTGACACTAGAAAACAGCAAGAACATTATTTAAGTTTCATGTTCAAAGCTCTTCCTGCAAATTGTACATCACTGCATTAGCACAGTTGACATCTGCCTGGCAATTGTCAGGTGTTGGCTTTAGAAACCTGAGAGCACATCCTGCAGGATTCTGGAAGCTGATGAGAAGTAACAAGGTCACAGTGACGCAAAGCTAGTCGTCGTAGCTGACAGTTCGTTAATCAAGGCTTTTAATTAATGGCTTTCTTTTGGAGCCTCCTAGGTAAGGAATGAAATTCGCTTGCTTTTGTTTCGTTTCGTTTTCCCCCTGGAAGAGAGCAAGACCAACCAACATTTTACTCAGGAACAATCTTTTCCCATGTGGAGCACAGCAGAAAATGAGGTGCTGTAGTAAAGAAACTTGTCTCCAGGCTAGAGTCAACCTTTTAGGGGAAAAAACCCCACTCTGTACCTGCCTAATAAGCATTCATTCAACTTCACAGATGAAACACAACCAAGGGCTCAAACACGCAAACATTGAAGTAGGTGGCTGAACCTAAGCACCACAAGCCAGCAGAGCTACTCAAATACGTGAAGGCTTTTAAATATTTGTGCTGGCTCTGAGCCAAAGCTGTCTGGACTTCCAGAAGTCCCAGTGTAACATGGATACGTTATTAATTTGTGAGATGTTCAGAAGTGTCCAAGCAAAGGAGATTCCAGTGCTGGCACAGATTGTGCCGTTTCCTCGTGCAGGGCAGTAGGCACTTCAAGGTACCTAAGACCTACCTGCACTACTTTTACAGGTAAGCAGCTACGTAATCATTGCTCTGCACGTCCTTCTCATATGAATGCTCTTTCTCCAGCTGGTGTTTTTCTCTCTTGAGTTGGGTGCAAGCTCCTTCCCACACCACAGCATCACCGCTGAGGGCACGTGGTTCTCGCTCCAGAACACAGGCTCCGGGTAGCTCGAACGCAGCCAGGGCAGCGTGCAGCCCCCAGCAGCCCTTCTGCAGCTGGCCAACGCTTCCACAGGCAGGATTATGCCGTCCCAGAAGGCGGCCATCCAGACAGGTTCGTCTTTAGACAGCCCATCTGCCAATCCAGCCCCCCAGCCTGGCCGGCGGCGGTTTTCCAGGGTGTGCGGGAGCAGCATGCCGGCACGCAGCCGGGGGATCGGAGAGCCGTCAGGAGCTGCCTGCTTGGAGACAGTTTGAAGACTGCCTGCAGCAACAGCGGGCAGGCAGGGAGCCGGCGGTGCTGGGAACGTGCTGCAGAGCCGTGTTGGCGGCTGGTTCCCACGGCCGGGCGGATGAAAGCCGTCTCAGCCGCCGGCTGCATCCCCATCTCCGACGCACCGCGGACGTGCCCGACAGCTCCGAAGCTCTGACACAGGTGCTAAGGGCTGAGCTCCTTTGGAAAACTGGCCTCGCTCCTGGGTGCTGAGCGCTTTTGCAAAAACACTGGCTCGGAGTATCCGATCAAGCTCTTATTCCTTTTCATGGCCTTAGAGTCCAAACAACCTAATTACAGGTGCTCTCCGAGAGGCTGGGGGGTGAAGGCAGCAGAGGCTTTCAAAGCAAGAAAGGCTGAGTCCACGCTGCTTCGTCGTAATTTAGTTCTCAAACACTCTCCTGTGTGGTTATTAACATCATTAAGTGTTATTCAGGCAGGAGGGCTGCTGGAAAATGCTGCTAATTACCTTTCCAGCCCTGTGCATCTGGAATCCGCCAGTTAGCAGCAAAACCAGTTTCTTTTACGTGCAGGATATGCTGTTCGCTTCTTCTGCCAGGTTTCTCTTGTCCAAACCTCACGGTGTTTACAGCGTTAATACTAATGCATATTTATAGCAACATTTTTTTTTAGTCAGTGAAAAATAACTAATAACTGAAAATAGCTTTAGTATTTCTCATCTGGGTTTCTTCTAGAGAGTAGGCTAGGAAAATACAGTATCTGTGTTTACTCGTCTAGAAAGAGGTTGCTTTTAGACAAATACTAGCTTAAAGGGATCAAAATTTCCTGTTTTTTCAGCTAGACTCAATATCATCTAACACAAGTGAGTAATAACAGCTGGAAGCTGAGATGATCAAGGGCCAGAGGAGGGAACTACAGCCTCAGAAATTACCGTTCCTGTTGATTTCTGTAGAGAAGAACTCAGGATTTCAAACCCTGCCTAGTCTTCGGCAGGCTGAGGGTAGGCCACATTCACCTGATGCTTCTGTATTTTAAATTGTATATGAAACAGATACACAGGTGTCTGGCTTCAGCACGGCAAGATGAAATGTCCACGTCCTCACCTTCAAGGGCACTACGGCTGAGGTCTGTGAAACACGGGTTCACCTCCTCAACTCTGCCTGGTCTGGACAGACCCTCCACTGAGCCAGTCCAACAAAACCCTCCCGGCAGATCCTCACCCAAGAGCTCACTTGTGTGATGGCACACATGTCTTGAGGTGCTCAGGCCCTGTGCCATTACTAATTGCCCAGCCAGCCTTCTCTCACCAGGAAATCAGAGGAATTGTTTTACTTTAAACAATTTCCTCTTCCATTCCCAAACCTGAAGCACAGTGCTCTCTTCAGTGTGCTGGTGTCTGCTCCAAGAGCTAGATCAGATGCCTGTAAAACAGGATGCCTCTTCCTTTCATTTCATAGAATCACAGAATGGTTTGGGTTGGAAGGGACCTCAAAGATCATCTAGTTCCAACCCCCCTGCCATGGGCAGAGACACCTTCCACTACACCAGGTTGCTCAAAGCCTCACCCAACCTGGCCTTGAACCCTTCTATTTCTTCTATTTCTGAACCTTTCTATTGCATTACTAATCAAAAAAAGCTGCAGCACTCATTTTTTAAAAAAATAAACCCACTCAGACAAGTGTCCCAATCCATCACGCTTTCCATGCAACTTAGATCCAATTGCTGGTGGTCCCTTCTGGTCACAGACCTCACACCTGGTCCCAGCCAGTCCCTAATGAAGTTCAAGGCTCTTGATAGTTCAATCAAGATTGTACCCAACACAACTATTAGGCCTTGAGCTACTTCAACAGGGGAATCTGCATTGGCAGAACAGGCAGAAGGGCTTGCTACTCCTTAGCCAAGGCATAGTCAACATTGCTGCGTATCAGGAGATTTGTGCATGTCAAATTACAGGAAACATGCTTGCTTTCCCCCAGATGCAGGTGCACATTATTTTGCTTGAGGTTTTTTTTTCTTCTTGCAGGGTCCATATTATTGCCAGTGAGTCCTATAACACTTTAGTGCAAAATATACTTTCTGGCAAAACAGCTGCTGTCCCTTTTAAACTCTATTTGGTGCATGCACGTGTGTATGCATTTATGTGTATGTAAACAGTACTAGGGTGGCACAAGAAAAATACATCCATATTGAAAACAGCTATCTACTCAAAGAAGGAATAACATCACTTTGGGTAGAACCTAAACATTTATCCCTAAGTTTAAAATAAAATTAATTGACTGTACTTCAGCACTGTGACCCAAGACAGAAAAAGCTTATATGAAACTGGAAGTCCTCCTGTTCTAATTCATCAAATTACACTTAGCTGTAATAGCTTCTTGAAATTCGCACATCGAATGACCTCTGGAGTCTGAGATCTCCAACTGATCTTCAGGCTTAGGTCTGCATCACAAAATTAAATGAGAAATGGTTTCATGGTATATGTACCCCACAATGCAGCAGTACTAGAGCAGCACAATAGCTTACGGATTTAAGGGCAATTATGAAAACAAGCGAGAGTTGAAAATCAGGCATGTCATTACCCTTGCTCCCATGAACCTGTCTTTCAGCACAATCCAAGAAAGCAAGAAGACAAAAGCTTTGTTACAACAGAATAGGGCAGAGACGTCTGTGGCTGTCAGCTTCTTCAAAGCCAGTAAATACAGGTAGTTAGTCAAAGTCCACAGAATAGAAAAGGGAGCAGTCCTTTTAAGAAAGAGTTTCAGCGTCAGACCATCTTCACCAAAAATCCGACTGCATTCCCTATGAAAAGAAAAGAGTTTCAAACTCAGCTCGGATTTTCCTTAGCATTCACTCCAGCACAGCAAACGTTCATTAGACTTTTATCGCATTCAATTAAGTGCTTTTCCTAACTACTCTGCACACCCACAAGAATCTATTGTTTAATTCGCGTAGAGAAAATAACCTACAATCTTCTTAAAACAGCAATTTCGCAAATAGAAAAGAAGTAACTTACCTGGAATAATCACACTCTGCACAACAATAATCCCAGGGACTCGCACAGAGAAATGAAGGTTATCTATAATGCACCGACAGTTCTCAGACTCTGCCTCCGAGGCCACGAACAGAGGGATTATAACCTTCATTTTTTCTCCGTAGCTTGACAATTTTTTCTTGTTTTGCTCCAAAACCTATTTTTCTTCTTATTGAAATATGTTCTAACGTATGACCGAGTAAGCTTCAGGACTCATAGAACGGTTTGGGTTGGAAGGGACCTTAAAGATCATCTAGTTCCAACCCCCCTGCCACAGATACTGTGCAATCGCCTAAAGATGCTCAAAAATACTGCCAGATGCATCACCATGGTGGGAAGGAGAGTCCTCGGACAGCGAGACTGAGCCAGCTGAACAAGAGCGTAAAGAAAGAAAGCAAAGGGGAAGGGAAGGGTATTTAACAGCTGTATTTTATCATACAGTGAAAAGTTGTGCTCGCTTGGAGAGGCTTCTATGCAGACTAAATTGCAAAGAAAATCTCTAGTTTCCCAAACACTGTGTCACACACACCTCGTGAGCTGTTTGCTTCCAAGGATTTCAAGAAAGGGAAGGATCAGTTCAGGAGACACTGCTTTTGGGGACAGCTGTCCTGTGCAAAGCGGTACCTGCGTGGGCTAAGAGGACACCAGCTTGATGAAAGGTACATCACTGCACCCCTCTGGAAACACCTCTACCTTTCCCAAACTGGGAAGGATGGGTTTATCAACGCCACTGTCTGTGCTCTTGGTTAAAGGGATTCCTCAAGATATTCCCCGTACGCTTCATTTCGTGACGTGGCAGAGTCTCTGACACGTCGACTCAAAACACGGGAAGTCCCACAAGTGAATGCTTCATGCAACGGAAACACCAACGGAGCGAACCAAGGCACTGCCAATCTGCAACACATCTTGATGAGGCAACATTAAGGGACTCATCTAAATGCCACGAGGCTTCGGGGCCCCAGAGTATTCACAGCCAGATATGGCTGTGATTGGAAGATTGCTAAAACACTAATTATGTAGAACTAATTAGTAACTTCAAAGATTGCACTGCAATGTGAAGTCAAAACCACTTGTTATTTGGGGGGTGGTGGTATCAGTGTAATAATTACACTGAGTTAGCTTTGCCTTTGAAGACAGAATCATTTTCAGGTCTCCTAAACCATTTTCAGTAATTCTGGGGAATTCTGCTGTTAAAAATATTATGGTTTTTTACTATTAAGAATGGAAACCATCACTCATTTTGAGAGAAGTAGACTAATAACACCTTTGTAATGCATGAGATCAGCTATGTCTTAACTTAAATGATTCTATGATTCTACTTAATAACCATTCATTCCCTGCTGCCACTAAAATGACCTGGGGTACAGAGTGCCAGAGTGTCCAACAAGTTAACACTCAGGCAGGCAGATCTGCTAACTATCTCCTTCACTCCAGTTGACCTCGACGTTCTTGGTAGTCAGCCTGTTCTCCAAAGATCAGAACAGAAACAGACAGGGAATGGCTAGTGGTGTGTATCATTTACCTGAGATGGAAAGCGAATACTGAGCGGAGCAAATAAATTAATGCTCAAGTTTGACTGTAGGCTTTTGTGTCACTGATTTCAACAGAGTTAAAGGTGATGAGTTTCCTCGTGTGAGAATGGAATCACTGGTAGCACAGACTTGAATGTTCGTTGACATGCAGACATAGCAGTTTATGTTTAAAAGATGTTTTTCTCCCCTTGAGACTCAGGTTGGATTCAGAGGGTGATTCTGAGCTCAGGCAACATCTCACTTCAAGACAGGTGGCCCCTGACCTGGATGCACCATGCTGTGTCACCATTACGTGACACCTGTGCCATGATGCCCCGTCTCCTGGCAAGAAGAGATCTGCATTGTGAACTACAGACCTGTACGGATGGAGCCTGCTCTCTCCAATCCAGTGGGAATTCTGCCATCAGTTCTGATGCACGATTGGATCGTTACATGGTTGTAAATCCAACCTGTCTCGGAAGCTGTCAGGATCTGTCTTAGAGGAAACAAGCTTGTGCTGTGTTAAAACAAGAGAGAAAGGTGCTTGGGCTGCTTACGGTAATGCAGGGCACAGTGAAGTACCCCACTGCTATGCTGAGAGTGTGCAAAGGCAGCAGCAAAATCATCCAAGGACATCACTGGTGGAGTCTGCAAGGCAGCAGGAAAAGCTCTTCTACAAATGTGCCATGGGAAATTATACCCCATCATCCATCATGCCCCCCCCACTGCCAGGGAAAAGCTGGGAATAAGTTTGGAGCTTCCAGTACCTGAAGGGGCTACAAGAAAGCTGGAAAGGGGCTTTGGACAAGGGCATGTAGTGATAGGACAAGGGGTGATGGCTTTAAACTGAAAGAGGGGAGATTTTGATTAGATCTAAGGAAGAAATCTTATACAATGAGGGTGGTGAGGTGCTGGAACAGGTTGCCCAGAGAAGTTGCAGATGCCCCATCCCTGGAAGTGTTCAAGGCCAGGTTGGATGAGGCTTTTGAGCAGCCTGGTGTAGTGGAGGGTTTCCCTGCCCATGCAGGGGGGCTGGAACTAGATGGTCTTTAAGGTCCCTTCCAACCCAAACCATTCTATAATTCTACGATTCTATGATTTTATGATTCTGCTGCTCCGTCCATGGGGAGGACGAGTGGCTTCCAAAGTCAAAAAGGTGGGGGAGGGATGCCAGAATGGGTCAGCTTTTCCTGTCCTGGAGATCTCTCAGATGTCTGCATGACGCAGACAAACTCAGACCAGAGTCAGGAGGATGGAGTCCAAAGTGCCCTGACTGCGAATCCTCGGAAGGAGTGATACCAAAAATTTAAAATAGTCCATTTGTATTCATTTTGTATATGTCCATCTGTATTCTATCTATGCAATAGATTATTCAAAAAGGTTAACAAGCAGAAAACTAATCACTTTGAACTCAAAACTAATCACTTTGAGGTAAGCACAGACCAGATCAACCTTGAATAACAGCCAGAACTGGTTAACCATTAGAATCAAAATAAAGGACACCTGGATTCTTCCTCAGAGCACATGCTCCAAAGAAAGTTCAACCAAAGGACATGTAAAAAACGACCACCAAAGGGTCCTGAAGACCCCAAAGGACCCTCACAGAAGACCCCAAAGGACTTAGGGCACATGTGTAATCAGGATGCAAATATTAATTTTCGGAAATGGGATGAATATGTATAATCATTCTTGGAAATCTAATACATATGTATACAACTGACATATAAACCCTACTAACTTCAACCAAAACCAGACACGTTCGGAGGAATTTTCCCCTGTGTCTCCAGTGCTGCAATAAAGAATGTCTGCCTCCTAAAACTTCAAAACAGGTCTTGGAGGGCTTTTCTCTGCTGACTTTTACGGTATCAGGAGAAAGACTCAGTGATTATTATATTATTGTGGGTTGGACAATGTGGGATGGTCAACTATTTGGGAGAGGCAGCTGTGGCAACCCCACGAATGTCACTTATCTCTGAGTTCCCAGAAGCAGTGGGAGGGATGAGCAGAGATTCACAGCTAGGAAAAGAAATCTGGAAACGCTGCCCAGGCCCCAGGCAATGGGCTGTTTAAGGAGATGAAAGAGGCTCCATCACACACAGCAGCGTACAATGACCAGACAAAACAGGGGCCAGCGGTTCCTCACCTCTCAATTAAAAAAATACAGTAAAGACTTGTGACAGGATCGTGCTGAGTGAGACAGAGACTTGATGTATTCACCTCTGTGCCTAGGAGAACTCCATGAATAATGCTCAGTGAACGAGGAGATAGGGAAAATACTTTATTTTTCCAGTCATGGCCACAGTAGATTGCCTCGGGCTTTGTGAGGGCTGGTTGCTCAGTGGTTAACTCAGCCTCTTTGGCATGCAACTAAAATTAAACTTGAAGGAGTCATCAGACATGACAGTGACTAAAATCCCAGGCTCAGGAGAGAGGGCTCCATGGATCGCTCCCCATATAGATAATATCTGTAGGCTGTCGACTTAAAGGCAGAGACATATCTGAGGGCAGCTGACCCTGAAACTATGACACAAACTATTTTCAAATGCACAAGAAGTCTACTTAAAACCTGCCCTCTAACATAAATAGCTCTTTTTATTTGCAGGTAGCCCTCAGCCATCAGCTCTGGGCAGCGTGCCATGCTCTCAGGAATTACAGCACCTCCGGCACTCATGCAGCTTTGCCTCTGGCACCCGCTAAACAGCTCCCGTCCCTCTTGGTTATTCTGATGCCAGCCCCTGCAGAAGAATGGGTTTATTCACCCCTGACGCACAGCAGCCTCTGGAGTGTAACACAGCAGCTGGATTTAAAACAGCCTGCAGAAAAAAACAGAGCTAACAGACTCTACCTGGGGTAACGTGCATACGGTGAAAGTAATTACATCACCCGGATTAAAACTGGGCAAGGCCACCAGTGACATTACGGTATCAAGAAGCACCACGGGACCTTTCGTGAGAAAAAGTTGCTCCTTCTATCTAAACAATGTCATCTGCTGCAATAAAATATCATCCAGCTCCATTTCAGGAGACAGACACCAAATAGAGTAATGGTGGTTAAGCAAATGGCGAACTGTTTTCCAGCACTGACCGAGCGTAAACATCAAGAGCCTGAACCCCTGGAGGGGTCCAAAGAAGGGCAACTAAACTGGTCAAGGGGCTGGAAAATAAAACGTATGGGGAGCGGCTAAGGGAGTTGGAGCTGTTTAGCCTGGAGAAGAGGAGGCTGAGGGGAGACCTGATTACAGTCTACAAATACTAGAGAAGGGATGGTGGGGAGGTAGGGGAAGGGCTCTTTACACTAGTGATGGGTGATAGGACAAGAGGAAACGGGTATAAGCTTAGTCAGAGGAGATTCAGGTTGGATGTTAGGAAGTATTTCTTCTCTGAAAGGGTTGTCAGCCACTGGAATAGGCTGCCCAGGGAGGTGGTTGAGTCCCCATCCCTGAATGTGTTTAAGAAAAGGGTGGATGAACTACTTAGGGATATGGTTTAATGGGGGATTAGGGACGGTTGGACTGGATGATCTCTAAGGTCTTTTCCAACCTAGAAATCTATGAATCTATGAACAGTTGTATTTGTCTGCTCAAGAGCTGGAGTAAAAGAAAAGGGAATTGTGCATGAACTTCTCACATAAGCAGTGTCTGGCTCGGGGGGCAGCACCACGGGAATGCTGTCTCCCAACAGGAACGGTCCAAGACAAGCCCTGGTTTTGTGCTGCTTGTCTTCCTCCCTACTGTTGAGCCATTCGAGGTTGGAGCAGCTTCAGGCAACAGAGATCCTCATCTCTCCTCTGAAAAGCCCTTTGCAGTGAAGATCTAGATTTGCAGTGCTATTCTGCAAGTGGCTGAGGAAGCTGGACTGAGCTACTGCTGCAACATAGATGGAGTGATTTGTAGGTGACAAACTTGCAGATGACAGATGACAGCAAACATCAGCTACTCATGGCTCTGGTTTTACTTCAAGTGATGTTCACATCTCGTTATGCTTCTCGCTAGAAAACCAACTCTTCCCAACATGTTCATATTTATTAAACCTGCACCTACTAACACTGCCTAGCCAGCGCCTCGAGGCTGCATAGTGCCTGTGGGACTAACCGCAGCTATTTACATCATGGATACGTTCTGGCAGAAAGCTGCTGAACGTCACAGTGTTTGTCCTTGAGAAGCCAAGAGATGGCGGATGGAGTGGTAAAAATTATTGACATTGAAAAGATCACCCACCTATTCCAAATCATAACTCTATTAGGATCCTACGCGAAGTCTGTGGTGGTACATGAAGTTCTGCTGTGGTAAATACTGGCAGAGTCAGATTTCCTATTGCTGAGCTTACTGAGCTTCAGATCTCTTTGTTCACCACTAATGCAAGGAGTTTCAAGGTCCTTATGCAGGACATACCTTTCTTCTACAATACTGAGGAGATACCAAGAGCTGCATCTTCCACCTCAAGACAACCAAGATACTTCACTGAAATGCAGCAGGGAGGTAATAGCCATGAGTTAGTTTCTAAGACCACAAAATTTAATCTCTAAGGTAAAGTGCAAAAGGTAAGAAATACACAATTTACAACCTCAAAGATTATAAACCTTTCAGAAAGTCAATCTAAAGTTGAAGACTGAGACTTTTATCCTTCCAAGTGGGATTTATTAAAGTAACAGTGGCTCTATACAGCTTTGCCAGCCTGGGGTAGCACTCTGTAAAGTCACTCACACAATCACTGATCTCTGCCAAGAGATCACAGACACTCTTTGTTCCGATCCACTGGGAATACCTGCTGGACAAAATGTCATACGTCTTTATAGCTCCTAGTGAGTAACTACATCCTCCAGAAACACAAAGGTAAATCACTTCTGGACTTTAGGCAGGCCTGGAATTGCTACAGGACAGGCTTTATTGACAAGAATTAGCTACTCCACAGAAATAAGCTAGCAAACGAAGGAACAAGAAACCTTGCAAAATGTAATAAAAAGCCTTGTAACAGGAACAATATCAAGAACACAAAAGAAGCAATGATACAAACAATTGATTTAGCTTTGAAAATAACCCTGTTCTGGGGAGGTTAAATGACCTCCAAAGATGCTCTCTGAACTAAATCTGTCTTTAACTCTCTGAATTTATAAACTACAAATGCTGCTTTTCAATTCTTTAAGTCATCAGAAAATCAAGCACTCACCCTGAAGAGATGTCCTTTCCCATACCCAAACTGAAAGGGTTTGGCTTGTCAAGTCATAACACGGCACAGACCAAGTAGCTGGTCCCCATCATGAAGTCAGTATTTGCCAGCAGTTACCTCCTCCTTGGGATGTGTCCTGGTTTTAGCTGGGACCGGGTTAGCTCTTCTTTTTAGCAGCTAGAAGAGCTCCGTGTTTTGGTTTTACTCAGAGGCTCGCTCTGAGAAGAATGCTGATAGCACACTGATGTTTGTGGTTGGACGTGAAACTCCAAGGACTTTTCAGTGTGTCATGTTCTGGCCGGAGTGCAGAAGCACGGCGGGATAAGGGGGGAGCATAGCTGGGACAAGGGGGACACAATTCCCCTTGTGATTTGTGGTGGAACTTAATATTGAGGGCCAAACTGGCCAATTAGTATTCCATATCATGCAGCGTCATGCCCAGTATAAAAGTGAGGGACAGACGGACAGAAGGGCTTTTGCGCTTTGGCTCTTTCGCCGCTTTTGCTCTTTCGCGCTTGCTGTGCTTTTGCTCTATTGCCTTTTTTTTCCCTCTCTCTCCCAGTACTCCCACTCTTGGAGTACTCTCTCTCTCTCTGCCCCTCTCTATTTCAGGGCCTTGCGTTCGTCTGGGATTGCAGCTTCGGGACGAGACGGGCTTCGCATACGAGGGGGTGGTGAGCATCTACACTGTGTATTAAATCATCTATATTAAATTGTTCTTACCTCAACCCACAGGTTTCCCGTTTATCCTTTAATTCTCTCCCTCATTCCTGGGGCTGGGGCAGAGGGAGTGACCGGCTGTGTGGGAGGGTCAGCCTAACCCACGACAGGATGTGAGCTCCTGATATATGTGGAGTAGGAAATACCCTGGGAAGATGCCTTTCCATCGGCCCATCAGCTCTACCAGCAGTCTCCTGTTCCCACACGTTCACAAACCTACTTTACATCTCCGTGTGTGCAGAAATTGCTCTGGGCATGTACACATGTGTCCTCAACTTCAGAAGCTGAACTCCTAACAGCTTAGGAAACGCATCAATTATTTAAGCATACTTTTATTACGCATTGCCACAAACGCTTTGCCCAAAATTTTGCTCTGATGGATATACAATCAACCAACTAACTGCAGAGGATCTATCTGCAGGGATACTTGTTCTCACCGTCTTCCTTACCTGCTGTGCATTTGTTATTACTGCGTCATTTGTTATTACTTTACCCCACCTCCGTAAAGCCAGGCTGACACTGTTAATGTTCTCACAAATACTCCAGCAAGAATCTGAACGAAGGCATCATTAACATACAAAGCACCAGGGTTCTCAGAGAAGCAGTTAATTAAGTGCAACTGTTCAATTGCAGTCACGCTGATTTGACAGAAATGATAATTTAGGGCCAAATTACATCCCAGATCCTGGCAAAAGCAGCTGAGGGAAGAATTTGGCCCTGCTAGACTCCAGCCTGACAGTCACAAATTGAATTCCCTGTGTGCTCAGTGACAGCTGTGCTGAACCCTCTGTCAGCGGGAACGAGGTACGGGCCACACGCTGGTTAATGCCTTGCAGAACAGACGATTCTGCTGAAGTCAATAAGATCGTTTCCAAAGCAAGTCTGCGCTGGAGTAACGGAATTGGGTCCCAGCTCAAAATCATCCTGTGAATTTTTTCCTTCCATGGGCAAGGCATGTTATTGCACTGGGTTTATCTGGTGGGTTTTGGTAGCAGGGAAGGGGCTACAGGGATAGCCCCTGTAAGGAGCTGCTAGAAGCTTCCCCAGCCCCAAGTCAGACCAGCCTCTGGCCAGGGCCAAGCCAACCCACACCTCTGTGAATGACAGATTTAAGAAGGGGACAAAGGAACCTGCGCCACTTGGGACCTGCAGCAGAGAGAGGGAGGAGGTGGGCAGCTGTCTGTGCTGGACCACCACCACTCAAGTGGTGATGGTCACGGCGGCGTGGCTTGGATTGCTCCAAAGCGTTCTGCTCCCAGGGCACCTGATGGGCAGAGTTCATCCTGCCGGGACTGCTGAGGTTCATCGGGCTGGTTGGGCTGGGCACAGCTGGCAGAGGAGAGAGGACTGAGATGTGAGAGAAATGTCTATGCAGACACCAAGATCAGCAAAGATGAAGCAGAAGGAGGTGTGCCGGAGCTGAGATTCCTCTGCAGCCTGTGGTGAGATGGCAGGTGGCCCCTCTGCTGCCCATGGAGATTAACAGTGGAGCAGAGATTCATCCGCAGCCCGTGGAGAAGCTCACGCTGGAGCAGAGATGTCTGTGCCCTAAGGAGTTCATAGAGGATTGTCTCCGTGGGAAGGCCCCCCCACGTTGCTGAAGATTGATGATGAAGCAGAGATGCAGCTGCAGTCTGTGGGAAGGGACTCCACACCGGAGCAGGTGGCTGCACCCTAAGAACTGTGACTCCGTGGGAAAGCTCGTGCTGGGGCAGTCAAGGTAAGGACTGCATCCCATGAGAGGGACTCGTGTTGGAGCAGGGGAAGAGTGTGAGGAGTCCTCCTCCTGAGGAGGAAGGAGCAGCAGAAACGTGTAACGAATTGACTGCAATCCCCATTCCTCATCCCCCTGCACTGCTGGTGGGGGAGGAGGTAGAGCTGGGAAGAAGGGAGGGGTGGGGGGAAGGTCCTTTTAAGATCTGGCTTTGTTTCTCATTATCCTCTCTGATGTGACTGCTAACGAATTAAATTGATTTGTCTCCAAGTCAAGTCTATTTTTCCCGTGACCATACTTGGTGAGTGATTCCTCCCTGTCCTTGTCTCGACCTTCGAGCCTTTTGTTACATTTTTCTCCTCTCCATCCCACCAGGGAGGAGGAGTGAGTGAGCAGCTGTGTGGTGCTTAGTTGCCGACTGGGCCTAAACCACAGCAGTTATATCTTGGCAAGCTGAATTCAGCTCCATCCTTTAAAGCAGCTTCTACTTCACTGTCAGATTGGTAGAGTAATGGAAGCAGGGGAGGAACTGTGAAATGAATTGTCCCAGGAGGTGGTACTTCCAAGCCCTGAGGACAGGTTAGATACAGATTTCTTAAGGAACGGCTAGGGTGAAGCTAAGCCAACTTGGTCCTGCTGCAGTGCTGGTAGTTGGACCGGGTGATCTCTGTGGGTTCCTATTCAACCTTGCATTTCGATGATTTCACAGTGGCTACTGAAGAGGGGTTTATAAATTCCCACCCCTGCAGACCAATGTTACAGTTAGTACTATGGATTCCTTTGCACTTGAAGTTGATAGTTCAATTATTACATGAAGCCACGTGGCGTAAGGAAAGGCTGGAGTCAGAGAGACATTTTCCCCTGGCTTTCACAACTGAGAGGAAGAGGTATTTCGACATGGAGCCTGAAAGAAGATGAGACACGGCCTTCACATCATTTCCTCAGGATGACACAGCCACTCCGCTATGCCAGCTGACCTCTCTGAGCTACAGAAGGAGGACAGTCAAGAGTCTGCAACCTGCTTTAATTCCTACCACATGTAAAAGAGAGCAGAGAAGGCTACTAGGGTGCTCCTCCTCCATCCTACGATCCAGCAGAAGGAGGAAAGGGCAGTTTTCATCCTGCTATATTTGCTGAGCATAAGGAGCAAGTCATGGTCTTCCTCATGGAAACCACCTCCTTAGCTTTGAGCACCTTCTCAACTCTGAGTTGTTTTGGTTGGACTTCAAGCTACCGTTCTATCACAAATGGACCAGAACAGATTAAATAATGGCCAGTAGAAGCCTGATCCAGACATGAACACAAAATATAGAGACATTAGATAATATAATAACAAGATTATAAGCAAATTGACCTTTTCATAACAGTGAAAAACCCCTCTAACAATCAATTTTCCATTTATTCAAGCATATATCACTCCATTTGTCAGCCTTCTGTAAGCTATTTATGAATGAGACTTTCCGCAGCACGACCTTTATTCTGCCTTCTGACATCATGGGTCAAAACTGAGAAGAACAGCGATCTCAGTCCACAGAAATCAGGTTGTCTAACGGGATATTGCCACGATAAAGCCTACCTGAATTTTTTGATTGGAGACTGCTTTTCCTGTGCAGTTGCAAGGTGCCCAGAATAATAAATGGGAAAAACCATAATGTTCCAGTTTGTTGAGAACCAAGTCATGAAAAAAGGACAGTCAAAGGTCTCATACGTGATTTTGACAAACTGCGTGGTCCCAACCCAGGAGGAAGAGACGGACAAAACGATCAGAAATCTCCAGATAAGCTTGAGAAACGTGGATGTGCAAGACTGGCATCGCGTCTCTCCTTCAGCTTCTTGGCTGCTGGTCTCTGTGTGTGTTTGTGTTCCTTCTTCTCCTGGAAAAAAAAAAAAATAGAAAAAGAGAAGAGTTGTACACCTAACGAATGTGTTCAAAACAATTCTTACCTTTTCCTTACAATTCCTCTACGCTCCACAAACACTGAAATCCCTCACAGAATACTTCAGTAATACCACCTCTCGTTTCAAGGGGATAGGAACAAAATACAAACACAACATGAAGGCTTGAGGTAACAGCATTATGGTTAAGCTGTCACCACTGTTTGCTTTATCAGCCCTTCTTTCCTTCTGCGAGCCAAATCTCTACAATAAGAGCTACATCCCCTGGAACCAATGACATTAGAAAGTCAATTACTGTGCGTGTGTGCAACATCAAAGCTATCTGAGCCTGTACGTCTGACGCCAGGAACAAGTTCTTATTATTGAAGATTTTAACTCAAGAATCGCTTTTTTTATTTGCAAGCTGGGACAGGAAAAAGAAACAGTTTGGTGGTTTCACATACCCAAGCAGAGAAAGGCTTTTTTTTCAGTGCAGTTAGTGTGTTTATATTTTTGAACATACAAAATGAAACTAGACAAAACTGAAGCTTGGTATGCCTAGAAATAAACCTCTGCACGTAAACAAGGAGGAATCAGAAAGTTGTCGTTTCCCATTATAGTACAGCGCTTTTCAGACCTATCTGCAGACCGCTGCAGATTTCCTATAAGAAGTGCGGCCTGTGTAGAGAAAATAATCATACTGACTCATGACTTCCTCTCCAGACACATCTTCCAGAGATGCAACCAATGAACCCTACTGTGATTTCACAGATTCCTGCTGAAAACAACGGATTGAACTGCGTTGGATATTGAGAAGCACGAACAGTGCTGTCCCACGAGCTCACGTGGCAGCATTGAGCTCCAGCCATTTACTCCATTAGACCATATCGCATCGGTTTAATACAAGAAACAGGAGGTCCTTCTAAAAATCTTGGCCTGCAGCTGTTCTTAACTATTACTATCAATTATCAGTCACGTCAACACATGATGTGATATATATAAGAAACAATAGAATTGTCGATGTTAAGAGGAGCTATAGATTCACCGCAGCGAGAGCATACGCTGTCTTACATTCAACTTCAATGTGAAAAAAGTACACTTTTAGACTCAGGTTGACTTTCCTTTTATATTACTATTTCTGCTACAGCCATAAAGAAATGTCAGACTAAGATTCCAAGTTATTACATTGATCATAGCAGGGAGTGCATTTGCAATCAAGAATTTTCCTAACCAGGACATGGCGCTTTTTGTAATCACAATTGTATACCGTACTTTTTTCTGAAAAACAATCAGTATTCAGTGGCTCCACTGTTTAGTGGTGAATCAAGAATTTAAATAAAATTACAGGTTTATTAAAAACACGCAGAGGATAATCAGACACAGCTCTGAAAAGGCAAGTAATCATTTTAGCATGCTCTTTGGCTGCTGAGAGAAAATAGCTATTTTTATGGTGCTAATAATGACTGACGCCTTCTATTAAAAGGTAAATTACAGTTTATTTGCAAGTTAGAATGGCTTAAAAAGAATATATTGTGTAACATCTACTTGCAGGTTTTCCTGCTAAGCAAAACTACCATGCAATTAGTCCTTCTTCAGGTAACAGTTAAGCATACAACAATAGAAGACTAAAGCACCTTTATCCACACTTTCTATTCGTCAATTACCAAATAATTATGTAATTGTTGTTACTACGTGTGACACTACCATCAGCATTTGACTTGGATTTTACAGTCTCAGGTTTGAATGTCAGGGAATGGCACAGAAATATACACTAGTCACAAGTCCTACCTTGGATTTAAAGATCTGTGCAAGTTTTAGCCTGATTAAATGCACGGCGGGGAGTTTTTCTAAGTGCTTAATGGGCAGGATTCATCCCATTAATGTAGTTAGCAAATAATTGTGTATTCAGACTAAACACGTTGTCTAGGGCCCCTTTATATTTGATGATAATGGACAGGCATGGTGAGAAGGTAGCTGATTTCATCCTCATATATCTAAGCCCACTGCAGGCACTTATTTCTCCCTAGACTAGATATTTACATTTAATTTAAGTGAAATTGAGATGGATTCTCAGCCAAAGTGACACAGTAATTTGACAGTTGCTTTCAAAATCCATGAGGTGTGCACACCTGGATCTTGACCAAAGAATCAAAAGGGCAAGATAAGAAAGAGCTTTAAAAATAATTACAGGGCTTGAACTCAAAAGACATACGGTGAGCAGGCACACAATTCATACTAAATAGGTTTAAGGATTTCCAAGTCATGAAGATGGGGCTGGATCGAGCTAGAAAGTAGCACTTGTGTTCAGATACCGAATGATATGCTAATGAGGAGAAAACAAACTGATCAGCCAAAGTGGTTGGTAGACGGTGTTAATTAGCAAAGTGGTAGAAATCCTTGGGGTCTGCATTTAGTTCGAGCTGAAACGAACCAACAGATTTACCCTGTCAAGAGCACAGAAACAATCTGAGAACTCAACAAGGATGAAATAACAGAGAAAGAACGCAGATGACACTGCAGGTGATACATGGAGATGATACTGGTCAATGGCAAACCGTGCAGAAAGGCAGCTAGCAGAAATACTCCTGCGTGGTCCTTTGTCTGTAACACAATTCTTGCTTGTGATGTCTCCGTGAGAAGATGGTAACAGAAAAGCCTTTTGCTTTTGTTTTTCAGAAAAGTGAGATGAGGAAAACTAAAACCTACAGATTTTCTTCTGAACTTTTTTGACTATTTGGCAACTACATCCTAGAAAATAATATTCTTTATATTTGTTTACCTGCCTGTCAGGTCAGTCCTACTTAGACCTCACTGATGAGGAAGGGAAGATCAGGATAAAAATGGAAATTAAAAAATGCAAAATAAATATTTAGAAGAGTATGATGTCAAGGCACTACTCTTTTCTCAAGGGGACTAAAGTCCTTACTTAGAGAAGATGGATTCTTATTTTGGATGTACCTTAGTGTCAGCACGCACAGAGTTATTCCAGCCTAACATCTGCAAAAATGAGAATAAAATCGTTTTCTGGTATCTTAGGTATGATCTGTACTGCAAAATGCTTTATCATCCACTCCTTGCAGCAATAATAACCTCCAATATTTTTCTGAGGGTTTCCATCAAGAGAGTACTCCTGGAGTACGAGATCCCTCCGTTTTCCAACACAAGAAGAAAACGGCTGACTCTTGCTGCCATCAGTGAAGTGACAAGAGGAAGGTTTGTCTCCCACAGTTCCAGTGTGCAAGGGAGATCCAACCTGTTCTTCCTGCTCACAGTATCTACACAGACAGTCTTCCAAAGAACTCAGTCAGTTAAATGATTTCAGTCATTTAATGGTTCTCTCCTCCTCAACAGTACAACTCAGCAGACTCAAAGGCCTGTGGTTGCGTACTGTAACTGATCCCATCCCATCCCTGCTGCTGGTGGATGGACATCATGGTGAAGAACTCGGTGTTCACCATACCTACGGGTTCATCTGAGCTAAACTTCTGCAGTAAAGTGGGTGACACATTCCTGATGGATGCCCTGACGTGCAGCTGATGATGATCTAACTGTGATGTTCTTCCCTAGATATCCTTCTCTTCCTCTTCATCAGACTGTCCAGGGTAGGGATGAGATTGTCATTGTCTTTGAGAAGGAACATGGCTGGCTCTTAAGGGTCCTCTTAAGGGTCCTGGTCTCTGGCCAGGCTGAAGCTGAGTTAAAACAACCGCTTTGTAAAAACTAAGTTGCTTGCTAATGTTAATCATATTTTCAAGATCTTCTGTGCCTACTGGATTATGATTTCTCAGCTATCTAACACGTTACATGCTCCTACTGAGGCCCAGGCCTTTCCTCCCATCCGTGCTTCCTTCCCGCCTGACCCCAGTTTGAACACAGGCACAGGAAGGACTTTTCGCAGCACCGAAAACCAACACCAACACGCTCGGACTCTGCACCATCTCCGAAAAGACAGACGGAAGAGGCCCCTGGCAGGCACGTCGTGACGCCGGGAATGCGGCCGTTATGCCTACCTGATCTGCTCTGCCTCTCGACTCTGCTGTGCCGACAGATTCCCGAGGGACTTCGATTCTGCAGCTCAAGAATGGGAGCAGCAGAATCTTCAGCAACAGATAGAGGGGAGAGCTGCCTAGTCATGCCTCTGTGTCTGCTGGGGCAGTTGCCTCCTGGCTTGCATTGGATGACAGATGATCGTGAGGCACCTGAGAAGAAAGAGTTTGCATCAGTTTGGCTGTAAAGTCCCTGGAGGAACGCGGGGCTTTCAAACACTGTCAGTGAAACGCACACAAACGATTCAGCGGGAGAAAGGAAGCACACTGCAAAAATCAAGGTTTCAGCTCTGGTCAGAATAAAGTAAATAAGTAAGAAAATAAATACTTCATTCTCTCCCCCCTTATAGATAAAAAGGTGCTGCATGAAAACCAGTCTTTTCCCTGAAGAAACGAGAGCCCTATGCTGCAGTATATTCTTAGCCCCACGGCTCCATCCATACGGTCTGAACAGTCAAAGGAATTTGTACTCACGTGGGCCCCTTCCTGAGCACTGACACTGAATCAGGCAAAAGGAGAGGTCACCATTCTCCCTTAGGCTGAGGAACCACTGCCTCCCCAGGTCAGTGCTGAGAGCTTCTCCAGAGGAGACCTTCCTCTTTCCATCCTCAGGAATGATCCTTGAGATTCTTGTATGGAATAAAGCAACAGTCACGGACAAGTCTTTTGGATGAAGACTTCTGCTAAACCATTGAAGAAGCCAGTTTTAAGCCTTTACATGCACCAAATCAGAATCTCGACATCTTCAGAGAAGTTGCTTTTTCTTCTTCTAGCTGCAGACAACGCTGAGATCTTGCATTTCACACAGAGGCTGTATAGAGGCATAAGGTAGCAGACAAGACCCAGATCCCAGAAATACTAGCAGTACCAGATGAAAAACTTGCCAGTGAGGAGGACACCACATTTTACGAGTAGGAGCTTGAAGGACTGGATTAAGAACCAGCAAATGACAGAAAAGAGTGCAGTGCTAGAATCTGGCAGAGTGAACCTGGATATCTTGCACGTACTTCAGTTTATTGAAGGTATCTAAGAGGTCAACACACCAGCAGCACAACAGAGTCCTCTTCTCAGACAGAAAGTCATGATGACAGGCCATTTTGGTAAGTATAAACGTGTGTTCATGGCCAGTTGAGATCACCCACTGCTTGTTTTGCAGCTGCTACCTCAACTGGTGACAATTTTACCTAAATTTATGGAAGACGCATATACCCAGAGCAGCCACTGACCTTGCCATGACTTGGAAGGACTTAGTTTGACAATCACACCTATTTCACATTGTAAAGAATACAAAAGTAGACACAAAACCTATGTGTAAGGTGCCAAATGTGCAACAAATACAGCAAACATCTCAGAGGGCAACATTCTTCATTGCAACATGAGCCATTCCGGTACATTTCGTGCAAATAACTCCATGCCAAACAACAACATGAAAATACACTCTAAAACAAGGACTATATCCAAGATTCAAGAAACTGCATGAATCAAGTCAACACCCTTTTGCCAGGGGAAGCTAGGGTTCATATAACCTCCAATGAACTTAAAGCTATGTTTGATTCACCAGATCTAACTACAAAGATCACAAAGGAAAAAATGTATAGAAAATAGTATTATACAGAAAAATCCTCTCTCAGCTTATTTAGAGCTTCCAAGGTTAGTTTTTACCTGTCAAGTAGACAAGTGACTGAACCATCAGCTAACCCCTTAGAGATGATCTTTGTCAAAGGTGCTCTTCCCTTTCTCCTCTGCCCAGTATGAGAGAACTTTGACACAAGGGGGACTTCCAAGTCTAGGTCCCACCTTGCTTCATAGTCCTTCAGACTCAATCAATGCAGCATACAACCCACACTCTGACAGCTGACCCACAAAAGTCAACTTTGAAAATTAAGACCTATATGAAATCTAAGCACTATATTGTCTCTCCTCGTTTTTTGGTGAGCATTACTCTCTATAGAGCTTTTTAGAGCCTACTGGATATTTTCAGACCCTTAAAAAAACATTCACCTTCATCTATTTAGTTTTTAATGGAGAAAAAAATGATCTAACAGCCACACAACTCCCCCCATGACTTCGTTCCACTCATTTCATAACTCCAAGTGTTACCTCTCCCCCTTGTCAAACAAGGATAATGTTACTTACTTCGTAAGACCTTGTAAATATCTTGCAAGTCACTCCGAGGTTGCAAATACATTAGAAATGGCAGCCCTTGGCCATTCACCCCACAAGAAGCAGCATAACATCTTTATCTGACAGCTGAAAGTTAGCTCCAGTCTCCATGAGGTGAAGGCAATCAGTACTTTTGGGGCTAAATATTCAAAAAAGCGCTTACAATTTTTCAAGTCCCCAACTCAAAGAAGCTTTATTTTCAGAAAGCACTTTCTGGCTGCTTGTCCTCAGAGATTCAGCCACCAAGGTGCCTCGACCCAAATCACTACTCACTTTGATACACATTATTTAAAGAGATTTCATTACGTTGAAAGACACATGCTGCATCTCAATTCAGATATAATTTAGAATAAGATCAAGATTCACATTACACTCAGCAGAAGTCTAGCAGATGATCCACAACCAAAATTTCAAGGAAACCTATTTTTCCTCACATGCAAAAAGAGCTCTGAGTTATTTATATCTGCTACAACAAAGCAGCACCAATCTTCTCCTACACATTGAGAAACCCGGCAGTTGAGACCGAAACTGCAATTCAAGAAATTGCATTTAATCGAAAGTCACTGCTTGATTTACTGAAATCTTCTTTCCTTATGCCTGAAAGCAATCAGATAGCGCAGCAATTTATCAGTATTTCATTGTTACAGCTAGAAAGCCCAGGCCATCTAATGCTCCTGAATCTGAACATATTTTACGGGTATACTTTGACAGGGAAGGTGAACAGATATATGCTGGCCTAACTTATCCAAACCTGGTACCAGCAGCAAGGACAACAAATCCTTTACACAGTACAATGCAACCTCACACGAGTGCAAAGTTACCCCACACGAGAGGAAGGGAAGGTAGGACTCATGTAACTCCCGTTCTTTGTCTCACACAGCAATTATCAGCTATCAAGCAGGGATCCACTAAGACCCTCCAAATCTAGAGGGATCAAAAGCAGCATTTCCCATTCAACTTCTGTATATCTTCATAAATCTCACTCTTATGGAGACGCCACGGTCTTAGGCAGTGAGACCATGTCCTCTCCAGAATGGAAAGCAGCAGGGTGCTGCCACAACTTGCCACATGCAAATGGAAAAGCAACTATGCACAAAAAAGGTACCATAATACATCTCCAGAGCGAAGGAGGAGTGATGCTGCCTGAGTTGGATTGACTGATTTTAGATGTCAACCTCAGGATGAGAAAAATAGTGCCCTGGAACTACCTGTATCTCCCTGTGTCCCTGGGAAGGACAACCATCCTGAGCAGAGATGTTTATACTGGGTCAGACTTCTTACCAGACTGCTTTACCTGACCTTCTTTTAACCTGACTACTTGATGCAAGAGGTTGCAACGGATATTGGTAACTCACTGTGTAGAGAAGCCTTATTCAGCTTCTAGAAGCCTGACACAGTCAACTCCAAGCATGAACATGGTCCATGGTTTTAGCATAGACGAATCACAGGTTGAGAATGAATCTACAGTTTGGGCATCATTCAAAATTTTTAGGGAATGCTACTGGAAGAGATTGGGAAAAAAATAACAAATAGGAAAAAACTTGCCAGACTGTCAGACCTTGCTGCTAGAAATGTTCCTTGATTTCTTGGAGCTTATAAACGAGTGTCAAAGCAACACTCAGTCCTATGGGATTGACAAAGGCAGGAAGGGAGAACTGGAAAGGACCACATATCATTGTATCAAGCACGTCTAAATGAGCCAAATCCATCCTGATGACTTTTCGTTATTGAATTAAAACAAACCCCAGCTCTTTCCCACTTTTTAAGATTATTTTTAGTTTCTTACTCTGTTTCAACAAATCTTTTCCTTGCCTTGCAAATGTGGATGCTTTGTAGCATAGGAGACAAAGTAATTTCTCTGCACATGAAGACCAAAGAGAAACTGGCAAGGAAATTCTGTGGCTTTCCATGTGTTCCTGACAAAGTCTGTCCTTATCTTGAATTAATTATTATATACTTATACAATCATAGAATGGTTTGAGTTGGAAGGGACCTCAAAGATCATCTAGTTTCAACCCCAGTCTATTATTCCAGTGTACTTGAATTTAGCAAGGTGGTCATGTTTGTGACTATCATAAACCCTATAATTAATATCACTGAAGTCCATGCCTTTTCACATTCCTGAGCATCCCTCTGAATTCCGGCAGTGGGAGGAGGTGACCACCATGCACTGCTGCCGCCGTGTCGATTCAAACCAGGACCCAGCAGCACATGCCTTATCCTGACAACTATTTTCCCCAACCATCTGTAAACTACACGTAGTGCCCTTGCCCCTTGCCTCTCTGAAAGATGCGATCTGTGATGTGTTTTTTTGTTCATACACAGACTTCCCTATGCAGCTCACGCAGTGAGAAAACATGTCCTTGCCTCAGCTAGAAAAATCACTCCTATTCTGCAGGGGGCTTGGAGAGAAGGGATTATGCTTTGAGGTTCAAGAATAATTATTTCAGATTATTTTTCTGTATATGAAATATTTAGCATGCGACAGCAGTGTTTCGAATACAAAAAATCCATGTCATTTTATTAGGGACAACTCTTCTGGTCTCAAAGTTGTTGCTAAAAATGGATCGAATGGACTGCCACTAAAATACTCAATGCAACATAAAAATGCAGCCCTGGAAGAGATTTTTATGGCCAGGTCATTACGGAATTGCTTCTTTCTTTTTCCTTTATTTTTTAACCAACTGCCCTGATGGAAATTTTGAATCTCTCAAACAGGTAATTAAATTCCCTTCTGAAAGCCATCCGTGCATTCGCATGCTGGATTACCAACACGAAGTGTTTGCTTATTTGGAGACAGTAACATCACATCTGGCTTGCTGCTATGTGCCAAAATGCATACTCTTTTTTCATTGCACAACTTAATCAACAGTTAAATAAGTAATGTTAATGAGCTGGACAGTTTCTTTGTATGAGGTTCCCAAAGCTCTGCAGAGGAGTGGTCACCTCTGGCTACCACTGCAGTCAAGAGAGAGACCAGCTTTTCCAAAAACCCAGTCAAGGCATCTACAATCTGCCTTTTACTCATGCAGTATTAAAATATGCTTATTTTACCGTGTCCTCAAAAGCTCAGCTACTAATATGTCATCGGTTTCGCATCGACAAAATGATGTCTTCATGCCACTGCCGCAGAAACAATTGCTGGGTTTTGACAGATGGATGGAGGTAGAAGCCAGTCTGGTGTTATGCGGAAAGTACGTCAATCGAACGTTCCTGCTAAATTGGGCCCCGGTGAAAGAACCGGCAACGTTTCCTTTACCCTGCAACGTTACCTGTCAGCGTGAGCATCCGCGGCGACGACGGACTCGCTCACACATCACAAGCCCGTTGTTTCCAGCAGCTGGTATGTGCACTCGTGCTGGTAACAGTCAGGTCACGATCGCGAGGGCTGGAGACTTCTGTGATGAAATTCTGGTCTTAGTGTCACGCAGCGAAGAGAAGACGACGTGAATTTTGCGGCTAGGGAAACATTGGATGCACATGGCCCTGCAGGAAAGGGTACTGAGTTGCACTGCTGTTGGCGAAGAGAGCTTGCTCTGCCCGTTTTATGACAATAAAACCTCATTAGGTTGGATTATCCATGTCTTTAATTGGATTGTTTGCCTCTGTTAGCACACGACTGGAGGCACGGCTACCCAACACTATCAATTCAACGGGGAGTTAGGACCACAGCTTATTTTATTTCAGCCAAAAAGACCGCCTGTAAAATCAAATCCTGCCCTTCCTTATGCTGGTGTAAACCCACAGCAACTCAATACAATCAGCAAAGCTGTCCTGGGCATACACTAAAGTACCTGAAGAGAACAGTTGACCCAGGAAGTTAAAATTCAAGGGAAAATTCTCCCCAACTTTTAATTAGTTCAGAACCAGCAGTTTGACTCAAGACATGAAGCTGTAGTTACATTTGCTAAAACCAAGCAAACCCACAATGGGGAGGGTGTCTGTGCAGACAGTGTGCTACTCAGGTTTGAGGAACAAGCATTTCTTGTTCAGTGAAGAAAAAGCATTTCATCGTGTCTCAGACATTTGGAGATGATGTTCTCCATTGAAACACATCCTTCCAAGACACTGCATCGGTCTCTGTGTATTAGAGTTATGCATATATGAGTAGAGCCCTGCTCATTTACTATTTGCTTGTTTTGGAAGTTTTTGTGTCTGAAGGGGATGAGAAGGTTACAACAGGGGTTTTTTTTTGTCCTAGGGGAAAACAAGCTTTTCAGATTTTAATGAAAACCAAATGACTCAGTGATGGTGTACAGCATTTCTCTTGTACTATGATTAACTATTGTCAAGAGTAGAAAGAAAAAAGCAGATATTTTTGTTGTAGTTTAACAGTGACATCCATCAGCAATTTCTGCCAATTATCCCTTCAGTGTCTTGTACACAGCCGTTCACTTCAAATCAGCAGACACCAACCTCACTCACAATTAGAAACTTCAACAGTTTCCACGTGTCCTCCTATCCTTGCTATAAAGTGAACAAAGAGGCAGCACAGGGAGTAAATGACTTAAATTTCACATCCTGTAACTAAATTAGTGCCCAGTCAAAGGATGTTGCACTCTACACACCCTTGCACCTTTATTACCCTTCCAGATCATAGAATCATAGAATGGTTTGGGTTGGAAGGGACCTTAAAGATCATCTAGTTCCAGCCCCGCTGCCATGGGCAAAGAAATCCTCCACTACACCAGGTTGCCCAAAGCCTCATCTAACCTGGCCTTGAACACTTCCAGGGGTGGGGCATCCACAACTTCTCTGGGCAACCTGTTCCAGTGCCTCGCCACCCTCAACGTAAAAAATTTCTTCCTTACTTGAAATCTCCCCTCTTTCAGTTCAAATCCATTGCCCCTTGTCCTTTCACTACTCGCCCTTGTAAAGATGAGCAGTTCCAGCCTGTGAAGGAAGGAAATCCAGGTTAGACAGTCAAAAAAAATCCTCCTTGTACGTACCAGTCATGCCTCGTGTTTTGGTATCGAATCTCACCATGCAGCTTCCCACCTCCCACCGCTCTGACCACTGCCAACGCACTGCGCTCCAGATCGGAACTGACACTGCGACGGCAGTGCCGCAGTCTCTCTCCCTGTTGCACCACCCAACATCTGGGGAAAGACCACTTTCACATCCCGCATCACGCACAGGGAGGAAAGCTCTGACTACTGTGATCATTAAGTGTCTGAAAAATGGTCTCACAGCAGAGACAACTGACAGAGATACCTGTCAGCGATGGTCAGGGTGTATCTGACTCTGCCTTAGTGGTGTGATGACACAGGTAACTTCCTGAAGTCACCTTCCATCCCTGCATCTCCTTGGCTTTGTGATGGTAACAGTGTTGGGACCTAGTCCCAAGGCGCTAACTTCTCCTGATTTAAGATCCAGACAGCTGAACAATAAGGCCATGAACCTTGACCCCACTTACAACTAAGACCTGGAAAAGAAGCACAACAATATAAACTAATATATAAACCACAAGAAAACCTGACAATAACTGGATAGACAGAGGATGCATCATTAAATCAAAGAGAAAAGATGCACCCAACTCAATATTGCCAGCCGCAATATTGTACATCAGTTTTGGGCCAAATAAATACGAAGAGCTAATGAGAAGGAGTTGAATGCATCTGCATCTAACACTATGAGATCTGGCAACTTAAGGAATTCTGAATTAAATTAAAACCACCAGAATCGGGCAGGATGATCAGTGTATGGCCCACAGAAGATGTTTCTGGACTGCACGGACAATTTGGAAGTTACATCATGCTGTTGTCCCAGGGCCCGATACGATCTGTTAGATGAAATCTGCAGTCAGAACATCAGTGACATCTGTTCATATAAAGTTCAAGGTCTGTCAAAGGCCCCAGCAAGAGAAGATACAGCATTTGCACACATTGGAATGGAAAGACGGTGAGATCTGTACACAAAGTACACTCAAATGCATCACCTTGCTGTTAGGAGGTGTAGCAGTAGTAAATACTGAGATTTAATACACATATATTGAATAGTCAAGGAGCTTCCATTTATGCTCCATACAGCCAGGTCATATGAGTAGATATATATATGATTATTCACCTTTTGCAGATAAGGACAGTGGGAAATAGTTGCTAAATAAGTTGCACAAAGGCATCTATTCACGCAGTGGTGGATTCTCAGCTCCCAGATCCCCACAGCAGGCTGCTGATCGCTTAGACTGGGGTTCCCATATTAATTGCCATATGCTTGATGCCTTGGCTTCTGCACGCAAACCTGAAAAACACACCTGCAAGTCTGTACATCCATCTTTCTGTACATCAGCTACATGTTTTTTTTATGAAGAACCTGCTCTGAGATGCATCCTTTCTGGGCAAACCAGGGAATACGATGTGCATGGTCTGCATCCAATGCTGTGTCCTAAAACCTCCAACGGGGGACTGCAGCACAAAATGAATCCAGGCTGCAACATCCGCTAGGTTCAACAGCTGCAACCATTTAAAAAAAAAAAAATTTAAAAAAAAAGCCTTTTGCAGGAAGCCTATAAAGGCTTTGCTGGCTGTAAGAAACCTGCAGACTGCCTTTTTGGGAGCCCTGAGGCATGAACGTGATGGCCAGCTATCTCTGCAGGACTTCTCAACTTGTTTCTTATTGAAGAAAACAGCTCTTCTTTGTATTGCTCTGGATCGAGACCCTTCCTCAAAACACAGAAAGACAATTATTAAGAAACCCAGATTTTTGTTCAAATCTGTGTTCCATTTGTTCAGCCACCTATATTTTACTGACAGTATGTTTTTTCCTGGGCTTTTTTTCCTCCTTACTCACTTTAAACCAGGAAGATTTTTTTCCTCATTCTCATTTCAGCATAACTCAAACAAATACTGCACTGTCTCTGTTTAAGCACTGACTAGGAATTCCATTGATTTGACACAAAAAATAACGCACCAGCACCTGCATGAGGGTGTCAGAACAAATCTTGGAAGAAACTTTTTCTGAGAACATCTGTAGTGGATCTGGCAGCTAGAGAGAACAATGATGTATTCTGAAACACACTGGCTACATGTATTTTAAAGTTACTGGGTGTGACATAATATATTTCGAATTTGAAGGAATGTAGAAGAAAGTGCTGCACATGAAATATGTTGGAATCAAAACTCAACTTCTACACAAAACAATCTATATTACTGTACCAAAAAAAAAAAAAGATTGAAAATAGTTATTTGCAGTGGAATATTTTGGACTGAATTCCACTGTTGTAAAACGTTGCTGGCAACCTCATTAGCCTTGAAGAACAAACGAAAACTGTGTCAAAATCTCACACTTAGGTGTGACAACTCTGCAGTTAGAAAACACTGACCTCCAGTAAGGGTATGAACATCTGCTCCTTCAGCACAGAACTCTTCCCTTGCAAAGAGCCTCTGCTTATTGCTCCTTCCTTACCCATCTGGACACTGTGTCCAGAACTGAGCCTGGGAAGGGCAGGATGAGGCACAAAAACACCTTCCCTCCAACCCACCTAACTTGCAAAGAAGTTGCATGAAAGATTGTCAGTCCCCTCCACACCGTGAACGTCCTAAAGGGCAACTTTCTGTCTAAGTGCTGCTGGCGAAAGCCAAGTCGAGCTGCCCCGGTGCTGCAGAGGAAGAGCAGGGTAGTGAAGAGGCATCCAGAAGTATGTCCGCACCCCAGTGTCCGGCCAAGCTATGCCCACGCCAGCAAACGACTCCAGATCACATGGACTGATCCATTCCCCACTGCAGTTCCTGGGAACACCAACTGATTTGAGTAGGGCCATGAAGACAATCTGAGGGCTGGAGCACCTCTCCTATGAAGACAGGCTGAGAGAGTTGGGGCTGTTCAGCCTGGAGAAGAGAAGGCTCCAGGGACACCTTCCAGCAGCCCCCTTTCCAGGGGCTACAAGAAAGCTGGAGAGGGACTTTGGACAAGGGCGTGTAGTGACAGGACAAGGGGTGATGGCTTTAAACTGAAAGAGGGGAGATTTCGATTAGATATAAGGACGAAATTTTTTACAATGAGGGTGCTGAAACACTGGAGCAGGTTGTCCAGAGGAGTTGTGGCTTCCCCATCCCTGGAGGTGTCCAAGGCCAGGTTGGATGAGGCTTTGAGCAACGTGTTGTAGTGGAAAGTGTCCCTGCCTGTGGCAAGAGGGGTTGGAACTAGATGGTCTTGAAGGTCCCTTCCAACCTAAACCATTCTATGATTCTATGACTTTAGTGAGCTTTGGCTTAGCCTCTGAGGAGGACGATGGGGGTACTTCCACAACAGACTATTCTGGGAGGATGAGGGAGCTGGACTGTCAGATGTTTTTATTCAGGTGAAGCCAACACATACCTGTCTGAGGGAACAGCCCCAAAGGGACTTAAAAGCCTTTGTCCCCTCATTGCATCTCCAGAGCATGGACTTTCTTTTAAATTTTGCTTACATAAAGAGTCCCTATGAGATCACCTCAGTAACAACTTCTGGATGAGTCCCTCAAACACACATTCAGAGGGATATCCTCTGCTGCAACAGGTCTACATGACTGTCCTTTTCCCCAGATGTGCTTGACTCAACACCAACTCAAGCCAATCACAGGATTCATTGCCCTGGGGTCAGACTCGCTCTTCACCACTCCAGCACTGACTGAGCAACAGATAAACACAAATTATTCGATTCAAAGCTGCACACCATCTCATTAAACTCTGTTACAAACTTTGTAATTAATTATACCAGACGCGTCGCCAATAGTTTCAAAGTTTATACACTTTACTCCAAAATCAAAGGTTATGAATCTCTATAAAAAAAATCCTTTCAAAACGAATCTCATCATTGCTCAAATTTAGTGACATTTCCAAAAAGAAACAGACATTCTGAGTTAAACTCTCATTCTACTTTCATTGCAGTAAATCAAGAATAGCCTCAATGAAAGCCATGAGGGTGCTTTGACATAAAGTTGTTGTGAAAGGAGTTTAGACCCAGCACACTCTAGAAATCCCTCTTGTGCATCTCATTATTAAATAATTATGATCTAGCTTCTACTTTCAAGAAACACTGCAATAAATCCAGGCTGGTTCACGGGTCTCCTAAGATCCAAGTGCAAACGCAATCAGCACACTGCCACACAACTCGGTATCGAATTGCTTGTATTTATCTCCTACACAAACTATGGCCTCTCCCCTTTGATGGGTGCCTCCAGAGAGTGATTCATTCCAGCTCCCTCAGATACCAATCTTGGGAGATGAATCACCTCTCAGAGGTGTCCAGCTCTCCTGCTGACTCCAGGAAGCTCAGACAACTTTGTTAGCACTTACCGAGGCTTACCTTTAGATACACATGGATGAGCCCAAACCTGACCGTCTCGGGCTCAGTCCATGGCAGCAGCACTGCGGCACACACTTTAAGCACACACTTCAATTTCCTTGCCTGACTTAGAGTCTAATTAAGCACATTTGAGGAAGGGTGGGTTAAAAGAACACTCTAAGTAAGCAGCTGAGGCAAAAGTGAGTATTTATCACTGTCATGTTGCATTTTATAACCCCTGGAGATACTTCTCACTGTTTTCTCCACTGCCCTTGGAGTAATAGCTCCGACAGGTCTCACTCCTGCCTTTCCGTGATGGCACATTTGGGATAAGTCTCCGCCACGCAGTGTCCGTACGACCCACCTGGCTCAGGCACTCACGTACATACAGTCCTCTCGCTGTAGCTGATGCCGTGCTGGGGCGCAAGGGCTGGCCAGACCGAGATGAAGACACGTTCTCAAAAGTATTGGGGGTTGTGGGTTTCAGCTTGATACACACCTCACATCTTCCAGAATCGCTCAGCCCACACATCGATCCTTCTTGTCGGCCGTCTCTGCTCTATTTCTTTCCACGTGAGCAGAGTTTTCTAACCAGTGACCTGCAAACATCTGGGTACCTGTTTACTACTGAAGGAGTCGTCTTGCCTGGATTTTACTCCACTATCCAGGAGTCAGCATTTTCTGTGGTTCTACCACGAGACATCTAGGAAGCCTCAAACTCCAACAGCTTGAAAACTGCCAATGTTGAGTGTGCTGCTGCCCCTTCCCTCCTCCTAGCACACAGGCCCAGAGCCCAAGTTGCTGTGGCATCTCTTCCTTGTGCCCTCCTCATGCCTGGGAAGGAAAGGGGGGACAGGCACGGTGCTCTTGGGAAGCTGGCTGCCCTACCCCATTAGGATTCTTTGGGAATCCCTGCTAACATCTTTGCTCATCTGTAAAACTGGCTGCACACATTCACGTTTAATGTATGGGTCCAGCATTAGTTCAGCTCGGCCAGCTTCATCCCTAGCAAGACTCTTTCCATTTTCAGCCTGTTGGCTATGACAAGTGCTGTCATGTAGTCACTTCCAGTCTATTGCCCTTTCTTCCTATGACGACTGGATTCACCCTCCCTGAGGAAACAGGCAATGCAATATTTGATACTGCTGCTGCAGCCCAGCATAGGGAGAAGGATAAGACTGGACTGAAGAGAGGTATCTGACAGCACTTGGACTGGTTAAGTTGGAGGTAACCAAAGCTTGTGGGTTGTCTTACACCCTACGGGGTAGGGACACCTCTGCGTTCCCTGCCTGGCGTAACATGAGCCCAGTCTGTGCCAGGAGCTCTCAGGGAATAAAGAGCAGCAAATCACCCCGTTAACCAGCACAGCAAGCCAGCTCACCTGGCTGTAACGCTGCTCCTTTAAAAATAGGTGAGCGTATGAAATCACATTTTCACACATCCTAAAATCTGGTGCTGTGCAACAGCAATGGACCGACAAAAGCAGTCACGTCTATCAGCTCCTTCAACCTTCTCTAACGCATTTCTTCCTCAAGAAAGAAACACCAGGTAACTACTAAACCTGCAGAATATTCAATATCACACATATACTCCCAAGAAAAATGACACAAACTACAGCCTGCTCTATCAAAACCCAGCCCCATTTGTAATTTAAACCAGTCCAACCCAGGTAGATTGAAGAACTGGACGTCACGCTCTGCTGACAAGCATTGGACCGTGTCTCTTGCTTTGTTTTTATCCTGGACGTAGCGCTGGATTTAACTGGCAAAAAGGAATCACACTTTCTTTGTTGGTCGGTATAACAAAGCTCAAACCAGAGACAGCACCCACCTTTCAACTTTACGGCTCGAGTGTTCTTAACAATGCACCACACCTGGGGGGAAAAGAATTCATCCTTGGCAGAACAACCAACTTTGGAAAGCACCACTCAGCTCTTTAAAACCTCTGACACTGAATATAATAAACTTGCAACGGTGCAGTTAAAGCCCGAGATTTCTACAGACATTTAAAACAAAAACTTGAACCTGGACATTAGGAGTAATTTTAGACAGCTTGCCTTTCGACCTTTGATTTATACCGCACATATATACCTGCTGGATATTTTCAGCATGCCGAGCTTTGTATCTGCATCACAGCTATTGGCACAGTCATATCTCACGCTGGACATCACCATCACATCTCCAGTCGGCACTAAAATGTGATGTGAAGTTGGTATGGACTCTGCAAGGAATGAGGCTGTCATGTCCAATTGAGAGCACACGACAGATTTCCCAACTTCTATCTTGTGGGTTTTGCATTAAGGAATTTACTTTAGAGCTGATGCTTCTGAAAACAAGGGAGGAAAACACAGTTTAAGGGAATAATTGCTATCTCAAGCAAGCACAAAAAAGTTGGTGCCTCTGTCTTTAAAGCAAAAAAATAGATAAATTTAGAGCATAATATTAAAACACTACAGAAATGTGGATAACATTACATGGACTTAATTTCACATCATTTTAAAAGCCAGCATTGAAGTACAACAACTTTATCAATTGTTCACATTTCAACCTTAGTTTCTTCATTGGAAATCAGTTACACAGCAGTTGAACACAAGCTACAGAAATTTAACTGTGCTTATCCCAGATGATATTAAAGTCTTAAAAATGCTATCCAAGCATTAGTTACTTTAAAAATACACATACACACACACACACACACATATTCATGTCGCTTTGCATGGAACAGAGTCGGAGGAGCATGCAAAGTCAATTCCTGCCCAGGGTTAGATATACAGGAAAAAAAGCATTTACCGTCTGGCACGGGCGAATTTAATTCAGAAACATTGTAAGATGGTAATGGTGCCACTCTTGCCGAATGTTTCTTCATCCTTTGAAATTGCTCTCCTACTCACAACTCACTTCGTCTTTAGTCTGCATTGCTCCTGGTCCCGAGTACTATAGTAAACACTCGGCTATGGCTGGTGCCTCGATGTTGTGCTGGAGATGCTGCAGTAGGACTATGAGTACTGATTTGCTGTTTCCCTGGGAAACCATTTGCAACACATTCAAACAATGCTTGACCTCTGCTAACACTTTTCTTTCATTCCATTGTTAAGCCCAGCAGATAAAACATAAACATATTAGCTATCGTGCTTCGCAAACTTGAAAGCGCGGCAGCCCCTTTGCACGAAAGGAAGGATTTCATCAAATATCTGTGCCGTGGAAGCAAAGCAGACGGGAGATTTCTCCGGCAAATGCAAGGGGATTATGCAACGCAATTTTCTAGTTCCTTACGCTGGGACAATATACGGATGATTACAGTAATTATTTTAAATAAACTTTGAAGAATGGAACTCTTATAGAGGCGCTAAATCAGGAATGCCTGGGGCAAAAGAGTCGGTAACATTCAGCTCTGCATCTGATAACGAAGCAGTGGTGTTGCAGGAGTCTCTTCTCTTTTAATGCCCTACAAAAATCATCACAACCAGGAGATATATATAGGCCACAGTTGGTCTACATTTCTTCCTTACTTCCCTTGAGGCAGCTAGGGCAGTTTTTTCCCCTCTTTCCCTGACATCTCTCTCTTCTCCTCCCTTTTTATTATTATTATTTACATTAGTGGAAGTAGTTCGCTTGGAGCAATGAGAAAGTTTCACTGAGCAAACCAGTGACAGGTCATACAATTTTTGCAGCTCTTGGAAAACCCAGTTCACTTGCGTAACCTGGCACTGTGCTGGGGGTTTTATTTACCAGGAGGTGTTTACCATCATCTCCTAAGGGTCCTGGCTTCAGAGCTCTTCACCAAGAGAACTAGTTTTCACCAAGAATTTTTAGACAGAAAGCTTTCTCATTGATAATCAAGGTATTTGCTATAGGAATTATGGGAAATACAAAGGAAAAGGACAGAAAGGCAGCTTAGCTCTATTGGAATCTGCCAGCAAAGCTGTCAAATTTTTAAGGGCCACAAGTATGTACCTTTCACCTGTCTTTGTGCCTTTGATAGCAACTGAATGCACGGATTCCTGGTCTGGGGCTTGGTCCTCCATCCACTACTGTTCCACCAAACAGGGAGAAGTTACGGTCATAAGGAAGGCCATAAAGTGATTTGAAAAGTATGAAGAATCACCAACCTAGAAGCAGCCTTCCTAAAGCAGCCTGCAGGGATCTCATGTGTTTTACGCAGTAACAAGCACTGTGATGGGGTATGTGTGCAAGAACTGTTCCCTTCACGCACCTGTGAGAAGCCAGGACATATGGAGGAGCAGAGGGGAAGAAGGAGAATCCTTGTTGGATCATTCTCCGGATGCAGCCACAGAAGAGCCCAGCACATGCGGAGAACTGAGCTATGTAATCCTAACTGATGAGGCAGCCCATGACTCCATCATACCCAGAAGGGGTAGGAAAGGACCCTTAGGTCTTTGGGGCAACCAAGCCAGCAGCATAGGACATTATCCTAAAAGCATGACCTTGCCCTGCACATTCCTTCAATGCTGATCTCTTATTCCTCTTTGGAAGACTGAGTGGCCTGCACTCTATTATTAAGGTGTTGTGACACAGTAAGGAAGAGACAGTGGTTAACTCTATGGAAGGGAAGGAGAAAGGAGAAAGCACCTCATCACCTGCTCTCCCAAGGCCATCCCATCTCAGTGTCAAGTACCTGGGACACATTACAGAAGGCGTACAGGGAAAAAAATGGTTACAGAAGTCTGTAACTCAGGCATGTCCTCTCCTGGAAAGCCTGGAGCTCTCCTGTAGGATCTTTGTTATATCCCCTGTGACTGATAAGGCTCTCCACAGTGACAAGTCTTTTCCAAAGCATCACACTGGATCACATAAAGCTAATGGGCTTTTAGTGCTTATCTGCATGCAGAGGATTTCCAGCCCTGTGTAACAACCACTATTCCAAAGAAAATGATCTTCCTAATTTGCAGAAGGAATTTTATTCTCCCCTCCAAAGTGCTGAGACTCAGCAGACTTTATGATAGAGTAATCACCAGTCAAGTAATTGCTGGCTCCACAATCACAGGCTATCTATTAATACATGTCTAGTCCTTGAGCATTTATATAATATAAACAACATAATAATATAACACAGAGATTGTTTTTAGAAAACCATTTCTGCAAATAGGAGCCTATAATGGAATCATTAACGAACCTTAACAATGGGGAGGATGAAACGCATGAGACAATGTCAAGCAATTTGAGACGTTTCTTTCAGACAATTTCAACATTAACGGCAGGACGTGACTGCAGCTAAAAGTTGCTGCATTTTCTTTCAAAGGGAAATCAGCCATCGTTTTAACACTGGAACTCAGAAGCCCTACTCGAATCCACGAAGCACCTTTTCAAACACCTACCTCAGTGATCTCCGCTTTGTGCAACAGTTACAAGAGAAAAGAGGTAGATACAAAAACTGTTTTAAAAATATGTGTGATTGGTACCTATAACTCCCATCAAAGATTGCAGCTTGAAAAGCATCAGCTTCTCTGGCTACACAAGCAAGAGCTTTGGCCATCTGTTTCTGCTCCTACTACGAACAGCTGATTGCATTGCTGTATGAGATGCTCTTCATATAGGTCCTCTGATCCTTCCTAGGTACTCTCTATCTCCACTCAAAGTGTGCTTAAGAAAAAAACAAAATAATACGGAGTGGAAGTGACAGAAGTAAGCTCTGTCGCTCTCTCCTGAGGTTCATTAGACACAAATCCATCCTCAAGTGGAATGTGATGTCCAAATTTACCAGGATGGAATGATAGTTACTCCACAGACTCAAAGTCAATGTGAAATCTATGGTCCTGTGCCATCCTATTCACCCTATGTTTATGCAAGGCATCGCAGTGGGAAAATATGTAGTGGAGGGTGTCCCTGCCCATGGCAGGGGCGTTGGAACTAGATGATCTTTGAGGTCCCTTCCAACCTTAACCATTCTATGATAACATGGTTTGTTTTCCCCCAAAATCAAGAGTAAATTAATTTCCAGGTACCTTTAAAACAGATTTTCATACATTGCTGTTTGAATCAAGTTCCGCGCTTTCTGTCTGCAACAGGTTAAAGTTTTCTTTATCCGCAGGGAGCGGAAGCTGTGTGAAACCTGGAAATCTGGCTCACGACTTCTCCGACCGTGAGCCTCAGATCACCGTCAGCCACTGCCGAGCTGCGGCAATCCAATCCAATCCAATCCAATCCAATCCAACCCGATGCTCCGCACAATCAATCTACATATTCAATCATTTTCACTCAGGGAGTCCCTGTTTGTCAAGGAAAGATGCAATACGAATTCGAGCAGTGTAAATTACACAGTGTGGAACTATACAGTGTGAATGGTAAGCCAGGCTGCAGGCTTGCAACCTCCACATCTGTTCCGAGTTAGGGCAAACACTTAAGATACTAACCCAATGCTCTCAAGCCAGATGAAGCATCCACTCCCTTCCATCAGTTTTATTGTAAAAGATAATCATTGAATGAGACATGTCTTGGCAGAGGTTCCTCATCCCCAGCCAAGAGTCCCAGCAGTCAGAGGCCTCTGAACCGTATCCAGATTGCTTCCCACCACCCTCCGTGCTCGGGCACGGCCACGGCGCACGCTGCCTGCAGCAGTCTCTGTCCCCTGGCTCAGTAAATATTAATCCAGACGAGAGCACGGGGAAGCTGTGAGTTTGCTGACTCACTACCCAGACGGCAAACCAGTGCTGGAAGCACAGTCAGAATTAGAGAGTGCTGAATCACACCCACCACCAAGTACTCCACGCTCACAGCAGAAAGGGACCGACGCCATCAAAACACACGCTGTCCTCTTGGCTTACAACATCTCTGTTTGCAGTAGTCAATCACACATATTGAAGGGACCTACTGCGAAAGTAAAGGCTATTTACTCTTCGTCACTGAAGTTGCAACCTGCTTCACTGAAGTTGCAAGAAGCTGTAGAACTCTGGGTAACCACAGGTTTATCTGAAGTGTCAGCCCCGCACACACGGATGTTTGCTTGCAACAAACTGAGCTCCAGCCACAGATGTACTTGGTTTCTGCTGACAAAACCGGCAAGCAAGAGTAAAATCATTTGGAGGTTTAGCTCATGGTAGAATATAAAGGACAAGGTCCCCATGAAGGACACTACACCGTCTCGCGTCGCTAGTTGGTTACGGTGTCTATAGTCCTAATCAATGAACAAATCGAGCTACGTCAGGTTCAGTTTGGGGAGCTTTTTGCTCTATGGGAAACAACTAACAACCAAAATTAAAATATTAAAATAATCCCGATAGGGAGTGGCAGAATATCTGATCCAGAGAAGATGACAAGTGTGCTATTGTCCCAGCGAGACGGAATCATCTCAGCTAAAGGTAAACAGCTGCACAAATACATAAAACCCCGAATTTCCGCATTGATAATGGATTGACCTCACTTGGCTTTGGACATCAAAGTCTGAACCAGCTCTATCAAAATCTTTTTAAAGGTGAGTGGTGGGAAAGTGGTATCCCTAGAAGACACCTCACCTGGCCTCTCTTGGATGTCTATTGTAAACTGTGATTAGTAGCTCTCTGAAGGCACCCACCTCTTCCCACTGACTAACAATGGTGGGGAGGTACTTGGTCACACCTGGTGATCTGGCTTTTAGGCACCCTAGTTAGGGCAGATGCTCCCAATGGGAAACACCTTGTGTGAACACCTGATAAAGACAAGAAAGGACTTTCTTTGACTCTAATCAATTTTGGAGCAATGTTCCGATCCAAAACTGTAGTCTTTGTTTGCTTTGAACACAAGATTTGTACGAAATCCACTTTGCATACGTCCCTGCAGCCAATAGGTCAGTCCATTTCCAATTATTAGACTATAAGACTCTCATAAACACCATTTTTATTGGCTCTTCCAGGCTGAGCATGTGTTTTAAGATGACAAGCTAAAAGGCCATTATCAAGCTCATTTTATCCTGTTGGAATATAAATTAGATGGAAGATGCAGAAGAGACAGTCAGTGATGTCAAAACAGACGTACCTACACAAGGGATTTTTACGTACAGCGAAGCCAAGGCTTTAGTTTGAACTTCTACCTTGCTTCTAGCAAAACCAGAAGCATACAGCAAATGTTACTCGATTCAAACAACAAACTAAAAAAAAAAAACTTTCAAGGCTCACGGAAAAAAGAACTGTATATCTCACTGCTGTGCCCAGTCATGCCATATGGATTTTGAAGAGTCAAATCCCGAATTCCTTACTCTGGCTCTGTTGGATATCCCTGCTCAGCAACCCAGAATATCAGCTCTGTTCTACTAAGCATCCCAGTAACATCTACCAGGCAGGTCATGGTCCTTCAGCCCCACCAGCGTATGCTCACACATCCTGCAGTGTGGACAAGACTGCACACACCTTTTCCCTCTGCGCTGTCTGCAGGAGAGACAACTGTCTCTGCACATCCAGTGGCTACATGACCAAAAACATGACTCCACCACAGAGATATGGCAATTAATCATTCCCCAAGTGTAAATTAACCAGCATCCACAAGCCCATACTTAGGTGGTGAACACCGCAGTCATACACCGCGGGAGAAGCAAGGCAGCCCCGACTCAGAGTGCTTAGAAGGTCCCTCTCACTTGTTTAAAGCAATGGTGTTCTCCATCACCTTCTGATGGATGGCATAAAAATTACCACATCAGCAATGGCGAGTTCCTGCCTGTCTTCTCCAGATCTTCTGTCCAAAGAGCTGGAGCCAGGGGAGCGATCCTGCAATGACATTTCAGCCTGGGAGCTATCGATCCCAGCCATCACTTGGATCACTTAACCTCGACTTGCCCAATAAACAGGTATGGCTTGTTTGAGAATATTCACACTGAAGGCACGCTGAAGTCTCATACATTTGTTCACCAAGGCAGAAACTGAACTTTATCCACATTTTCTGGTATTCTGCAACTATCACGAAGCAGAGCACCCATTGCCTGCTAAAATCTCACCTAGTAACTGCAAGAAATACCTACTAAATCTGAAGAGATTTTAATTCCCTTGGGGCTGCATGTTTCCATACTGACCTCTAGTTCATGTTAACATAGGTTGCTACTTTCAGTAAATCAGCCCAGGAATTCACTCCTTAATACCCACCTTGTTTTTCCAACAGAAAAATGCAATGTGATCTATTTTCAGGCTTCCCAAGCAGGCAATTTCCAGAAATGAGTAACAGCACCAGCTAGACATCCACTCAAAGATTAGGATATGAAGATTTGCAGTGGCACTCAGCTGTCGTTCAGGACAGGAAAGCTTCTCCCTGCTGCCACAAGCAAAGGCTTTTTCAGTCTGCCATGTCCCACCAGACCTCAAGGAGCTGCTGCCAACCTGCCGACTGCTTGACTTGCTGCCAGCTCCCACACCACTGTGATACCAGCGCAAAAACACTCAGATCACTGACAGCAAGTTGTGTCTTGGCTACCAGAGGCCAGATGCTGTATGCACCTGAAAAGCTCCTAACAGTTTTGGCACTACTAAGTGGGCAAGATGCTACATATCGCTGCAATGATATGTTGCTTACTAAGAAACCCAAAGTACCTGATGGCTCCCCCAATACAGAAATAAATAAATTTTTTACAATGAGGGTGGCGAGGCACTGAACCAGGTTGCTCAGAGAAGTTGTGGATGCCCCATCCCTGGAAGTGTTCAAGGCCAGGTTGGATGAGGCTTTGGGTAACCTGGTGTAGTGGAAGGTGTCCCTGCTCATGGCAGGGGGGGTTGGAACTAGATGATCTTTGAGGTCCCTTCCAACCTAAACCATTCTATGATTCTATATTCGCAGCCCTCCCCCATCAAGTACTCAACTGACCTGAAAGTACCAACATCTTCTATTGAGGTGCTTTTGGAAAGCTTTTTATTTGCTAGTGTTTTCAAGCTTTCCCTTGGAAGCATAGGGATTAAAAATTTCAGTTAAAATAAACCTCAGCTTTTCCTTAATCATGTGACTTTTGAAACATAAACCGCCCACCCACAATGATCATGAAATACACACTAACATCTTCAGAGCTTAGGATGCAGCTCCTTAGGGTTTTTATTCTGTTGTAAGATGAAAATCTCATACAGTATGAAATATTAATCTTATAATGCAATCAAAGATATAACGAAAAAATATGAATTGTGGTCATGGAGAGCTGTTCTTCAAGTGTAATAAAAGTCATTCAGTGTTTCAGGGGAACAGTAAATACATCAACTTAGATGCATCTCAAATATTTTGACATTGTAAGAAACAAGACATGGATTTCAGGTTGGCAGAAATATTAAAAGTTACCTCCAACATCAGAGAATCATTCCTACTTACAGAAGAATCAAAAAAAAGCTGCTCAACAAAAACCCAAAAAAGGATTCAAGAGGAACTTTGTCTCAGCTGCACAGTGCACACAGTGTCACTGGCCTCAGAGCCTCTGCCAGGCTGAAAGGATCCTGCTGCCCTAATCCTGAATCAACACAACAAGATTTGTTTAGTTCTCCATCATAAATTTCAGCTTATGAGCTTTAGCAACAACCAGGCACAGTGAAGAGCAAGAACCTCATGGGGAACATGCAGAAAGCTCATCTGTAGCATGCACAGACCTTGTTTGAGAAACCAGAGCTCACCAGACTCCCTCCAATATAGCCTACCTGCCTGGGGTGGAGGGATGTGCTCATTTGAGAGGCAGTGCTGGCAAAACGATAAGGCTACAAGATCCTGCCATAAGCTTCTGAAAAACTACCTGGGTAACCTTCAGCTACCCAGAGTCTGGGCATCTCCCATTAAAAGTCACCTGAATTTCAAACTCTTTCTGAGTTGAAGAGATTGTCAGACAGGTTCCTGCTTCAACCTGGCCGCTCCAAAACTCACTGGCAGTAAAACACACTGCAAGTAGACAACCAACACACAGCCTATTCAACAACAAAGAATAAATCCGGTATCAATTTCAAATATCCAATATAAACTTCCCAGACAGAACAATAAAATCAGATGCCCAACACTTAAACATTGTTTTTTTTCCAAGGAAAACAGCTTGGACATAATTGCATGTCAGATAATTATTTGTCTTCCCAATGTTTTATTAACAAAGCTGCCACAAGTGAAATAACCATTTTCTGGTTCTGCAATTATGAAGTGTCTCTTCTTCATCACAAGAGAACATTTGATTTGAGAAAACTTCCATTTTGTGTTTGTCATGGCGACTGTCGAGCGTGTCAGCGAGACAGTAAATCACTTCTCATATTTGCAATCTTTTGGGTAGCCAGGAATTAATTAGATGGCTTAGGACTTTTTTCAATACTGTAATCAGAACAGCAGAGCAGGCTAGAAATCCAGGGCTGGCTAGTCCCAAAATGTAGCCACCAGCATGCTTCTGTCTAGGCAGGTTCAGCAACAGGAGTAGGAGCTTGCACCATCCAACAGTGCAACCTCAGATGGCACCACAAAGTGCCTTGGATGAAGAAATGTAACCAATTTTTTAGGACAAATTACAGCATAAGATGATGTTTGTTGTCATGTTAGTGGTGCTGCGTTACATTTCACAGCCCCTCTAATTTTAAAGGCTGGGTGCAGAATTCACAGAGCTTTTGAAGCAAGATTTGAAGCTTCAGAAAAGATCTGAAAAAGGACCAGAGCAATCAGAGGTCTTAAAAAAAAAAACAAACCACACAGTTTATGTGTGTGAAGACAGAGAGAAGACAGTAAGTCAGCTTCACATGTGAAAAAGGTTGTTGCACAAAAGAAAGGATTAATTATGCATGTCTGCTGTCAGGGCCAGGAGAAAGAGACTTCAATTGCATTGATGGAAAGTTCAGTAGGACAGCAGGCCAACTGTGAAACAAGGAGAACAGAGAACCACTAAATGAGATGCCAGGGAGAAAATTCCCTGTGCAGGAGGGTTTTCAGATCAGGCTGTCTGGCACGGATGAAAGTGGAGTCGACCACCTCAGAGCATGAGGACAGAGTAGGTCCACTTTCTACCATAAAATGATAGTGATAAATAATTTTACTTCCCAAAGAAGAACAGATCTCCAGAAGGTGCTAAGCATACTCAGAAATACCAATGCTTCAATGTGACTACATTTGGGTATTTAAGCCCTCCTGAAAGTAAAGGCCTTGCCTTTCATTTAGCTTGTCCCCTTCATTCACTCAACCGATAGTCATCAAGCAACACCAAGCTAATAATAAAAAGGTGCTAATAATAAGAACTAGCTATTATTAGCTGAGCTAATAATAAAAAATAGGGTGAAGGAAACATACTGTGAGCTCAGAATGGCTGTCAGAAGTAGGATGCTCTGCAGAATTCCCAAATAAACATCCCATCACTGCATCCAAATCATTGCAAGTGGTATTTTCCAACCTGTATACCACAGGCAACTCAGAACCACTGTGAAGGACAGGCATGAAATGTTAGAAAGAAAAGCAAGCCTGCTGCCAGCAAGCACCACTCATTATTCGGGCTTCTATGTCTTCCTTGGAAGGAATTTAGATTTCTAAAAGTCAAAACAGTTTAACACTAGCATCAGACACTGGATTTTCCTTTCTGGAAAACACTGGAGCACCTTTCCTATGAGGAGAGGCTGAAAGAGTTGGGGCTGTTCAGCCTGGAGAAGAGGAGGCTCCGGGGTGACCTTATAGTGGTCTTCCAGTACCTCAAGGGGGCCTACAAGAAAGATGGGGAGAGGCTGTTCAGGAGGGCCATTTGTGATAGGACAAGGGGTAATGGTTTTAAAATAGAGGGAGGTAGATTCAGGTTGGATATTAGGTAGATTCAGGTTGGATATTAGGTTTTAAAATAGAGGGAGGTAGATTCAGGTTGGATATTAGGAAAAAATTTTTTACCATGAGAGTTGTAGAACACTGGAACAGGTTGCCCAGAGAGGTGGTGGATGCTCCATCCCTGGAGACGTTCAAGGCCCGGTTGGATGAGGCCCTGAGCAACCTGATCTAGTTGGAGATATCCCTGTTCCTTGCAGGGGGGTTGGACTAGATGACCTTTGAAGGTCCCTTCCAGCCCTAACGATTCTATGATTTTAGAAGATTCCCAAGGCAGATGTGAAGCCTTGTGACTCCTATGGCAGAGCATCAGGGATTCACAGGGAAGTAACCCGGGCAAGCAACTCTGTGTCCCAGCTTGGCTTCAGGAGCTGACCTTGAACACACAGTGTTGCAGCTTTTGAAGGGGAACAATGTGACCAAGTCCTGATTCAACAGATGATTCTGGTTTAGGTCCTATGGTAAGATTCATTTCCAGTAGCTCTGATAGTCATAAAATCTACCACTCCTTGGTTTCTGCTATTTTATTTAAAAGCATCTTTATTTTCTATTCAAAGTGCTGATCTGATGCCAAGGTAGCTTTGCTTCTGCAAAATTACAGCTACGTTTATTTACTGATGATGAAATAACAGCCCAAAATCTCAGCTGCAAGATATGAGCCTTACTCCACTACAGTCAGTCCTTGGAATCAGCAGTGAAGTAACTGTGGCTGTAAAGGCTCGGCCCAGAACGTCGTTCAGCACCCACAGAGCTCCTCTGAAATCAGTGGTCTCTGCTGAGTGTCAAAGTCCACCTGCACGCATCAGCTGGGGTACCACAGGGGATGCTCATGTATATCTGGTCCAGCAGAAGAAGGATCCCATGTGACTTTAATTCCCCCTCTTTTTTGCCCTAGAATTTGGGTGCACATTTCAAAATAATCAAAAAACCACCCCAAAACAACAGAGGACAAATTCAGCTAGTACTAATCTGAAATTCAATAAAATTCTCTGTAACAATAGTAACTTTTGGAATTTTCTAGTAGCAATTCTCTACAAGTTCTTGGGGAAAAAAAAGTAAAATCCTTGCACTACAGAAATTAAAAATGTTGGTACTAAGAAATCGCCAACCTTTTGTGAGCACTTCTTGCCTAATCTTCATATAATCCTCCCTAATACCTTTCAGTGTAAATCTCTCTTACGTGCAACATCTTATTAGTAAGACAATGAAGATAACACAAGAAGAGTCTCCTGAGCGGCATTAGGGGATTAAGGAAGGATTAAACAGTCAGGACACAATGAAAACGTGGAAGCTGTGTATTCACCATAGTAGTCTGGTTTCTAATACTCTCACTGGGTCAGTTACTGAAGTCCCTGGACTGTCCCGCGGGACTGTGCTCGGTGTGACGAGTGGTGGCAGGACCCAGCCATCGTCTCACAAATGGGGACGGTTTTCCAACATAAGAAGAGGGACACGGACTCTCTTCTTGACATATATGAAAAACCGAGTACATATGCACCAGAAAACGGTTAGTCAAAGTGAAACAGGCTTTTCCTGAACAGCTTTGCGTTTCTTTAGGATGATGATACACTCTTTCAGTAACATGGTTTTACGGCTACCTGAAGAGTGTCTTTCCCAGAGAGGAACTGGCAGCTCCGCTTCTTTCAAGGGTATTTGGCAGGTCACCCTCCCCACACACGTCCCCATCATGGGCCAGGGAAGCAGACACCCCATCACAGTGGCAGGTCCTGGGGCTCAGCCCCATGCAAATCTGCTCTATCTGATGGAAATGGGATGAGTAGTCTCCTCAGGTCCTCAGTCCACTTACAGAACGGATTGGTGGTTCAAAACAAGATGGTTCAAAGTGAAATTGCTCCAATCAAGGGTACCCCTGAGATCTCTGCCAACTTACAGTTCCTAGGGAAGAGACATACCCCTGCTTTCCCCAGCTCCCCAAGGAAGGCTTTGCAGGAGCTGAGATCCAGACCAGCTAGAGCCAGCAGTCATCCACGGACTTGATCTGCTCTTTACTGGAAAGACCAGTGCGTTTTATCCTTTAAAAATCAGTCCTTAATCTGAAATAAACTCTTACTCAATACTTAAAACCAAACCCATTTACTGCAACAAAGCACAGTATAGATCTGGTGCTGGTTTAACTTGTCAGAAGTAAATCAGAGCCTGCAGCAGGATTCTATTAAGTTACTGGAGAGCCCATCTCCTCATTAGGGAATGTGCTGTGCTATCAGCACTCAGTTCTCAAAGCAATCTGGCACCCAAATATTCCCTTACGCCCCTCGTTGGCTAGTGGAAGCTTCAAGCCCAAGACAACGCTCTGCTTACAATAAGCGTGTGCCAGCGTGGCTCATTAATGGGTAGGAACTGGTGGATCTGGTCAGAGCAGGTCAAGTGCATGGTCCTTGAGACACTCAGCAAGGAGGGGCACAGCTCTCCATAGCATGTGGGACACAGTGACCCACTCAGAGGCTTATTTCTAACACCTCAACACTCATGTTAAATACCTGAGGAGGGGTTGTCCCACCTTTCCATAATTTTTCAGCACCTGGAATCAACACCAATGAAAAGACGAGGGGTTTTAGACCTTTTACTCCTCCCTGATGAGTCTCTCGCAAATGTTTTGCCCCAGCCATGCAACACATCACAGCACAACAGCTCATTTTCCAAGGTTGCCTCTCAGCACTCCTGGATAGGCATCGTGTCCTGCCCACTGCACCAGCGTACGTAAAGTCTCCTCCCAGTAAGTCCTGTTCAGAGAACAGAGGGACCATGATTAATCCTGGCTCTTACACTTATGCCGTAAGGTTCCCGGTGCCATGTGGACCACATGCAGCACCAGTTGCCCGCTGGCCTTAACACACAGCTGGTGTGTTCTGCCTCTCGTAGAGTGGGTGGATTTGCTGGCACCTCCCGGGCGCTGCGGGCTCACCTCCCTGGCATGTCCCACCAGCTCTCCTGGGCTCAGCCTGCTACACAGACAGCAGCTTGGACCTCTGCAAACTGGCACTGTGAAACAAGGCTGGTCCAGCACACCTGTGACTAAACTGGTAACTTGGAGGGATTAAAAATGCAAGAGTCCAAAACCAGGCAGTGGCGCATTGGAGGAAATGTGACTTTGAGAAGAAACTGCCCTCCTTGGCAGGAGAATTGAAAAGGCCACAAAACTGAGGTACACCATAGGGTGCTTTGTGGCAAGCTTCCCACGCCTCTGGCTATGGAAGAACAGATCCAGATAAGGGTAAGGGAAGCACAAAAAACCCCACTGCTAGGTGTGGTGTGCTTCCATTGGGTGCGCTGGACACTGGGGAAGGAGTCACCCCGGAGATGCCGCAGTACCAACACCACTGGGTTTTCCACGGGGACCTTTTTGCAGCTGGATGTTGGGATCTGGCAGAAGGGATCCTTTGGGAACAGTGCTCCACAGGAAATGGGAATGTAGTGTAATGGTGCAGAGGCCCTGGCAGAGCACGCAGACATTTCTGCTTCTTGCACATGTGTCTTGGCAGTCATAAACCCTCTGCATTAGTTTTTCACGCACATAAAATGCCTGTAGGCCTAAGTCTGCAAGAGCTTGGTACGCCTGAGGTTTCCTGGGAGAGCTCAGTCAAACTAAGAAACTTTTTTCCTCTCTCCACCAAAACTTCAAGAGACTGAAGAAGGGAAAAAAAAAACTTTAAAAAAAAACCCAAAACCTCAACAGATTTCCATGTGCCAAGCTCACCCCAGCCTCTCCAGCTTGTAGGCTTGCACCGCTGCGGCTTACGCAGTGATTCAGATCTGCGTTTACCGGGCACACAAACTGCTCTAACAATGCAAAGTATTTTACTCCACCATACGCCATCCACAATGGCTTTCCCCGCTCTGAGGAATCCTATTTCAGGAGAGCTTCTCCAGCTATTATCTCCTGGGGTTTGTAACTGAAGAAAAACTCAGCATTAACCTAACTAATTACTTCAAAAGCAGGTCGCAGCGGTTTTCATTCCACTTGTTCTTTTATCTCTCCTTTCTCTTTTAGATATATTCCCCTGGCCCCTGCTCTTTCTGTTGTGGGATTCTAGGTGTTTAATACAAACCTCCTGAACGCCAAAAGCAACAAAAAAAAAGTGTAAAAGAGGAGAGGCACAGGACGGCCCACCCAGGAGAGGGATTTTACGCACATTAGCAAGTTGGTCTTTAAAGCGATGTGGAGTAGTGCGCTAGCTAATGAAGTTTTGGCCTCATTTTTGGCCTGTGAGCATGCCTGGACCTTTGTGTGTTTATATATAGAAGATACATGTATAGCCATGTACACACACACACGTACGTACATGTATACATGTAGGCTCTGTGCTCTGGCATTGCGGCGCTGTGAGACTGGCTGGCATGCACGGACACCAGGCAGCAACCCAGACCAGCCATCCCCTGGGCAGAGGGATGTACAGGCTCAAGCAACGGCTCTGCCTGCCATAAAGCAAGGAAGAGGCACGGGGTTCAAGCCCAGCCCATCCAGGCGGCAGTGCCAGTCAGCCCTGGCGCTGTGGACACCACCCAAGTGTTGCTGGGATAAGCCTGGACAGCCGAGATTTCCCTGCTTGGCTCAAGTATCTTCAGAGCTGTGGAGTGGTGCTGGGCTCAGACAAGGGCAAAAGGAAAGTTAGTTTTAACGTGGTCCCCAAATGACCTCGTGATGGTTTTGTTGGGGTAAATGAGGAGCTGAAAAACAACACAGGAACAAATAGCTAAGCATGCATGGGTCAGGGACAAGGGTAGATCAGCCCTTTGGCATCATGGCCTGATCTTGTAAACAGATCTTGAAACTTAGTTTTCATTCCTTTCAGAGGAGCACAAGCTACTGAGCTCCGGGCTCAGGAGCTCACGGTCCCCACCAGATCACATACCACCATGAAAGACCCATGAAGGACACAGCAGGAGGGGTCTGGCAATGGAGGAAGTGGTGCGGCACAGAGGCTGCTCTGGGAAGGTGCTGGGCACAGGGAGGACTGAGAGGACAGCTATGGAGATCAAGGCAAAGGGCAGGACAGAGGGCGGCAGCCCAGAAGGAGAAGCAAGGAGGCAATGAAGAGAGAGGAGGACAACTGACTGAGCAAGCTCCAAGCCACTGGTGCTGTGGCTTCACACAGCACTGATAGGACACCAGCTCTCCAAGATAAAGCTTTTGGAAGTCACTGAAGTCAAATTCAGCTTTAATCTCCTCTTCCTGTAATCCCTGCTTGTTTAAAGTAGCTATTTAAACACTCTTCCCGAAGAGGGAAAAGCTGCGATGGGAGACAGCATGGAAAACACAGACTGAAGCAGCTGCTCATCCTCCAGCAAAGCTTCCAGCAGCAGAGCAGGATGCCAAGTACTTGTCTTGGCATACCAGCACATAGGAGGCTTTGGAGGGAGAAGCTGGAAGCTCTCGAGCTAACAAAGAAAACCTCTTTAGGACACTCTGCACACAAACATCCTTCTGCTTGATACTCTACCTATGTTTTGGTTTTGTAGAGCAGAGCCCCAGGTTACGCAGCTGTAGAAAGGAGAAATCCAGCAACTACATCCTTTGCAGCTTTTATCATCATCTACCTGTGCCTTTCTAACCAGAGGCTCAATTTAATTACAAAAGTTGTGCTAAGCACAGCTGCCAAAAACACAGTCAAAAGCCCAAAACTTTTCCAAAATTTTCCTGGTGGCAGGTGAAGCAACTCTCTCTCTTTGCAGTGTCAACATGCACCTATCAAACTAGTCCCTCTTCTGTCATTCCTTCCCTTTGTCGCTCCAGCTGCAGCTCCCTCTTGTGGGCAACCTCCTCCACTTGTGGGCAACCAATGTTGTTGGGTTTTTTCCTAAAGCACAAAGCAAATTAAAAGACAAAAGCAATGTCTGCACTCCAGTGAGATTTGGCCATTTCTCCCATTTGCAGAGCCCCTCTTTTCCCAACTTGTCCCAGAGCAAGGAGACCCCATAATGGCTCTGAAGAGTCTCATGAGGACCAGGCACCCAACTGGCAGGTCCAGCTGCAGTGCTGGGAGCCTCCAGCAGAACAAACCGATCATCTCCCTCAATGATGCTCTCTGGCATGAGCTTCTGTGCCATGGGTAAAGTAGCCACGGGCGAAGCCTTCACTTCCTTTATGGTCTTCCTACTGTGTTTATAGATCTTCAGAAACTAGAAAAGATTGTTTCTCTGCTCATTTTCCAATGCCTGCCTGGCTCAGCAGGCCTTGGAAGCATGAAGACTAAGGCAGGCTGCAGAGCAATACATCCTTTGGTTCCCAGTGGCACCTGCTGAGTGCACAGCAAAGCTCAAAAGAGATGCTGAAAAACATCGGGCAGGGTCCCCAGCATCGACTCAATCTGTCTTAAACTTTAACATGTGGCAGCTGCACCAGCCGTAGGAGCAGCCCCAGGGGACAGAGCGCAACACGGGTACGTGCTGGCTCCCTGTGCCCCCAGCCACGGCAACAGCAGTGGCTCAGATGGCGTTAGCCAACACCTCCACCCCAGGAAAGAAAGACATATGGCTGCTATGGACCCCAGCAATCAAACAGCGGTATTTTGGTTGTTTTACAGCAATGTACCAGCTCCTTGATACAGGAAGGAATCCATACGATAACCTGCACCTCCAAACTATTTTCCTTTGCATTAGTGGAATACTGGCTGGAAACTGTAATCTCAAACACCTAAATCACTGGGGTAATGCCAGTGCGTTACATACTCTAAAAAACAAACTCTGTGATTCAGTGAGCAGCACCCCTGCTGACCGCGTTTTCAGGAGCACGACCAAGCTGTCCCTGTTCCGAATTCCATCAGTTCTTCACGGGTCAAAAATCAAAGACCAGGAAATCCATCCGTAGGCATTTCTAGTTGTGCTCATTAGTGTGGTAACTTAGTGCTATACACTCAGCTGGGTCATCTAATTCCATCTGAAGACTAACCCAAGAGCTGCCACGATATACTCACAGCTGTATTTTTCCATGTGCCTAAACTCAAGATTCTATTATTAAAAAAAAAATAAAATCTCGGTCTCTTGATTGAATCCCTGTTGTACTCCCATGGACAGCAGCACCTCCAGGGACTCTAAGAGAATGAAGCTGCCATCACATCAGGATAATTACAGAGACAAAGTTCTGCAGTTAACCTCCAGTCATAATTCACCAGCAACATTCCTGCAGTGGATCTGCAGATGATCCCCTTTTGGCAATGTTCAGATCAGGGTAACGGCTCCAGCTTTTGACAAATGCTTACGACCACATTTCACAAAAGCCAAAGTGAAATGACGGATGTGAATTTGAGCACTTGCAATGTTTCACCGCGGGGATGTAAGCGAGTCTATGGTCACTCATTGAGAATCTTGTATTATCCCTTACGTACGGAAGAGGCCTCCCTCCCTAAAATCCCCACTCCACTCTGCTGCTAGGTAAGGGACTGACCTGAGGCGAGCTTCCAACCTTTCCATGACTTAGTCTCTCCATCAATAACACAGTGGTGGAGATCAGGCTCTTCCATCCATGCTCAGGACCCAAATATAAAAGTGACCTGATTTCCAGGAGTCCCGAGCATCACAAATTCCCATTGACATCAAGGATAACAACAAGATTCAGCACCTCAGAAAACGAGGACATACACACTCCGAGGTGGCTGGGCACAGATTTAGAAGCGCGTTTGAAAATCTGGCCTGCTAATTTTACTTTCCAACAAACCGCTTCTTATTTATAGCTCAGACTGTATCAAGTATAGCACGTAGTATCCACCCAGGAACTGGGGTGAAAGGCAAGAACGAGGACAAAAATGCAAGAGGTGTTTAAAAACCTTGAAAGGAGAGAGGGGGAGGGAAAGCAGCAATATTCTTTAAGTGAAAATACACTAGATATTTGAGAAGAGGCACAGCCCAACACACAGGGCAGGGAACAGACCAGGGGATGCTGGTGGTGCTTAGAGCCACAGATCACCTGGTAACTTGAGTAACAACATTATCCAGAAGGTGAAGTGGAATTTGGAGATCTACAGTCCTCCCTTGCCCAGCCATAATCAGATGCCAAAAAGCATACAAAAGTCTCACAGAACTCACTTATTTCTTTTCTTTCAAAACTAGAACTTAAAAAGAAAGGAGAATTAATTACAGATAAGTATCTTCCTAACACTGGAAGTCTTGCATCTGGAGTGGTCAGCTTGGAGGAAGTCGTTAAAACACTAACTCTTAAATATTTGGAAGCACTCTAACTGCTATGCTACAACACATGTATATAGGCTGCTTCTCCACCCTGGCATGATTTTGAAGCAAAGCGTTGTGCTGTGTGTAAAGCACGCTGCTGTGAGACGAGCAAGCACGTCCCTGCCCACTCTGAAGATGCTGGCTGGCCCTACACGAGAGACCAGAGAGTATCAAGCAGTGGTGATAGCCCTGGACTCCCTGAAGCCTCTAGGAAGTTCTGCTGCTGAAACTGGTGCTTACAGAACGAGGCAAGGGTTTGAAGGAATCTCTGCCTGGATTTCACATCCTAAGTTTCCCCTAAGTCTCACTTCCAGGTCAAGGCCTGAGCAACGTATCTCACACAGCCCATAGCGTGGCCCACACGGATGAGCAGGGAGACAAATTTTGACCTCCTGTCTCCAAGACTAGCATTTGCCCTCAGGGCCATCCCTTCCTTTGTAAGACAGAGGTAGGAAAAACACTTCACTCAAAGCAAATTCAAAAAGCATTGACCATTTATCACGTGGAATTACAACCAGATGTAATGTAAAATAACCAGGTATCGATAAGTAATGGAGCTTAGATAGCAACTGTAATTCCCCGCATCTCATAGAATCATAGAATGGTTTGGATTGGAAGGCACCTCAAAGATCATCGAGTTCCAACTCCCCTGCCATGGGCAGGGACACCTTCCACTACACTAGGTTGGCCAAAGCCTCATCCAGCCTGGCCTTGAACACTTCCAGGGATGGGGCAGCCACAACTTCTCTGGGCAACCTGGTCCAGTGCCTCACCACCCTCAATGTAAAAAATTTTTTCCTTATATCTAATCGAAATCTCCCCCTCTTTCAGTTTAAAGCCATTGCCCCTCATCCTGTCACTATATGCCCTTGTCAAAAGTCTCTCTCCAGCTTTCTTGTAGGCCCCTTTAGGTATTGGAAGGCTGCTGGAAGGTCTTCCCGGAGCCTTCTCTTCTCCAGAACTCTCTCAGTCTGTCTTCATAGGAGAGGTGCTCCAGCTCCCTGATCATCTTTGTGGCCCTTCTCCTCCTCCTCTCACTCATATGTCTCCAGGGCTATCAGATTCAGGAACAACCACCTCTTTTTTATCTCTACTTCCCCCAAGGAAGAAGTCTTCCCTTCCAACTCCCTCTCTAGATCATTCAGGGTTAACTAGTAGTTAAGAAACGCCAGCACAACAGATGCCTGGTCTGTCTTTCCAGAGGCTGCTGTACTCAGAGATTTCTTCTCCTGTCCATTCACACGTGTCTTTTACGCCTGGGTGAACCCTGCTGCATCTCAGGAGAGTCCATAGCTCCCTCTTGTGTCACTAAAGCATTGCTGGTACTTTCACCTATGGACTCTCCGGCCACCCTTTGCATCTGGACACCTCACCTCCAAGCACAAACTCACCCTACTTGCACCATAAATTCACTGGAAACCTTCAGCACCTCCAGCTCGAGCTGCAGTCTCCTATTTTTCACGCCTGCTTCTTGCACCGGGTGCTTTCCAGGCTGCAAGGTCATAGATCAGTATCTCAAGGCAGTGCCAAACGGAGCCGGGCGCGCAGACGAAGTCGGCTTCCCACAGCACGCTCTGGGGTAGACGCTGTTATCTGGATATATTTGCAGGAAGACAAGAAAAGTCTGCAATGACATACTGCTGTAATTCTGCACCCGATGAAGTGGCTGCGTTTGAGGTTTCAAAGTACATTTGAAGCCCATCTGGAGGAATAATGTTTCTTAAGATTTTTGTGACCCTAAATTATTCATTATTCCAAAGAAAAGAACAATTTAAAAAAAAATATAAAATTTTAAGAGTTAGGAACAAATTCAAAGAGGGAGAAATCAAATACAGCAAGATGCCTCAAAACATCCTTATTTGAAGGGAAATGGGTTGGGCATCCTGTTTTTTGCAGCAGAGGGCTGTCAGATTGCCTGACTGCAGCTACATGAGGACAGTGTATTTTCACTGGCATTTTCCCGATGAGGCTTTTCACACACTGTCCCTGTCTAATACTCCTCTTCAGATCCAGAGGAAGCGAAGGACCAGCTGAATCAGAGCCAAGATGCATTTGTATCCATGTTTGCCCATTTCCTCTCAGTTTATACTGCGTTACCATCATGCATTAAATGGAATTAGCTTGTTGTTAAAGGCAGCAACAGAAGGAAAAGAGATTTATATGTGGTGCTCTTCTCCACACAGCAGCTTGACTCTGATGGATGTTACCAGATATTAGTCACCATCAAATGAACCCAATTGAATCATGTGGCCGTGCAGGTAATGAACCCTGCAGGAGGAACTACTTTTCAAGGTCAACCCATCACAGAACAAGTAGGGATCACCATGCCAGATACATTTGAAAGTAACTGGCAAGCCAACAGTGGTCTTATGCCTTTGATCTCTGCTGCATCAGGAGCTGGTCAGTGCTAGGATGCTGTGCCCTCAAAGCCAGTGAAGGAAGACACCAAGGTTCAGGAACAGCCACGTTGCTGCTCCCATCAACCCTCTGCAAACGGTTGTCGTCACTGCAGGAGGTTCTCCGTGGCATGTCACGGAGGCAACAACAAGTGGAAGTAGGTATAACCTCCCTGCAGTATCCCCAGATCAAGCTGGAACACCAGGCCTGCAGCTGGGACAGCATGCCTCCATGCAGACTGATGCTCTGGAGCAGAGACCCTCTGGTGGGTCCCCACAACGCTGCCAACGGAGAGCATGTCTGGGATGGCAGGGCAGAGCCCACCATAGGAGCACAGCTGTAGGCAGCTTCATTCGCTGATCGCCCTTCAAGCCTATTCCCTCATCACCTTCAGCCTGGCTGTGGTCTCCCTTCTGTGTCTGCGTTATTGCTCGTTTCCTGCCATCTATTCATCCCCCTCCCTCCAACCCACGAGACATCTCCCAACCCCTCTGGCCTCCCAGAATAACCCAGGCACTGGCTCGCCCAGACTGGCCCCTCATTCAGGCACAAGTCCTGAATGGCAACCTACCAGTTGGTCCCAGACACCTCAGGCCAACTGGGGAGAGAAGCTATCAAACCAAACCCTGCTCAGACCTCCTCCAAGGCAGACCCTACCCGGGGCTCAGCTCCGTGGCAGCTACAGGGGAGTCAGTGGACGTACACACAGGGCACAGGCACTTACACCATCCAAGCACCAGTGCTAAGATGGGGAACTCCTGAAAGGAGATTTGAGTCCATGGCAAACATAACCCTTGCGTGCATCTCCTGCCTTCCTACAGATGTCTCTCCTTCATTCCTCCCCTCGTGTGGAGACGACCCTGTCTCTAGCTGAAAAAAATTACTTCACTAATGAGGCTAGATTTTAACTGATAGTAAGTGACTTTATTTTAATTCATGCTCTAGAAGCTCTTGGAAGCAGGGATTATTCTTGCCAACTCTTTATTACCGTAAGCTGTTTGTTACAATTCTGGAGCATTTGGAAATTTCATCCTACGTCCAGGAGTTTATCACCTTCCAAAACTCCCTTTCAGGCTGTTATTTCCCAGACTGGCATTAAGCCTGGAGGTGAATTTCTTGAGAGTTCTAGTGTAATCTGTTCAGTATCTTCTTTATGACAATCAGTACACATAGCAGTACGATCTTCTGATGACATATTTAATCCAAAACTGTGCTGTTTGTTTTGTTTTAAAAGGAAATCTATCACAGAAGACAGATAGGGCTCTTGGTGAAAACAAAATCAAGACCTTGAATTGTACAACATCAAGAGACAGAGATGCAAGATGTAAAGCTGCAGCACCAACTCCAGCTCTCTCCCTTTACCTATATATGTACTTCATCCCTATGCAGAAGCAAAAAGTGATGTATGCTGAGAAAAATACCATAGAACGGTAAAACACGGTTACTCCTCCAGGAAAGCTAGATATGACTTCTTACTTTCATACTAAATTTTATCTTTCAACTGCACTTTCCTTGGAACTTTCTGGGTACACATGCAGTATTTTGGGTCACTGCCTTTAAAATGTATAACCATGAAAGGAGATGAGTGTAACCAGGGAGATACAGCTACAATTTGCTCTGGGAATCTTAACTAACTCCCCAGTTTTGCTGCAATTAAAATCCTAAATTGACTTAGAGGGAGGCCAAGATTTTCTCAGTCATTTCAATGGAACATTCTGACTTTACCAGAATCTCAAGAGATTAGATAATTATTTACCTTTCTTTTTCCCTTTAGGAAATTTTAAAGGGTGATTTTTATTTTACTTTCTTTGCATAGTGCTTAGCCTTAGCCAGAGAAGTGCTGAAAACTGATAGCTAGTGTTAATTGCTCACATACCATGTTAAAATTTCCTTGAATATTTAGCAGACATGGAAAATCAAAGTATAAGTTTAGTTACTTCCAGATTTAGGACTTTTTCCTGGTCACTTACCCACTAAAAATACTGTGTGGAAATCGCCTAGCTCTGAGGCAGTACACAGATGCAGACAGGGTGATCCGGAGCATGCAAGTGACGCTGGATTTGCACCTAAAAGGTAGAGCACCAGCACTACAACTCACCTAGACCAGCTTCGCTGAAGGCTGAGAACCAGCCTTGGGAAATATTTAATGTGACGGTCTGAGCAAATCCATATGGCAGTTAAATTTGGACCACTGAGTTTGGATGTTTGGCCAAAACTCCAAAGTAAATGAGTATAATCTCTGAAATATGAAATTTTGCAATAGCAATAGTAATAGTTTGACAGACATCACAATTCATGCTTCAGAGTCGAACTCAGGTCTTCAAAATGACCATGAAAGTGGTGTGAAACATGTTCTACCTTACCTCTGCCTTCTGCCAGCTCTCTAAGACATATCTAGTAGTGGTCACACTGCTGATAGGGTATGGAGCTAAACAGCTTGGCACCTGAACCACCCTTGCAATTCTCTCCTATAACTCTCCTGCAACCCAGAACCAGACCAAGCCTGTAAGGAGCCTTAAGGGCAACATCTGCAGTATAAATTCCATGCCATTGTCAAAAAATAAAAGTTATTTTTCAAAGCTGCAGCTCTGAATCACACAAAACAGGGCTAACCAGACACCTCCAGAGGTCACTCGATCCATTTCTCCAGCACAGTGAAGGATCCACTCAGCCTTGCAGAAAGATGTGTGCCTGACCTGCTATTTAAACCCTCCAGAAACGACTCTGGGTCGTGGCAATCCCAGGCATAAATACAGACTGGGTGGTGATTGGATCGAGAGCAGCCCTGAGGAGAAGGACTTGGGAGTACTGGTGGACGAGAAGCTCAATATGAGCCGGCAATGTGCTCTTGCGGCCCAGAAGGCCAACCGCGTCCTGGGCTGCATCAAGAGGAGTGTGGCCAGCAGGTCGAGGGAGGTGATTCTCCCCCTCTACTCTGCCCTCGTGAGACCTCACTTGGAGTACTGCGTCCAGTTCTGGAGCCCCCAACATAAGAAGGACATGGACCAGTTGGAGAGGGTCCAGAGGAGGGCCACGAAGATGATAAGAGGGCTGGAGCACCTTTCCTATGAGGACAGGCTGAAAGAGTTGGGGCTGTTCAGCCTGGAGAAGAGGAGGCTCCGGGGTGACCTTATAGCGGTCTTCCAGTACCTCAAGGGGGCCTACAGGAAAGATGGGGAGAGGCTGTTCAGGAGGGCCAGTTATGATAGGACAAGGGGTAATGGTTTTAAAATAGAGGGAGGTAGGTTCAGGTTGGATATTAGGAAAAAATTTTTTACTATGAGAGTGGTAGAACACTGGAACAGGTTGCCCAGAGAGGTGGTGGATGCTCCATCCCTGGAGACGTTCAAGGCCAGGTTGGACAAGGCCCTGAGCAACCTGATCTAGTTGGAGATATCCCTGTTCCTTGAAGGGGGGTTGGACTAGATGACCTTTGAAGGTCCCTTCCAGCCCTAACCATTCTATGATTCTATGATTCTATGACTCTGCAATCTGCTCGACAGATTCACTGCCCTGAACAGACAACCTAACTCTGCCTGACTGCAGCTGAAGCCTATTACTTCTTGTCCTGTTTCCAGTGGCCACCAGAATTAATGCAAGTTGACCATCTCAGTCTGGGAGAATCAGCAAGCTTTTCAAGCTTCATTGTCTGCTCCAACATCTTTCTGTGCTCTGAGCTACTGAGCGTGCAGCAGATTAGAGCTACGGCAATTCTCCTGTACGTGGCCACGGGCAGGCTATAGCTGTTCCCCTGACAGCAGCAAGGGAGATGTTTTCAGCTGCGCTCCCAGTACCATTGAAACAGATGTGTGCAATGGTCACACTGCGGGTTTTGAGGGCAAAATCCATGAGGGAAACTGCTGCCTGTACATAAGCAACTATGCTATTGAAGTTTGACAAATGTAGCTCAGCTCATCCTAAAAGGTATTTCCCTGTAAATTAATTGATGAGGGAGGGACACACACTGAGCTAGATTTACACAACTCTAAGATGGATTTTCCTGCACATAAGACAGCCCTACAGGCAGTGCTTAGTCTGCTCTGGGATATAAATAAGGAGAATCATTAGTATTTAATGGAAGAAGGTTGCAAGGTTTCCCAATAACTCTCTCTGCCATCTGGCTATGCCCATCCGAACATCTCCGGACAGTCCCACTGAGGCCATCTGTGGAAAACACAGTAAAGCTCTGTCGGCCCCTCCACCGGCACTGCCCAGCACAGGGCAGCTCACACCATCCCACTGAGGCACCCTCTCTTTGTTGGCCACAGAGGGAGATGGGCTCCCCTAGATGAGCCCTTCAGATCAGGTTTGGAAGGAAATCCTGGTTTTGCTTGTTTTTGTATGTCTGATTAAAAGCATAAAGACTCTCCTTTTCACGAACAGCCAGCTCCCAAAGACATCATTATTTCCTTGGCAGCACGATCCTCACAAAGCCATTAGACTATCCTAACACTCTCCGACATCCCCCCTCCCCAATCCCATAATAATATATGTGTGTTTAGCAAATAAATCCCACAAGGCAACACAACTTCCCATTTGACTTCTTCAAGAAAAACATCAAAGTGCTGTGCTCTGATTATTACTGCAGGGTGGTGCTTCACTCTGCCTTTCATCATGAAGGGACCCCACAGTGCTGCTGCACTGACACAGATACCTCATTAGGGAAAGATTCCATCCGATGGCAGCCAACAGCAGATCGCTCTCCTGAGCAACAAGGACTGAGCTGATCTCAACTCTTCAAGGCACTGACTGCTCTTCTCTCCATGTAGGAAACCAGGTCCCTGTTTGGTAAGTGGTTCAAACTCCTCGTCGTTGCCTTAAGAACAGAGGCAACAAATCCTAAATTAGGTATCTGTTGTAAGTGGCCTACGTGAAACCTTGAGTCTGTGCGAGTGAATTGGGACGATTCAGGTGGCAGATGTGCATGTGGTATTTATCTGCCTCATATGGGTGTAGGAAAAAAATCAGACAACTAATTCTTTAGAACTGCTCTGAGATCCACCAGCAGAGAAAGGCAGAAAAAACAGTCCAGCACCATCACAGTGCAGTCCCTTGGGAAGGAACTGAACGTTCGTAGGTTTATGGAACTCAAGGTACCAATAAAGTTATAAAGCATCAAAGACCCGATCTTTGAAAATACAGCTGCTGAACAAGGTTAACCACATTCATCAATCAACTAACGTATACACTGGCCCACTATTTATCATTGCTCTAAACGATCTTAACAACAGTCAGCAGGAACAGTTTCTTGCTGACTTTGTTGGCATTTAGGAAACCAACGTTTGTATTGGTTTTCTTCCAGTTTTCCAGAGTGAGTTGCACTGGTGCTTATAAGCCCTCTAAAAGCCACCGTTCTGGCAGTCCTGACCTTCTCCGCTCCATGGGCCTGGCTCAAAAGCTTTTCGGCTTCTGGATTCATTCCCTTCACTCATCTCTAGGCAAGGCATGCATCATGAACCTATGAAACTGTGCCAGGTTAGCAAAGTGTGATGCTTCATATGCTTTTTAAACAGGTGTCACAAATAGCAGATAACAGAGAAAGGAAAACGAGACTCTGGTCCAGGGTACTATCAGTCATTTAGGTTTTGTTCCTATGCAAAAAAAAAAACACAACAAAATGCTGCCCCACTGAAAATGATGGCAGTTCTAGCGTTCATCCTGCTGGCTTTAGGACTTGGCCTCAACCATCTTTTTTTTCTGCCACTCAGTGTACACAGCAGGCAATATGCTCCCAGACAAAACATAACTCGTCTTTAGATTCTGTTTTTCAGGAAACTTTGGGAGTAGGAGGGAAGACAGAAGTGCCACACTACAGTTTGCACATCAGTCAGAACGACAGCCAAGCTGTCCTCAGGCTCTCAAACCTACAACATCAGAGAGGACATCAGAAGGGCTTTGTGCCTGTTTTGAGGAAACCTCAGAGGGCGATGCAGGTGGCACAGCCCAGCACGGCGATCCCAACTGAGCCGAGTGACCCTTGGCTTGCATGTCTGCAGTACAAGCAGTACCAGTAACACTTGAACCCGATGTCTCTTTTCTGTTTTTTCTAGAAATCACAATGGGCACAATGCTTTAGGGCAAGGTATGTCAAGGCCAAAACTTTGTTGACAGAAAAGAGCCATGAAGCTTCGCTCCATCACTGTTTGTATTACAGGAGCCAACTCTGACTGTAGCTGGGCACCGCAAGTATACCAAGAACAGCCGGATCCTGTCCAAAACAGGCTGCATGCAAAGAAATACAAGGGAAATACCTCCTCTCTCTTCCATCTTAAGTATAACTGTCTTCATTTCCCAGAGGGGTGAAGTGACATAATCAGGAAATTAAGTTTCATGCACCCCCAAAGACATCCATGCACTTTATTCTCCCCAGCTGAGGTACCAAGTACAGTTCCAGATTGGAGTCCACAATTCTTTTACAAGGATAAAGACAAGTCAGACCCAGAACTGAACTGAGACCTCAGCTACTGCCCAGCAGCTTCATCACCAGCCTGTCCTGTTCTTCCTCCTGCTCTAATGGCTCAAACTAAAAGAAAAAAAAAAACAACAAACCAACCCAAACTGAAAATAACCACACTAGTGAGTTGATCTCAATAAGATATTTACAGCTAAAAGGTTAGTGTGAAGCTTAGTGCTGCCAGAAAAACAAGACAACCACAGTGACAGCCAAGTGAACCCTGTAAAGGCTTGAAGGAAAACCAGCCTGACCCTCAGCACTGCTCTCTGGTGCGCTTCAGAGCGGAGAAGAGAGTCCAACTGCCTCTCCCTTATTCATAGAGCCTTTGTTAAACTTAAGAGGGAGCACATGCTCCCTACAAGACTCCAGAAACTTTAATCACAACATCCAATTCCAAAGAAAATCCAAATACAAACACCTTGTATTAAGAAAAGTAAAACAAACTCCTTTATACTGGAGGTGTCATGAAAATAATGTGATTACACTAATTAGGAGCACACCAGTAGGTAGTTTTGCAAGCAAGAAACTTGCAAATGTCTCAAGAGACGTTTCCCAAACCAGGGTTTGATAAAAAACACAGCTGATTTGAGGTCTATGCACTGTGAAAGCTGAAATGGGCCTGATTTTCAGAAGATAATGGGACCTTACCTCTGAAAAAGGAACAGCCTTTAAAGCCTAACACCCCAAAACCACCGGGTAGTTTGAAAACTGCTCTCTTGTTCCACCCCAGGCCCCAACCTGCAAGATGACTGCAGCCAGAAGTGGATGCATTTTTAGATCACCTTACCCAGTGCTCAACTCAAAACCTCATGGATCAGTGCTCCAGTTAGAAAAATTCCTGCAACTGGGAGGGCGTGTGTATTCAAACCCTCTTGTTAATTCATCTCAGTGCTGAACTCAGTAACAGCTAGTACCTTCTGCACTGATCCAACGGTCTGAGCAGCCTCCCCACACATCACACACACATTGTTTTGACTCTCCGTGCCAGGGAGCAGGGACCGTGGATGCTAACCAGAAGGGAGGGCGTCATTTTTTGCTATTTGCAGATATTGCAAGTTGACATGAACAACAACTGACAGCGAAGCGCACGAGGAATTAAGGTTTCAACTGCTCTGAGAGAGGAGGATCACCCAGTTGGAAGCGTTTAGGAAAGGGACGGAGCTGGATGGCTCAGCTCAGCAGGTCAGGGAGTGGTAATTGGCAGGAGCAGAGCCAGAGGAGTCCCATGATAGCCATGTCCAGGCCACGCTCCACTCTGCAGTGTCAGAGCTCATTTCCCAGTCTTCCTCCTCTCTTTGCCCCCTCCTGTTCTGCTTCGTTTGTTGAAGTTTCTTCTCCTGCAGAATGCGATGCCAAGGTTCTCAAAATCTGCGTTGCCTTGAGTTAAGACACCTCAAACTACGTTCCGCCAGCAATCTGTGGGCACCCATCAGAGCCCTTTGCAGGAGGAAAATACTAACGGATTCTGATTGCTTTGACTTCAGTCCCTATTTACCAGTTCCAGAGACTCAAATAAGGTATCTGAGCTCAAACGCAGAATATTTGAAGTCCTGTTGATATTTTCCCCTCCTCCTTCTAGACCTGTGGAAGCACGACCAAGCATATCCTAAGCAGGCTGACATGTCACCGTGTTGGCTCCTGCTCCTCTCCCTGCTGTGTCATCTACCATAACATTTACTCTAACAGGTAAAAGAAGGAAGAAGATTTAAGATGATTATCCTGAAAACAAGTCAGCACGCTCAGTATCTTGTACACAGTGGTGATCCAGCTGCAGAGACATGCAAGTTTGTGTTTAGCATGGCTCAGACCTGTGTTAGCTCCACCTGAGTGTAACTATGTTGTACGTGAATTGGCATTGTGCAGCCAGTGGGCAAAGAGTACAGCTTCACTTTGAGAACAGAGATGCCACCACAAGGAGAACAAGCCTCTCTGGTCCATTAAGCCGTTGGGGGTTTTGAGGTGGGTGGTTTTTTTGGGTTTGTTTTTTTCGTGGCGTTTTTTGGGGGGATTTTTTTGGGTGAGAGAAGGAAGGTGGAGTGTCCTTTATGGCCATGAATCCTATTTGGGTCTGTACGTACTACTACAACTGACCAAAACTACCAGGTCTCTGCTTCAACACGTTTCACGTACAGTACAGTTCAACAGCTTCCCAGGACAGGACTTTTGTTCTACTCTGGATCCAAACTCCAAAGCAAGGGCAGTTTAGACAGACTGTATGACCATACATTACATTTATCTGTCTGCCAAGCCAGCACTCCACTGTGGTAGCCATGGCCAAAAAAACCCAGCTGGAATCACTTTCTCCTTCTGATTCAAAGTGTTTTGCATCAAGGGAGAATGAGTATTACATAGCAAGGTTTCCCCAGGGTGCCTGATGAAAAGCAGGAGTTGCAGGTCACTTCTGCTGACAGAGTGAAAATACTCAGGAAAATTGACTTTTTTAACACAACTGCTTGCTGCAGAAGTCACCCAGCCTAGGGCTTCTGTTCCCACAGGCACAAAGAGACACAAAGCAAAGCATCTGGTCAGTCCTGAGAAACAGTCCCATGAGTTTGCCTTTGGCTAGAAGATGATGGGTCACAGGACTTGCTGTGGAGGTGCAGAGGCACACCAGGAGATGAGATTTTTAAGTAGAGATCTGAGAAACAAGTAGAAAGGACGTGGCTGCTTAGAGGATGCCTCCCTCGTACAAAGGGTAGCAGAGGTGAAAGTATGAGGGTACTTTGTGAGAAGTTGTCTTGAACAGGCAATGAAGAGCAGCTCTGCAGAGCAAAGACCGCCAGGAGATTGCAGACAGGACACGGTTAGTTACATCTAAGGCAGTGGAAAAGAAAGGAGTCAAAAAGAACAGTAAAAGGAGTTAAAAAGATACAGTAGCCACACCACTCCAGGGCAGTGAACCTTATAGCCATCCAAGTGCTGCTCTAAAGGAGGCCGAGGGGAATAGGCAGACACAGGGATCCACCAAAGCTGCCCCTGGATTTAGCTCACTTACTTTCCATCTGAGCCAGACAGGAATGGCACAACAGCAGCTGTTGCAACTGGATTTTCTTATTCACAGTTTCCGTGTATCTGTCTCCACTCAGAGCTCTAACAATGATGGATTTCAGCTCTAGGCACATCATTCATGACTACGGTTAACCATGTTCTCTACTGTGATTTTTTTTTTTTTTCTCCCCAGCTATTGCTCACATTGGCAGAACATGACCTTTCTGAACCATAGAACTAGACTCCTTCATGTGTATTCCCCAGTTTCCTGCAGCTTATTTGTTCATGATGGACAAAATACTAACATATCTGGCATCTGGTGACTAGTTTCTGCACGTTTTTCTCTGAAAAATCTGAAGCTGAACCCAGCTGAAGACTAATTGCAGGTCTGATCTGGCACACCTTCTTGTCCATACCGCAGCTAAAGCTTGTTCTGGTCTCCAACTGTAACTCTGAGGAGATAAATAGTGACAATTCCTAAACTGCAGTGCAGAGCCCCTACGAAGACTCTGTCCCTGGGTTTGGCTGCTTGGTGCATCTCCACTGTCATAAGACAGCCACGGAGTGGCAGACAAGGTATCCTGAGAGCACATCAAGACATCTCGGACAGCTGAGGGCCTCACAGCACCTGTCTGCAGCACAAATCTCCCTGCCCTCCGCGCAAGGAGTCAGCAGTATCCCAGCCCTGCTGCGTGCTCCAGAGCTAAAAAAGATCGTTAGCAGCCGTGAGACAAGTCTAGATTTTGCAAAAAGCTCCTGCCTGACTGGCCAGCCAGCCCTGTATGATTCCTCCCTATAGATGACAGCATTCGACCATCCCATACGGAACCTCGTAAAGCCAACACAAACAACTGCCCTGTAATTAAACAGCAATGAATTGCTACAGAGAAGCCAGCATTGGGGGCAACATACCCCAAACCTCCACTTAGCTGAGATCTACCCAAAACCTCCACTTAGCTGAGACCCACCGACTGTGTTCTTCAGAGGGCGAAAGACAAGGTTATCTCCAAACAGGGCTCACAAGCAGGGGTCAGCAGTGACCCAAAGGCTCATTTGCACCCCACCACACCACAGGATGATGTTCAGCTGGCCTTGCTGTTGCAGCCCTGGTCAACAGTGTCTTATCTCCTCCAACCCATAGGACCTCTTTCAGCATAGATCCACTTCCAGCTGCACAAAGCCACCCCATCTGTATTATGCAAAAGCTCCAGGCTGCCCACACTAATTGCAGGATTCAGCCTTACATAAAACCCAGAGCAGAACTGGGTCCCTTTTCCCTATTACACTGAAGGTGGAGCACACACATAAGCCCATAACCCAAATAACCTGGCTTTCCACCTGGAGTCAGCAGAAGGAGCCAGCTTCAAATAAAAGCCACATTATCTTCTGGGAAATATCTGTACCATCAAATGCATGAGCCAGAAATAGACACTTCAGTAAAAGAGAAATTGCCCCCAGTACCAGCCAGCCATCATCAGGCCCCTGCTCCATCTCTACTGCAGTTCTCTGCTTACACACTAGTGCTTCCCTCCTCAGTTGTCCCATAACCACAGGAACAGCCTGGAACATGTTTCTCACCCAAACAACTTGATTACTTTATAGGCTTTAAGTCTCTGAACCGTAAATATGAAGAAAGATGCAGGAAATCTTACCTAGCTCACATTTCAGCGCTTGTCTCTCAGTGGGAATTTAATAGATGCCTGAACCTCCCACTTCAAGTCACCTAAACAGAATGGGAGAAAGTGGGCTGCTCGTTTCGACACAACCACCAGAAAAACACCAGCGAAGAGCCAGACTGCAAACGTCAAAACAAGTGATTGGTTTTGAAATATGGGGAAAAGTTCATTCTAATGATCCTAGCAGCTCACACACTTACATAACGTGAAAAAAGAAAGCAACAAAAAGCATCTCCAACTTCCTTCATTGGGTGGGGTGACAGCAGACATGCTGTGCCCACGAAACGTACCCCGCTCAGCCCAACGCGATGAGACAGCAGCCCGCTTGCAAAGGTACTATGGTCTGCAGTGGAAGGGAATCTGTGAGGATTTTGTTTAGTACCTACCTCAACTACAGACACTCGCATGACTTTGTCCTAATGTGTTCACCTCTCTGAAACTTCTTTGGTCACTTGAATTGGATGCTCCTGGGCAGGATCTGTCTTCAAATTCGAGCTCATAAACAGTATTTCAGCACAACACACTTCACATTTCAGAGGCAGCCTCTCAGGTGCTACCACAACAGTAGTGGGAAGTGGGAAGGATGTGGCTCCTCCTCAAGGGTCCCACCGTACTGCTACCACAACAAGTGGGAAGGATGTGGCTCCTCCTCAAGGGTCCCACCGTGCCGCTGTCACAGAAGTGGTCTGGAAAATCATGCCTGTAAACCAGTCTGTCCCCGGTCAGTCACATGCCAAGGGAGAAGAAACAAACCTGAATGTCAGAGAGAGTAGAGGGACTTAGATTCAAGGAAGAAATTCTTCACTTTGAGGGTGGTGAGGCACTGGAACAGCTTGCCCAGAGAAGTTGTGGCTGCCCCATGCCTGGAAGTGTTCAAGGCCAGGTTGGATGAGGCTTTGAGCAACCTGATCTAGTGGAAGGTGTCCCTGCCCATGGCAGGGGGGTTGGAACTAGATGATCTTTGAGGTCCCTTCCAACTAAAACCATTCTATGATTCTTCCATGATTCTATGACAGGAGGAAGGGAGCAGATCACAGATCAAGAACAGGACCTACTTTACTACGTAAAATTCCAACACATTCTTCATCTCTTCTGGCGAGGCTAGTAGCTCCTCAAATAAAGAACTGGTCTGGGCTCATATGGCTCTGCAGAAATAATAATTATTTTTCAATATCATTTAAACTGATGGGAAGAGTTATTTATTCTTCTTTTTACACATTTTTACTTAATTTATTCACTTTTCACCCAAGAAGTACATTGGTTTTAAAAACAGGACTTCAGAATATATATGTTTCATTGATTAATAACGGAGTAAATTAGTCTTTACTTACTTTTTGCTTAATGACCTAGCAAAGGCCTCAGAATTTAGCTTAATAACAGTGCTGCAAGATACTTCAACTGATGAATTATGGCCTAACAATTAACATCCTTGCAGTTGTCAGGCACAAAGCCCAGTGATGTACAAAGCCTCTGCATACACAGGCTATAAATTATTTCAGTAGCCCACAGTTTGATGTTTTTATTACTGTGATATCACAGCTGATATTCAACATATCTGTAAAATAGCCCAAGACCATCCCTTCTTTCAGTTAAAGAAGCTACAAACATATATATGCTCCAGAAAATCAACAACAGATTTAATACAAACTGTTAGGAAACAAACCCTCACGCCTAGATATTTTTGTCTCGAGAACTCATTAAAAATATCAAGTCAAATTTTGCTACCAAAAGAATCTTCTTAGCATAAATCAGGGAGCTGTTCTCAGCTCTACAATTCTCTAATCATAGTTGATCTCAGCCTGACCTAAGCCAGAGCAATTCATAGCAGTTAAATAGCTGCTCTAATTTTTGTGACCTGGTATGGCTCTTCAGAGAATACCCACCAGGTCAGTACACACGTCTACTCCCTGCAGATCCTACCCAAGCAGCACATTGGGCAGTGTTTCATCTCTTCTAGATTTTATCCAAACAACTTATAACAGCGCGGAAAACTCAATTTTCAAAAAGAAAGAATAATTCAATCTGGAAAGAGGGAAACAATATAGCACACTTGGATGAAGCCACCTGAAAACATAGCTTGGAATCTAATTCTCTACACAAGGCATGAGCAAACTGTGAAAGGAGAAGGCAAGCTACCGACCTCCCTGAGCTTTAGCAAATAACAGGGCAGGAGATTCACGTAACTCACAGTAGTCCAGCACTCAGATGCTGCTTCATGAGAAATAGGAGCTATAACTTGCCTGTCAAAGAAAAGGACTTCCCCTTCCAGCTCCTCCATTCTAGCTGTGATGAGGATTGTAGCAAAGTCCAATGGGACCAGAAGGTCCTCAGCTGGCACAGCAAGGATGCACCTGGGTGTTTCTATCCTTTCGCTAAACAGTTCAAGTAAAGTCAAAGATGGCCCAAGTTCCACTTAAACTGATAAAGACCATGAGACCTATTCAGTCAACAAGAAAAACTAGCACAGCAACATCAATGCAGCCTAAGTTATCTGGATACAGCCATCAATATTAGAGCAGGAACTTCTCCAAAGCCCTTCAGTTTGAAATCAGCACCTTTTGCTCAGAAGCCAACATGACAATCAGGTCTATTTGAAAATCTGCCCTTAAACAATACGTGAGCGTGTCCATCTTCAAAAAAAGAGCAGCTTATAAAAATCATCTCAGCTCATTTAGCTGTAAAACAATTGCGTACGTGCAGTTGACCAGGCTGCTTCATCAGAAGTTGTACACCACTGAAACATCTGAAACACTACTCTGAGGATTAGTCAAGGGCCAAGGGGCTCTTTAGAGAGGCTGTGCAAGTTGTCCGAGGTCTTCAGATCTTCTCTGGGGAATGGACAGATGAGTGAGATCACACTTCTTTGAAAGTGCCTGTGGGGTGGGGGAATCTAGAGCAAACGCTGTACCAAGAAGACATTGAAATCCATCTGTTTAATCAAAAGCAGAAAAAAAAAAATGAGGAAAGCAATAACACACTTCCTAGAAACTGGTTCTGTTATAGTGATATCAGTCAAAGCTTCAAGAAAAGGCTAGAAGTGAAGCCTTGAGCTGTGTCCTGTAAACACATTGTTCTGACCAGGTAGGTTTAGCAGTTTCAATCATCTGGTTGAAGGAGTTACTCCATCGACACTGGTGTAACTCCCACTTTGACTTGATAGAGGGGTACCCACTCCCATCGGCAATGGTGCAGCTAGCCATTGCCTGCACCTGCTTCCACCTTAACCCGATGAAAGGTTTAAATTCAGGGCTGCAATTTCTGTAAAAACAATCAAAATGGAAGCTTTGCAGCAGCTCAAGCTGCCAGGGAAGTTGTCGGTCCTCATAACACCCAAGTACAAGCGATCTCTCCAACTGCCAGGCTGTCTAGCCAACATGGAAACAACTTCCAAATTCTTCCTTCACTCACAGACAGGACTATATTGACATCAGGAGGAATCACAAAGTTTCAAGGGCAGAGTGTAAACTTTCTGCGTCGGCTTCACCATGTACCTGATGCCACTTTGTTTTAGCCACCACTAAAATTTATGCATCAAGCAACTCTTTCGCGAAAAGGATCAAGTTTGGCAAAATTTAGCCGATTTTGAATGCTCAAGACTGAGCTCAAATAGGCCCTCTGATCTCTGAAAAGAAGTCTTAGGAATGAAAAGGATGTTTCAGCGGAGAAGATGATCCAGTTTTGGTAGCACTTGCTTCCCTGAGCACACTTAGGCAGAACATTTAATCAATCCATTTAACATAAAGTGGCGGTTTGCCTGCGCACGCAGAATTGAAAGCACTTTATTTTTAGGCTCGAGTGGTAGAACTTCAACCTGACAATGAAAAAACATCGCAATGATTTAATGACCACATCATTTTGGCCAACCCAGCAGTTTGCTGACATTCGGTCTGTAAAAGCGAAGCAGATGTTCCCAGGCTTCCTTGCAATGATTTTTAAAACCAGAGGTTTTAAATGTACCACATGGCAGACTTCAGGCCCAGGACTGGCATTTTAAGGAAAAGGAAGCTTTACAAACCCCACCTCAACGACTGGGGACGTGGTCAGGAATCGATTACAAAATCTAGCATAAAAGACACCTAGTACTTGGTCAGGAAGGAAGGAGATACTGGAGGATACAAGGAGGGAAAAGCAGCGATATCACAAAAATTCACTAAAACGCTGGTGAGAAACAATGGAAACTGGCATGGAAGAAGAATACAGAATAAAAGAGGGCAACTGGAAAGGAGGAAAAACACTGAGGAGAATTAGCTTGAAGAGCAAGAGTTCCAGTAGCAATAGTGTATTTGTGCAGATGTTTTGCCTGGGAAGATCAGAGGCAGAACATCTCAGAGTCAGCAAGGCAAGAGTTTTTCAGGATGGGGTACAGTACCTGAATGCTCTTCCAAGCTACCCAGCACAGCATGGCAAAGAGCAATCCCATCAAGCCTCAAGACGCTGATCTGCCACTGCCCTGTACATGGTATAACATATCCCTTCCAGTGTGACACTGCAGGCAGTTTTTGTACACCCCAAAGAAGATGTCAGAGAGATCCTTCAGGAAGAGGATTTGCTACAACCATACGCTGCACTGTACAGATTTCACAAGGGCCCTGAAGCCACCATTCCTCTAAAGATGTAAAGAAAGCCAAATTTTTAAGCCTGCCTCCTCCACAAGGGCAGTAAGTTCTAAGAAGGGTTTGTCGGGTCCTGGTGCACTCCAGAAGGTGCCAGCATTCTCGTGATTCAACATCTTTCCAATAAAAATAAAGGAGCTTTTTATGAGGCTCTTGCTCTGTTCTCATCCCTCCTGATCTCAGTCCGCAGGGACAAAGTGACACTCCGTTGCCAGCACTGCTCCATGTTACAAAGCATCACACAAGAGCCAGAGATCACCTCCCTTGCTGAGGACAAAACATTGTGCCAGCTAGCTCTGGTGCAAGAAAGTTCAACCAGATCTCTCCCAGTCTACGGCAGGACAGCTTGAGATGTCTCACACCACTCCAACTATTTGGCTGGAGGATGTAAGGATGTCATCACCTGATGAAAGCCACATCCTGCCCTGGGGGACAGCCAGTCAAAACACAGCTCCAGCTCTCATGAGAGAAAGCTATGAAGAAGTGTGGTCAAAGGAGTTTGTCCTGATAACACCTCGTACTCCTAAACTACCCTGGTTTAGGTGTCCCCAGCAGGCCTAAGAACTCCCTGCAGATCTGTCAGAAGGGAAGGGCAGGACGAAGATGAATGACGGCTAGCAGGGACCCTCTTGCTGCCAGCACAGACGGCCAAGCCGTAAGTCCACAGAGGAAGATCTTTGCATCTTCTAATGAGGCCTCAGAGGAGAGGAGAGTAGCTGTGACTGTCATTTGGGAAATAGACGAGATTATTCTGCAGGTCGCAGACTGCCTGAAATGCCACAGTTGGAAGGTTTTTGAGAGCTCTAAGACCTCAAGTGGCTTTGGACTAAGGGGCTCAAGTGTCTTTGAAGAGAATTGTTTTGGCAGGAAGCTTTGTAAGAAGGGACAAATTGAAGACCCAAAGGCATGTCCCAAAGAACTGATGTCCTGGTTTCAGCTGGGATAGAGTCAGCTTTCTTTTTAGTAGCTAGAATAGCTCTGTGTTTTGGATTTAGTATGAGATTTGGTATATGAATGTTGATCATACACTGATGTTTTCAGTTGTTGCTAAAAAATCAAGGACTTTTCAACTTCCCATGCTTTGCTAGTCTGCAGGTGTACAAGAAGCTGGGAGGGAACATAGCCAGAGCAACTGATCCAAACTGGCCAATGGGATATTCCATACCATGCAACGTCCTGCTCAGTGTGTAAATGAGGGTTGGCCAGAAAGTTCTCTCTCTTTCTCTCTTCCGAGTTTGCGGTTTTGGGTTTTCTCTCCTCCAGGATCACTAGCTGGGGACAGGCTGGGCATTGGTCAGCAGCTGGTGAGCAACTGCTCTGTGCATCACTTGTTTGTATATTCTGTCATCATCATTATTATTATCACTACTATTTTTTTAATTTTTACTTCAGTTATTTAATTGTTCTTATCTCGACCCATGAGTCTCCTTGCCATCCCCCAGGGGAGGGTGAGCAAGCAGCTGCATGGTGTTTGGTTGCAAGCTGGGGTTAAACCACAACAACTGACTGGTGATCAGAGACCTCACAGCTCTATCAGGTACACTGCAAGAAGTCCATGGGGAACATTGTGACTGCAAAGCTCCCGTAAACCTCCTGGCAACAACTCTGGCTCAGGTGTATGTTGGGTCCAAAGTGGAAATAATCACCAAGGCACAGACACCACTAGTTAAACTCCTCAGAGAGAAAAATGCAGAATGCTTTCATGCTGCAGCACAATAAACGACAGGACTCTTTTTTCAAGAAAAAAATGCTTCTTTGCAAACAGCAGACTTATCACACGCCATGCAAATAAGAGTAAAAATTAGTGTAAGATGGGTTGCTAACATCATCACTCAAATCCTTCCTTGGAGATAAGAATTTCTCAAACCCAAAATAGGAAGAGCAGGTAGTCTCCTTTGCATGAAGATTAGCTAAAACGATGCTTAATCTTTCTTTTGGACTGCTTATATCCATGCTTCTCTTCAAGAATTCAGAAGGCAAAGTTCAATGCAGATAAGGCCATCATCAGCATAGGCAGGACCAGCGGAAAAAAAGCCACAAACCCTTGAGACTGTCTCTATTAATTATAAATCACTGAAAAACGTTCAGTCAGTTAAGCTGATGCAGATACTTGAAGTACTGCATTCAGTTCTGGGGTCCCCAGCACAAGAAGGACATGGAGCTGTTGGAGCAAGTTCAGAGGAGGCCACGAAGACGATCCAAGGGCTGGAGCACCTCTGCTATGAAGACAGGCTGAGAGAGTTGGGGCTTTTCAGCCTGGAGAAGAAAAGGCTCCAGGGACACCTTCCAGCAGCCTTCCAGTGCCTAAAGGGGCTACAAGAAAGCTGGAGAGGGACTTTTGACAAGGGTGTGTAGTGACAGGACAAGGGGCAATGGCTTTAAACTGAAAGAGGGCAGATTTCGATTAGATATAAGGAAGAAATTTTTTACAATGGGGGTGGTGAAACACTGGGCCAGGTTGCCCAGAGGAGTTGTGGCTGCCCCATCCCTGGAAGTGTTCAAGGCCAGGTTGGATGAGGCTTTAAGTGGTAGTGGAGGGTGTCTCTGCCCATGGCAGGGGGGTTGGAACTAGATGATCTTTAAGACCCCTTCCAACTCAAACCATTCTATGATTCTATGATTATGGCTGGCTCAGAGAAACAGCAGAGAGACCTTTCCTGGCTGCCAGCAGAGTTGTATTGACAAGTTACAGAGAGAGACAAGCTGGGGCCTCTTGGCCATGACCAGACAGAGTCACAAAGAGATTTCGCAGCTCCTCTGATTGCCCACCTTAACCAATGGGAGTAGATAACAGCAAGCTAATACAGTGGCTCCAGTCATTGAACGATGAGTCAACATCATCAAACCAAAACTGAGACAGATCCAAGTCCACCAAGAACAAAAGGAGATAGACTTAGTTGAACTTGGTCACAAACAGAGACTACCAGCCCACAATCGCTCCCCATCTAAATGAGTGCAGCAAGTAAAAAGGAGACACGTTGCCTAAACTTTACAGAAAGCTTATGAATAATCCTAAGGTCACATGAGGAGCCTGGAGAACAGCAGAGAACTAAAACCAAACTTCAGATCCATTTCCAGTCTTAACTCCCAAATCATCCTTTGTTTCCTCTGCAAAGGCTCGTCTGAGCAGACCCAAGATCATTCGCAAGCTCTAAATAGAGCACAGAGAATGGAAAATAACTTCAGTGCTGACAATATTGTCCCGATTTAGGTAACAAGTATTGAATTTTTGCCTCAGACACTCGAATGCAGATGAAAGCCACGCAGATTTAGTTCTTCCGTTTAATTCCCTGAATCTAGTCAGTGTTACCAATGCTATCACCAGACTCTGAGGACTGATTACCCATGTGCTATTTGAAGTCAGAGAGGTGCTTACATCTCATTTTATTTGGGCCCAGTGGGAATTGTAGGTTATGCAGGAAGTTTTAACTGACTTTGTTGTTGTTGTTGTTGTTGACAAAGCTCTCCCATCTGAAGGGACAGATCTCTGAAAAAACAAGCTGTTCTCCAAGCAAGAGAACAGATGATGCCTTGTTCTCCTACAGATCTAACCCTTTCCTACACAAGTACAGAAACCTTCCTTCCACTTCAGTCATAGTTTCATCTCTCCACAAAATTCTGGAAAAACTATTATCTTCCGTGAATCACCTTGTAAAGTTCTTTCCCTGTCATTTCAAGCTGAAGGAGCTCAAGTGGTCATACACATGCTACAGCTGAAGTTTTCCATCTGTGACTGAGAAAAACAAAAAGCAGTGGGGGAACAATCAGTCTATTTATCATTTATTCCTTCCCTCTAGGTAGATCTTCCCTCTCAATTCAGATGCAATGAGCACTCAAGCATTTGCCTGCAGTCTCACCAGTTGTCCACAGATGTTATGGAGATGGTCTTGACCGAGATGACCAATAAAGACAGTAATTTATCAACTGCCAGTATTTTTGCCAGGTTTGCATTAGGCAAAAAGTTCCAGAGTCTGCAGACAGGAAAGTTTCAAGGCATCACTCCAAGCCTCACGGCTGAAGGTAGGAGCAAACTTTGGAGATTTTTACAATCTCTATAATTCTTAATCTTCAAAGCCATCTCACAGGAAAATCCACTCTGCCTGGTCACACGAAGCAGAACCTCATTTGGGGCTTTCTGCCTTAGTTCAACTTCATTTTTGAGTTGCCAAACTGAGGACATCTAGTCTTGATGTCAGGATTGCAAGTGACAGAGGATTACAAACCAGGCAGGTACGTCTGTATGCCGGTGACATACACATCCACTTGGTATCCCCCACATCCTATATAGGCTCATGTCCCAGCTGCATTCGCTGTCTCTCTGCAAAAATCCTCCCCAGAAATCAGGTACAGCGGTACAAGCATCTCTTGAAACGACTGCTAGCCCATTACTTACTTCCAGTCAAGGGTACAGTCACAGACAGGGCCATCCCATAAGTCCCCAGAAGCAGCTATCACTGCTGCTGCAGCAGCACCCCTGCATTTCTACAACATCCATATGAAACACGAGTACGAACCGCAGCAGCAGTGGAGAGCCATCTAAATTCTATGCCTGTCACCACACTTCCTTCCCACAGTTGTAAATTTATTATCAAACATACTCTCAGACACAATCTGGGACACGTGTCTGATGCCCATGGTATCAGGCTATAAATAGTGTGATACAGGCAATCGTACTAGATATACTGAAGATTATTTGACTAAGCTGGGACTTTGTCCTGCTGAACACCTTGTCATCAGTACAGACACCGTGCAGAAGCTGGCTCAGATCAGCACAACCATCTCCTGGGAGCAGAGAGATGCTGAAAGACTGCAGTTATACCCTGTGTCCTTGTAGCCTTATGTTTTTTTAGCCTACATGACCAAGGCATTTCTAGTAAATGGAAAATTTCTGTAAGCAATAACAAGAGTTGTAGGGCCTACTGGAAAGTCCAGTAAAGCTTATATGAATTTTCAGCAGTGTTTTTTACTGGTCCTTGCTGGTTTTCTTTGGGGATTCAGGAGTAAGCAGACAGTCACTGCTTCATTCAAACAGTACTTGGCTGGTGAGCACCAGTGGGGACCATTTGAGCATTTGCAGTTAGGCTTTCCAGAAGGAAGGCAGGCAGCAACAGAAGTCAAACTAAATACACATTATTTTTACCTTATCCAATATCTCTGTACAACCCATGGACACTGCAAAGCGTTTAGCATCAGGGGAGCTGCATTACTCTTTTAGAGCTGCCACATCTCATACACTGGGCATGAAATTGGTGCCCATTCCCACACTAAGAAGGCAATGGGTCCTGCTTTGCTGAAGTGACACGCACAGCATTTCAGACCACACGAGTCCTGGCCTCACCAGGGCAGCGCAGAGCAGGAGAGCAAATACTGAACCATGTTTAAACGCAGATAAATCTGATCACATGCACTGAACGCATTCCTGTATATCACACCTGTGTGATCATCGTCTAAGAGAACACTGAAAGACAGCAGGCTGGATTCTCCAGTGCTTTGGAGTTCTCCAGTATTTGATATTGTCCCCCACATCCTCACAAATGAGCGTTGCACTCTTCTTCAGATTAGATTCTCCAGAGCACTTAAACCCGACTTTGTTCAGATGTCACAAGTTTTGTGAACCACAGGTTACAGGAAGATCCAAAAACTCAAGAAACTGGCTTGAATTCAGGACAGAAGAGGAGCATTCAGAGCATTCAAAACCCATATTTGAAGTCCAGAGTGAAACTCGAAGCATGGAGCTGTTCCCTGCTGCAGCTGACAGGGCAGCAAGCTCCCTGCTGCAAACAAGATAAACTATATATAAACCAAACTACCTGCTGTGAACATCCGAGAGCTGTTGTCACTGGTGCTACCACAGTCACTGTTGGGTTGCTGAGCTCAGCTGAGCTGTTGGCTAGTCACAGCAGTGACCACACTGGGACACAGTCAAGATGAGCCGTGGCAGCTTGTGGATCTGTTTTCCACATCCAGCCCAGCCAGGCTGCAGAGGTCTGACTTGCCTTAGGGACAGTTCGACAGGGTGCTAGTTTTGGCAGAAAAGCCAGTTTCAGGTGTTTCCATCCCTTCTCTTCTGTTTCTGAACGTTTACTCTTGCCATGCTCTCCCTTCTGACCGCTTCCTCCCTTCAGACGCATCATGCTGTAGGCCGGTTTCATTAACTGGTTCATTGAATTGACCAGGATTAAAACAGTGCCAAGCCCAAGCAGAGAGCTGTTTCTGAGAGACAAGGTCAAACTGCCCCTCCAAAGAGATGAAGCAGCAGAGGCAGCACCACAAAAAGCCCAGGGATGTTTGAGTGTGCCGTTTCCTCCGTTTGAGTTACCCACATCACCAAAAAGCCATCTCAGAGGCACCAAGTTTACACCACACAATGTGGATGTTGTGTACTATCCAGCCAAGGCAGAAGTACCACCTCTTGCTTCCCAGTTGGGAGGAGACCTATTGTGAGCGCATCCCCTGCCTGAACCCTCAGTCAGTCCAGTGACCCAACACTCACATTTCAACTGCTCCACAATGCAAAGCTCACGAGATCCAGCCCTCAGAAATCCAAGGTTGAACTGTCCTGCGGTCCACAAGCAGGTCTTTGAAAGCTACTTGCATCCACCTGGCCACATGCAATCTTGAAAGTGTAAAAGGTAGCTGAAGAGGGAAAAAAATAAATTTAAAAACAACGCTTGATCTACGTATGCATCTTATCTGCTTACAAAAAAGCAGAGGAAAGCATTGCCAACTGATTAAAATACCTTGAAGACACACAGTCCTCATGAGGCAAGATTCCTCCTGCAGCCACAGGGCTTTCCTATGAATAAAACACTGTCGACAGTGACTAGACATTACCATAATTCCTGGTAAAGCCAAAAGTATGGGGAAAAATGTAGCTATGCTATAGACAGAATAAAGAAATGCCTTGCAAAAGGCACTAGGCTTGTGAAATGGGCTGTGCAGGAATCATAGAACGGTTAGGGTTGGAAGGGACCTCAAAGATTGTCTAGTTCCAACCCCCCTGCCATCGGCAGGGACACCCTCCACTACATCAGGTTGCCCAAAGCCTCATCCAACCTGGCCTTGAACACTTCCAGGGATGGGGCATCTATGACTTCTCTGGGCAACCTGTGCCAGTGCCTCACCACCCTCAGAGTGAAAAATTTCTTCCTTAGATCTAATCTAAATCTGCCCTCTTTCAGTTTAAAGCCATTGGAAGTTTTCCCAGTCTGCACCAGGATGAGCGAAAGGCCATTCAACATAAAAACATAAAACAAAGAAAGAAAAGCAAAGAACAGGCAGTCACCGTGAGGTCAGGGTATCTGCTAAGACCAGTATCCAACTCCATGTACAAGGAATTTTCTAGAAACACCAACTGCCTGGAAAGCCAAACATCTATTCACACAAAATATTTTTGTTTCTAGGGATAAACCCTCCCCAAAAGAAAAAACACTCCTGTCAGGACCTGTCCAAAGCATCTCCACAGTCTAACAGAACTTCAGAGCTCAAATAAAAGGTGAAAGAGATCATATGGCTTGTAAAAGTTATCCTCCCAGCACAAAACTGCTTTTACCCATTATCACTTGTTTAGCCTCTTGTATGGTATAGATAAGTGCATCTAGCAAAAAATAACATGCACGGAACAAAGCAGCAATTAAAACTCCAAAACATCTAAAACTCTGTTCACAACAGGGTTTAGTGTTGCCTCGAGCAAGTAAAAGTTAATACAAGACCGATCCTGCCATGTCAGACTAAAGGTCCATCTAGGCAGGAAACCCATCTCCAACAAGGGCCAACAGTGATGCTCAGCAGAAAGCCCCAGATCAGAAGTAAACACAGTGGAATATTCTCCCAGTTTCGTTGCTCTGTGTCTCAGTAGGCTCCTGGTGGATTTCCAGCAATAACTTTAAATATTAGATCCCAACCTGCATTCAGTCCTTCCTTATTGCTACAACACAAACATAAAACAGAACGAAAGTTGGAGTTGTTACATCCTGCACGAAGAACGCAGAGAGGACTCTCTGCCACCTTCTCACCAAGGAAGAGGAGTGAAAGCGGACCCATAGGCATCCCAACATACTGGAATAACTTAAAGCCACCAAAAAGACTTCTCAAATCTGTGGGACACAAAGCAGATCCCAGGTACTTCACGGGGGGAGCGGGGCGGTGTGATATAGAATCATAGAATGGTTAGGGTTGGAAGGGACCTTAAAAATCATCTAGTTCCAACCCCCCTGCCATGGGCAGAGAAATCCTCCACTACACCAGGGTGCCCAAAGCCTCATCTAACCTGGCCTTGAACACTTCCAGGGATGGGGCATCCATATGGCCCCCTTGTCTTTTCCAAGCTCTGCTAAATAACTAATTCCTCAGCACAGCACCAGAGATGATGAGGTACACGAGGCACAAAACAAAGCCTGAACAGCTTCTCCCAACTCACCATTCAACTTGCTCCTCAAGCAAACAAACCGAGCTCCCAGTTATTACTTAACCCCGCACAAAGCAGCATGAGCCGTGCTACAGCACTGGCTTCAAACAGCTCTGAATCCAGAGAAGTGCCACTGTGCCCAAATGTCCTGCTGAATTTTTAGCAGCCCCAGCACCCTCATTAATCACAATTACCACTGAAATCCCAACTCAGGTAGTGAATCTAAAAGCCAATCAACTGTCCCTTCTTCACAGCAGGTAATTTTCAGGGCTTTCAGGACACCTGAGAAAGTCTTGAAAACAAGATTCCATCATTTGGAAAGATGGACACCATACCCAAAGCTGACACAATTAGGTTAATCACAACTAAGTGTTAAAGCAAATGTCCTTATAGAAGAAACGTGCAGGTTCCTCCTCTGGCTGGAATTTCACTCCACATCACCCATTATCTGCTCACACCTTCACCTCTGCTTGAGAGAAGCAGTTACAGGTAAAGCAATGAGATGTCCATGACAACCTGATGAGTCACTGTCATTAAGGATCATGCCACAGCCATCACCCTTGTGTGCCAACCATCTGATGATGAAAGCATCTCTCCTCAAGTTATGACTCTGCTGACCACACACATGGATACATCCACATACAGGCAGGGCTCAAGTCAGAGACAACGTCCCTCATCAAACCCAGGTCAGCTCTGTGGTGAAGAAAAGCTGCTCATCTGTAAAATTATTTTAAAGCTGGGCTCAGAGCAAGCCCTGAAATGAACACGGAGAGCACCAACCACAGGAAACCCACCTCTTCTCAAGCTTACACAGACACTCCTGCACACAAGACCTGTTCCTGCATCCACAGGGATGGTATCAATCTCTGTGCTACAATCATTCAGAAACTTCAGGAACAACAAGATCCTTGCTCTTCTTCCTAGAGAGAAACATGACCCACCTGCTTTTCTGTAACATCACGATTTCTTCACTACGCATGCACACAACCCACAAAAAGCTTAGGCACACAAAACTAACAGGGAAATAACTATGACAGGATAAAACAAACAACAGAAATCCTAGTTTTCTGCAGTTTTATCTCCTGCAATTACTTAGCTTTGGTATCTAAGATGATGCAAACTCAGACTGAAGCATTTCTTGTCATTATATAGTGGATAAGGACCATCTGCTTCTTCTTCCTCTAGTCTATGTCTAGTAAGGGTTAAGCACACACTAGAGACTTTTCCAGAGCCAAGTGCTGAGGAATTCTCTCCTTACCCTGCCTGCTGAATGCACTGAACTAGCAAAAAAGAATCTTTTTGAATTTGAATCTGAATTCAACTGAGATTCCAAGAGATTCAAAGGTCCAAGTGATTCAAAATTCTGGAGAGGATGAGACAAGCACCACACACACCCACGAACTACTGCAACATTACTGCCCCATATCCTGAGAAAATGAAGTTGAAAAAAGAATTATTACAAGTAGTGTTTGAAATATGTGAATGAACAGCCAGTAATGTACAGAACAACATTCCAAAGAAATTCAGTAAGAAAGTGTTAATAAAGGCTAAACCAGCATCTATTAACAACAAAATGAACTTGTGTCAACCAACATCAGGTAGCTTCCACCATCTATAATCCTTGGAGACACGTGTCAGAATTGGCTTCCATGTTATCATCCGGCAACTGTGAAATAAGAGGAGGGAAAGGGACCAACATTACTGACACAAGTAAAAATATTCATTAGTCTTGCAGTAAAAATATTCATTAGTCTCAGGAGAGAAGTTGAAGCTGGCAAGTAAAACAGGATTTTCTGTCCCCTGGAGAATCCCAAAGCAGCGAGTAATATCAAACTCATTCGGCAACATTCCTCATTTGAGATAAGTCCATTTTTTAATAAGTTACAAATCTTCTGCAAGCAAAGCTTGCTTTTAGGGAGAGGTACTTTCTTTCATTAGCCAAATCGATACATCGTCATTAAATCTGACACTCGAGCACTTCCAGCTACTAAGAGCCAGAATTATTTTTAAAAAGTAACATTAACCGGATGGAGAAGTTTCTCCAGCAAACCACAAATGTCCTCAGGTAAAGGGGCTCACTGCAAAGAACAAATCCAGCTGGAGAAGTTTCCATTTTTCAGAGTATTAGTCTTCCTTAGTGATTCATTAGTTTATTAAAGGCTCAGTGAAATTTTATTTTTTAAACTGCATGCAAAGAATTTTCTGGCTTTATTGTGTTCATAACATGTTTGTGCAGCTCCACAAAGCCTATGTCCCATCTCCTAAATTAACAGGTTGTATGCTTTGTTTCTAAGACAACAAATTGAATTAAACTGCCTGGGGAGCTGTACTCTCTTGAGAGTTCTCATTGGGGATTTAATTGGAAACACCGATTTTTTGCAAGTAGCTCCCAATGCTTTTGTTAGAAGTCAAAGAGAGAAGAACTTCTGGAGGTAGAAATTCATCTGTAGACAGTCACAGGCTAATTTGAGTACAATTCTGAAAACCCAGCCTTTTTTAAAATGAAGAAGAAAAGCCTGGTTCAAACACTCAGCAGAGGAACGCCCTTAGGCAGACTTGCCTGGTCTTGGTTTCAGTGGTTAGCTTAGATGATGTCTACCTCAGTTTAAAATCCCCAGGATAGATCATTGCTGGTGTTAGTTACTACTGATATCAAGATTGTTAACAAGTAAATATCTGCTGTAAGAATCCGGGAATTCCTCCACAAGGAAGATGACAACAAGTGTCGTAGTGTGACAAGTACTTAGTGTATTATTAACACATACAGCATCAGTCTGCCTTATATTTGTACAGCACCTAGCACACAGGTCTCACCTCACCAGAGGGTTAGCTTGGTCCATCAAACAATCAACAGTCTGAATGCTGCCCCTTTGCCAAGGGATAACTGAAGCCCAGAAGTTTTTCATTGATGCTTCTCACTGGAGGGGAGATGAAGACCCACAACCACTCCCAAAGTTTCCTTATAGCTGCCTCAAGTGAGATGACAGTCTTTTTAGAAGGGCCTGTTGCGACAGGACAAGGGGTAATGGTTTTAAACTAAAACAGGGTAGATTCAGACTAGATACAAGGAAGAAATTTTTTTACAAAGAGGGTGGTGAGACACTGGCACAGGTTGCCCAGAGGTGGTAGATGCCCCATCCCTGGAAACGTTTGAGGTCAGGTTGGACAGGGGCTCTGAGCAACCTGATCTAGTTGGACCAGATGACCTTTAAAAGCCCTCTCCAACCCAAACTATTGTATGATTCTATCACTGACAGCACGAAGGACCATTTCTTCTACCAGACACTCAGGCCCCATGCCAGCACCTGCTCTTGAGAACCGATTGCAACTAGAAGCCAAGTCAAAGGAAGAAAACCAGTCTATATACATGGGAGGACAGAAACCACAATCTCCAGCGTTACATGCTCATGGTCCCTAAACAACAGCAGTGCTGTATCACCAGCACAGACGTTTTCTTTGCAATAGATTTGCCTGTGCTCTACTAATCCAGAACTGGCCTCTTTAGCAGCTGGCAGTAAAAAGAAAGTGCCAAGTCATCTATTTCCACATTTGGGGATGATGAAAAGCACTTGAAAACGCTCAGCACTTCTGCAACAATTATAACAAGGACAGTACTTGTTTTGGGAAAGTATAATGTATTCTGGTGAGCAGAATCACATCAAAGAGGAAGCTTTCAGACACTTCAAGGAGCAGAAGATGAAGACATATATAGAGAGATATAATTATCACCATGGTCACAAGTCCCTCTTAGGCAAGGATCATAGGAAGAAGTAGATGAGAGAAGCACAGTGGACATACAGCTGAGGCTGTTAAGTTGGCGTAATATAAGTTCTCGTTACCTGGATATGGTGCGAGCTGGGCTGGTACTGCAGCACTGCGGCTCACTTTGCATGATTTTTCTACCTGAGGATGAGCTATAGCTGTTCAAAAACCCCAGTCTTTCTCTTGGGACAGCACTCCATAGACGTCTACTTCCTCTAAAGGGTTCCAAGCTGGACAGCAGCTCCATCACAACTAATTACAGCCTTTTCAAAGGTCTCTGCGAATCCCTGTTTCCTCCCTCCAACCTCCGTTTTGCTACACACCAGCTGTTTAGGCATCTGTGCCTGTCTGAGCAATGCCTCCACTCCATCATCGAAAGGATGTGAGTACATCTGAGAAAAAAAAAAGTCATGTCTGCAATTTGCGTCTGTCTATAGCCCCAGGCTGGCCCACTGCAAGGGAAAGGTGGCTGAAATCAGTAGAAAAATCAAAGGGATTCACCTAACGTAACTGCTGGCTAAGCCAGATTTGGGAAGTCTGGCCAAGTCTCTGTTGTTTAATTGGAAACCAAACTGGGGACTTAGTTTAACCAGTTCAGCCTCATCATCAACAACTGCTCAGAAATCTCATGCGAAGTAATATGCAGCACGTCCTAGTCATAGATGCAAGGTGGGACTACATGAAAAATTACTCTTCTTCCAGTTTTGGCAGAATCTAGGAAACAGGAGGATATGGCCTCATTTGGATGTAGAGGAAAGAAAAAGTCTGATGCACTCGAAAAAAAAAAATAAATCAAAAGTAACACAAAACTAAAATGCATTTGAATACCTCTTTTTTTTTTTGTCTTTTGACTTCCAGTCATTGCTGGACATTGCTCAAGTCCCCTTGACTCTGTCTAGCACAGAAATAAGCAAATCCAGAACAGCAGAGCCAGTGAAGCCTGGCTCTTATGGATTTCCCACTCCACATTGGCCTCTTCCATCAATTCTCTGACATCTAATATGGGTCAGGGCTTTTCCTGCAGCACAGGCTTCAACTGGGGCGTCTCCTCTTTCCTTATCAACTAATTGCTCATGGAATTTATAGGACCTTAATAATAATCATTAATTGTTACGCCAATAAGAATAATTTGTAAGATCAAATAACCCCAAGATCTGCACCTAGCTTGCTTCAAAACAGGGCAAGGAGTTCAAAAGTTACTGAGTAGGGAGGCCCTTCAGAGGGATTTGAACAGACTGGATCGTTGGGCTGAGGCCAATGGCATGAGCTTTAATAAGGCCAAGTGCAGAGTCCTTCACTTGGGGTATAAAAACCCCAAGCATCGCTATAGGCTCGGGGAAGAGTGGCTGGAGAGCTGCCTGGCGGAGAAGGGCCTGGGGGTGTTGGTTGACTACCGGCTTGATATGAGCCAGCAGTGTGCCCAGGTGGCCAAAAAGGCCAATGGGATACTGGCGTGTATCAAGAATAGTGTAACCAGCAGGAACAGGGAAGTGATCCTGCCCCTGTACTCGGCACTGGTGAGGCCGCACCTGGAATATTGTGCCCAGTTTTGGGCCCCTCGCTTTAAGAGAGATATTGAGCTCCTGGAGCGGGTCCAGAGAAGGGCGACTAAACTGGTCAAGGGGCTGGAAAATAAAACTTATGAGGAGCGGCTGAGGGAGTTGGGGCTGTTTAGCCTGGAGAAGAGGAGGCTGAGGGGAGACCTGATTACGGCCTATAAATACTTGAGAAAAGATGGTGGGGAGGTGGGGGAAGGGCTCTTTACATTAGTGACGGGTGATAGAACAAGAGGAAATGGGCATAAGCTTAGTCAGGGGAGATTCAGGTTGGATGTTAGGAAGTATTTCTTCTCTGAAAGGGTTGTCAGCCACTGGAATAAGCTGCCCAGGGAGGTGGTTGAGTCCCCATCCCTGGATGTGTTTAAGAATAGGGTGGATGATCTACTTGAGGATATGGTTTAATGGGGATTAGGGATGGTTGGACTCGATGATCTCTAAGGTCTTTTCCAACCTAGAAATCTATGAAATCTATGAGTAATAATAAGAGAACCACACCTCAACCATCTCCCAAGAAATCACGCTAAAATACAGCAAGAAAAAGAAATTCTCGTAACATTTTTCATCCACCTGCAGCCAGGATTGACTGAAAACACTGTGCAGTTTTCTCAGATGCATTTTCTCTGCAACGTTTCATCCAGTGACCTGTTATTTTCAGTGAAGAAGATTAAGAACTGAGGTCGCTTGCTCAACACTGAGGCTGGCAGCTTTATCTTGTTAGTTAACCGCAGAAGTCCTTCGCCTGGCAGGGAGCAAGCACGCGAGTCCTAAAAATACTCAGCTGAGATGGGGCAGTGCTATTTTATTTGAATACAAGGAAGGGGAGAGTGAGCACAGAATAGCTACTAACACATTTGCATAGACAAAAAGTTCAACCCACCCCCAGCCGCTTTCCCCAGATACTCAAGAGGTTTTTTTATTTAAGGACTTTTAAATTTTTTTTTGCTATAAAACTTCAGCCACAGAAAGGCTGAGATGACACTGGCACTGTCCCAAGCTGAGTGCAGCAGAGAGACGTGTTCCTCCCTCCTGTCTGACCGGCAGCTTTGCTGTTTCCAAAGGATTTATGGCAAGGTGGTGTTTGACTAGCTCCAAGATGAATCGCTCCTCCCACCCTCACCTAATGGCTCTCCAAAGGGCAGGAAGGCAAATCCTGCTCCCCAGACTGCTGCCAGCACTCTTCATAAAAAATTGGCAACTTTTCTTTTTCTGGAAGATGCGAGTGCAATGTGCCTGTGAGACCCCTGCTTGACTTGTGCAGTCAAGGGTGTATTTTGCACCGTGACTACTATTTGGAAAGGTCTCTCTGTGCCCACTACCTGTCTCTGCTCTTCCTTCCATGGTGATGCTGGGTGGCCGGAGGCAAAACCAATCTCAGCTCTCCCCTGCACAGCTCACAGTGTTTCAAATTGCTATTCGGGAAAGATGTTTGTGCTTTTTTATCCTGCCTGTGTTTGCTTTCTGCCGTTTTCGTGAGTTAAAACAGCACAGGAATGAGCCACATGCACCCAGAGCCCGTGCGAAGTAGAGAGGGAGCACACAGCTCAGTTTCTGCAAGTCGACTTGCAGTGGTTCAGTGCTACAGGCTGGAAATGCAGCAAAAGTGATCTGAGACTCGGGATTTTTAATTTATTTTTTTTTTCCTCACAAGAATTTGCTAAGGACAAGAACTGAGGGCTGGAGCACCTTTCCTATGAGGACAGGCTGAAGGAGTTGGGGCTGTTCAGCCTGGAGAAGAGGAGGCTCCGGGGTGACCTTATAGCGGTCTTCCAGTACCTCAAGGGGGCCTACAAGAAAGATGGGGAGAGGCTGTTCAGGAGGGCCAGTTGTGATAGGACAAGGGGTAATGGTTTTAAAATAGAGGGAGGTAGATTCAGGTTGGATATTAGGAAAAAATTTTTTACTATGAGAGTTGTAGAACACTGGAACAGGTTACCCAGAGAGGTGGTGGATGCTCCATCCCTGGAGACGTTCAAGGCCCGGTTGGATGAGGCCCTGAGCAACCTGATCTAGTTGGAGATATCCCTGTTCCTTGCAGGGGGGTTGGACTAGATGACCTTTGAAGGTCCCTTCCAGCCTTAACGATTCTATGATTCTATGATTCTATGATTCTAACTGTCCCCTTAAGCCTAGATGTTGTGCCTCAGGGACTCTTTAAGCACCATGCGGACAAACAGAAGTGTACCTGCAAGCTGGAACCCTCCAAATCCCCTTAAATTTGCCCCTAAAGACTGTACCACAAGTTCTATCCTCTGTCAGTCAAAAGCACCTCAGCCTCCATCACCAAACACAGGCACTGCAAAGCCCGTCCTGGCTGGTAACATAAGCAGAATGACATTCCCCATCCTGCTCTACCTTCCACTAGAGCAGCAGAGACCCTAAAGCAGGAACAGCGATTTGCATTGGAAATGAATATCAATGTGCACTGGTGGTTCTGCTGAGCCCAACTCAGCTGTCACAGCATCCCACAGCAGGAGCAGCGCTGAGAAAGGACAGAGGAGGAAGAAGGAATTCAAACCTACTCACAGAAAACAAATCTGTATGTTTTCTGCAGTGACAATTCCTCCTTCATCTTACTCTTCTCCATGGGAGGATCAACAGCATCTTCTGGGTCACTTGAAACAATCCTTCTCCACAAGCCTCTTCTGCTCCAAAACCCATCTGCCTCAAGAGAGTGAGAAATCACAGAAGAGAGTGCTGGAAGGGACTTTAGGAGTCCTTTATCCTTTGCTCAGCCTTAAGGCAGGCTCCGCTGTACTTACCATTGCTGACAAACTGCCACCCATCCTGTTCACGAAAAGTCACCAGCAGTAGGTACTCCACAGACTCCTCCTCAGTCAGTCCCACTGTATCATAGGCTTTTCTCTACCAAATCTTGGGAAAGTCTGTCGTGATAAAAAGCCAAACTCCCTTGCATCATCTTAAGCCAAATTACTTCTTGCCGTATCCACAACGGTTTGCTCGGAGAGCTCCTCTCTTTCTTTCACACATTTGAAAGCTCATATGTGTTCCTCCGTGCTGTCTCACCTGGACTAAAAAACAAAAACCTGTAGGTTGTGTTCACCAGCCCTCTGAACCAGTGAATCCCTTAAGACTTTTGGACAGTAGTGCCAAAAAGCAAGTCTGATGCTTCCCAAAACTTTGCAGCCCCCCTCCCCAGGGTAAAAGGATTACATCACACGGCTGACGTGCCCAGCAGAGCATGGGACAGCTGTACTCACAACAGCCATGAACCACGTAGATCCCTCTGCACGTCACTGATCCCTCTGGTAGGTGCCACGTCTTTCAGAGCCCACGCAAGCAGACAGAGCAGCCCCGTACTAATGCCTGAGCACTGTAGACACTCAGAAAGATCTTTACTGCGTAGATATGTCATCTTAATCTAATGGGAGGTGTCCATAAGGGTGAAACATGGAAAGGGAAGAAGAAATGTTCAGTCAGTCAATACTCAACAGACAGGGCAGGTTGTTAACAGTATCCAAGCTCTTACCGTGGATGATGCTGCTTTCTCCAGCCTGCTACTGAACTGCTTTGCTGAATGCTCACAGGAAACCACAAAGCCTGAGGAACAGGTCTTTTTTAAACCTACTACAGATGACAAACAGCAGAGAGCGGCTGCTTGGAGGATAACAGGGAGCACTCAAACTTGCACCTGGAAATGTGTTGGGATATTAGACAAAGCGAGGCCATAACATCCACAGGATTGCCATACTGAAAGTGACCTGTTAGGGCAAGGATGCCGAAACAGCCTGAGGTCACCAGGCTGACACTATGTAAGGAGGACTGAAGACAGTCTGACTCTGAATGACAGCACACAGAGACCAGGACCGGGATAAACGTAGAATCGTAGAATGGTTTGAGTTGGAAGGGACCTTCAAGATCATCTAGTTCCAACCCCTCTATCACGGGCAGGGACACCTGCCACCTTGAGGTCAGATGGCTCAAAGCCTCATCCAACCTGGCCTTGAACACTTCCAGGCATGGGGCATCCACAACTTCTCTGGGCAACCTGCTCCACTGCTTCACCACCCTCAGAGTGAAGAATTTCTTCCTTAGATCGAAGGGAAATCTCCCCTTTCAGCTTAAAGCCATTGCCCCTTGTCCTATCACTACATGTCCTTGCCAAAAGTCCCTCTCCAGCTTTCCTGTAGCCCCTTTAGGTACTGAAGGCGGCTGGAAGGTCTCTCCAGAGCCTTCTCTTCTCCAGACTGAACAATTCCAACTCTCTCAGCCTGTCTTCACAGGACATGTGGCTGGTCCTGTGATCACCAACACACCAGACCTGCCTGTATTTGCTGGGGGCGAAGCACCCAAAAGGGGAAAGCAGTTTGATGACCTTCAGTTATGCTGAAACTCCTTCATCAAGTAACCCAAACATAGAAATTATACCTCAAAGAGGGACAGAAAGTACAAGAAAGAATCATTTCTCCTGCATGAATTCTTACATTTCAGTCATAGCAAGCTCTGCCAGCAGAAAGAACGATCCAAAAGGTGTTAAGAGACAAGTTTGAATCCCTGCCCTAGATTGCCTGGGCAACCTTGGGTAAATTACTTCATCCATCCGTGGTGCAATTCCTCATCTATAAGGTCAGGACAACAGAGCTTGCTCCATGGCATATCCTCAGAACATCCCAGAAGGACAGTGAGTCACTGTAGTAGCAGAGGCCAGTTTTGATAGATGGTATCTCCACAGCATCAAAACAGCCACAATGACTACTAGTATCATCACACTCCTAAGATAAATGAGGACCTAATCAGAGGAGAAGAGAAACAACCACTTTGATAGTAAGCCAACTCTTCCAGGAGGAAAAGCCAATCAAGATTTTCCACTTTTTCACCTCAGCCATCCATCAAAAAAGAAGTCTTCTAATTGGGAAGCAGCTGAAGCAACTGCCTTTGACTCGATGCCATAAATTGGATTTCAAATCAACCAAGCAACAATATTTCCTTCCAAAGCAGAAAATTTCTCAGTGTTTCTCTGCCTCATACTCGTAACAGTTTAGTCATCAAAACAGACAGGCCGTGGGTAAAGCCACATACTTCATTAGCATGACAGAACCAGCCGGATGGAGACGGAAGGAGCTGCTCATCGGCAGTGCCGGTTTTGGGCTGTCACCAGCAGAGACACTGTCCCTCTGTGGAACCACCAGCACCCCCCCCAGATGCCAGCAAGATCCAAGGAGCATATTTCTCATAAAGACACACATATGGAACCAATCCAGGCCAGCTGGAGCATCTGCTTTGTATTTGCATCACTTCACAGGATCTTTCCATTGGTGGCTTTGCTGCAGAGATGAGAGCAATTAAAAAACCTCAAGCTCACGTCTGTGGTTCTACCTGTCTTATCTTGGCTCTGTGATTACCACTGAAACAATCACAACAAAAACTGGAACAGAGACCTAAACTCTGCTCTCAGTGAACTCATCTGCAGGCTCCAAACAAACTATGGACTTAAGAGCTTTGCTGTACCGAGCCCTAAATAATGGAGGTGGGAAGGGAACAGAGCTAAAAGCTAAGTGGGGCTTTTCACAGACAACGTTGACAAGATAGAGAATCCAAACAATATCGCTTCGGCACATTCTTAATCAAACCATAAAATAACACCGCAGAGCATGACAGCACTGTAGCAGTACAGGCGAGAGCACAGGAGCAAGAGTGCTGTGAGCAGGACACACCATCCCTGCCAACCTGCTTCCACCTAAGCAACCAGTGTCATAAAAGCATCCTGAAAGAGACCCTCTCTCTACTCATTAAGAAGCAAGAACAGAACCAGTGAAAGAAACCAGATGTTTTCTAGTCTCAGGTCACAATCCTGCTTATATGTTTATCAACCATGGAGGAGGAAAAAAAAAAAAAAAAAGAGAACAAGTTGCTCATTTCAGTCTCTCTTTTTGACCATATCTTGGATGACAAAGTCACAAGTTAAAAAAAAAAAAAATGAGGACAGCTACATTTTAGCTCTCAAAGAACGGCAGAACTGAAGCATCTCTTTTCCTGCCTTCATCCTTCAAGAGCTTCCAAGATACTTTCACCCCACACAAGCTCTACTTCCCGTCCACCACTGACCAGCAGCTGGTCCATGTCTCCGATGCAAAGCACATCATCCTAGAGAATCCTGTGGGACTTCAGATTTGGGGATTGCTCACTCACAGCTCATGCTTCTGAGGTGAAGCAAATCAGACACGTGGCCAACCACTGTAATGGTGACTTTAAGATGCAAAACAGAGGAGGATTTACACAAAGGAAACTACAAGAGGGCCTTCGAGCAGACAGGCTATAACGATCAAGCAAGGAGTATTATGTGGGACGGGGACTTCAAAGGTGACTTCTGCATCCATTAAGATGAAAATGAAATCACACAAGGCAGTCATGGGACAGGAAAGCAAGTTCTGCTGAAGCAGCAGCAGGACCTGTGAGGGACATCTCTTTAGCAGATCCTCTGGTGGAATGACTTTGCTCTGGGACCAGAATTCAGGAGGTCTTTTAAGGCTACAGCATTTCCAAACATGAACGCTTGCGGCAGGGTTTTCAAAGCAGCACTGGGCCAGAATTTCAATAGGGGTTCAAAGCCAGCCTAGCTGGGATTTGCCAGGCTCCAAAACCAAAAGAACAGTGAAGACAGCTGGCTCCTGTCTCTGAGGACACCTTACTGAGCCATGCCCTGACATCATCTGGGCCAAGGCTGCTGTGTACAAACTACCCCAGCATGCATAAAGACGGCATCTCAGCGAAGAAGGAATGCGTGGCTCAGTTCAACCAGGCGGATGAGAATAAGGAAAAAAGGAAATGGATTCTAAAGGGCAACACCCCTGCCTTCCCCCTCTAGAAAAAAACAAACCCAAAACTCCAGAAACTTCTTCCCAGCGAGCAAAACAGGGTGTCCACAATACTGTAACAACAGCTCCTCTACGAGGCACTTCCAACAATAAATCCAACACGTACAACCCCCTGAGCAAAGGTGCTACAAGAACACGGATCAGTAACGACAAGCAAACACGCGTTAGATGCAATTCAGTCCCGACTGCATTGTGTTTAAGTAAAAGGAGGTCATCTTTATTTCCAACTATGTGCTTTTTTATTATTATTTTTTGCTTTTTATTAGCAGTGTGGGAAAAAAGTGCAAAAAAAAGGCCTATTTCAATATGAGCCTTCCTCATCGCAAGGGATGCCAGCACGAAGGCAAGAGGCCAAGTGAGTGCCACGGGGCCAAGAGCTAACGGAGATGACTTCAGCCTCTCCCTGTTGGCTCTACAAGAGGGAGCTAATGAATTGATGATGGAGTGTGGTCCAGGGCACAGAGCAGCGGGCAGGGATTCAGCTGCCCTCAGGCTCTGCTGCCGGCTGGCCTGCACAGGGGAGGCAGAGCTTTTTGTGTCCTTGTGCCTCCCTGCCCCTTCCCACCCAGGGCAGAGGCTGAGGAGCTCCCCTCTTTTCTACAGGAAGAGTTGAAGCTGTATCCTGGATCTGTAATAGCAGAGAATTAGCTAAGTAAAATAACACAGCATCAAACCCTAATTGCAGGGAAAGTTTCATCAGGAAAATATGTTCTTCCAGCCCCACTGCTTAAAAACCCACAACAGCAGAGAGCAGTTATGGAACATTTAAAAGACCAAACACTCTGGCAGGCTGAGATGAGAACTAGAAACCTCATCTCCACAGGTAATTTTTTTACTAAGTTACGAGCAGGCAGAACCGTGACTTTGAATGAAAGAGCCAACTCAGCTTCCACCGGAGCTCCAGTACTGCCGCGCCAGCATAAATTTTAATAAAATAGCAATATAAATGTAGTCTTTTTACCCCTTGAAATGTTGCTGTATACAGAAAGAGACTCGCAGGCCCGTAAATAACACTCTATTTGAGCATTACAATGAGCTATTTTGCCTGTGTAAATAGGTACTCTATTCCAGCAACCTGACAGCAATTCGGAGCCGCCTTTCCCTACTCTGAGCAATAAAGCCACTCCACATACTGATAAACTGATTTGTCAGGTCTACTACTACTACAATTTTTTTTTTTTTTGGCCTGTTAGTCTATGCTCTTATCACCAAACAACTCAAAATCAAAGATCAGAAAATTTTTATTTCTTTTTTGAAGGAACAGCCTCTTTCTTGTCTGTCACAGCACTGATTTAAACTGAGATCAATGTGAGAGACGAAGATAGTGTAAATACACGGTGTTCCTTACAGACACTGATGCACCATAACGCAAACTAGCCCTTAACCAGCAAGGGAGGCTGAGAGAAATCTTCTTCCTTTGAGGTCGCAGATCCTCCACTGCCTGCTACAGCTGCAAGCAAGGTCTGTAGAATCATAGAATGGTTTGAGTTGGAAGGGACCTCAAAGATCAGCTAGTTCCAACCCCCCTGCCATGGGCAGGGACACCTTCCACTACACCAGGTTGCTCAAAGCCTCATCCAACCTGGCCTTGAACACTTCCAGGGATGGGGCAGCCACAACTTCTCTGTGCAGCCTGTTCCAGTGCCTCACCACCCTCAATGTAAAAAATTTCTTCCTTAGATCTAATTGAAATCTCCCCTCTTTCAGTTTAAAGCCATTGCCCCTTGTCCTATCACTACATGCCCTTGTCAAAAGCCGCTCTCCAGCTTTCCTGTAGGCCCCCTTTAAGTACTGGAAGGCTGCTATAAGATCACCCCAGAGCCTTCTCTTCTCCAAGCTGAACAACCCCAACTCTCAGCCTGCCTTCATAGCAGAGGTGCTCCAGTCCTCAGATCATCTTTGTGGCCCTCTTCTGGACTCACTCCAACAGCTCCATGTCCTTCTTGTGCTGGGGACCCCAGAGCTGAATGCAGTATTCCAGGTGGGGTCTCACAAGAGCAGAGCAGAGGGGCAAAATTCCCTCGCTGGACCTGCTGCCCACGCTGCTTTGGATGCAGCCCAGGACACGGTTGGCTTTCTGGGCTGCCAGTGCACATTGCCGGCTCATGTTGAGTTTCTCATCAACCAGCACCCCCAAGTCCTTCTCCTCAGGGCTGTTCTCGATCCATTCTCCACCCAGCCTGTACATGTGCTTGGGATTGTCAAGCTATCGTACACAGATGCACCTTTACAAACCTATTTAATTTTATTACCTTTAAATTATGGAACAGCCACACTGATTTCACAGTTAAGGTAGGAACTAACCTTAATATTTGTAAGACACTTATTTCTAACTTGCCCCAAAAGACTGCTTTCTTCATGAATTTTCACCACATGACAATTTCACCATTTCACTTCTATCCCAAGTAGAACTTGGCTTGCAAAGTCTACCATAAATCAGGCAGAGCAAAATAGAGGTGAGATTTCCCTTCGCACAGACGTGCTACCCTCCGAGTGCTGTACCTGAAAGAGGTCAGCCCAGAAAAGCCAGAACTGCTTTATTTACAACTCCTATGTAGGGGCCAGTATTTGAGAATTTAAAGTCTTGGTGTTTAAGGGAATAAAACATCAGTTTCCAAATAATAGTATGGGCTGGTTTGCTTCCTGCTGACATATTTCATTTGTGGGATTTACATGTTAGATGACTGCAGTAAAACGGTGCTGAGTGACACAAGACAAGTTGGCACCACCCCCCATTGGGAATGTGCTGAAAATATAGAGTAAAGGAAAGGAGAAGAGAGCATCACTGAGCAGAACACGGATAACCTCTCCCCCTCAGATCAGGCACACCAGTGATCTCTACCCAGAATGGGAAAGTGAGATACATTACATAAAGGTGCATTTTTTATATCTTATCTCATTTTCTCGCATCCCTTGGGCTCTTTATAGTACCAGCATCGACTGTACTAGAAATAGGAAAAAAGCTTCTCCTGACTTTACCCCAAAACTAGTGGCAGGGAGGGGAGGTGATGCAAAGGCAAACAACACTGTAGGGGAAACAAATTAATAGAAAGGAAACTCCTCAGACAAGAAACCAAAATTATTCAAGCAACGCTGCAACTGGAGCCCATCAGCAGGAAAAAGGACAGGACCTTCTAGCTACAAAGGTCACCTGGATCAACCACTGCCCAGGGTAGGCAACGAACGCAACCCGTCTTGAATATTCAGAAAGCAGCCCTGGCACCTTCATTTTTCGTGAAGCAGCAGATGGATTTCAGGACAGAGCTGGGTTTTGTGCCGACATCACAAATCCACTTCAGAGACCTAAAGCGGAACAGCTTGTTCTCTCATCCACGTTTTTCACAACTATGCAGCCTCAGGAGCTATCAGGCTGTCTTGTGATGGATGGCCTTGTGCCCAACACAGGCTTCCTGGAGGACAGCAGGAGCCATGCTGTTTTCACCTGGACGGCTGCAAACCTGGAAAAGGGATGATACAAAAGGGATGGTTGTGGCCCTGCCTCCTGCCCACTTCCACCTGTGCTTATGCCATAAAGGTAGGAGCACTCAGAAGTCCCTCTCTAACTTCTTTATGCCTCTGAAACAAGGAGTCCTCCAAGCAGGTCAATCAGCTCCATGGATTTTAAGGAAGACTGCCAATGTGTAGTAATAGCATAATAGTCACTGCTTTCAATGTATTCTGCTCCAACATAGGTAAACCAACCAAAACATGCATAGAAATGTCGTCAGGTCTCACTTTATCCTCTCTTGGTCCAAGACATGACCAAGCATAACCAATTAGAGGTTTGTCTAGACTGGTCTGGAAAACCACCACTCAGAGATCCATCCCTGCACCTCCAAGCACTGACCCATCCTTCCTGAAGTGTAAGCTAAACATCTCTTGTTGGAGCCTCGACCCAAATACATCTTGCCCATGCCTTCAAGGAACATGGAGAATAGCTCATTCCCTTCCTCTTAATGTTTTGAAGACCGACACCATGCATGACCTCAGTCTTCTCTGTCCCATACTGAACAAGCCCATGCTTTCAGTCTTTAAGGACACACCACATACTTGACTCAGCCACAGAGGTCATCACCCAGCTGCTTTCTGAAAGGCATTGGAGTGACCTTGACAAGAAACAGAAATTGTGATACTGGATCTAGATGATGGGCCCAAACGGTTTAAATTTTACTCTCCAACAGCTGGGATGTGAATCTCATTTGCTGAACAAGCAGAAGATCACAGATTTTGCTGAGGATAAGCCTTGGCAAAGGCTGCCAAGCTGGGAGGTACACTCCATTTCCTCCAGATCACTACACCTTCCCACAATAAAACACCAAATGGAAAGATTTCTTGCAATTTCAGGCCCAGCGTGAGCACCAGGTTTATTCCCATTAACTTGCAGAATGTCTCAGGGCAGCATATATCTTTATGATGAGGCTCTTCCCTTCCCCTACAAAAGCCCTACAAGCTGTCCAGGTGATGACTTCATGGCGCAGAGACCACGTGGTTCAGCAGGCAAGGACTTACAGCCACGTCTTTCCTCTGGGCACAAGCCACCTGCATGCACAGGACCAATGACTATCAGCTCATCACCCCTCCTAACCCATAACCCAGGTCCCTCCTCTCTTCCATAGACAAGGCTGATGTCAGAGCCTACAGGGCATCCTGGAAACACAAGAGTTGCCCAGAAAATAGACATCAAGATTTTCACATTAAAGTTTTTTTCCACAGAGAGAGAAAGCTGAGAGCCTAGAACATTTATTGTGACAAAACGGGGAGAGGGATCCTGCTCTTTTGGAGCAGGGAGCCCATCCTGCACTCCAACAGCTCAGAGAAGGACCTCATCTCTTCCTTGACAGGCTGTTTAATCACTAGAGCAGAAAAGCATGCTCCCACTACTCCAACAGGAGACAGACAACCTCACCCTACCACAGCCATCAGCCCAAAGCTGGGAGCACTCAGCAGGACTTGGAAGACCTGTATTTAAATTGCAGTGAAAGTAACTGAAGTTGGAGGGGATCTCCATGTACTTGCCCAATTTTCTTCTCAGGCCAGGACCACACATCACAGATAGGTCAAGTTGCCCAGGGCCTTATCCAGTCAAGTTCTGAATGTCTCCAAAGATGGACATTCACCAACCGACCCCTATTTCAGCACTTACCTGCTCTCATGATGGATTTCCCCCACTCCCAATATCCAATTGAATTCTTCTTGTTGCAACACACATCCATTGCCTCTCATCCTTATGAAAAAGATTCTGACTCCATTTTCTACATAACACATCTTTAACTAACTGGAGACCACAACTACATGCTGGGCCCTGGCCCTCTGACCACCTTGGTGGCCTTCACTGCATTTTTTTTCCAATCTGACAATCTCTCTCGAACCACGGGGCAGAGGGTGCAAAACAGAGCAGTCCAGATGTGGCCTCACCAGTGCTTCAGCTTGAGGGTTACCACCCTAGTTAACGCAGCCCAGTATGCTATTAGATTTCAATACCTCTAAGAGCACATACCCCAACTCATGTTCAACTTGTTGTTCCCTGGGAATACCAAATCTTGCTCTGAAAAGCTACTACCTACCCAGCCTGCACCGATGCAGTGAGTTGCTCCATCCCAGAGGCAGGATTTTGCATGTCCTTGATGAAAATTCCTGCAAATTACAAGTTTTAAGCCCCACGCTCCAACAACACAGCCCTTGCGTCGGGGTACTGGTTATTACCTTTGATCAGAATTTCCTCTTTGACCTGAAAGGTGCCCCTCGTTTGTCAGTTCAGATGAAGCATTCCCACAAGAACACCATCCCTCCAAGAAATTGCCATGTTCTGCCATCTGTCAGCTGGAAAATTCCCAGATGGGTGTTATGTGTTAAAGCCACTGCTCACATCCGAGATCTGTCCTGCCTCAGTTGACTGCTCTTCACACTGCACTGCGTGCTGCCCAGAACGTATTGATAAAAATGCATGTCTGATATGGGCTGGAAAAGGAGACAAAGTGGTAGCATTCAGTGTTCAGTGACAAACCAATGCCTCTAAATAGTGATGGATGATAACCAAGAAAAGACAGCTGCTGATTGCTCTTGCACTAAGGAAACAGTACCAATAACAAAAGAAAAAAAAAAAAAGTAATAATTTGAACTTGGCTCAGGCTGTGTGGTCTTTCTTATGTGACAAGTTAAGCTGAGAATGCACACCAATAAATTAAGGTTAAAGTAGAGCACAGTCAAGTTTTAACGTTTTTACCACCTAAAAGTAGGATGTGATTGCCATGAACAGCTAACCTAAAACACGTTGCTCAGCTCCAGGGCAATATTCACTATACACTCATATTCATTACAGGACCAGATACAAAGCAAGCCTAGGAACTTCTCAGTTAAGATTGCAAATCCAAACCTGTGACAGATAAGCAGTTTTGTTGACTACCATAACCCTAACTCTGCCCTGCCAATTATACCAAGCAAAAGCCATATAGAATCATAGAATGGTTTGGGTCGGAAAAGACCTTAAAGACCATCTAGTTCCAACCCCCCTGCCATGGGCAGGGACACCTTCCACTACACCAGGTTGCTCAAAGCCTCATCCAACCTGGCCTTGAACATTTCCAGGGATGAGGCAGCCACAACTTCTCTGGGCAACCTGGTCCAGTGCCTGACCACCCTCTGAGTGAAAAACTAATCTAATCTATAACTAATTCTGATGTTGGGGCCCCCAGAGCTGAATGTAGTATTCCAGGTGGGATCTCACAAGAGCAGAGCAGAGGGGCAGAATCCCCTCCCTTGACCTGCTGGCCACACTGCTTTGGATGCTTTGGACACGGTTGGCTTTCTGGGCTGCCAGCGCACATTTCCAGCTCATGTTGAGCTTCGCATCCACCAGCACCCCCAAGTCCTTCTCCTCAGGGCTGCTCTCAATCCATTCTCTGCCCAGCCTGTGCTTGTGCTTGGGATTGCCCCGACCCACGTGCAGGACTTTGCACTTGGCCTTGTTGAACTTCATGAGGTTCGCACAGGCCCACCTCTCCAGCCTGTCAAAGTCCCTCTGGATGGCCTCCCTTCCCTCCAGTGTGCCCACCACACAGCTCGGTGTCATCAGCAAACTTGCTGAGAGTGTGCTCAATATGAGCAGAATGAGGATACTTCAGCAATATGTCAGCAGAATAAAATTAAATGGGGGGTTGGTTTTAGACCGCCTTAGTTCTCTGACTCTTCTCCCCCACTTTCTGCCTGCCCTGATGTGATACAATGGGAATATACTTATTTTGCACAGCAACAATAGGAGCTGTAATCCTGTGGCTGATGTGCCAAGCTTTCCAAACACAGCAAAATATCTAAAACCTGGAATTGAGGTATTTCACTCATGAGATCAGCTGAAGAATCCTGAAGTGTTTAAGTGGTCTGGGAACAAAAAGCCTAGAAAGAGCACAACTGGTTCCCTTGAGCTGACTCTGTTTAAGTATTTAGATAACTAAGAAGCACGGAGAGATGCCAAACCCCTCCCACAGGCAGAACCCTGGTATTTGGGCAAAACTACCACACAACATTGAGGACTGCCATAGATGGAGCACTGGATCTGCTGACCAGGGAGTTTTGGAGAGAAGCAATAAGCTCCATTTCACTCCAAGGAGACAGACGCTGCACTGCAGTGTCCTACTCAAGCAGGGTAAATGTGACCCAGCAAGTGCAAAGCTGGGGTGCAAGCTTCCCAGCTTGTCCTCTGCCTGATGAAGAGTCTTCATCAGATTTCACCTGCTTTTTCAGAGACCTTCAGCACCTTGTGCTACTTCACTGGACTTGCTTCAGAGTATGAAAGCCTCCACTAAAAAGACTGAACAAGCCAAACAAGAGAGGCAAGATTATTTATACAGCAGATTTTGTTTACCAAGCCCATCTCCTCTGCAGAGTTGGCACGCAGCCTGTGCACCACATGAAGGAGTGATGGAGAGCTGTCCTGAGCAACAACGAGTACCAAACAGCAGCAACAAACAGCCAGAGGGGGCTACAAACCACATGGAGATCCAAAGGTTTACACACTTCCACATGCAGACATGGCTGGATTCCCTCAGTCTGAAACTTCTCTGAATTATGCAAGCTGCTGTCTGGCCCCTGTGCTCCTTTCTCCTCAATGCAGAGGGAGGTAAGGGCTAAAAAGTTGGTGTTAGCCTCAAGTTGAGATGCTCTGATTTGCTCTAGGAAAACCCCAAAGGTAGACTGGACAGGAGTAATCACTGCAGGAAAGTGTATCAGAGACTGAGCTGGCACAGAAGAGTGTCAGGTCTGCAGGATACAAGGTACAAATGACTCAGCTATGCTCCCGAGTGTGGGAAAGGTCCTGAAGTCACTTGAGACACTTCAGAGTGCACCAGAGTCCTTCAGTCCATTAAAACCAGCACATCCCACGCTCCATAGGCAGCAGCACTGTGCCCTTCATCACGCAAGAAAAAGGATTCCAAGCAAAATGGGACGTGCATTTGTTTTACTACCAATCCAAAGCAGGAAACTACAAGCCACACTTAGCAGTGGCAGGACCAGGGCAAAGCCTGCAGAACGGATCACTGGAAAACACTGTCACCTACTGCAAAGTTATCCACGCTTCAGCAAAGCAGTTAGTGGTATTATCTAAGGATTAAAATTACTAAGTGTTCCATGAAGACCTTGGATTATTGTGCTCTTGTGTTGGGTCAACAAGATGGAGATAGAAAGTATGAGAAAAATTACCCTTCTTACAAGTAAAATGAGGATTGTGCTCTCACCTGCCCCATTACTAGACCTCCAAGTAATCAAACATGGATATGATTTTGCTGTTCATTAAAATGAAACAGTTCAGGCAAAAATAACGGCTTCTGCTCCAACCCAATGTGACTAATCCAGCAATGCACACACCAGGCAATCTACTTCATTACTGTTGTAATAAAAAATGATTTCACGGATTCCTTTTTTTTTCCTCCCCTGAGATGCCAGCATATTGGTGATTACTTAGGATTATAGCAGCACTCATTCCATTAAGCAATCCATTTCACAAGGCATCTACGATTTAGACACACAATTCTGCAAAAGGCTCAATGCTGCTATGTATTTCCTTGGAAATGAGAGACCTGAAGAACAGGAAGCACAGACTGGGAAGTTTCCATCGACTTGAATGTCTACGCCGTCTGAGGATTGAGATCTTGAGAGCAATTCTTCACCAGCATTAACAGGCAAATTCTGCCAAACTCCATGGAACTGAGTAAAAGGTATTTGCTTTTACCTGTGCAATTGCCATCCCTCAGAAGCACACTCCTATCATCCAGGTGTGAAGTCCAGCTGTTGTGCCATACGCCACGGCAATAAGCAGCTCCGATGTGTATTCTCAACAGACACGTGAAAACTGAGGCGAAAAGATATTGCTTTCCTCTTTACCTTCACTTCAGAGTATAATCAGCCAAAACATTTCCACCATCCTGAAATCAGTGCAGATCCTCATGACAAGCATCATCTGCTGAGTGGACAGCGGGCCACAATCAGAGGAAGAGACTTGGTTATCGCTAGCCAGCTCAAACAGTGCAACAGGTCAGAGGAAAGCAGTCTCTGAAAAAAATTCCAAGCCACAAGGGAGTATTTATAACCACTGTTCACTGCTGCTAGTCTCTTTTTTCCATTTCTCAAATGCTCAATACCAAATCAAACTCCTTGAGAGAGCTGTTGTTCTCGGATCAATGTACGTTACTGCAGATCTGAGCCAGCTTCTTCAGAATATAACCATGAAGTTCCCACCGAAGGGTGAAACACAGCAATGCAAGGCAAGAACAACTCCTCTAAGTTCAGTTATTTTCTAGAAAACATGCCTGGTTTTTACCTTCTTAGCTGGGCACATCAAAAGTTTATGTTGACCTCAGTATCTGGTTTACAGTTTATGAGATTATCTGCATCCAGCAATTAAAAAATCTTGTTAAAGAAAAAAAGTATTCATCTTTGATAAACAAACATTTTTGTTAGCATTCCAGCAAAAGTGTAAGAGAAGGTTGATTGATTATGCAAGGCATTGATTCCTGCCTCACATATTTTTCACTCTATAATAAAGATGTTTAAGAGCCAGAAATACAGCAGCTGCAGTAATACGATGCAAGAAGTTACTATAACCAGCAGACAATTTGATCCCAAATTCAAATTTTCATTCTTGTACCCTTACAAAAGCATAATTAAATGCTAGGAGGTGAAAGAAAACAAATCTACTTAATACACTCCAAATCATTTCACACCAGTATAAAGCAAAATTCAAGGAATTTAGTTGGGATGATACCGAAACAGAACCCTTGCCTGCATCAACCAAAATTGACAGCAATACTCTTAAGGAGAAAAGCACCACAGAAAACCAAAGCAATAGTCTTATTTTACTGCTGAATCTTTCAATTCTGTATCCTTCCTTTGCCTTCCTTGGAAAGTGCATGTTTTATTTATGATTAGAGGAACTTATCCCTGAAGGGCATGTCTCACCAAGCTGATCTTTTAGGGGACAAAGTAAATTTAGTATGAACTTGGTCTGCTTCAAATTTCCAGAATGTTAAACAAGCCCATATATTTATATCAGATTCTCTTATCTAGTTGCTGTGTCTCAGTTATAAAGGAAGGAGCAGGCTCTGCTGCTAGAATTAGGAATGGCTTACTTTCACTCGATACCTCCTTTCACCATCAAAGACTTCTTACAGACAAAACAATAAAAGAAACCAGAAAGACAGGAAAAGCTTCTTTTACTGATAAACTAAGCCAAAGCTCTATGAAAGAGCTGAGAAAAAAACTGGCTAAAAATCCATGTAGTTGCCTTAGACCAATTTCAACCTACACAGAATTTCAAGAGACAGATCATTGTCCAAGGTATGCAACAAATTTTTAAAATAACAAACAAATAAAAAGTAACCCCTACAACACCACACGCACACCTCTAACCCTGGAAACACGACCTCTTGCTGTGGAAGTTTCCAAGCACTCATAGTTCTTTATTCAGCTGACCCAAAACCCTTTCTAGAATTTATCCTAGACATCCTGGAACAACTGGCGGTCAACCTAAGGAACTCTGGCCTCGACCGATGCACCCAGACAAGGCACACTCCTGTTCCACCACTGCAGATCACACAACAGCCTTCTCCTCACCCCGGTTACACGTTATGGTACTAACAGGGGCAGCGGACACAGATTTACATTCAGCTCAAAAGCAGAGACTTAAAAAGTGGTTAGATGGAGAGCGAATAAGCTTCACTGGAGAACGGACATTTGATTTAATCGGCACAGTTTGCACCTATTGTAGTGGGACTCTTCATCACCAAGGGCCATACCTAAACGAATGTTACAAGGTTTTAACTTCTTTTGCTCCACACCAAAGAGTGAGCATGGAAGGAAGGACGACAGTATTTTGCTCAGTACATCAGTTCATTTATTTCCTGCCTCCAGCAGATGAAAGCAATCCTACCCCTGGCTGATGACTAAGTAGTGCAAGGGAGGGGAAAAAAAAAAAAAAGCCAAAGATTAGTCTTATGAAGCTGGCCTTTCTGGAGCTAATCAAATCTTATTTCCTCTAATTTGATCCTTATTAGACTTTGCAAGGAAGATTTTCCTCAGGCCATGTAAAAAAATTCCTTTTTCATTGTCATGCTGCTTGTAGGAAGAGAATACATTTACATACAAAGAGCAAACTATCTCCAGATTTTCCAGCAACTCTGAGATGCTGTTTGCACAGAAAATCCTCTAAAAGAAAACAGAGCAGGACTGAGAACATCTGCTTATGCCCAAAGTGCAAATTTTTGTTTAGTTCTTCCTTCGAATGTTTGTTCATCGTATTAGAGAAGTCTTACCACTTGCAAATTATATTAAGTCCCTGCCAGGATAATCATGCCAAGTCAAATGCTTCAATATACAAGGTAATTCTCCAAGTAAACCTCTAGCTCCTTGCATCAAACTGTACCTCCAACTTTCTCATCTTTATCACATCAGCCTTAGTTCTGACAGAGCCAGGAGAACTTAAGTAAACACTTAGGTTTCACAAAACAGCCCAAAATTACAATATGGAAATACCTATCAGAAGCTATGAAGAGTTTCTTACGGTTGCTTCTGAAGAGCAAAGAGAGCTCAGAATTTGCACACTGTTTCAGTCACAGCAGCACAGTGGACACAACAACAGCAAGCAGGCAACTCTTCATCCCCAAGGACTCCAGAAGTTTCAAGACTTCACTAGTGTGGGGCTCCAAGTTAATATGCTGGGGTATTTGCTACTGTTAAGGCAGCTCTCATACAAGGAAAATAAAAGCAGCTCTTCCATCACACCGGCTTTCTCACATGACAACTCCAAGACGTTAGACCTAAAGAGCTGAAAGATGGCAGCTCATCATATCTCAAACTACTCATCTTGGGACGAGGCACAAATACTTACAGAGTAAGGAATAACACAAGTAAAGAAAATACTCCAAGCATGAAGAACGAAGTCAAGCTCAGCTCTCCAAACATGAAGGACAAAGGAAGGAAAAAGTGCTTCATTCTCAATCCTACTATTTGGGAAGCAAGTATGTGCTCACACAGTGTCAGGTGCAAAGGCTAAGCCTACGGAATATATTCTTGACACAGTAGCATCTCTTCTGCCTTGCTGCTCAGCTCCCTGTGCCGAAAGAAGCAGGGGAAAATTAGAAAAAAAAAAAACACCCACACCAGCACAACACAAATACACTATTTCTCAACAACAGCAGTGATGTTGCTGGAAACTCATAGTACTGGACACTAATTAATCACTGCTTTTTAATCAGTTATTTATAAAAAGCAGCTGATTTGCAACACAGACATAGAAACGGTGGAGACGTTCAAAGGTCTCTTCTCACCAACCTCTTGCTCAAAGTGGTACCAAGGCCAATATTAGATCAGATCAGCCATGGCTTTATCCAGCTGAATCTTGAAAACCAACAATAGAGTTTCTGCTGTTCCCTGGGACAGCCTGCTCCAATACAGCACTATGGCTAGTGAAAATTCCCAAAATGAACCTCCCAGGCTGCAACCTGAAGGATATTTTTCCTTCTCATATGGTTTGCATCATGCTGAAGAACTTGCCTCTATCACCTTCGCAACACCCTTTCAAACAGGCTGCCAGGGCTCACCGTGATGTTTAGCTCCAGCTGAGGCCGCAAGACCCAAGGAACAATTTTACAGGTTCTCAAAAGATGAGAGTGTAACTTGTAGCTACTGCAAAGGTCAATACCAGTGCAACACCAGTCAAACAGAACAAGACCACAGAGCACTGAGTTTCTTCAGGTTCACAGAATCACAGAATGTTAGGGATTGGAAGGGACCTCAAAGGATCATCTAGTCCAATCCCCCTGCCGGAGCAGGACCACCTAGATCAGATCACACAAGAACGCGTCCAGGCAGGTTTTGAACATCTCCAGAGAAGGAGACTCCACAACCTCTCTGGGCAGCCTGTTCCTTAGCTTTGAATGAGCGCTGAGTGACAGAGGGCAGATTTTAAAGTTCTCAGTAGCGTTTTGTATCATGACCAGGAAGGCAAACACAGAGCTGCTGCAGCAAATGGCTTCAACAGCCAAAATTCAAGCATCCCACTACTATTCACTTCCACACATGCATAGTGAATGATGGAGCCAAATGACCTCAAAATGGGTCAAAGCAAAAATATGGATGGCCACACCGAGACTCTAAAACACACTCTCTGAAAGGAAAAGTCACAGCTCAGGGAAGACACGATGCAATTCTTGTAGCTACCTTTCAGCCATCATATCTGGGGTAGAGGAACACCATCTAGGTGGTGTTCATTTCTGATGTAGGTGGTCCTGCTCCGGCAGGGGGATTGGACTAGATGATCCTTTGAGATCCCTTCCAATCCCTAACATTCTGTGATCTAGTTAACAAATATTCAAAGCCTGGTGGCATAGATTAAGCAAATAAAATGCTAGAGCCAGTCCTATTCCTATCCCTGCTGATGACGGGTTTGCACCTGTGCCCCATCCTCCTTCCTAGTCTCACCCTCTTGCGCTGCAATAGAGGGGATGATCTTTTGTGTACATTGTCTCTCGCTCTGCCTGTGTGCAGAGCAGGATGAGGCCTTGATTCCAACTGGAGTCTTCAGGCACTTCTATAAAACAAATGACAATTCATTACTGCAACAACAAACCATCCCCAAGACTCCATGAAAAGCATGTGGTATTTTTCCTTCAGCATGTTATCAGTATCACATGAAGTGCAAACTACTTTCTTTTTTTTTTCCCCCTCTCTCGAAACGAACATTTCTTAGGCTTTGAAGCATGAAATAAGTAGGCCCCATAGAGAACAGTATTTTTAGCTTCCAGGATCACATGATGTGCCAATGGCTTCTGTCAGGATGATCAGTCTTGCAAATTTAAATTGATTGAAGTAATGAGAGTGCTTGGCAAACATACCAAGTTGAAACACATAGAGGGCCAAAACTTCTAACCAGACAGCATGAAGTAAATGCAGTCCTCTTTATAAAACTCCTAAACAATTTGTATTAGTAGTGCTGGAAACAAGCTTACTGTGTTGCAAAAGAATAAAGAATTTTTAGTCTTATTTTTTTATTTTAATTTATCATAAGTGGTTAAATTTTTTGTCATCGCGCTGTCCTTTCTTTCCAAGTGTTTATACAAATCAGTCTCATCTGCATGAAGAGCTAATTAATTCAATATCACACAATAACTTCTGCAACAAACAAACAGCTGGATGCTTGGAGTTATCCTTGCATTATTCTTATCCCGGGTGGATGTGTATCCAGTATGCAAAACAGGCACAAATATATGATGAAATACTCTTACAAGCCAGGATTCATACTAATTAAAGACAGAACAGCCAGAGAAAAACTTCAGATATCCTCCTCAGTTTTGGTGGTTTGTTTGTTGGGTGTTTTCTTTCCATTGTGATCAGACATTAGAATAAAAATCCGATGGACAGAGATTTTCCATTCTTATGGCCAGGTGTCCATTACCATTCCAACTTTAGCTGGGCAGGTGCACACATGCTGAGCATCCACCAACACTCATACACAAACGTCTCTCCTACAAACACTAGAGAGAATTAAGGGCAAGAAAAGCTGAAATGTTGGAGGACAACAGAACTTGTACTGGTCAAGGTCAATGAAATTACAAATGAAAATCTGCCCACCCTCATGGTTTTCTAGGATTTTATGTTTCTTTGTTTTAATGGTTTCATGCTCTGGATATGATGCATTGACTGCAACACGTAAAATGTGTTGGGGGAAAAAAGCCGACCACCACATGGGCCAGAATTTCTCAATTGCACCAGGATAAATCTCCAACATTTCCAGTAAAATTTACGGGGTTTCCACTGGGGTAAAACACATGGAAAGATCTCCCCTGATTGCAACTGTTATTCTTGGGTTACAGGTAACTAGAATAAAGTAACTAGAATTTCTCATCGAGGTTGGTCCCCTTTTATATTTAGAATGTGAAAAATCAGAACTTTATTCAGAGATACAGTCTGTCACATAATTATGGTCAAGTCTAATGGCTAAAATCAGGTGACTTGCAAGCAAGCTCCACTGATGTAAGCTTGAGTTGGGGCACACACCAAAGATAACGTGTTAGAACAAGCCTGTACACTACAAAACAGTTCGTACTTGCTCACATGACTAAAAATAATTGTACTCCCTTTTTAATTGATTGGTACCTATAAATATTCACATTGATCCTGAAATGACTTTCCCCTAAGCAGGAACTGACCAATTCATGTCCAAACATGGGAGGCCAGGAGCTGGGCACAGCATCCGAGTTCACAGCAAGCTTGAGGCATAAATCTTCATATTCCCTTGCTAAAAGTCAGGGACTCCGAGTCCAGCTACAGCCAGAGACTACAGTGACTCTCCAAGGATTTCTCACAGCTTAGAGAAAAATTAACAGACTGCTATACTACGATTTTAACACACACACATTAAAATTTTATTGGTTTATATGGTTTAGATATTAAATGTTAGACTATACAAGAATGTATATTTGTATATAATGTAATACAAAAATAAAGGAGGTCAGATTAGGCAACCTTAACTGTCCCTTCTGGCCTTGAAAACACCTATCGGTCAAAAGGCTTTAAGAACACATAGAGAACGAGCTGATCCAGCTGCCAGGCAAACTCAGCCAAGGGAGTCTGACCAGATAAGAAGCAACCTGGTTCAAACATCTCTGAAATCTAAGGATGCCACTGGTGGTAGTAGACAATCAAAGCTCTTTATTCTCAGCAAGCAGATTGCCTCCGAAGGAAACATTATATAAACACGGTAGCTTGTGATACTGCTGGGTGAAACTCAGCAACTTTGGAGGTCCTTCTCAGCCTGCGTTTCTGCCAGGAAATTTCCAGTTCTGGTAGGATTGCTTTTCTCTGACTAATACCTGCAGCAAGTAAGCACCAAAAGCAGTAAAGGCTGAGCAGAGTCTACATCAAAGGCATTTTAAACTTCTACTTTCACGTTTCATCTGCGTGGACCACAGAGCACACACATGAAGGAGACCTCTGGAGCCCAAATACTAGCAAGAAGAGAATTCCTTGAGAAGTGGTTTCAGAGTACAGCTGTCCTCATGAAAATTCAAAAAGATCTCAGAGGATTAGTGATATCCAGGAGGCTCCACTACTTGTTCATTTCGGTGGTTATCAAAACCTCTTCTCTCACATGCTTTCCAACCAATGCAGCTGGAAATTCAGATGCATTAGATCTGGATGAACTAGATCTGCATGGACTAGTAGGGAAATCCTACAGAGGAGAAAATACAGAGCTTTTATTTATTTATCTAGCATGTTTTCTTTAATGCATGGCAGATTAACGAGAGGAGTAAAATCATTAATAGCCATCCATTGAGCTGGAAGAATGCAGAATACTTTCCATTTCCCCTTACTAGCCACCCCAGGAGGTTTATCTGTAAACCCACAAGAATTGCAAGAATTATTCTAACTTCTGCGTTACATTCAAGTCACTCAACCCTCCTCAGCAAGCAATTACACCAATTTGATTTTATTATGCTGCTCTTAAGCAAAACTAAAAGCTCAGACTGTACAGATAGCAGACTATACTTTGTTCAAAGACAATTTAAATTGCAGGTTACCACAAAGCGCTCTAAAACCGACCTCTGTTTCTGCAGTATTTGAGTATCCAAGGGGCTGGGCAGGACTCCGATTCCTGGCTACATCAGTGTAAACCTGGAATAAATTCCTATTCTGTAAAGGAGTTATTCATAAGCAGTTACTTCTGACTGAACTCTGAAACTCACCAATGGCCAAATTTCACATCTTGGAGGGGAAGGTGAGAGCTTAACAAGGAAGTATTAAAAAAAGCATCTTCAACTTGAGCAAACTGTGTATTCTGCATTTAAAAACTACCCTGACTGTCCACAGGAGCTTATGTGTCAGATGCTCAAAATCTGTGCTATAAATAGACTCCAGCAGTGTGGAAAAGCACAAGAGACATAAGAATTGTCAAACACAGACAGAGCACCTAAATATTCAGCGATCTAATTTTGATCTCACTCACACAAGGAATACACTGGTGTAATGCCGTATTTTTTTTAATGGAGAGAGGATTCATCTAGACACAAGATTCCTACCCTATATTTATTTCTATTTTTAATCCTTGTGATTAATTATTTATGTTACATGGCATGTTTAAGATCAGAACATACTGCTGCTCTGGAAAAACTAATAGAGGAGGCTCTTGTGCTTTTCCAGGTGAAAGAAAATAACAAAGATACAATCTGCTCTAATTTCACACAACAGTCTTGTCTTCCTGTGATCACTAAATTAAGAGTGCTGCTATCACTTTGAAACGGTACATAACATTTAAGATTTAGTCAGCTGTTTGCTTTTCTACAAAAAACTCAAACAAACATACTCCACGAAGCAACAGACAGAACCTGAACATATCCCAAGCGATCTGCTCTCTCCCAGTTTGATTCCTTCTAGTTTGCAAGTCAGGATCCACACAAATTATCACTGAAGAAGGCAAGAGAAAGAACTGCAGGCATAGTGCTGATAGATGAGTACAAGCCAAGATCAAAATTAACTCACTTTATGCACCAGTAAGTACAGTCTATTTGCAAGCAGATTCAAACAAGACAAGATACTGCAATGGGAAAACCAAGACCAAGAGTGACTTCTGCAGCCCTGACTCAAGGCGACATTCTCATTAATTTCAATAGTTTTGCCTGAGTCAGGATTCCAGCTCTAGAACCTTAATTACAGCTGAGCAATCACCCCACAAACAACTCTGCCAGCAGATCAGTACCTCTCTCTAAATCATGTAGCAGACAGCAGGATTTTTCTTTTCATTAGCATCTTCTTCATTCCCCATGACACCGCAAACACTCTGGGCCCACCAGCTCCAGCCAGCTGGAAAGTCACAAAGGGTTTGTCACCAACGTGCAAAAACACAAGTTTCAGTACTCAAGCTAACACAAAAACTAGATGGTTCTGGAGAAGACAGTCAACAGGCAGCTGATTTAAGGCAGCTTCTCCACACAATACAAAACGAGATGGGGGCACTCATCGCCAGAGGTTGTCATGGAGGCCACAAGCAAAAAAGTTTAAAGTTTGGGCTCTGAAGGTGACTGGCGGCCTGATGTTGGGAGGGGATGACAGAAGACAGTCACTTCATTCATGTCCTGTTTCATTTCCTACAGCATCTTCTGGCTCTGCCACATGACAACCTCATGCCCCTTTGAGTTGTACAAGGATTTTGGTGCTTAAACCAAAGTTGGGCCACCAGGAGTACAATGCTTCACAGGTGACATACAAAACACTAGGAAAAGGAAAAAATAATCATTAAACTATTAGTAAGAGTCACACTAACAAGAGATACACTGATGTTTATGAGCTCAAAAAATGATTTTCAGGAATTTTCAGAAACCAGCATGGTCATGACCTATCCAGCTGAGGCTTGGTATGTGGCAAGTGATGAAGAGTTCAGCTTGTTGAGTCCTTTGCTGCGGGTGGCTATAAGGAGACATCTCCTCCCAGAGACCATTTCTAGTGGGGCTTGGACTGAAAAGGAGATTCTCCTACCCAAGGTGGGAACTAATATACCCTATGGTAGACCTGCTAGCAGCCTGCTCTAACCTTACCACAGTCAGTGCTCCCTGTTCAGAAGATGTCCTTTACAGCCAGCTTACAAATACTCAGATTTTTCAGCCATGGGCTAGATGTTAGTTTTGAATTCCAGCCCCTTTACCCTTCAGGCCTCCCACGGATACAGCTGCAACTCTTGGTCCAACTCAAGAGCCTTTTCACTCAGTGATGAAGTGGCAGATGTTTGGACCCAGCTGCTATTTTAATGAATATTATTGACTTCCCAAGGCCACAGGTCAGAAGGCAGTAGGCCAGATGGCCTGGATTGGACAATTTCAAACAATCTCCTAAACACTCTGACAACATATTAGTTTATTGAGACCATTAAACATGTTTCTTCTGGTATTTAAACAGTTTCTGCTTCGCTATTCATTTGGCCTCTTATAATTTATTACGTAGGTGAATTCTTCAACCTGTGCAAAGGTCAGGGTGGCGTCTACAAAACACTTAAATCTGACTCCAAATGGTACCTGAACTTTGCTTGTGGTATACCATCTAACAATGTCACCCTCTGTGAGCAATATGCCAAAATTACTTCACTTGCTAAACGCTGGCAAAACACTGGAGAGAAAAATCGTAAAACAAGTTGTGAAGTTCATTTCAAAGGCGCCAATAACTTTGCCAACAATTTTCCCTCATTATCTGCCCAGCTCTGGCCTTGATTATCTCATAAACATTGGGGAAAATTAGAAACTCATCTTAACATATAAATTTTGAGTTCTTAATGGAGTAATGAAATACTGTATCTTAAACATGCCTCAGCAGTCACTGTTCTGTGGAACAGTAAATTCTGAAAAGAAACGAGGTGGCACCAAACCAAGGTCTGCCTGGAACTTCTGTATCTAGAGGGATGCATTTCATAGCAAATTTGGTCTGGTACGTCCAGGAAAAGAGCACTGGTTTCAGTTCTGGGAACTTAGTTTAAAAATGCTGCAGGGACCTTTTACAACTCTAGGTAGGCAAAAGAAATTTTGGAAGAGTGGAAAAGCACAACCTTGAATAAAAAAGAAATATAAGCAGCTGGATATAATAGGCAGCCTGTATCCTCCATTCCCATAAAAATACCAGATCACATAATCAAACAGGTTAGGTGTAAAAAAAAAAAAAAAAATAGGAGAACGACAGTCAGAGGTTTGTCAAGACTAAATCCCATCAGATTAATGTCGTTTCTTTCTATGACAGAGTAACAGGTTTGTGAATAGCAAAGGACAGGAGACATTACAGATCTTGATGCCAGTACAGCTGCTGATACTGCCCAGTACGACGAGACAGGGAAACGATTTCACTGGGTGGAAAAGCGCTCATGAGGCAAACCTAGGCTTGCTGTCAGTGTCCCGCTGTCAAACAGAGGGATGCTAAGTGAGGGTCCTCTTAACATCTGTTATTTTCATAATAGGGAGGTTAATCACTATGTCTAACTTTACATTAAACAGAAAGGCTGCAAGTATGTCGGGGGAAGAACCGGAATGATTTTAACAACCTGGAGAAATCACCCAGAAAAAAAAAATATTTGCAAAAGTGAAAGGTTACTTCCACTTAAGTGGAGAATCAGCTGTACAGACACAGTTCAGGGAATAGCCATGGCTCTCTACAAGAGGACTTGGAGTTTAGCGGAAACCTCAAGCTGAAGCTGCACCAATCATTATACTGTTGCCAAAAATTCAGAAATGAGATGGATAATCCATTGTACACTAAAAACGTGAAGTCATTCTTCTCTGCAAGGCTGCACTGCTGAGATCTATGTCCAATCTGAGGAATTTAAGAAAGGTGTAAGCTCACTGGATAGAGCCTAGAAGAAAAAGAAAGGCAAATTTCTAGACTATACACAAGGAGTGGGAGAATTTGGTTTGTTTAGTAAAGATGAAGGAAAACAAGAAAAAGGTCCTGAGATCTATAGGATATTGCTGCAGAGGAAGCGACCAGTCACAACGCAACTAGGACAAGTACTGGGTCGCTACTACACCAGGAAAGATTTAGCCATGAGGAAATAGCAGTTAGTGAAGCACTGGAACAGATTGCCTGGAAGGATGGGCAATCTCCACCACTGATATTTTAAAAATGGATTAGACACTTATCATTAAGAATTACACAGGTGATGTTGCTCATTGAGAAACTAGTTATTTCTCCATACATTTGACAATTCTGCAATCCTCTTATCAGATGATCACTGCTCAACTCCAAGCTCACCAAAAAAATTCTTTAAAAGTGGCCAAATCCCAAACATTGTAATCGGACTCTGGAATCTGGATCAATGGCAAAAATATCAAAGACCATGTCAGGTTCTGCAACTCTTTGCCATGTAACTATTTGAGGAACAAATCGTTATAAAGGCTGGGTAACATCCCATCAGAGAAAGAAGATAATAGCAGGTTGACTCACAACTTGGATGCCTGTCCACAATTTTGTAAAGTTTTAGGACTACCTTTGTGGTTTTACACTTGCATCCGATGTCCACAATTATTTTAAAATATTCTGCTGTAATAGAATAATCAGAGGCAATTATGGAAGGTCAGAGAAAGAGCAGGCATGATATATTCTGTTAGCTCCTTCTCATAGTTCATTATCTGGAGCTTCACTAACATATGTGAGACACATCCCCCAGCCCACTTCAGAAAGGCCAACACTCCCTGGGGGACGGCACTGAAGGGGTTCACAGCTTTCAGATCTCTCATCAAAAAGGTAAAGATGACGATTTTCAAATAAGGGAATGAGAAACCTTTTCCCCAAAAATCAAATGGGGTCATGCATAGCTGTAGAGTAAGCACTGTGGCAGAGGGATTGAGGCATCCTTTCACCAACCCAGAGAGGCAAAGGTCAGCTTTGGTCCAGATTTGCCCCAAAGGCTGCATTCCCAATTAATCCAGCTCCGAGCAGCTCCTTGCTCACTCAGACCAAGTGTTTAAAAGCAGCTGGACACAATATCAGCCACTTCATAACCTTACGTAGTGAAGCTTTTGGGCACTGCTATGCTTTAACTTCACTCATCCAACAAGGCATGAGGTTTGAGTGAACTGTCACCATGGCAAAATGCGCAAAAAGAGTTGAAGAGGAAACTCAGAACTTTCTTCTCTGCTCAAGTCACACATCAATGCCAGGCAAGTGTAAGCTCAAATGTATGGGCTGGTTGCCCTTCTCATCTCATCCACTCCAAACACACATGCTCCTTTCCCCTGCTTCTTACACTTGTGTGCTCTGATGGAGCAGACACAGATGCCTTTGCATCTCCACCACTGGAAGATCTTGCAGAGGGCAAAGAGCTAAGCTTCTGATATTCAGCCACACTTCACAGTAAGGGTCCATTTATAAAGAATATATAGAGTGTGATTAAGTTCCTAGTTATATCTAACAATCAAAATCAAAAGATCGCCATATAATTTATACAACCTATAGTCATCTAGTGATGTGCTTCCAATCACCTGTTTATATTTCTGTCATATTAAGACTAATCATCCTGCCTGTCCTTACACTAAATTCTTACTCTGTTTAGAAGTGGAGGAAAGAAACATTTCTTCTCCCTGCAAATGACTTCTCTGTTCTCAACATCCCTCTCTGCCACACTATGGCTGACAAGTTACGTATGATCACAGTTAACCTACAACTTTTTCCTTCCAGCTAGTAGCAAGGACACGTTTACAAAATTCAAAGAAGAAACCAATAAATGCTGACACACCTGCTCCTTAACCTCTTCTTTCTGTGTCCTACTCTGTCAGAGCAGTACTGAAACTATGGTTATGTCCACACAGTCTTTTACAGGTAGACATCAGCAAGTTGTGTCCCCATTCAGAGCCCACCACACACAAAAGGGCTTACTAGGGCTAGCACAGCGCAGAGCTGCCATGGCACCATAGTTTCTGGGTGTCGCCTGACATCCACAGGGCTCATGGCATGAGCAGAGCAAATCCACCTCTGCCCAAAGACCAAACGTACACGGCAAGAAGCTTGAGCCCATCACTCTAGAGCCTTCAGCTCTGCCAACAAAGCAAGCTCATTAATTGCCAGCACTGTATCTCTCCATCAGCCACAGGACTCCACCACAAACTCTGCTCCAGTATCTGATCTTGGTACAGGAAAATGAAGAAAGTTGAAGCAATTGAAAAATGCCTTTGGACTATGCTTTTTCTCAAGCTATCTAGGCTTCTCTGTAGCCTCTGCCAAAGCAGAGAAAGTCAGCTCTAATTTGCCATCCAGCTGCAACAGTTTACAAGGGTAGATAGTGATAGGACAAGGGGCAATGGCTTTAAACTGAAAGAGGGGAGATTTAGATTGGATATAAGGAAGAAATTTTTTACAATGAGGGTGGTGAGGCACTGGAACAGGTTGCCCAGAGAAGTTGTGGCTGCCCCATTCCTGGAGGTGTTCAAGGCCAGGTTAGATGAGGCTTTGAGCAACCTGGTGTAGTGGAGGGTGTTCCTGCCCATGGCAGGGGAGTTGGAACTAGATGGTCTTTGAGGTCCCTTCCAACTCAAACCGTTCTAGGATTCTATGATTCTAGCTCCCAGTCCCCATCAGCAGAGGATCACTAGATAGCTCCAATCCAGCCCTCTCCTGGCACTGCAAGGACTGCAAGCAGCGCAGTGAAACAGCACTGTGAGTACGTGACCCAACTCCACGCATGTAGCCCCCGACTGCCCTTGTTATGCTGGGAGAGCTTAAACAGCCCAGAAATGGGATAACTAAATTAGTTTCACTGATAACTTTCAGCATCTGTCTTCTCAGTGCTCTCTTATTAGGGCTCTCAGCCTGTTTTTTCCTATTGAATTCCTAGAGATCAAGAACCAGCCCAGAGTACCCAACAGCCAGCACTTGGATGTTAAACCTGCTCAGTCTCTGCCCTCAAGGAATCTCTGCAAACCTGTAAGGTAAAAACAGAAGATAACTTCATAAATCACCTTCTGTAGGTTTGCAAACATTATCTTATTATCAGCCGCTTCTTTGCACTTATGCTTGTGAAAGCAAGACTGAACTTTCTGTTTTACCTGCAAAGGAGGGCAGAGCACTCCAATCGGGCAGCGTTACATAAATGAGTTTCACATCAGTGGGGAGAGCCTAATAGATTTTGTAGGTCAGTGCTTCTGGCAGATATTTCTCTAAAGACTATGTTTTGAGTTCAAGGAAAAAAAAAAATACAAAAGAACTATCCTTCAAGTAGATATTTGAAGGCACAGTCGAGTAAAAGTTAATAAGAGTGGGGAAGAAAACAGAAGGAGGAAAGAGCGATTGATTTGTTGTAAGCTGATCTGAAAGTGATTCGAAAATTCAGGGCACGCGAGGACAAAATGAAAAAAAAATATTCTAGCAGAGAACAACTCAAAAATAAAAATAGCAGCAGTGGCTAAGAACAGTTCTTCAAAGGGATGTCAGACTTTACAATACTTTGCGCAGCAGCAACGACTAAAAAGGCTTCACGTTGTCGCTACACGGCGATATTAAAAAAACTAGAGTTCATTTCTTTGGGAAAAAAATAAATAACAAAACCACATACAGCAGAATAATAAAATGCAACCATAGGAAGGTTGCTTTAAATCCTATTTATAAAATGCTGGGGCATTTTCCCTGGTTCAGTGTAGTCACCACAATGTCAAATTCTAATTTTCAACACAGGTCAGAAACGCCGTAACTGGCAACGCAACGGATGGCATGGGTGACAAAAATAATTTCTAGGAACTGAGCCTTTAAAATAAACAAACAGAACTGGTGGCATTTTCTTATCGCCTTTTTTTAAAGCTAAGAGTTACACCGAGTATTAAGTTTGCTGTTATAACAGACAAACTTTTATGCTTTATATGAGTCCTCTTGTGCAGCAATGTTTTCTTTCCCTGGGCTCTTAAGGAGCCAAGATGTCTGAAACGACTGCAGAAGCTTCTGTCTCACTAACCTGCAGGAGAAAGAGGGAGAAGCTTACTTTTCCTTCTCTGGGCACCATGACATATTTGTGAGCCTAATAACATCCTTGCAAAGTAGATAAAATATTAAGTATTATCTCTATATTACACCAGCAAAGAAATAGAGGGCTGATAGTCAGCCACTGGTTTTCTGCAAGTACTAAATTAACCCTGGATTTATTCTTTCAAATAAGAGGAGATGATCATCATGAATATTTTATAACATTTTCTGTAGCCTTAATAAAACAATTGCTTTCTCTCAATTTTTTAAAACTGCAAAGGACTCACAACCATCATCTGTGATGCTCTACAGATCTTTACCAACAGCTGTGGTTCTGAAAATTGATCTTTTATTCGTCGAACATCAAAACAAAACCTGAAACTGTCCTGTAGAAACATTTTATGGGTTTTACTGCATCATCTCAAAGTCCCAAACAAAGGCAGGTGTTCCCTGTGAGACTTTTGGCATCCCAGTACAGCCCGGAGAAGGAGCCAAACAGTATGAAGCCAACATCTCTCCTCCCAGGCTAGTATCTTATCCGTGTGCTGGAAGGAATTATGGAATAGAAGATGTGTTAGCTTCACAGGATGCTTATTCACACCAAAGAGACCAATGCTTTTTTTTCTTTCTTCTCCTGTCTCCACATATATTGGGGGTGGGGGGGGACCAAGACTTCACGGGAGTTACTCTCATTCATCATTCATTCAAGAGCCGTATCCAAAGGATCAGCAGCAACAGAGATCAGCAATTCTACAACAGCAGAACAGACAAAGCCACTTTCCTATAGAATTGTGTCTTCTGGCCAGATTCTCCAGTGTCCAAAGAGCAATTAGACAAATTCATGGAAGAAATATCCATCAAAAGCTACTAAAATATACATACACCAAGAACTTCCCAAGACATAGATCAATGAAGGATGGAAGTGCACCAGGAACCTGCATTGTACTCTTCTCTGCACATCTCCTGTTGACCACTGTCTGAAGCTGGATGTTAACTAGATGCATCTTTGATAAGACCTCAAAAGTTTTACGCAGTCCATCTCACCTTCAAGAGTGAGCTAGTTCTACAGCTTCCCCACTGCAGGAGAACCAAGAGGGGCCCCCTTTTTCTAGCTGGCCGCCTGTTTTTGTAAGGTCCATAAGGGCTCCATGTCTTTCACACTCTCTGACTCCTGGCAAGTTTGCCTGGAGTTGGCCAATAGATTCAAAAGCTACAGGGGGAGGGAGCAGGGACAGAGACATGATGTTCACACAAGCCTTGTTTCCTTAAGAAACCAGGTTAAAAAGATCAACAGATGACGAGTTACAAGACATTCTGTAATTTGCTTTTAAAACACCCAGGAATGAGGTGCAAAGTCCTAACAGGGCATATGAGGATGTGTTTGACAAGGAGCAAGTGCTTATATTAGGCCCAACAACATAATCTTTAAAAAACAATTCCATCATAAAAGAGAGACCCAGTAACAACTCCAAAGAGCAGGAATCTGCTCACTCACAGATCTACCACAAGGTACGGGGCTATTCTCTCCTTTCTAAACCATCCCTTTTACTCTCTTCCAGACCTTAACAGACTGCTACAAAAATACCATAAATTATAGAGCATGAATGATGTCAAAGCCTGCTCTCAGAGGGAGGCTGAGAACAGCAATCATGTATTCTTCAGTTTGGCAATACACAGACACAATTTTTGTTCATAGCCTATAAAAAAGGCTCTGCACATCAAAGGCATCAAACATATTTCCTTTCAGATCTTCCCTTCAACCAGCCCAGTTCGATGCCACAGACACAGGGAGAGGAGGGAGGTTGATAGGATGAAAAGGGCAAGTCAGGACCAAGGAGAATAGCTTAAGCTGCTGAAATACATAGGGAAAGCATAAAGGCAGTAGAAGACCCAGCATACACATAGTTCAAACTGCACTGTGTTATTCCAGTTGGCTTCCAGAGAGACCTGCTTCTGAATACCTGAATGCGACAGGAGATAACAATCATAACCCTCAAATGAAGACCTATGAGTCTCCTCTTCATGTGCATAAAGGATATTTGGCAATTCGGGCTGCTCTAAACTACAGTACCTGTCCATAGTCCCAAGCTGGGAAACAAAAAAATTGAGGGAACACGAACAAAACGTGATAACTTGTTTTGCCACCACCTATCATCCACAGGGAGGACGCAAAGGCCAACAGTCATTAAGCCACCAGAGGATTCTCCTGCTCTAAGGTGATCTTTTTAGGACTGCTTCACCATGGGGAGAAAAAAAAAGCAGAGGAAATGATCAGAACCTTGATGCTATTCTCCAGAGCTGTGTTCATCAGAAAGTCCTAAAAAAAGGGCTTAACTTTTATCTACAACTAAACCAAAAAACCACCTCAGCTGTGAACACCCCACACCAGGGAGCAGCTTTGGAACTAAAGTAAATCTGAACCCAGACAACTGAGGCTGGTCCCTTACTATTATTTGTATGGCAAATCTGAGATCCCAGCTAAAATAAGAGACCAAAACCAACATGGGTTAATAATGTGCACAGTGATAGTGATAAATCTAAATCTTCTACCCTCCATTCCCCCCACACAGGGTAAATCTGAGAGTTGTGCCTGCCATTTTATTTGCCTCCTTAAAGCAGTTAACTATAAGGAAGGTCTCATCCCCACAAAGTGCTATGAAACTTTACTATACTGTATAAATGCTTCACACCAACAATAATTAAGCGGCACATTTCCAAAGAAGTGCCTCTAAAAGTTATCCATACAAAATTTGACAGCACTGCAGCCAAACCACACGTACACACACACCAGAGTGGTACATCCAGGCACCTGCCTTAGAACCTTTGGCTCTTGGAAGAGCCACTGCTGCATCTGCACACAGTGTGAATAACTAAGTTTCACCAAGTTCTCTGGAGTCTGCTCACGTACAGACACCTTTTCTTCCAGCTGACTTCTCTAAGCTCACAGCCGAGGATGCCTGTCTTCACAAGGATGCTCAAAACAGTTGCTCTGCATTCACTTCAAAGCAGATGTGCACAAAGACACCGCACAGACCCTAGCTGGAAACAGAGTTGCCCTAATTTGATCTAATTAACCTCCTTTCCAGCACTGAATATGTGGAAACAAACAGGATGCATTGGAAAATGCAGCTAAGCAGCCTCTTCACTGCTTTCGCCTGTCGCAGTGCATCTACAGGTGAAGTACAACCTCAGTCTTTTCAGTTGACCTTCCGAACCACCAGTGAGGTCTGCATCTGACAGCAGATGGCCTTCAGAAGGCATATTCCTGGACCCACACCTCCATGAAGACACTAGGTCAGTGTGTAGTTAAGTGCACAACTGTCATCTGAAGTCAGTCCAATGCTCCCAGCAAGCATCAAGCTTTGTGGCACACAACCACGGATAAATCCATGCCCATCGCCAAAGGGTCCCCCAAGAAAAGTGACAGAAGGCAAGCCTTGTATGGATGAATCACCTTGACAGGACACATATGGCTCAGCACACCAACAGCTCAACTAAGTTTTTCAGCTGAAAAAATGTCTTTTGTTCCTTCTTCCAAGGTTCTTTTTTCAATGCACGTGCAAAGTGATGCTTCTTTACTGATATTCCAGACACTTCACCAGTCTGATTTTTTTTTTTTTTTTTCTCAGAAGAAACATCCTGGAAATGTTTAAAGCTTTCTTCTCAGGTTTTTTCCATCCCATCCTACCACAGAAAGAAGTAAGAATTGATAGAAGATGAGGAAACTTCACCAGATGTGGTGATCTTTTCAATCTTCCTAGTGAATGCTAAGTTCAATCATTTTCCACCTATTTGTGTTAGCAGCCTCACTGAGTACTGAGAATGGAGTAAGTGCTTTCTCACATGCAAAACCAGTCCTCCTCAGATAGAAGTCCAAACCATGGTACAGAAACACCACAAAGAGTTCACCTTCCTACCATCCACGCTGTCACCATTGAAGAACTTACTCTGGTGGAGCACTGCGAAGCATCCCACTTGCACACAAGCTGCTACAAATTCTAGCCCCTGTAGCGTATCACACAACAGGTTATTTCTGGCACTGCAGAGAAAAGCCCCTATCTGCACCCACACAATTCCAAGGTTGCAAATTCCACATGGCAAGCTTTGTCTAAGAAAGGATTAAAACACCTCAGGTTTCAGACATACAGAAGAAAAAGGTCTTAACAACTGCACCATAACAACTATGCCATGTTACTTCCACAATGCTGAATACAAATCACATCGTGCAAACTAACGCAATCACTTTCCTGTCTCGGAGCACTCCGACAGAGAACATGTGTTCCAGCAGCCCACGATGTCAGTATTGTCCTTAGACATTCAGGTATATGATGCCCATTAGCTGGAATGAACCTGCCCAGTTGCGTTCCCGTGAATCCTACGAAAAATCAGTCCCCAATAGGAAACTATTGTTCAGCGAAGTGCACAGCATCTTCAACTGTCCCATTAATAACAAAGATGTGTGTTACTCTTCTGGGGGACGTTTTTGATGAGGGCTAAGTCTCTGCAGAAAGAGAGATAGCTCTATTGTATATTGCTTCAGCAGGCAATTGGTCAAGCAATCCTGCTTTGGTGCCATAAACAGCCACTTCCCAGTCGTAACACAAGCACAAAACAGGGAAGAATAAAACTGAAAGAGTCACCAGGTTGGCCTCAAGTTACAATTTCTTTCTCACTCTGCATGGAGAAACCACTACCGGGTCTATGATTGGTGTAGTAGCGGATTTGGTGGACTTGTTTGGTAAGGTCCTATTGACTCATAAACTGCCATGCTGGTGCTTGCCTCTCCCTTCCTCCCTTCCCTAAAAATGTAATTGGAAACTTGAAGGAGACTCAAAACAGGCATGGGAGCTCATCTTGCATCAGACAAAACAGACTGGACAGCTTTGAGACAAGGCAGAGTTTTGAGATCACCAGAAACAGCAGAAAACACCACTGTCTACCCTAGACCTGCATCCTGCTCCCATGCCTTAGCTCATATGGAAACCAGAACAGGAGCAAATCAGCTTCTCCCTCCTCGCCTCTACGAAAGGACAGCAGAAACGCCTTTCTCACCCTTTCACTCCGCTACCCCAATCCAGGCCACGCCAGCTGACCACAGGAAAGGGTAAGTCCATTTTATCAACAGTATTTGCAAGCAAAGTCTAGGAAGAATCATTACATTTTTGAAATAATAACAGCAAGATACTTCTTGCGTGGCAGATGCACTGAGAGCCTGGGACTTGAACACGCACCGCTTGCCTTTGAATAAATTCCCTGTTGCCACTCCAAGTGCCTGGGACGCTCTCACTTACAGCTCTCCCATCGCTGCGTAAGCCACACCCTGGGCATCAGCTAGGCATAACGTTACAGATTCCATCTTTGTGCCATGAAATTTGCCATTCTGCAGAGGGCCAGCCCAAATTCGTAGGGCCACCAGGGAGTCGCACTTCACCTTACTGCAAGAAAAAAGATTTCCATTCTCACTAAGTAGAGCCAGTCCGCTTACTTTTGATGAATAATTTAACCAGTCAGTTAAGCGCTGCACTTTTTCCTCCCTCCTATTTGCACATCTGCCACAAAGACACAGTGACTTTTTTCACAGATATTTTCATTATTCATTATTGCGATCATCCAGCAGCAGGTCTGAGTGAAAAAATGCCTGCCACCAGGTGTTGAAAAAACAGCAAGCTGCAAATTCACTTTCATGGGTGAACTCCCATGTAGGTAGCTGAGCAAAAGCCCATCAATTTCCAAATGTGCAAAAGGAATAATTGCAAACTTTTAAAACCACTAATAAAAACCTTGGACAAGGTTTGGAAGGACAGAAGTTTGCTCAGAACCACAGAACGGTTTGGGTTGGAAAGGACCTAAAAGATCATCTAGTTCCAACCTCCCTGCCATAGGCAGGGACATCTTCTAGATCAGGTTGCTTAAAGCCCCATCCAACCTGGCCTTGAACACTTCTAGGGATGGGGCAGCCACAACTCTTCTGGGCAACCTGTTCCAGTGTTTCACCACCCTCACTGTAAAAAATTTCTTCCTTAGATCTAATCTAAATCTGCCCTCTTTCAGTTTAAAGCCATTGCCCCTTGTCCTGTCCCTACACGCCCTTGTCAAAAGTCTGTCACTTTGGAATATTATTTTACAACATTTAACCAATATCACATATGCAGCTGCCTGAGAGGATGCAGAAGACAATGTAAGGGAAAGAGTGCTGGAAGGACAGGCAAAACAAGGGATCTCTCTTCTGTGCACTCCAGGAGAGCGCCAGGAGCTCACGGCACACCCAGGTCATTTCTTAATGAGCTATGCACAGCAGCAACTCTCAGAAGAAACAAGGAGAGAAGGTGGCACGCAGCTGCTGTCGTGGCAGCAAGTCGAGTGAGCTTAGAGCCACCTCAGGTGAAGCAGCACAAGCAAGGTGAAGCAGCAGGCTGCTGGAGAGCTGTGCCACCCGGGAGCACGAGGAGCACCCAGCCATCGCGTGGAGGGCCAAGCAGCGCGGAAGCCTTTCTGTGAGAAGGGCTGGAGCAAATGAGCACGAGAAGACAGAGGAACTGAAAAGCGGGCAGAGAACACACATAGAAAACTACCGAGTTAGTGAAAGCAGCTCTACCAACCTTAGCACCAGGCCAGGTTCAGCACAAGACCTGCTGTGCAGTCACCAGTGGAGGAAAAGACCACACCATCAAACATTACGGCTTGTTCTGCGCAATCTCCTGCACATTAACATCCATCCCTCACCACCTTACTATCTCAATTTCCCCTGCCAAATAGGAGTAATTTGTCTCAAAATCTTGGCAAACTTCTTTATGAGGCATCTTTAAAGCTTGGGAAATAATTCTTATTTAGATACATAAGACTGGGAGAGACTTTTTGGCCATTAATTTCAGCCTTCTGCTAATTTCCAGCCTGAATTTATTCATGGCCTGTTCATACCCATTTGTGTACGCGCCAACATGCCATTTCAGTTTAAATAACTCTTCTTTCCTACGTTTCCCTGTTCATTCTCCCAAGTTGTATTTGGAGCAGCAGCCATGCTCCCATCTTGTCTCTCCTACACAAGCCAAGCTCTATCAGTCCCTTTTTGCAAGGGTATGCTCCCCATCACCCTGGTCCCCGTGGTGTCCTTCCTGATTTAAATTAATTCCTGCTGCCCCTAGTTGTTCAGAACCACACCCATATGCCACAGCATGCTCAAGTACCACAGTTTCATGGCTCAGCTCCCCAGGGACTCGACCCAAACAGTCCCTGACAAAAGGCCAAGGACTGAACCAGTTTCCTCTCCTGCCAGCTAATGAGACCCTTCATCTTAGAATCATAGAATTGTTTAGGTTGGAAGAGACCTTCAAGATCATCAAGTCCAACCACTAACCTAGCACTGCCAAAGCCCACCACTAAACCATGTCCCTAAGCATCACATCTACATGTCTTTTAAACACCTCCAGGCATTTAAAACGCTCCAGGCTCAACCACTTCCCTGGACAAACTATTCCAATGCTAGATGACCCTTTCAGTGAAGAAATTTTTCCTAGTATCCAATCTAAACCTCCCCCTGGCACAACTTGAGGCTGTTTCCTCTCATCCAGTCACTTGTTACTTGGAAGAAGAAACCAACACCCACCTTGCTACAGCCTCCTTTCAGGTAGTTGTAGAGAGCGATAAGGTCCTCCCTCAGCCTCCTTTTCTCCAGACTAACTGGCCTCACTATTTCTGATACAAGCCAGGAAGCTCTTGGCCTTCTTGGTCACCTGGGCACACTGCTGGCTCACACTCAGCCAGCTTGTTGACCAATACCCCCAGGTCCTTTATCACCTGGCAGCTTTCCAGCCACTCTTCTCCAAGCCTGTAGCACTGCATGGGGTGGTTGTGACCCAGGTGTAAGACCCAGCACTGAGCCCTGTTGAACCTCATACTGTTGGCCTCAGCCCATCAATCCAGCCTGTCCGGATCCCTCTGTAGACCCTTCCTACCCTCAAGCAGATCAACACTCCCGCCCAACTTTGTGTCATCTGCAAACTTACTGAGGGTGCACTCAATCCCCTCATGCAGATCACTGATAAAGATACTAAAAAGAACTGTCCCCAGTACTGAGCCCTGGGGAACACCACTTGTGACCGGCTGCCAACTGGATTTAACTCCATTCACCACAACTCTTGGGGCCCAGCCAGCCAGCCAGGTTTTTACCCAGCGAAGCATATGCCTGTCCAAGCCACGAGCAGCCAGTTTCTGCAGGAGAATGCTGTGGGAAGCAGTGTCAAAGGCTTTACTAAGGTCCAGGTAAACAACATCCACAGCCTTTCTGTCCTCCACTAAGCGAGTCACCTTGTCATAGAAGGAGATCAGGTCAGTCAAGCAGGACCTGCCTTTCATAACCCACGTGGACTGGGCCTGATCACCTGGTTGTCCTGTACACGCCATGTGATGGCACTCAAGATGATCTGCTCCATAACCTTTCCTGGCACTGAAGTCAGACTGACAGCCCTGTAGTTCCCCAGCTCCTCCTTCCAGTCCTTCTTGTAGCTGAGCATTACATTTGCTAACCCCCAGTCAACTGGGACCTCCCCACTTAGCCAGGAGTTTTATCTTCCAAAACACTTTCAAGCCTCCAAGTGACGGGGAGGTCCCACACTCCAGCCATGAGTGCAAGGCTGCCATACTGTCCCTTCCAGCACAAACAGAAATCCACACAAAGCCTGGCAAGACTCCATTAAAGAATACATACCTGGTCTTGCCAAAATTAGTGGGCAAAGGAGTATTTGTAAAATCCATTTTGCTGAAAGAAATCACTTTGTAAGTTATTGCTACCAGTGCTGATGCATAGCCATATGTTTATTTAAACTTTTTTGCCTGAACAGAGGAACAAGCCTGTGAGGAGAAGCAACTACAACAACTGCATCCCATGCTGTGACATCCACTTGTGTCCCTAGAGTTGGTGGAGAAAAAAAGAGATTTTTTTTTTTTTTCTTGCAATCTAGGCCCTGCTGCAGCACACCCTCCCTAAAAGAAGGGCCGGAAATAATTCTCCTACAGAAAAATTTCTGTCCAGTAGGGAAAGGAAGGGTTTTGAAATAAGGCTCATTCCAGCCCAGGCCCACCTCTGGATTCTGTGCAACCCAAACACTACCAGGTGGCACAGGGGCAGCTGCCACAGCTGGTACAAGCTGAAGCAGCCCTGAGACTTCTTCAGCTCCCACAGAGGCTGGTTCAGACACCACTGTCTCCCTCCCAGACCCCCTCAAACACAGCACGATGAAACCAGCCTCATCCACCAAAAATTTCAAAGCACCTCTCCCAAACTGCTGCTTTCCCAGTCTATCCCACTGCGTATGCTCTGCACGGAGAAACCGAGGGCTCTGCGAACTGCTGGAGAAGCAGCTGGGTGCCTCCAGTACACAGACTGAGACTTCGCTCCTCTGGCTGGAAGTGACAAGCCATCAGGAGGGCACGGTGTTCAGTAAGCGTGGAGATGATCTCGGTTTGCCATGTGATTCGTACTGCAGCAGAGCTGCTGGCACAGCTGCTGCAATAACCAGAAGAAAATTCCCTCCAACGTTTCGGAGTTAGATTTCCCCTCCACAGCCTTCTACTCTGCTCAGAGAGCCGAAGTACCAAGCCACTGATGCTGGCTCAGCGTGCCTGTAGTCCCAGTCTTATTAAGCAGAGCAATTAAGCATGGACTTAACTTTAAACACATTGTCAAAGCCCAGTGGCTTAGTGCAAGTTCAGACTTGGGCAGATGCTTAAGCTCATTGCTGACTTGAGGCTTAACTTGCCAAATTAAAGCACAAAACCTTGCCTGAGCTGTTGTAGGGAAATAAGAAAACACAAAGCTCGTTCTCTGCAGCAACTGTGCTAACACTAAGGACAGGTTCAGCATTTCTTCCCAGGTGCCAAGCACCACTAAGGACACATACTGCTCTAAGGGCTTTCCAGCTCCCTGGCAGACACGTCTGACCACACAGCTGCACCAGGGTGGTGGTCACCCAGCATCACCCTATGTGCCCAGTAACACGGCCAACAGTCCCACTGCTGCATAAGCACAAGACACAACCCTCTGCTTCTCGGAGCTTAGACAATGCCAGGGTTTCAAGGCAGGTCCGAAGGAAAAGGAGAAGGGGATTTTGAGGCAGCATGGGAAAAACGTACAAAAGAACAGGTTTAAAAGCCTAGCAAGTGCCTGCTGGAGATTGGCATTCCTGATCTGCTGTGGTGGGAATCAAACCCTCCAGACATGAATGCATATTAAGAAAAGCTCTCCAAGCATGATGAAAAGAGAAGGTGATGGCCCATGTGAAGAGCTGGGAGAACAAGTGCAGCCACTGCATTTTCAGCACAGTGATGCTGTGTTTGTCCGGGCCTGAGAAAACAGCATTACAGAAATGCAGATCTGCAATGCTGAGAGCCAGGACAAGACATAAGACACTGGATGGTGGAAAGAGCTTCATCAAAAAGACATTATATAGGCAGAAACTGCTTGACTTGGAGGTGGACTTGGTGAAGCTGATGAAGATTAGAGATGAGAAACTTTGGCTGGAGCAGTTTTAATTCAGGGGAAGGCACAGAAAAGGTGTTAGGACAGACTTGAAGGAGAGGAACTTCGTAGTGTGAAAGTAAAAAAGCTTTCAGTACTGAGATGAAAGGCAGATGGGGTGGCAGTTGGAAAGAGTGAAAAAAGAAAGAAAAAAAACACAAAACCCAAAAACCATAATACGCTTAAGACTGGAGACACTAAACATGATTGTATTACCAGCAAAAAGAAGTCAGAAGAGAATGAGAAGTTAAGAGAAAGATCAGGAGAGGGAACAGGGTTTCTCACTGTTTGTGTAGGTGAAAAAACTGGAACAGACCAAATGAAACATGAAGGGAAGGGGTCACTACCATGGGAGCACCATCTGCAGCCCCAGGTCAAAGGCTGGAGCATCTGCTCTACACCAGCACCGTGCCCTGGGTATAATAATAACAGTCCATAATTATGGAGAAACTTTGAAGAAATTCACTGGACGAGAGACACAGTCCCTTCCCACAGAAGCCAGAGACCTCATAGATACTCTGTACATTTTAAACACAGGAATTGAGGGATCAAGCCATGCATCCAAAGGTACAGGATATCTGGGATCAGGAAGAGCCCTCTCCATCTCCCTCTCCATCAGGACATGGACCAGTTGGAGAGGGTCCAGAGGAGGGCCACGAAGATGATAAGAGGGCTGGAGCACCTTTCCTATGAGGACAGGCTGAAAGAGTTGGGGCTGTTCAGCCTGGAGAAGAGGAGGCTCCGGGGTGACCTTATAGCAGTCTTCCAGTACCTCAAGGGGGCCTACAAGAAAGATGGGGAGAGGCTGTTCAAGAGGGCCAGTTGTGATAGGACAAGGGGTAATGGTTTTAAAATAGAGGGAGGTAGATTCAGGTTGGATATTAGGAAAAAATTTTTTACCATGAGAGTTGTAGAACACTGGAACAGGTTGCCCAGAGAGGTGGTGGATGCTCCATCCCTGGAGACGTTCAAGGCCCGGTTGGATGAGGCCCTGAGCAACCTGATCTAGTTGGAGATATCCCTGTTCCTTGCAGGGGGGTTGGACTAGATGACCTTTGAAGGTCCCTTCCAGCCCTAACGATTCTATGATTCTATGATTCTATGATCTCACGAACAGGTGGTGGGAAAAAAAACATCATATCTTGCTCCAATTCATGACTTATGCAGGAGATGGGTTTTTGCAATATACATGGATGTAAATACCAGACCAAAATACACATTTCTGCTTAACCAGATGATTTACAGAGAAATAAAAAATGTATTTTCCTTCTCTATCAGCTTTTTTTTAAAGGATAAATAAAATAATAAATGTGCCTGTCTTAAAATTAACAAGTATCATCATATGCACGCTCCCAAGTGTGAAGTAGGTTAGTGCACACAAATATAGAAGATGAAGCAAAAGTCACTAGAAAATACTGCAGTTCTTTGTGATAACAGCTCTTGAACTTTACAGTCCTCTGACACCAGATTTCATGACAACTTGTGACCAGTCTTTAGCTTTCACACACAGAAACCCAGGGCTCCTGTTAAATCATGGAATACACACCGATCCGCTGAAGGAGGGATGTAAATCACCAGCACAACTCATGGAGCCTTGGGCTTTTTTTGTCATTTTCCAGGACCCCCTCCAAGAGTGAGCAGAGCAGAACAGCAGCCATCCACCCCCTGACTTCACCCTTCCTCAACAAGAGGAATCTTCCTGTCCCCAGCTGGCCACCGCAGGCTGGGGACAAAGAGAAGTCCCAAGGAAGGTGGTGACCATCAGCAGGTTGTCATTATCCCAGTAACATCCCCATCTGGTGCCTGGACAGCTCCCTGACCAGACCCAAGGGGTACCCAAGAAGCAGACAGCACGAAGCCATCCTGGGGACAACAGCTCATCCTCAGCCACCCTTCAGACCCAGGCAGGAACAAGGTGACAGCATATGCAGATGATTGCTGTAGTGGTTTAACACGCTACAGGTTCGGGCACAAGACAGGACAATGGCTCCTCTGCCACTGGGGAGGGTGGGGAGGCAACCCACCTGAAATTGGGAGCACACTGCATGCCACCAGTACACTGCTCTCCACCAAAACGCACCGGCGTCGTTCAGTTGCACTAAAACTGTATTTGGATAGCGGTGACAAAATCATGCCCTCGTCAAAATAAGATATCAAATACATCAATAATTAGTTGTACAAACTTCCCACCTTGAGTGCTTACACTCTGACAGTGCTGTAGCTGTACTGAACGATTAGCTAGGAGAAGAACTGTCAACAGCACTTCAAAGCAACACCACTTGAAGGCAACACTTCAGCCTAGACACAGGAACAGAGCACGATCTCCAAGGCAGGAACTCCAAGAGTGATTCTTGCTGCCCAAGTGCCAAGAGGCTCTATGTTCAAGATGCCTGAAGGACGCTTGTTTTTTTTTCCCCAGGTAGAAGCCGAACATCTTTGTGAAAATCCTAACGCATTAAAGCACTTTATAAACCCAAAACACACAGCCACAAGGATAGGGTAGTCATTCACCAACTGCAAGCATTCCAAAAATTATGAAGATGGTTCCAAATGAGACTGCTTTACAAAGAGCATTCATAGCTTAGAAGGGGTACATGCTTTTCATTTACCTGAGGACATTTAAATATTTGGATACCTCTGGGTTACACACTTCCTCTTTTTCTTTTTAAGCATGATGACCACAAATTTTGCTTATTTTCTTCAAACTGCAAAACCTGAGATACTAATCACCTTTCTTTTGCGTCAGCACCCAGTCTTCAAAGGTACAAAAGGCTACGAGACTTGCAGCAAAATCCCAAGAGTCAGCACTTTGGAAAGCCTTGGCCTCTCCCAGCACACTTTATCTAATTTTAAGCAGATTCAATTTGTAGCATCTACAGAACCTGGTCCTGAACTAAGAAAGCTTTTCTTTGTCCGGGCAGTCCTCTCCGGCCTCCCTGATGTACCCCTGCAGAGCCACTGGCACTGCCAACACTGAATTCAGGTCTGCATTTTGATAGAGAGTGGGAGTGTTGCTGCAGACTGAAAAATTGCATTCTGCCACTGAAGCAAACTCGCGACCAAGTATTAAGGCAGTATTCTCATCCTTCTCTGGTAAATCACACCGTAGAGATGCTCCAGAGCCACTGCAGAATTTGGGACACAGGTCCCACCTGGCTCAGACTTAAATAGTCCCCGGACTGTCATGCATCCATTCCTCCAGATTGCTCCGAGCTTTTTCCCCAACTCCTCTGACTACAGACAAACCAAGTGACCTCACCAAACCATCATACCACCTGTCATGCTGTTAGGATGCCATTTATCAACAACGGCTGAATAAAACCACTGGGCTTGACTGCTTGCTTTTCCAGCTGACCATTACACAAAGGAATTGGTTTGGGTTGGTTTTTTAATGGGTTCAACGCACAGCTTTCCTCCCTCTGTCATAAAAAGCCCACAGACATGTTTGTCTGATATTAGCAGTTTATTAATCATGCTTTTGTTTACTGTCGTATTAGAGCTGGAGAGCACTGCACTGTCTGTTCTGGAAAGCAGTTCCCCTCCTTTGATTTCAAGGGGAGTTTAAAGACGCAAAAGAAAGTCTGCTCCTTAGTGTTCACCTCACCTAAGGTTGATTTTTTTTTTTCCTTTCCCTTTTTTACCCCCCCCCCCCTTTGCCTCCATCCCCCTTTTGTTTTTTAAGCTGTGGCACACTGTAGCTTTTGCAAACTGCAAAGTAACTACTAAACAATAAAACCTTAATGCATCCATTTCCTCGGTGGTAAAAATGAACCATTTCTTTCATTAGCCGAACTTTCCCCGTTAAATAGCTCTACAGAGCACTGGGACATCCACAATTTCAGAGAAACCCGCTAACGTTCTCCCAGCTGCTAGAAACCCTAATTAAAAACTTCAAAAGCAAAACCAGCGAATTTCTGCAAAGACCAACTGCTTTAATTTCAGCTGCTTCTTTCAAGGAAGAAAAGAAACCAAAACCAAACAACAATAACAACAACAACAAAAAATAAAAATAAAGCGCCAAACCAACAGCAAACCCCTAAACCACAAACGTCTCATATTAAAACGACGCGAAGGAAAACCCCCTCGGTTACTCCTCACTTTTCTGGAAAAATCTTATTAGTTTTATGAGGAAGACGAATAATCCAGGAGCTTCACGCTGAAGCGGCCGCCCGGAGTGGGGGGGGGGGAAACCCACCGGGACCGAAACTTTCCCGGTGCGGCGCGGAGCATCCGGTGAGCAAACCCCCCCCACCCCCCCCTACGGGATGCTCCGCGAATTTGGGGGAGGGCGAAGGTGTGTGGAAATAAAAAAAAAACCCTACAAATGACAGCAAACTGCTCTCGGCCCCCCACACGCATCCCTCTGAGCGGTGGGGAGGGCATTTTGGGGGGGGGGAGGGGGGTGGGCACAGGCATCCTTAAGGCTCTGCCGCCGCCACCCCCCCCCGCCCCCATACACACGCACATACACACCAAGGGCCAGGAGAGGCGGGAGGGCGCCTTACTTTTCTGGCTGGAGTAGCCCGGGTAATATCCATAGTAGCCCGTGATCCGCAAGATCCTGTCCTCGATGGTGGCCACGCCGTTGGGTGCTGCCTTCCCATCCATAGAAGGCGGGAGCCGCGCGCGGGGCGGCCGGGCGGGACGCCGAGCCGGGCCGGGCTGGTAAGAGGAGGAGGAGGAGGAGGAGGAGGAGGGAGGAAGGCGGTACGGAGGCGGCCGCCGCAGCTTGCGGTGCCGCCGGGGCGCTCGCTCCGACTCCGCCGCCTGCTGCAGGACGGGCTCCGCAGCGCGGCGGCCCGCGCCCAGCCCGGCCTCTCCCCCCCACCGCCCGCCCGCCCTTTCCCGCCCAGCCCCGGCGGTGCGGGAGAGAGCGGGGAGGGGGGAAGGGGGAGGGGGTGGGACCGCTGCCGTTATTTAAAGGCGGGGGGGCGGCAGGAGGAGGCGGGGACGGCGGGTTGGGGCTGCAGCGCGAAGGCTGGCGCGGTGCCTCCCCGGCTGGACGAGGGGTGTCAGCGTGGCGGGCCCGGGCTCAGGTGGCTTCGGTCCGTGCGGGGGCACCCCGGTGTCACCCGGCTCCTGCTGAACCCCCAAATCCTCCCCGGGCTGATGGCTGCCTCCGCGGCGGCGGCTGTGCTGTCCCACGCCCCGGGGAAGTTCGGAGGAGGAGGAGGAGGGATATCTGCCTTCCGCCACCCAGGCGGGTCGTACACCTGCTCTAACGGAGAGCTGTCCATAGGGTGTCCTCTAACTCTTTACCTGCGTTTGTAAAAAGAGGTGAGAAATTCACCTTTTGGCTTGGGAACTCATTGGTAACCATCAGGCTTGGAATTACTTGACTTTTCCTGCTACTGGTCCTTGTTCTGCTTCTCTGCTAGGCTGAAATCATTAGTAACTAGCCTTTTTTCCTCCAAGATGTATTTCTGTCTAATAATCTACTCACTTTTTTCTGGCCCTTTTCATCGTTTTGTGGCTTTTTCATACCTTATCTTCACCTACTCTTTTTTCTGTCCAGCCATTTCCATTAACTGGTGCATGGAGAACCTGGTCAAGCCATTTAATATCCCTTGCTTCCTCCTCTGTTCACATTCATTCTTCTCCCTTCCGTGCTTGGCTAAATAAGCTGATGGCACAAAACAGCCTTTTACGAGCACAAACAAATAATAGATGTATTAAAAATAGCTGTTGCTGCGGCTTTGCATGGGGAGTGGTCAGCTGGTTAGTGTTGGTACGGCGCTTTGAAGATCAACGTTTTCTGGTGTGTGAATGCAGGTATAATAAATGCACTTCAGGTATTAAATACTCTTTTGATCTTGTTTTCTTGTCTCCTGCCACGCTGCTAGGTGATACTAAGGGCAGTTACAAATCGGGGATAAATCAACCACCTATAAGTCAGGAGTTTAAGGAGTGGCTCATTTCACAGCTTCTTCATCCCCTTGTAGGGTAGCTATGAAACAAGATTAGTGACTTTTAATGTTTTTCAATGTATAGATTTTTTTTTTTATTTGTTTGACAGAAACACAGACTCCTGCATGGCAAATTTACACCAACTGACAAGAAACATTTCCTTTTTTTACTTTAGATCTGTGGAGTGTGATAAGTACCCTGCATCTCTCCAGGATTTCACAGACCGTGGGACAGAAGAGGCTGAGAGCCAGACCATGTATTAGTTGGCTTTGAGAGGTGCCAGGTCAGTAGGAGCTGGTAAGGCTCTAACCCCTTTTGCAAGCTTAAAATGCTCTGTCCTAGTTAGGGAAGCACAGTTGATGCAAAAATCACTTGCCCAGTGTGTTGTGTGGAATCTCTGAATAAACCACAAGTCCCCCTCTTCCCAATTTCACCTCCAGTGGGAGTTGGTGTTATGAGAACATTACCAGCATTGATCTCAGCTTCAAAGTCAAATTTCGGGACTTAAAAGTGTTACTTTGCAAAGAAGGAAAGAAACGACTGGTTCATTTGAAGGTTAAACTAATATGCCCAGAAACAACTCTAAGCTTCAGATTCTTTCCAAACACCTTAGTTCTGGCTTAATTTTTCATCTCCTCTCTTCCTTTTATCCCTAGGCTTTCAAGGACATGCTGTGCATGTTTAATCATCACTAGATGATAATATAAGCAAAGCCATTCTTGAAATTGCTCCTGACTATGGTTCCCTTCCAACATCACTCTATGCAATAGATGCACAGTGGTACCCTCTGTCTCTTTGAAAGCTTATAATGAATTGCAGCTTCGTATTGTTTCTGAATTCTTACTATGCTGACAATTTTTCTTTAAAGAAAATCAAGCAGATTGCTTTTTCTGCCATTAGGCTTTTTGCAAGTTACGGTTAAAGGAGCGCAGAGGAAGCCTAGCTGAGGACGATGTGTGAACTACCATTTATTACCGAGAAAAAGACACTTACATGATTAGGGGCACATGGGGACTTATTTGTTTCATCTTTTCAAGTGAACAGGCCCATCAAAGTCGCTAGTTGCATAAATATGCTAAAGTGATTTTGCAGAGAGAATCGTGTATTTACCACTCTGTGACTAAAATCCAAGGGTTGATCCAGAAAAGAGCTTTAAAAGCATCAGTTCAACCTGGAGCTTGTTGTACAGTTTGAATTTCCCCCAGACTGTACAAATGAGTGTCTTTCTCTAGAGAAAGAAAGAGACTTAACACCATCAATGGCCACAGAATTTGGCCACAGTTTTTCAAAAAAACCCCATATGTAACTCCAGGCCATATGTTTGCAAAAATAACTTCTCGAGTGAGAGAACAATGTAAATGTCTCCTGATCATCTTGCTGATTCTGCAGACAGACAGTGCCAGTGCCTTTTTTGCTGCTCGCAGCTTTCCTGGCCAGCCTCAAATAGAAAGGAACAAGAGTCTGGGTATATTTCACAGCTGCCTTTCAAATCCCACTGGATGGTGCTGTCATGAAACAGCAAGTGTCCTCACGTGAGCAGAGCCTGAAGAAGCAGACCTTTCCTTACCTGCCTCTTTTCTGACCACATCAGGTTCTTTCTCCATGAGACAAGAGGCATCATTTCCTCCTTTTCGGTTCCTTATTTATGTTGCAAAGTACCCTAAAGACCCAATAGTGATAGCTCAGTAGGTCCCTGCATTGGACCAAAAGGATTTAGGGAAAGACATGGGGCAAGAGTGGAAGTAAAAATGCTTAGAGTTGAAGTGATTGCCTGAGATCCTAAAGCAGATCCTAGAATCATAGAATGGTTTGGGTTGGAAAGAACCTTAAAGATCATCTAGTTCCAACCCCGCTGCCACAGGCAGGGACACCTTCCGCTAGACCAGGTTGCTCAGAGCCTCATCCAGCCTGGCCTTGAAACCACAAGCTTTGAGGAATACAACCCAGTTCTCCTGCTTCCCAAGCCAGTTTCCTGTCCTTGTCCTTCACTACTTCATCCTCCTTCACATACCTCTCCAGTCCACCTGAGGTAAGAGAAAGAGACGATTTCTGCCCATGAGCAGAGGTTACAGCCAATCCTACCATCTCATCTCTTTGAGGAGGTTCTGACCTAAGCCGTTATCAGTAGTGAGCTATAAAAAACGCAGGCAGCTTTGGTCTGTCAGTGCTCGTTTCTTTCTAAATGAAGCATACCTTCGAGCCTGTGAACATGTGAAAAAAGAAAAAAAAAACCCGCCACAGCGAAGAATGTTTAATGCCAACTGACTCTTTTAAGTGAAAAATTAATTACAAGTTGATTATTCCAAATTAACTGCTTTCATTCCAATATACTATTGTTTTTTTTAACAAGAATGTGTCACTTCAACTTGAATTCTTGCAGCTTAGCAAGAATCTTTAAAAAGGCAATAGGACTTCTCTCATGTCATCTGGAGGAAATTATTTTGCATGCTCTGGGCTCAGTTCTCCTCTCAGACTAAGTTGTGCTGGTGTAAAACTAGCATAAACATGAAGAAACTGGACTCATAGATAGGGAAAAGAAAGTCTGTAGCATTTAAAGTTCCTCTGATTCTAATTTCTCTGATTTCTAGCCTAGAAAGCCAACCCTATCCTGGGCCACATCCAAAGCAGCGTGGGCAGCAGGTCAAGGGAGGGGATTCTGCCCCTCTACTCTGCTGTTGTGAGAATCCACCTGCAGTGCTGCATTCAGCCCTGAGGCCCCCAACTTAAGGAGGACATGGAGCTGTTGGAGCAAGTCCAGAGGAGGGCCATGAAGATGATCCAAGGGCTGGAGCACTATGGAGACAGGCTGAGAGAGTTGGGGTTATTCAGCCTGGGGAAGAGAAGACTCCAGAGAAACCTAGCAGCCTTCCAGTACCTAAAGGGGGCCTACAAGAAAGCTGAAGAGGGACTTCAGACAAGGACATGTAGTGATAGGACAAGGGGCAATGGCTTTAAACTGAAAGAGGGGAAATTTCCATTCGATCCAAGGAAGAACTTCTTCACTCTGAGGGTGGTGAAGCACTGGACCAGGTTGCCCAGAGAAGCTGTGGCTGCCCCATCCCTGGAAGTGTTCAAGGCCAGATTGGATGAGGCTTTGAGCAATCTGGTGTAGTGGAGGGTATCCCTGCCCATGGCAGGGGAGTTGGAACTAGGTGATCTCTGAGGTCCCTTCCAACCCAAACCATTCTGATTCTATGATTCTCATTGTCCTCTAAAGTGGTATCCATGAAAGTCACTGGAATATAGCCAGTTCCTGCACACTCTGCCTCACATACATCAGAGATGAAGGATGGATTAGCCTCTCCATGGACGTCAAGGTCAAAAAGGACTCATTGACAATATGAAACCATTTAGTGTAAAGATGCCTAAAGCTGGCAGCTTGATTTTAAGAGCTTTTCCTGTCTGTTTCAAAACTGGGGAGATTCCAGGTTGGAACAAAATTTGAAGTCCAGTTTCAAAATATTTCTGAGCATCACCAGATATTAAAAGGTTTTCATTTGGCAATGAGCTAGGCAGCTTTTTTAATGCCAGTTGATTTCATTGAAGGGAGGCAGAACAAGAAACAATCAATTCTTTCTGAAACTAAGGCACAAAGATGGTATTAAGGATGGAGGAGAAAGCTGCCAGAAAAATAACAAAAGGAAAGTTGAAGAACAAGGAGGAGAAATGAGAACAAGTGGGAAAGAAAAGAACAGAAAGAAAGAGAAATTTTGAAAAAGCAGAAGGCTGGCAAATGAAATGTCTCCATGGCAGGGGGGTTGGAACTAGATGATCTTTAAGGTCCCTTCCAACCTAAACCATTCTATGATTCGATGTGTCCATGCAGAGACTGGAACAGTGACAGTCTGAGATAGATAAAAATGCCTGCCTGATCCCAAACCAGGCTGTAGTTTTCACTCCTGGAAGGGGGATAGCTTAATCCCAGCCCTTAGAGCTCACCCATGCTCTGAGCCTGCAGCAGGAGAGGGGGTGAGAGGAGACACTGCTGGGGTGGAACATGCCTGTTCCATGGGCAGTGCCCAAAAAAATGGCTTATGCACATTTTTTCTTGCTACAAAGCAAATTGTATGAGCATGTCCACGCTCTGATCCACTCGGGGCACTAGGAGGCAGAGGGGTAGTTGCCATTTGCCCCCAAGATGTGTAAAAATGCAAGCCCCCCACCTCTGTACTTTTATTCCAAAGCTAGCAAAAAAGGAGCTGTCAGGGCGCTCATCATTTTTGTTTCAAAATAGTGAAGGGAGGCAGTTATTCCTCTGAGCCCATGCTCTCAAACGTTTCCTGGAAGCTTTTATTTAGCAGTAGCACTGCCAGTTTATTGATGGTTGTTTCAAAGAGAGGGGAAACAGAGAAGAGCCTCTGTCCGAATTGCAACTGGTTGTTGCAGGTGTTTGCTCCCTAAGGGTCATCCAAGGCATCTCTGCTCACCCTCAATGACAAAAAAAAAAAGAATAACAGTTACAGAACTCCATACAAATGCAAACAGCACACAGCTGCTGTGTTCTGCATCACTTAAGATGGGCTGAGACATGTTTTTGTAAAGTACTGACCATGCCTTCTCCTTTGTGCCCAGTCTCCCATCACACAGGTTGCACTTTCACTCCAGAAGTCTTCTTAATATGAGTCCACTCCACTTCTTAACGGAAGTCAGGGCTCCATTCATTGACCTGGAAATCATCACCTGGTGTCATTTAAGATGCCAAGGGACATCTGTGAAAACTGCAGAGCACTGGCAGGTATAACAGAGGATCTAAGGAGATGGTACGTTTCTGTGCCGGCAGCTGGAGGTGTCACAGATGGAGCGATGCAGCAATATATTCTATTGATATAAGACGGTGAGTTAACAAAGTTCGATGGTAAATGCAACAGTAGTTTAACAAAATTTGATGTCCAGGTACGCTGCATAGAGGACAAGGTCAGACAAAACAGTTGGGGAGAACTTCCCATTGATTCATGAGGTTCATAGAGGACCCCTTGTGTCTTAAACTCCTTCTCAGTGAGGAGTTTAGGTGCAGCTGGATCCAGACTTAGTCTCAGACATGGTCGACAGTTTATGTCATATATATACATAATCAGTCCTTTATATCGCTTGGCTGAGATAAAGTTTCAGCGTGCTTATTCCCAATTCACTTACTGAGTATCTGACGCGGTAAGGATCCTCTCAACCTCGAGGAGTAACCTTGAGAGACATCCCTACTCAAGGGGAGATCCTGGTGTGCAGCCCACTGCTGTGCAGGAGAGCTCAACAGGCTCTGGGCTGTCCACTACTTATAGAATCATAGAATGGTTAGGGTTGGAAGGGACCTCAAAGATCATCTAGTGACTCATAGGCATATTTGCACACCAGCCATATTTCGGTTGGCGCATACTCGACTAGCCCTCAGCGGTTGAGCAAGAGGTCTGGGTTATTGCACAAGAAAGCCCTTGACTATGGGGTTGTTATCTGTCTCTCCACATTCCAACTCAAGCCAGATGCAGCCATCACAACCGCCATGGGTGGTAATTTAAGCAGGGGCAGGAGGGGAGCACACTGCCACAGGAGACCCATGAAGTGTTTCATAGCACGTCCCAAATGGTTCTGAAGTTTTGCACGAATCAAGCCCTCAGTGTCACCACTAAGTAACTGAGGACTTGACTTGAGGAAAAAAGTCATCCTGGTGCTTCTAATGGCAGGGATGTTTCATCCTGAGTCATGTATACTTCCAGAAGGCCCAAGAGCAGGCTGTTGTGCTGTCTCAAGGCTGATGGATTTGCTGACTACGTGCTTTGAGTTGTCTGAATTGCATCTGGGAGCACATAGGGCAGCACAACTCAACAGAGGCCAACAACAAGCACTCCGATTAGCTGGGTAATTTCATCCGTGTGTGTGTGTGCTTATTCCCTTGAAAACATGCTGGCCAGTCAGAAAGATAAATTGTGTGGAGAAAGCAGGACCTCCCAGACCTGGGACAGTACCTTTAGCTGTGCTCTGCTTTCCCTGCTAGCCCCAGGAGCTTGGGTACATCACCCTTTGGAGCAGTACAACTGCAGGCTGAGCTTTTTTGCTTTGAGGAATGAGGTTTTTATGGCATGAGCTGTCTGTGAAGGTGAGGTTGATTTTTATCCTTTTCTTTCCATCTGTTTACCATGCTGGGCTAAGTCGAGCAGATTGCAGTTGGTCTTCACTGCCCAGCCCCAGCATGCTGACTTTGTCGTATCGCCCAGCAGTGTTGACATCCCTGACCCCTCTCCAGAAGGACCTCATGAGTTCAGATTCCTCCAGTCAGATTTGTCACGTTTTTGCACCTTTATTGTGTGACTGATCTGGCTGGAGCTCCACACACCCTCCTCTTTGGGCTCGTACTTACCACAATTGTAACCCAGCACTGTGACCTCTCTTCCGCCCCACGAGTGGACACGTAGGACTTGTGATCTGCTGCTGATGCTGCATATGTAGTCCCTGCAGCAGCACTGCATCGCACCCAAAGAGCCTGCCAAAGGAGCCCAGGCTCCTTCCCTGACCAACGCAATGAGCTTGACCCAGCCTCCTTATCCAGGTCTCATCGCATGTTGCACCCCCATTACCAACTGTTCAGTCCTTTTTCTGTCATATGCCTTAAATCTGGGATCTCGCATGACAGGATATAAAATAAACCTGAAGGGTCTGGCCAGTACCTTAAAAACATTGTGAGCTTTTCCATTGTATTTGCTGCAATGCATATTTACTATATTTTTCTGTCTTTGCAGCTACTTCATAGCCGTAGGAGAAAATTTACATCAGCTAACACTTTCTCTAAAGGAGCAGTGGGTGAAGTCTGGTTTTTAACATCTGGTTTCTCTCTCGAAAGAGATGCAGGAAAAAGAAATCTGGTGTCCCACTCCCTCTACTGGTACAATTTTTCAGCCATCACTTTGTACCAAAGGCAAAGCTGTTCTAGTGCTCCGTTTTCCAATGCCTCACCTGGCTCTGCTATTTGGAGATCTATCACTATGGACAAGGAGAAAGCTTGGGAGGGACAGCAAATATCTTTTGCAAACAGTTTTCTAATTAAACCCAGGTTGTCCTCAGACGACACTGTGTGTCCTGTGGCTGCCTCTGAACTTTCTGCTTGAGCTCTGCTATTTGGAGGTTTATTTCTGTGTCTATAGAGAGACCTGCTGCTGCCCAAACTTTTCTGCTGGTATTCTTTCCTGCTTCCATAAGCACACCTCTTCCTTCAAGATCACCTAGCCTGCTGCTTGTTTCATTTTAGTGCTTGAGCCGTTAGAGAAAGGATCCCAGCGTACACGTCTCATTCTCCACTTCTCATTGACATTGTATTTAAAGAGCTTTCCAGAATGCTAACAAGGACTGGGCAATCCTTTCAGTCTGATATTCTGATTTATTATAAAGCCTCTTATCCCATGTTTGTCCAATGCCACACATCTGTTTAAAATTGGTTAGAAAATGAGATACCTTGCCTGTTACCATTAAGCAGAGGCAGGGATGTCTCTTCCAGAGACCTGGACCATGCGCACATCTCCAGATACTAGTGTGCCAGAGGATTGATTACTCCCATCCTCAAGAGCCCCAGAGATCATAAAACCATTGAAAGCTGCACCTGACACAGCATCTCAAGAGGTCCTTGCAGCCAAGTCATCCTCCTGGGCTGGACAATCAACTCTACCTGTAGCCACTCTGTATTTAAACAAAATCCCACAACAGGGAGTCCATCCAACCCCAGAGCGCCAGGGAATCAGTCCTAGACACTGCGTTGTTAAAAAATCATTTCCTTTCTCTCTCTTTACCACAATGCCCCATTCCAATTCTGGTTACTTCATTATTATTGTGTAAGATATAATCGAATGTGACATACAGGGCCAGGAGGAAAATGGCAATATGGTTCTTCCTTTAACAACCCCACATATTGCATTGGAGCCACTTAAACATGGTCTTTGGTGTTTACATGATCAGAGTTTGGCTCGTGTCTCTAACAGGGCTTGTCAAACATCAGCGCGCACCAACGCCTTCTGCAGCCAGAACAAGCTGTCATATTGAAATACTGACCCAGATAACATCAAAACTATTTGCTATTCATCACATAAATTATTAAATCTTTCACCAGGAACGGAGCCAGCTGTTAATGTCTTTAGTGAAATATATTATTTTAAATTGTAGTACTTTTTTCTGTTTTCCAGAGCAACTTGCCATGAACAACACTTTCAGGGTCTGGTGGTGATTAATTTTCTGCTGCTCCTTCTCACACGATTTGAACCTTTATCTTTATGAGAACCCGGTATTTTTCTTTACTCAAAAAGAAGAAATGCTCAATTCATATCAAACGCTGCTGGAAGCATCAGTTTTCAATGACAAGAATGATACTTGGGGTGGCACTGAGATCTGCTTGAAAGAGTGCCCCAGAGTGCTCTGCAGAAGAAGGGTATTTTATTTATTTTATTTTATTTTATTTTATTTTATTTTATTTTATTTTATTTTATTTTATTTTATTTATTTTATTTTATTTTATTTTATTTTATTTTATTTTATTTTATTTTATTTTATTTTATATTTTATGATAGCCCAATGATATTTGGCAGAAGTCATGCTGCAGGGAAGGAAACCTCTCAGAGCCCGGGTGGTGCCGGGTTTCTGTTTGAAGCGTAACATTGAACTGACACATTTGCTAGCATAATCTCTAAAAGAAATAAATTTACTAATCTCGGGGCTGTGACTATTATACCATTGAAATTTAGAGCAGTAATAACCATTTCTTATCATTTGGTGTGAAAAATAAGGCCTTCCAGTCATTTTTCTTTGTTTGTAATAAATTACCTCCCTGCTAGCTATTTGATTGTGGTATAAATCAAATGTTTCCATTTCAAGGAGATGTCACGTGTAGCTGAAACTTGTGTTGCTACCTGTCAATTTATTACATGGAAAACAGAGACCGTTAAGGTTACAAAGTCAAGCGCTAAAAAGTTCAGAAATGCCAAACTAAAGGTTTTCTCTGCCATCAGGACTGTGCTGGATGGATTTTAATCACCTATTAAAAACACGCCCCGTATCCAAACTGGCTGTTGTGAAAGGGCTCTGGGAAGCCCCCTCTTCCCTGTGCAGCTGCCCCTCTTCCGAAAGCTGTATTATTTATGGCTAGTTCAAAGGATGGCTCTTCCTCCTCATCCTCTTCTTACCTCTTGACTTGGACATGGAGCCAACCTCATTCTTGGTCCCACCACACACACCCCCTCTCAGATCTCTAGGACTTACTAAGTAGCACAACCTCAAAGCTAGCTTTTACTTATCTCCCTGAATTCGAGTCCATATTCCAGGATACTATTTTTCCTGCAAGTCTCTTACCTCCTGGAGGTGCTGACACGGTGGGGACAAGACACCAAGTCACTATTTTTCCACACTCATTAGCCTCTGTGAGAGCTGAGCCCCTGTTTTCTGCACAGCACGAAACCTCTGCACTTGAATAGAACATGAGTAATTCCCTGTTGGACTTTTCTGGGACACTCATCACAGGAGAAACTGGAAGTTTTGCAAACAAAGTGCAAAAGTCACTTTTTTGGCTTCATCTTCACAACACACTGCCAACGTCAAAAGGCTTCACTGCCCTCATTTTACATGCAGGGAAGTAGGTGCGGAGACAAAGGCACTGATTTTCCAGATATTTAACTGTGGTTTAGCACTTTATATATTAAAAGCACAGCTCCCAGTGGCTTCAGTTGTAACTTGGAGAGCTCAAGACATCTCCAAATCAGGCCCAGCGGGTGTCTGAGTGGACCTCAAAAAATAAATCCCTTATAATCACTAACTGCTTGGGAAAACGTGCAATAAGAAACTTGCCCATCGTTCCTCCTCATTCTTTGGTTGCCTTGCCATGGCACACTTGGTAATGAAGCTGTAACAAAGGTTTTGCTTTCTTGGAGCAAATCTCAACCTCCTTAAGAGAATTCCACTGCTTAGCATGCGTACTGTTCGGTTCACCTGAGAGAGCATTCACTCCATGACACCATTGCTCAGTGAGACACGGGAGGAAAACCAGAGACAAAATGATATGCAACAGACAAAGACACATCATGACTGTATTAAAAAAACAAAAAACAAAAAACCCAACCAAACAACAAACCCCACAAATACAAGCAAACACTTCGGAGAGTAGCCTCAAAATGCAACGTAAGAGATTACAAAAACATAAAACCAAACCCAGCTGAATCTGTAACACACAGAATTATTATCACAAAGCCATGAACACTCATGGCGTTCAGCACTTTTAATTCCCTTTCAGCTTAAGCAATGATTGATTCCAGTTGTGTGCTGAGGCCTTGCCAGTTGCATACCAAAGGTCCAGACCATGTCCCCCCCTGCCCCTTGTCCACTCTGAGCCACTCCGTCTTGGTCTGCTCCCTTCTGGGTCTGCTTCTGATCTTTTCAGGACACCAACTGCTGTTTCTGTGCTTTTCCAGCATCAAGCCGGAGAAGTCAGCTTCTTGCTGACTCGATCACAAATTGGGCTCATCACCTCATACCTGAAAGAATTTATCTTCCAACAAGCCTTGTGTAAGTCAGTTCCAAGGAGAACTTGTCAGTAAGGGTGAGAAGAATTATCACACCTTCCTTCAGCTGTCCAAAACGTGCACATCTAGCCTAAACTGAACCTTTATGTTCCTGCTGTAATCAATGGAGAAAGATAACGAGTTCCAGAAGGTGCTTCATCCCATCCTAGCCCGAAAGCCTCAGACAGATGGCATGACATTTTCCCATGTGATTGCTGAGCTGTATCTAAAAGGACTTTTCTCCCCTGACTTTTTAAAATGTCTGTAGGTTTTTCTGTAAACAACATCTTACAAGTTCTTCTCATTAAAATGTGTATCGTGAAAGGAAATTTGTTTCGTTTCTTCAAAACCTTCCACTTGACCACTTGTTAGTGCCCCTCAGTCTCTTCATTATCAGAAACATTTAATCTTCTCCATGCTACTTCTGCCTTTACAAACCTCTGTTATGTTCTCTCCCTGTTAATCTCTGTTCCAAGCCAAAGAGTCTTATATATTTTGCTTTTCCTTGTGCAGAAGTTGTTCCACACCTTTGGCCGTCTTTCTCCAGTGCTGCCTGTCCTTTTTGGGATGGGGGAGCAGCACAGCACACAACGTAACTGCAGACACGCTGTGGATCTGCCGAAAAGCCAAGTGATCGTTTCCGATTCATTATTTATTACTTCCTAATAATCCTTCCCATGCTGTTTTCCTTTTTGAGCACTGCTGAGTCTGGAAGTGTTTCCAAAGATGTTGCCACAGTTTGAAGATCTCTCTTCTGGATGGTAGAGCTTGTCCTTATGAATGTTTTTAACAATATATTCCTCCCTTTTCACTACCTTTGAATGTCATCTAACATTTTACCACCTCATGAGTGTTTAAAGGTCCTTTATTTACCATTTGGACTTGCTCTGCATTTTTACCACCCTGAAGAGAAGGAGCCTTGATGACAGCCTTAAATAGATCCCTACCCTTTAGGATCATATCCTAATAACCACTTGAAGGAAGATTAAACAAAAAACTTTCCAAATAAAAAAATCTCTGAAAGCAACACAAAAATTTCCGTGATTTGTGACTCAGGGGAAAGGCCTGGCTGTCAGTGTGACTTGAGGCCAAATTTCAACTCCTTTTGCCTCAGGCTTCCCCAGCCGTAAAACAAAGATGCATTTATAGTGCCTGGCAGAGGCCAGAAAACTCCCCCCAGCCATTTCCACCTTCCATCTCACAAGATGCCAGAGCTCATGTGTGTTATTAGGATGACACCCTCTCTCCCTGAGATTTCTCCTGATGGGTAATACCTAATTGACTTGTCCAAATAGACAGTTACTCCCACCATGGAAAAAAAAATATCTTTATATAAATCCTCAGTTTATAAATTCCTTTAAAAGTTTATTCTCCTTCATAAGTAGCTCATAGATCTGCAGATGCTTTTAAATGGTTTGCAGCATGGGACAGCCAAGATTAATTCAGCTTTCCTTGTAGGTAAATGCTTCCTCCAGCCTGATCCCCAATGTGTTACAGGTGATACAAGTACAAAGCATCACTGCTAGCTACCTGTTTAACAAAAACCCAAATGAAATAAACCTAAAACACACACATTCCACATTTCCTCTATAAACATCCTTTTTTTTTTTCCAGGACCTCTTCAAGAGGTATCCCATTATTTGTGAACCCTTGGTTCATAGCTCAATCCTACAATAGAGAGAGGCAGACACTCCACCCCACTACGTTCAGAAGCGGTTAGTTTGGGCTGTTAGAAGGCAGAGGTTACCAGCAGCATGGGCAGAGAACAATTTATGTTCATTATAGGTTTTCATTTCAGATCTGCAAGGAGTGAGCTGCCTACTCCAGCAGCCTGGACAGCAAAGGGTGATTCTACATGAAGAGGGGACATGAAAGCAGGAGAGACCACAGGATGTCCAGGCCAGCTCCAGTGAGGACCGTCGTCTAGCTGACACTTCATGTTGTCTGAGAAGAAATTTGCTTGTGCCAACCACCACCGAGGCTCTGAGGCTCCGATCCACGAAGCAGCATTAACATCCGCAGCCGGAGACTGCCAGTTCCAGCCCGCTGGCCATGGGATGTGCCCCGCCAGCAGCGGATGAATGGCAGCACACGGTGATCGAAACCAGCAGCTGAAGGCACAGCAGCCTCAAACACTAGACAGCCACAGCCCTGGTGAAGACAGCACCTCTGCAGAAGGAGAGGAGAAGGGGCCTTTGAGCATCATTTTAACCCTGATTTTGTCAGAGTGATCAAAGCTTCCTTCTCATACTGCGAGCAGGAGACTCTCTCTGTTTTGTCTGCATCAGGAGATATGCAGACAGCAAGGCAGGGATGGGGCTGTGCTTCTCACCAGGAAGGTGGTGCGACAAGGAGAGGGAAGATCACAGGATCATGCCAGAAACTGGCACCCAGGGAGCTGTGACACAACCAGACAGTTTTCCTTACACCTTCAACCTGATCTAGTGGAAGGTGTCCTTGTCCATGGCAGGGGCGTTGGAACTAGATGATCTTTAAGGATCCCTCCAACCCAAGTCATTCTGTGATTCTTTGATTCTTGGCTACAACCAGTCAGCGAGTCTTGCCCTGCTCCAGCAGCTCCCTGGACTGAGTGTGGGGACTGGATCCTCAAAGGCTCATCAGTAAATCACTCCTAGCCAGACTGCTGCCACGCAAAATCCTCATTATGGTGTGGAGCTCCAAGGGTCACTACACAGTGCGTAAGGATAGCAGATGCTGAGAGATGGGATGCTCAGAAACCGGATTTAGGGTGCAAGGCTGTGCAGAATCTGAGCGAGCTTCAGTCTCAGAAGCAGGAGAGACATTAGTTTAGTGCTTTGCCCACCCTAAGTAGCCCAATTTATCATATGGCTGCATCCAGTGTCTGAGCAAGCTTCACTTAATGCCTTTGCAGTACAGTTTGGGTACAGACAAATCAACAGGCCTCCACCAGTCACAAGAGAAAAGGGAATGCGGGGTTTGATTTAAAGGAATTAAGCAACTGGTCTGGTCAAAGATAAACCACAATCCATGTAGCATATATTAGGACATGACCTTTTTCTCCCTGGGGTTAATCTGTTGCTCTCAACAGAGAATAAACTTCATATCAAAAATAGCCAAAAGGCTGGTTAATTAGGCTTCGACATGGAAATAATCTCTCTGATATGGATGGTGTGGGGACTTACACTTCCATCTCCCGTGTGCAAAGCAGAGCATCCTGACCACCAGGACGGTGATATGACTCTTGGCCAGTCTCTTCTCTTGTGTTCAAAAAAGTATAGTATATGTTTTTTGGACCTTGACTTTTATGTGTTTCTGACCTGAACTAAAAGACTTTATCTAGAAATTGTTTGTGAATAGACATAAAAATGACAACTAATTCTTTTAAGGGAAGAAAAGAGTAATTCCATACAGATGATGGCCAGAACCAGTTTATTCCTCCTCTTGCTTCTTCAACAGTGACTCTGTCAAATGAAATCCATCAGTGCAAAGTTAAAGCATTTCACATATAACTGAAAGAAAATGTCCCAGCACTGTTTGGGGAATGATGGAAAATACAAGTAATAAGAAAGGAAAGAGCTATATTATAGCAAAGTGCATGGAGGGAGTTTGTGAGTCTCTCTGCAATCAGCCTCGACATTTCTACTAGCACAAGAAAACGAACTCACAGTGAAAATATTAGTTGTAGTTGAATGAGGTACTTAAGGCAACAGGCTGGACACCTCAAACGGGACCCCAGCACCTTCCTCTTACCAGCAATTGTGCACTGGTCGCTATGGCAGGGAGCATTGTACGTACGCCCTCATCCTATCGAACTGGTCACAGCACACAGACTGTTGTTTGAATATCAGGAGTGCTTGGGGTAAATACTACACTGAAGTTGTGAGTAATATGCTCAGACATTCTCAAATGTGTGTGTGTGTGTCCCCCCCCCAAAAAAAAAAAAGCATTACTGAAAGTCTGATAGAGGCCTGAAAATCAAAATAATAATAAAAATTAAAGAAGTCTCACACTTATTCCTGAGCTACACGGCGCAGTTCGACACAGCCAGTCTTTCTGTCTTTCTAAACTTTTGTTTCAGGATTCATTTGCGCTAAGGGAGATTTGGGAGCAATTACAGTGGCTTTCACAAAGTAGTAATTTTTATATTTACAGTTCAGATACTGATAGTAAATACGACGAAGGGGCACTAAACCTTTAAGTAACTTGAAATATTGCTGTGCTCAGAGTTAGGCAAACTGAAAGAGAAGCCAGAAGAATACTTATGCAGTCCGTGTTATCAGAAACATTTCAAGAGACTGCATTTATAAAGAAAATTCTTCCAGTCAGTTATTAGCCGATAAGTGGAGCAGTTCATTGGCAAAGACACAGTAGTACACAGCAGGCTGCCAGAGCTCTTAGGGAAAATACAATTAACTTGGTACCAAAATTAAATATAGTCGATCTATAATAAGTGTGAGCAGCTTATAGTAAACCCAAAGGGAGTATTAAGAATTCAATCCATCAATCATCACAGCACGTAACCACCCCCAGACAACGTTTCTAAAAACCCGTTTGTAATTTTATGTCAGTTCCAGTTACTATATGAATAAAGCTGATCTTTGACTGATTTTAACTGCTATGGCTCCTTGAGTTTCAGTACGAAAATACTACTTCACACCAGTCCATCATTTTGATAGTCTTGATTTATACACGTTAACTGTTGCAGGGTTGTGGCTAGACCACTGGACTATCGCCACCTCTGCCAAGTAGTCTTTGAAAAGATTTGCACCAAAACATATCTCACTTTCTCCATCTATAAAAGGTGGATAGTGACATTACTTTCCACTATGAATTCACTGGAGACCTAAAGCAGCTTAACAGACACATGTTGGCAGTGCTGCAGCCAAGTTTCCTTTTGCCTAAGCTGAAGTCATCATGAGTAATGCCACAAACATGGGGAAGTTATTGTGGTAAAATCTCAGCACAAGAGACAACTGCGTCTCCAATCATTCTAAAGAAAAAAAACCATCAAGAATATTATTGCAGCTTACAGAAAACACTACTGCATAAAAGATTGCTGCCTGTTCTGTCTTACTCTGATAATCGAGTTTAGGCTCTGCAGCGGTGATTTGAAATTACAACACGTTCACTCAACAACTTGTCATTCTTTGCAGCCTCCCTTCTCCATCACAGGGACAGAAAAACACGCCCTGTCTCGGCCCCACAAGGACGACCCTGCTCCCAGCACACCTCCAGCCCTGACAGCGACTTCAAAGCAACCTCAAAACACAATTCAACTAATTTAGCTGCCCTAACAGCCACGGACCGATTTGCTTCTCTCACCCTAGATGAAGATCGATACTGACAGGAGTGCTGGTACCTGAGCACTCTGGTGATCTTGCCCACTCAACCATTCACAACCCTGGCTAAAACTGAATTTTTCCTTGAATTCCCCTGAAAAATATAATCCTTTCTTCTTCTTGCTGTTCAAGATCACATTATCCTGAGTAGGCAGAAGTGTCTTTAAGTGGAAATCTCAAGGTATGCTTCCAAAAGATACTAAGACATCGGTGACCGTTCATAAGATTGTCTTGGACTTCCAAAGCCCTCCTGGGATGTGTGGCCCTGACACGTGCTGGTTCCCCTGCCCCAAAGAAGCTCACAGAAACTGCAGCTTCCAGGAATTCACACAAGGGTGAGGAGACTTGTTAGGACCCAGGACCGCAAAACCACAGGGAGAGGCAGAAAGCAAGAGCATGCACTTGAAAGCAGAGGAACACTGATTTGGGATACCAGCCAGTGCAACGCTTGGTGCGAGCCCTGTCTGCCTCCCCAGCAAAAACGAAGGTTACCTCCAGCTGGAGTGAAGTCAGTGCTGGTGTTTGCAGCAAGTGTGGGCAAGGACAGTCACATAGAGCTCTGAAACAACTTATTGTCCCCCCCGAAAGTTAGACAAGCAACAGCTCTTGTTGTGGGCAATTATGCTGAGGCTCACACCGCCATCTCCCTGGCAGCTTCCCAGGTCCTCACCACAAGCTGCATCTCTGTTGCAGGGAGCAGCGATCTGTCCGACACGGAGCGAGAGGAGACTCCGAGGACACAGATGTGGTCACCTCTCACTAGTGGCCAGGGCAGGACTGGTGACAGCCAGGATGAGCCCCTGCCCTGCGAGGCAGCTGTAGCCTGAGAGAGCAGGTTTGGACTTCTCTCTGTACCCATCTCCATTCATAAATCAGGGGAAGTTCCAAAGCGAAAATTCCCACAGTAGGAGCATTTCAAACTCAGACAGTCTCCACCCAAGGCAATTACAGAGAGGAGCTGTTAATCACCATACAGACAGGGTAACCTTTGAGAACGACGTGATGAGAATTTGAGAAGCTGGAGTGAAAGTGTTTGCTTGACATGTTTTGATTCCAGCAGTGCATTTTCTTCAGAAATATCAATCAAATGTCCACCTCCCCACAGTTTCCTCTCTAGGTCTATTCAGCAATCATCCAGAAAAAAATAAACCATCTCCAGAGCCCACTAACCATTGGTATGATGAAACCTCATTCAGAGAGAAAGCCTGCACCAGTTGTTCTAGAGAGATGAAATGAATGTTTCTAGTCTTTATGTCCTGGGCATTTGGAAGACACACATTGACTGAGTGCTCAGCACAAAACAGAGCTGTTGTTTCACCCACAGAGACCAGGAGCTGTTCATGCCCCAAACCAGGGCACACAGGGAGCAGAGCTGCTGTGGGTCACCCTCCAACACGTACTTCCAGCACCAGGAGCATGGCACAGACCAGTGGTGAGAGCAATAGGGGAAGGACTTGGACCCTGAATAAGAAGTATGTTTACAATGCACAGGACACTGCTGCAACTCAGACAATACAGAGCATCCTCTGGGATGGACCAAAATAGTCCTTATTCACCTGAATTGTCCCGTTGGATCCCTCCAAGGGCTTGAGCAGACCTTTCACCGTTTCTTTCTTCATTTATACTGCTCAAGGTGGCATGAGCTTGCATCTCTTAGTGGAATCAAACCCTGTCTTCCTTCTCCCCTACAATTTCCTCCTGCCATTGCCATCAACGCTCAATCCAAAAATTTATAATATATCCAAAGCAATGGAAAAGTCTACAAGCTTAGTTCTCTCAGGTTGGCTGATGGCTTGTTTCTTGCCTAGATAATTCCTTGTTCCAAAGGCACAGCAGTGGAGGGTCCACTGCCTCCCTTTGAGGTGCTCCAACAGAGACTTGTTAGCGGGCAGTGTTGGAGATGCACCATTCCTGGAAGAAACCAGACCCTGGAAGCTGTGCAGATGATACAAAACCTGGACCAAAGTGGATTGAAGCGTTCCCAGACACAATAGACCCTCCTTGATCCCAAGCTGACCACTGCAGTGGTGGACATGGAGATGTTCACCAGAGGTTTGATCACAACCAAGGTAGGTCTGTATGAATGACACTATTAACTTCAGAAAACGGGAATCATCTTCATTTTGCTGCCATCCCAAGCAGCACCTATTGAAAGGGGCAGGCAGGCTGCCAACAGTAACGGAGTAAGAGGATGGCTAAGAACACGGAGGCTACTTACACCAAGTGAAACTGAAGTTCGTCACCTGGGCTTGTTCTTCAGGGTGCAGCTCAGGTGAAATCTTTAAGCGGAGCAGCCTTTAATGTTTATTAGAAATAGTCACTTAATCACCAAGGAGCCCATGGGCCTTACATGAGACATTCTGGTTTAAACGGCATTAACTGAGCGCCGTACCCAACTATAGAGATTTATGGATGACCTTCCTCTTAGTACTGGTCATAAATGCTTGAGCCAACGGCCACTCGGAAGCGCTCAGAGAAATAATTCATATTCTGGCCAGAGAGAGGGTTACACTGATTCAAATACACTTAGTTAAGCTAATTTTGATTAAGTCACCATGCCAGCACATGCATGGACAGATCTTGACAGCTTAGGAGAAGGATATTGATTTTTGATGCGGAGATGCAGCTTCATCGATGGAGTGCCAGCTGTAATATTTAGTAGTGCTGCTGTGCCACAGCTAACCCAGCAACGTGTCACCAGCTACCACCTATAACCTCTCAGATTAGGAACCAGGCTACACGTTTGGTGAATTATTCATTTCACTGCAGAGCGGCGCCAGCAGCCTGGGGAGTGACAGCCATGGTCTTTGAGTAATATGGAAGTAGCCAAGACCAAGAGATACTTGCCCTCTCACATTGGTTGGACTTGATGATCTTGAAGGTCTCTTCCAACCTAACCAATTCTTGATTCTATGATTATGGCTCTTTTCGCTGTTCATTGCTGGCAAGTTTGCACGTGCCTAGTGCAAAATTCTCGGTCCTGTACTAGAAAGGAAATTAAAAGGGAGAGGGAAAAAGCTTCTTATTAAAAAAATGCACTTACTACTTATTGCATGTAAGCTAGAAAGTCCTTTCATAGACCAACAATTGCTGCCTTTGATTCCTTTCCCACGTATCCTATAGAGGCTGTCCAAAAATTCCCCGAAAATTCTGGAAAGCTGTGTGGATCCTCTTTGGCACAAAAATGTTTTCACAGATACATCTAAATAAAGTCATGGAACATTGCTCCAGAGAAAGCCTGTGCTGCTGCTCAGAGTACCGTGGTGACTCTCCTGATACTTGGCAGGCTTCCGAGAGCAGCAGCTCCTGCTGTCCTGTGGTCAGCTGAGAACTTCAGCTGGTTTCAGTGTCTTCTCAGAGAAGTCTTTTGCTCTTGAGGTTGCTGGAAGAGTTTGAATTCATGACAGGAGTGAATGCAAGCTCAAAATGAAATTAAAAGATGATCCTCTCCTGAGTTTATTTCTTCAAGCTTGTGATTCAGGGGTTGGAGAAGGGCCTCTGCTCTTGATTTTTAAATATTTTTGGCAGACCAAAAAGCACTAAGGGAAGGCTTTCAGAGAGAGATTAAGAGGATGTTATACCTTTTTTTCTCCCCTTCCCCCTTCAATTCCAGCCCTGCTCTCTAACCAAGATGGAACAGAGCTGTATTTATTCTTTGCCACGCTTGAGATAAAGAGACTGGTTTGTGAAGAGCTTACCACAGGCTTAGAAAAGGGACTTACCAAAATCCTGCTGTTTTGTCTGGAAACGAAGAGTTCAGCTTTAACTCCTCTTTGCAGAGGAACAAGCAGCAACTACATTAGCTGGGAAGTCATATACTTCTTTAATCATCCTCTTGCACAACCAAGCACTGTTGAAACTCTTTTCCTTAGGAAGTTTTCACCACCCATGAACTCATCTGTGGCACAGAAGACTTGTGAGAGTATATGGACCAACCTCTGCTCCTCTGTCCCACCCCAGGTACCACCATCCCACACAAAGAGCCCAGCTGAAAGTAAATAAATAACTCAGAGGATAGTGGGCTCTCTGACATGAAGGTGGAACAACCTGCCCATAGGCAGTTGGGACAATAATATCCACCTGAATCTTTGCTAGTGTGAATTGGGTCAGGCCCTTCACAGCTGATGAAGCTGTGCTGATGAATAAGGTGTGAAGGTATTGAGAAGTCTTAGTTGTGGTGAACTTTGTTTTTCTTCTAAGGGACAATGCCTCTGGGATTGGGTCCAAGATGCAGCTCCATACGTGTGCTGGAGGGTATCAAAACAGCCATCAGCTGGTGTCTGTTTGACTTTTCATAGTCAGATGTGGAAACCACCTGAGGGGATGGGAAAAGGAAGTGCACTGCCACTGCTTTCCTGGGAGGTGGGAGTGGGCAGGAGAGGAGGGCCCCACGGTAAATCCATGCATGCTTCTGGCTGGGTTGCCATCAGCATCTCTCCCTGTCAAAGCTGTGATGCCAGGAATCAGAAGGGACACCAGTGACAGTACAGCACTTGAGAATCGTGGGAGAGGCCAGGGCTGCTGCATAAATGGCAGCAGATTCACAGGCTACGGAGATAAACAAGTAATGTGCAAATTATCTTTCACCCCATGGCAGACTGGAGGCAACACACAGCCCCATCTCGGGCTCAGGTCAGTGCCAGCAGCCAGCTCTGCCCAGCGCATCATCCCTACCATCCACATGGCACCTCATGGATTACGTGCTTTCTGCAAGGCGTTGTGGGCAGAGGATGTCTTACTTCTGTCAAAGCCAATGGCAAAAATCCAATCACCTTCGGAGAAGGCACGACTATATTTATTTTAAAAAATTAATACGTGTGCTCTGGGGAAATCCTCAGCTGTCAGAGCAGAGTAGGTCACAGCAGCATTTGATCTATTGACTCAAAAGCTACTGGTGGACATCATGTTCTTTATGGGCAGTTATGTGCCTCTTTTTGTCTGTATCAAGTAGATCATTGCACTTGCAGCCATTATTTTTTTTAAGAACTCTATGTGCTTTTAAATAAACCTTTAAAGTAGGGATTCAGGCTCCAGCCTCACCAAGAGCCACCACAAATGGACAGATTTGCTGCAAGGACAGTATGAACGGGGTCTGTGGTTGCTCAGAGCCACAACAGCGTTTGGTGACGTCCTGCTACATTGTCCCCATCCCAAATCAGAGCCTCTGCAGGAGAGCAACAGAGCATCGCTGACCGAGATAAGCTGCCTCCAGCTCCTCAGCAGCGTTTGCTGATCTAAGTTCAGAACCAGGGAGTTTTCTGTGCCCTGAAACATGACCAGCCAGGATCTTGCACTCATGGCCTCAGTAACACCAAAGGTCTCCAGGTCCACAGCTGAAGCTATCTGATGATAGCACATAAACCTCAGACTGGCCAATCCCCTTATTTTCTCCTGGGACCTACCTCCTTCCTTACATCCCACAGATCATCTCAAGCGTCTCTCAAGCAGAGACCATCACTTTCTAGTTATGGTCATCACTTGGATATGTCAGTGTGACTAAGGCTCCCATCCTTCTTTGGTGGAAGGCCAATATCTGCAGCAGATGCTGACCTGAGCAGTTTGTCCCTCAGTAGTTTTCAGCCTGAGAAGGCTCTTGAAGAAAGATGGAAATCAATTGACTGACGAGCTCCCATGTACTGGGCAAAGAACCCGATTTTGGAGGTGTCTCCCTGTTGGGTGCTGGTTACCAGCAAAAGGGTCCAAAATGGGTGGCAGCTGTTGGGCTGCAACTGAATGATGGAGCTGAGCCAGCTGACAATTTGTTCACTGAATCTGTGGATTTATCCCCCAGTTTTCCCACTCAGATCTAGATGGTTTTCCCCTGCATTCAGCCAAGACATCTCCAGTTTCTCCTCCACCACGAGATGCCCTGCAGGATATCATGTCACTACCCAAAACTATTTCATGAAGAACTCCTGTGGCCACCACCTCCCCATGCATCAACATCGCAGTGGATCTCAGATCCACTGCATCCACAGCAGAGCAGGGATGACCAGCCAGGAGCTGCCAACGATCAGGGCGGAGAAGCAAGAGGCAGATCTTTGCTCCCTGCTCCATATGAGAGACTCGGCAAGTCTGTGACTTGCGCTTTCCAACGTGCTGCAGAGCGAAAAACAGGGTCTCGCTTGCCTTGAAGCGGTGGGAGTCTGGGTTATGTACAGCCTCTCTTTTTCCCTTGAAAAGCATCTGTTAATGGAAAGGAGTTGGAGGGGAGCATCAGACAAAGAGACATCACAAGCACGATCCTCCCCATCAGCGGAACCACAGCTTGCCAGGAGGGTTGCTCACGCAGCCTACGCCTGTGATGTGCTATTATGTTTTATGAAAAGAAGGGAAAATGCCAAGTTAAGAACGGCTCGGCTATTTCTAGAGGGTTAGTGCTGTTACAGCTCTGAGATGACATGCAGTGGAGACTGCTGCCTGCTCCCAAGCAGCAATTCAGGGGCCAGCTCTTTGAGGAGGCATCTGAGCCAAAATAAAACGGATCCCAGACTAAGGCAGAAGCTTCCCATTTTGTCCATCAGGGCTTGACCTTCAAGTGCCAGTCGTTGATCAGGGCACACATTGGGCACAGGTTGGGCTGCATGGACCAGGATGGTATGGTGAAGGGCTCTGAGTATGTGTGATAGTTCCCAAGCTCTGACATCTCAAACGTAACATGTCACAGGGCAGCCTCCTCTCCTGCGACCATCAAGCTTTCCGCTGAAACCCCAGGGAGCCCTTTCAGCAAAAGGAACACCAAGCTGTGTGGTGTGGTGGACACGCTGGAGGGACGGGATGCCATCCAGAGGGACCTTGACAGGCTGGAGAGGTGGGCCTGTGAGAACCTCATGAATTTCAACAAGGCCAAGTGCAAGGTCCTGCACATGGGTCAGGGCAATCCCAAGTACAAGCACAGGCTGGGCAGAGAATGGATTGAGAACAGCCCTGAGGAGAAGGACTTGGACATGTTGGTTGAGGAGAAGCTCAACATGAGCCGGCAATGTGCGCTGGCAGCCCAGAAAGCCAACCATGTCCTGGGCTGCATCCAAAGCAGCGTGGGCAGCAGGTCGAGGGAGATGATTCTGCCCCTCTGCTCTGCTGTCATGAGACGCCCCCTGCAGTGCTGCATTCAGCTCTGGGGTCCCCAACATAAGAAGGACATGGAGATGTTGGAGCAGGTCCAGAGGAGGCCACAAAGACGATCCATGGGCTGGAGCACCTCTCCTATGAAGACAGGCTGAGAGAGTTGGGGCTGTTCAGCCTGGAGAAGAGAAGGCTCCAAGGACCTTCTAGCAGCCTTCTGGTACCTAAAGGAGCTAAAAGAAAGCTGGAGAGGGACTTTTTACAAAGGCATGTAGTGATAGGACAAGGCGCAATGGCTTTAAACTGAAAGAGGAGAGATTTCTATTAGATACAAGGAAGACATTTTTTACAATGAGGGTGGTGAGGCACTGGAACAGGTTGCCCAGAGGAGTTGTGGCTGCCCCATGCCTGGAAGTGTTCAAGGCCAGGCTGGATGAAGCTTTGGGCAACCTGATCTAGTGAAAGGTGTCCCTGCCCATGGCAGGGGGGTTGGAACTAGATGATCTTGAAGGTCCCTTCCAACCCAAACCATTCTATGATCCCGACAGCAGCCTCCTGCTTGCTCACGCTGCCTGCACGGTGCTGTTCCTTGGGTAGGTACGTTTGACCATCGAGCTGTCATGCACACAGCACCCTCCCTGAGTGGCTGCTCCCAGGGCTCCTGCTCCCAGGGCTCTACTGCAACTCAGGCCACCACCCAAGCTACTGGATTTTTTTCTCCTGTATTTAACCTCTCATTTTCCTGTTGCATCTCAAGCAACATGAAGAACTGAAGCCTCACCTCCTGCATCCCAGGTCCCTCCTCAGCTACTGAGTCGTCATTTCCCCTCAAAAGGAGCTTAAAAAAGATCAGTTAAATTATTTGCTTTGTGGTGCTTTATTAGATACTCCATGTTTCCACTTCAGCATCCAATTTCTCAGGACACCAGCACTGCAACAACTCCTTTCTCATCAGGGATATTATTTTAAAGGGCAGAATAATCAAATGTCACACACAGGTTTTCCTTGCAGCATCTGAAAAGAAAGTCCCTTGAATCTGAGATAAGACACATCCTGATCAGGTACAGAGGGGCGGGAAAAAAACAGATCAGAGAGATTTTGCTTTCATGTGGCTACAAGATAAATCATTGTCCAGGGCAATGGGTAGTGATTGTAACTCCCCTTTGAGTTTTACAGGACATCAGAGATCTGCCAGGCCTGAGATTGCCCGATAGCTACTGCACCTTCCAGGCTCCAATTACCCTCCTCACCGCTTTCAGTATCAAAGGCAAAAAATTGCTTTCTTCATGCTAAATGATCCGTGGAGTGGAGCCAGATGGGGAAAGGGACTTGGAGAAATTATTGCAGGCTCTGTTGTGCCCAGGTCTCATCCGTTTCTTTTAGTTCCTTCCAGAGGAGGAAGCACGGTACAGGAGGTGTGGGACCGAAGGTGCTGGTCTCTGCACCTCACGCTCTCCGTCATGAGCTGATTATTAGCTTTAGGCAAAAAAAAAAATTAATCTGTGCTCAATTTTTTCATTAGACACTTCAATATATCAGAGAGGAAGAATCAAACTGCAGAGAAAACCCCTTTTGTCTTCCAGCACTGTGCTTCCAACAGTGACTGTCATTCAGCAGATGGCCCTGTGTGTTTCCACGGAGCCATTTGCCCTCCTAAAATGGGGAAACTGCGGCAGAAGGCTGATGAAATTAATTTGCTAGTGGATCACCCAGCAACCTTTCAGCATGCGAACTTCAGTCTCTGGTGTCCCAGCCAGGGCTCAGTCCATCACGCCCTGCTGCGGTCCTAGAAGCAGAGACATCCCTTTGCTGACCCTCCATCCTGAGGGTTTCTCTCCTCCCATGCAGCGCAAGACCCACCAGGATGCTCAAATCACTGTCAGGAACATGTACTATCAAGGCCACGGCCTCCCCATCTATCAACATACAATGAACTTGGGCACAATCTGGCTTGGCTTTCACCCAGCTGTGACATTAGCTCCACCACACACTTAGGTGGCCACGCAATAGAATCATAGAACGGTTTTTGTTGGAAGGGACCTCAAAGATCATCTAGTTCCAACCCCCTTGCCATGGGCAGGGACACCTTCCACTACACCAGGTTGCTCAAAGCCTCATCCAACCTGGCCTTGAACACCTCCAGGCATGGCGCATCCACAACTTCTCTGGGCAACTTGTTCCAGTGCCTCACCACCCTCAGAGGGATGAATTTCTTCCTTACATCTAATCTAAATCTCTCCTCTTTCAATTTAAAGCCATTGCCCCTTGTCTTATCACTACACACCCTTGCAAAAATTCCTTTGGGCTCCAGACACCTACCACTAGTAGCAACCCTTGTATATGCAAATATTTCCATCACTGCCTAAAATGCTGCAGGTTCAGCCACCTCCATGATGATGTCCTGGGTTTTGCTGGCTGCAGACTTCAGCTAATGAGTGGGATTGACAATATTTCCAGTGACTGGATTCACTTGTAAAATCGCGGCTGTCTACTGCACTACTTCCTTTCTCCACTGTACCAATTCTGGATGACATAGATACTTATTTACTGTTGACTACATCCAGAATTATGTATATTGCTTCAAGTTCGTCTTACAAGCAGTGGCCATACGTGTGTCACCTCAAGGATGGTCAGGCAAACCAAGAGTCCTTCCTCCAGCTTCATCGTTCTTCAGATCAAAAGTTCAGTACATAAAATAGCACCGACTTTTTATTTCCATAGTGTCAGCTGAGGTCTCTTTTCTGCAGAAAATTCCAAAACTGTGGTTTTCCCATGTGCAGCTCTGTGAGCACCACAGAAAGGGCTCGAGGTTCACTCTGGCAGTGGAGCTTGCCAGCAATTCCCTCTAAGATGTTAGCTCCAGATTTCTCTCAGGCTGGTGTATCTAGGAGAGAGTCTAAACCCACATGAGTTTCCCAAACCACACATGCTTAAAGCCTTCTGTGGACCATGACACACCTGCAGATCTGACCCTCCACTCTAAGTGGTCTGAGCCGTTGCATGCCTGTGGACATTATCCAGCACCGCAAGCTCCAGATTGATTTGGAGCACTTTGCTTTGTTATGAGGTAAATAATAAATAATAAGATATTTTTCTTGTTTCCTATTTCCCCAAAACCTGCACTCTACCATCCAAAAAAAAATATGTATCTTTTGGCTTAGTGTTTCATCTGCCTCATCTCCTTCCTACACCCAGGTGTGATCATCTAAACATTTCGGAGCAATAGCACATATTTTTAAGACCAGTAGGCTGACTGCAAAACAAATATCCAATTAAAGACTCCTTTTTAATAGATGCTGTACAGCTTGTGTGTAGCCAAATCCCTTTATTAGCCTTTTATTTTTAATGCTGTTAAACCGTGTTCTTCAGTCTCCATTTTAGAGGAATGTCATAGAATCATAGAATCATAGAATGGTTAGGGCTGGAAGGGACCTTCAAAGGTCATCTAGTCCAACCCCCCTGCAAGGAACAGGGATATCTCCAACTAGATCAGGTTGCTCAGGGCCTCGTCCAACCTGGCCTTGAACGTCTCCAGGGATGGAGCATCCACCACATCTCTGGGCAACCTGTTCCAGTGTTCTACAACTCTCATGGTAAAAAATTTTTTCCTAATATCCAATCTGAATCTACCTCCCTCTATTTCAAAACCATTACCCCTTGTCCTATCACAACTGGCCCTCCTGAACAGCCTCTCCCCATCTTTCCTGTAGGCCCCCTTGAGGTACTGGAAGACCGCTATAAGGTCACCCCGGAGCCTCCTCTTCTCCAGGCTGAACAGCCCCAACTCTTTCAGCCTGTCCTCATAGGAAAGGTGCTCCAGCCCTCTTATCATCTTCGTGGCCCTCCTCTGGACCCTCTCCAACTGGTCCATGTCCTTCTTATGTTGGGGGCTCCAGAACTGGACGCAATACTCCAGGTGAGGTCTCACGAGGGCAGAGTAGAGGGGAAGAATCACCTCTCTCGACCTGCTGGCCACGCTCCTCTTGATGCAGCCCAGGACGCGGTTGGCCTTCTGGGCCGCAAGAGCACATTGCCGGCTCATATTGAGCTTCTCGTCCACCAGTACTCCCAAGTCCTTCTCCTCAGGGCTGCTCTCGATCCATTCTCCACCCAGTCTGTATTTGTGCCTGGGATTGCCACGACCCAGATGTAGGACCTTGCATTTGGCCTGGTTGAACTTCATGAGGTTGGTACAGGCCCACCTCTCCAGCCTGTCGAGGTCCCTCTGGATGGCATCCCTCCCTTCCAGCGTGTCGACAGCACCACACAGCTTGGTGTCATCGGCAAACTTGCTGAGGGTGCACTCCATGCCACTGTCCATGTCACCGACAAAGATGTTGAAGAGGGCCGGGCCCAACACAGACCCCTGAGGGACGCCACTCGTGACCGGTCTCCACTTGGACATTGAGCCATTGACCACTACTCTCTGAGTGCGGCCATTGAGCCAATTCCTTATCCACCGAGTGGTCCATCCATCAAACCCATGCCTCTCTAGTTTAGAGAGAAGAATGTCGTGCGGGACAGTGTCAAAAGCTTTGCACAAGTCCAGGTAGATGATATCCATTGGTCGACCCTTGTCCACCGATGCTGTCACCCCATCATAAAAGGCCACCAAGTTGGTCAGGCACGATCTGCCTTTGGTGAAGCCATGTTGGCTGTCACCCACCACCTCCTTGCTCTCCATGTGCCTTAGCATGGTTCCCAGGAGAATCTGCTCCATGACCTTGCCAGGCACAGAGGTGAGGCTGACCGGCCTGTAGTTGCCCGGGTCCTCCTTGTTCCCCTTTTTAAAAATGGGGGTTATGTTCCCTCTCTTCCAGTCATCGGGGACCTCGCCAGAGGTCTTCTCTAGCCTGTGCTCACCAGCTCATCCACTGCTGTTGAGCCTTTCGCAATTCACCGCTCCGTTCTCTCCTGCTTTGCTGGAAATAAGGATGGACTTGGGTTATTTCTGTTGCTTTGTGTTTTTTTTACAGAAGACAAATTCAATTACAAATTATAAAAGTCACCTTTGACTTAGAGCTAGACATGCAAAGTCACCCCTGCACGTCCCAGAGTTATTATTTCATCAAACCATCTGGAGAAGTTAAAAGCACAGCAACCTCTGTGCTGCTAAGGAGATGTGGGCTCCACACACAGGCCGGCCTCTGTCCGTGCAGCATCAGGGCTGCTGCTGGGTCCCACAGCCTCACCCCACTCCAAGCCCTCACCAGTGCTTCACTGCCAGTTTTACGAAGGTTACAGGGACAGTGAAGGTGACACTCGTGTGCTGATGCCACCCAGGGTGACATCGTAGCTGGATCCAGCTTTCTGCTTCCACTCAGATGAAGTGAGAGGTTGGGATTTACTCAGTTTCTTCTTTTCACCTGCTTCTGGAAAGAGTATTTGTCTCCTATCCATAGTATTCAGGCTTATAATTTTTGATGGGGTCCTTCCACCTTGTGTTGGTTTTGGCTGGAATAGAGTTAATTTTCTTCACAGTAGCTGGTATGGGGCTGTGTTTTGGATTTTTGCTGAAAAGAGCATTGATAATACAGGGATGTTTTTATAACTGCTGAGCAGTCAAAGCCTTTTCTGCTTCTCACCCACCCCACCAGCGAGGCAGCTGGGGGTGCATGAGAAGTTGGGAGGGGACCCAGCTGGGACAGCTAACTCCAAAGGGTGTTCCATACCATATGACATCACGGTCAGCATATAAAGCTGGGGGAAGAAGCAGAAAGGGGAGGACATTTGGAGTGATGGCGTTTGTCTTCCCAAGTCACCGTGACGCGTGGTGGGGCCCTGCTCTCCTGGGGATGGCTGAACATCTGCCTGCTGAGGGGAAGTGGTGAAGGAATTCCGTCATTTGCTTAACTTGTGTGCACAGCTTTTGCTTTCCCTATTAAACTGTCTTCATCTGAGCCCATGAGTTTTCTCACTTTTACTCTTCCAATTCTCTCCCCCATCCCACCCGGGGGGAGCGAGCGGCTGCGTGGGGCTGAGCTGCCAGCTGGGGTTAAACCACGACACACCTTTTGGTCAGCTGCTGAGATGCTGAGTGCCCTCAGCTTCACAGGCTTTTCCTGGATGTCCCCTCTGGCCTCCTGCACTACTGGTCCTCCTGTCACAGTGCCCCAGCCCTTGGCAGAGACTGAGCCTCTCCATAGCACCAGCATGTGCGCTCATTCCCCAAAATCTGTCCTGCCCTCATCTCTCTCTGTACTTTCAGATCCAGCACCACTGATCTTTACACAAATAGCCACACCAGCACCACGTTCTCTCTCCGTTGCCCACTTGGCAGGACCAGCCCCAACCACTGTTGTGTTCCCACCATTCTGGAGGAGCAGCTCTGCTCCATGAGCTCAGCTCAAGGTCCTTGTGCAGAGATCAGGTAGTTGGTGCATCACCCCAGCGTTAGGGGGGGAGCGCAGCTCATTCCTCCGCATGCCGTAATGTCTGACACGAAAGCATACGGATGTGTCATCCCTCTGATTTCTTCTCACAGCACCCTGGGGCTGTAAAGCAGCCACATCCAGGAACTCATTTAGCACCTAAGTACGTTACCCCATGTGGAGGAGATTAAATGTCATCCTCTGGATTAAGTTTGACATTAAAAACAATTACTTTTGGTACTGGAGGTTAAAAAGTGCTTTTGTCCCACACTGACACACGGCTGATGAAACTGAAGAGAGAGTTTGGTGAGCGATGGGCGTTGCTCAGATATTAGAGGAGGGATCTGTCAGTAAAGCTTCTCCTATCTCTTAGGAACAGGAGTGTCTTCCACAAAGACACAGTCAAACAGATGGCTACTCTAGCAGCAGTGAAAGCCATATGTGATCCGAGTGAGCATCTAAATCCCAGCCAAAATGTGTGCAATAAATCAGGAATCCTCATGGCTGAGGTTGGCTCCGGGCAGAACGAGCAAGGAGGGGACACCGCAGCTGGGGGCAGGTCTCTGGCGAAGGGGTGCACAGCATTCTTATCCAGCCCTGTGGCAGCGACCTCCTGCCTAACGGGCAGATCCTGTGAGTGATCGTAGTTTTGGAAACTCTTTTGTCACTTCTAGCAAGAACAAAACACCCCAACAAGGGGTGGTGAGGCACTGGAACAGGTTGCCCAGAGGAGCTGTGGATGCCCCATCCCTGGAAGTGTTCAAGGTCAGGTTGGATGAAGCTTTGAGAAACCTGATGCAGTGGTGGGTGTCCCTGCCCATGGCAGGAGAGTTGGAACTAGATGATCTTTGAGGTCTCTTCCAACCCAAACCATTCTGCAACTCTACGAGTCTATGATTCTATGATTCTGTGAACAAACCTCCACCACCCTTTTTGATGCAATGCGCCTACAGGCACAGTCCAGAGAAGCCGGAGATCTTACACCCTCCTGCCCATAAATAACTGTCACGTACCCAGCACTAATGCCCAGTGCAGCCTTCTCTCCTTACAGCCCTGAGTCAATGATGCATTTTACTCCCTCCCTCCTTTTCATTTTAAGCCCGAGACCAGAGTATTTTTTTATGTAGGTCTCCTTGGCCACAGCTGCACCTCGAACATAATATCGATCTTCTCTCAGGTTAGCTCTTCACACCCAACCGTGCTGAAGCGGTGGCAGCTCTGGTCTCCCGTGGGATGCAGGGACCGAGGTTGCTGGTGTGTTATTCAGTCTGACAAACCATGACCCCACCAGCAAACCCCACAACCCGTATGCCCACAGGGAAGGGTTTGTCACTGCAAACCAGTCCCAAATGTTCACGCGGTGGCAAAGCTCCCGCCCGTGGTGGCCCTGCTTCTGCTCTTGGAACAGAAATCCAATTTCTGGGTATTTCAGTCTGTACCCAAGTGAGATTTAACCAAACCAGAGTGCAATGCAAAACCAATCAGCCCATGGAGGGGAACGATGCTATTTGCTATTTTTTAATATCAAAAAAGCAAAAAGCAAATAATCTGATAAAAATATACTAGAAGCTCTGAAATTGCTTAAATAAGTGCACATAAGTGCAGAGTAAGTTATGGCAAGAAAAAAGCACAATTCTGTGGGCAGACAATCTCCAGAGGCAAATCAATAAGTTTTTAAGGGCATATTGACTATTGAGAACGAACCTTGGGAAAACAGATAAAAATGAAAAAATAGCTAGTCGATCAATTATTTAAAATAACGATTTTTCAGCTTCCCGATATAAAGTATGATTAAATTCAGTGATTTAAATATTTTGACTGGAAAATCCCAGGTCAAATTACAGCCTGATGCTGGCAAAGCATGTGTAAAGGCAGATGTTCTAATTTTACTGCAGAAATTCTTGATTTATTTCTGGATATCCTTTTATATGAATAAGGTAGAATTTTTTGCAAAGATTTTCTTTTCTCTTTTTTATACAATACCAATTTATTCTCTCTTACAAAAAAAAAAGATTAAAACTGAAGTGCAGTGAACCTCTGTTAACATCACCCTTTTTCTCATCTCCCAGTTCCATTTCCTCCGCTTCAGATGAAAATGAATTCGTTAGTGAAGAGCCTCAGCGACTGCAGTTTAGTCTTCGAGTCATTTCATGTATAAGATTTGGAAAAACCATCCTGCTGAGTGAACTCCTAATGGTCCGGGCGACACTTGCTCGCACCCCACTGGCAGCAGTGCCCGGGCAGCCTCGCCAGGCACCGCACAGGTCCCTTTCCGACCCACTGCTGGGGATTTATTTCCTGCCAAACCCATGGGCTTCACAACAAGGATGCTGTGAGCAAGAGCTGGAAACACCTGCGCAACGGAGCTTGTCACACCGGGCTGGATGTGGCATCCTTCCCTGGATGTGGCATCCTTCCCTGGATGTCAGGTTTGGCCCCTGAGCACTGAATTTGAAGCAAAACTTTAATTGCTTTCCCTCCAGTGCCTTCATTATTCATCATATTGAAATAAATACTATGCCTGGAGCTCCTGGAAATCTCCAGGAAGGGTGGGTAAGACTCCACTCCCAAACGCTGGCTCCAACACAGATGTTAACATTTCTCTTCTTGCACAATGTGAAAGACCCGGGACCTTTCTGGGGACATTTTTGGAAAGGGACACTCAAGAGCTGCTGTTCAGCTCCATCCGTGTCGCTCCACAGACCCCTGTGCTGAAGCAGCACCAGCGGCTGTGCAATGTCAGCGGTCGCTTAGGTCTCTGGCAACCTTTTAGTGTCAGTTATTTCACCTGGGCATGGATTTGGCCAATACGCACTTGCCAACACCAGGTAAGGTCCTGCCCTTGAATATTCCTGCCTGGACATCAAGGCTCTGCTGAATGTGGCCTTTCAGCCCTGGAATGAAATTGTAGGTGTCAACTGAAGGCAGCACCATGGGTCCGCCGACTCCTACCAAGACGTGGAGCTGGTCTCACACCGTGTCTCTCCTAGGGTTGTCCCCACCATGGAGCTGTGCCGAACTCCCCCACCTCCCCACTCATGCCGCTGGCCCCCTCCCTTCCAGGCAGGAGCCCAGCTCAATGCTGTGGGGAAGCCTCCATAGCTCCATACGAGAAGGCAGCGCTGAAGCATCCTACAGGTGACGCAGGCAGGTATGGCTTAGCCGTCACGGCTAATGTGCTGAGAGGGTCTGTGTGCTCCTCTTCCTGCTTTGATGGTAAAAGTGAGGACACCACGACTGCAACTCAGCCTATTCCTACAAGGAGCCTGGGGAGATTTTCCCCACCATCTGGATGCTAAGAAGACTTTTACTGGACAGAAAGAGAGTGTGGAGCATTTCCACCACTCCAGGAAGAGATTTTCAACATTCACCATCCTACTTTTGGGTTCTGCTTCAGAGGTTTTGCCCCCAGAGCCTCATCAAGAGCCAGCTCTGCAATCACAGCCTCCCTTTCCCTCCCCAGCACCTTCTCTTCTCCTCTAATTGCAAAGCTCAGCCAGTGCCTGTTTTGGATCCTTGTTGTGTCTCCTTCAGCAGATTTCTGCAGGCGATAAGCCTTATGTTAGACATGGGGTAAATCTGCAGGAAATCAGGCTGAGAAAAGACAGAACTCGAAGATACTCATACAGTAAATAAAAAAAAAAAACCCTGTGCCTAGCAGGTGGAAAATTTATGTTCCAAATACCATGCGGTTCTGTGTATACACAACCCACTGGTTAAACTTCTATGTGTTCTATGTCTTAGAATATATGTCAGTAATACAGTGCACTCACATATAGGCATTTGGTCGTCAACACAGTGGAGCAAAGAGCGCCCAGCACTTACCATTAAGAAAGGACTCACTGTGGAAACATTTCTGCTGGGAAATGCCACCATCATCTCTGCTGGCTCTGTGCTTCTGGCTCAGACCCAAAGCCTTTCCTTGCAGGCGGGGGCTGTCCTGCTCCTGAGCTCTTAGGAGAGCATCTCCATTGGGAAAAAAAAAAAGGGGAAAACCACTGTGTGTGCCACTGCAAGTCTTGAGCAAGCTGAGAGTCAACATCTTTGTGCACTAAATTTTTGCCAGGTCCAACCTTAAAGCACTTATAACCCCCATGAACACTGGGGGCTGCCCAGGTGGAGGATGAGACTTGCCCCAAAGTAAAGGAGCTTTTTGTGCCTGGCCCAAAGTTCTCAACCCAAGCGCAGGCCCTGGTGGGCTCAGACACCAGCAACAATGACCACCCATGGGTGGCTTTACCACCAAAGCAAGCAGGGAATGTTTTTTGGATTGTCCTTCCAAAATACATTGGTGGAAATAACCCCAAGCTGGGCTGTCGGCGCTGCTCCGCATGGATCGGTGCCTGGCAGCCGATGGAGTGTTTGTAACTGGATTAGGCTGAGCCCTGTGCCAGAGTGACCTCGTGCTTTGCTCAGCCCCAGGGAACCCATGCTGGGCAGCAACCCTGACGGGTGCCTGGGACACCCAGCCTGTCCCCTCCATCAGGGCACATATGACCTTTGCTCACACGTGTTTTCTGTGGCCTCAGAACAGCCCTGCACACACTGTTCTTGTGGGGTCTCTAATACGGTCTCTCTCCTCTCCTCTGTTTTCACAAACCCATGGCTTGGCTGGCAGAGTCAGGGTCATCAGGAGGAGACCGGCTGATGGAAAGAAGCTCACAGTGAGGCAGCGTGATCAGAGAGAGTAATTTCCTTAGGAAATAAACCTATGGAAAAAAACATTGTCATTGTTTATCTTCTTTCAGCAGGTTTTGTTTTTTCATTGGAAAAAGTCAGCAATGCAGCAAACAGCTTCATGAATACCCAGATTGTTTTTGGCAACTACCAATTAGCAAAGAATGTGTTCCTGCAATCCCCAAATGGCTATTTCCCTGGGAATTTCTTGTTTTGAACAAGTCATTTTGCATTAGAGAAAATACACACACTTGGACAAATAGTGCAATAATATTCACCTGCAACAAGGCTGCTCTTTTAGGAAACCTTTGCAGCTCCTACAGAGACTCGAGGCTCACCAGTGCCGTATGACTGGGGTCTTGAAAGATGTGTGCCCAGACTCTTGCTCACGGGGCCAACTGGGAAGGATAAGTGTCCTGGTAAGCACAAAGAGACACCTGGCTATATATAAAGATCAACAGTGTAAACATGTCACTGTTGGGGCTCAATACAGCTACTGGAAATCCAGTCGAGGGAATCTGGGGTGTTAATCATCACAGCCTACGGCCCACACCTACCTCCAGGTAAATCCTACCCAAAAAGTCCCAGGCTGAGGCTCCCCGCTGCTTGTATTGCCCTCACAAGCCCAGTCCTTGCACCGACCACACGGCATGGACAAAGAAATGCAACACTCGAGTCTTCCAGGCAACCGCTTCACAGCTTTACCTGAGAGACAGTGAATGCCGTGAACCACAGATCAGGGAGACAAAGTGCTTAAACTCGGATATGATGGACAGCTTTTTATTTCCCAATGTTTTAATTTAACAAAGTGCTACATTCCATAGTTACAGTATGAGGAGTTGTTCTCGTCCGAAATAGAAAACCACAAGAAAGCACACGGACTGCTAATGTCACTCTATAGAAGCAGTGCAGTCCAGAGAAACCTCACCTAGAGTGAACATCTGGCACAGGAGACACCCTAAAAAATCAGCAGCTGTCAAATGCAGGCACATTTCATCAGGGCAAGAGCTGCACGTCAGGCAGGTTGGTTCCTCACGATGGAAATGGGGCTGTAGATACCAAAGCATTTGCGTGATGCCTACAATTCTGGCTTGTGCTATCAGGAAAACCCAAAACAGAGGTGAGCAACTCGTCCTGTGCCAAGTCGAGAGATTATTATTGCTGCAGCAAAGTTGCCATCACAGCTGTGCCTTTGTGTGGGGCCCCAGCTGCATTAGCAGTGTCACGAGCCACCTCTTCATTCAGGGGCTCACAGTTCACCCACTAGTGCAGAGGACAAGGAGGGCACTTCTCAGCTGCTTTTCTTGTCCTGTCTCTTTTCAACAGAATCTGCTCATTTGGCAATGCAGAAGTATGGATTAAACCAGTAGAGCGTTAAGAAACTGGAGGTTTCGGCTCCCATCTGAAACCCTCCTCCCCTCCCTGCCTGCAATGTGACAATTTCAAGCAAATGAATCAAACCCCAGGAGCTGCACAGAGAATATTTTTAAGAGCCCAATCCAAAGTCTGCTGACCTTGGATGAGAAGGGAAGGAGCTGAATGATGCTTGTGCTTTAAGAATCTCTAGAACTACACTGACGTCAGGGGCACTGCAGAAAACCCTTTCTGTGGGTTTTCTCCTACAGCCTTCACTGGGACCCAAGGCTGGTTTTGACTGTCCATCTTGCCTCCACGTTAAGAATAGCTAAGCTGAAGACACGGGGAGCCTCCAGGCTCTGGGGCAGGTGCCTGACCAAAAACAACTATTCAACAAACACCTCCACTTTGTATGGACATCGGTTGAAATCTCTTTGCACTGCTGAGTGGCTTGGAAAGTTGGACAACAGTAGAGTTCTGCCAACAAGCAGCTCTCAACCAAGGCACCTTGGTTGATGGTGTTCAGAGCCAGAGATAGGCCTGGGAGTGAAGATGGACCACAAGCAAAATCTTTGGGCAGCCCTTCTAGCTTGTACGTCTGGCTCCAGCACAGACCAGAGAGCCAACACTGAACTGTGCCTGCAGCTGGACCTCCATTCTGGCCACAACTCTCCTGCTTGCCCAGTTTCTCCCACCATACTTGCCATAAAACCACTTCGCTATTTGCAACTATTTGTCAGCCCTGCTTGCAGCACCACTGATTTGCAGCATCCCGGCCACCTATGTCATGTCCTCGTCGAGTGAAGCCTCGTTTCCTGAGGACACCAGGGCACCCAGTTGATGCACTAAAACACCACCTTCGTCATTCTGACCAGCAGCAATGCCTTTAATTTCTCAAGTTCATTATGTTGAGGAGGGCAAAGAGAGAGAGTGAAACTGACTGCCACTGTAGAAGCATAGAATCATAGAATCATAGACTTGTCTGGTTGGAAGAGACCTTCAAGATCATCGAGTCCAACCATTCACCCTGCACTGTCAGAGTCCCTAAACCATGTTCCTCAACACCAAATCCACACGGTTTTAAACACCTCCAGGGATGGGGACTCCACCACCTCCCTGGGCAGCCTGTTCCAATACTTCACAACCCTCTCTGGAAAGAAATTCTTCCTGATATCCAACCTAAATTTCCCCTGGCGTAACTTGAGGCCATTCCCTCTCATCCTGTCATTCATAATGTGGGAGAAGAGACCGATCCCCATCTCCCTACAACTTCCTTTCAGGTAATTGTAGAGAGCGATAAGGTCCCCCCTGAGCCTCCTCTTCTCCAGACTAAACAGTCCCAGCTCCCCCAGCCGCTCCTCATAGGACGAGTTCTCTAAACCGTTCACTAGTTTTTGCTCTACTCTGAATCCGCTCCAGCACCTCAACGTCCTTCTTGTAGTGAGGGGCCCAAAACTGGACACAGTACTCAAGGTGTGGCCTCACCAGTGCTAAGTACAGGGGGACAATCACTTCCCCGCTCCTGCTGGCCACACTGTTTCTGATACGAGCCAGGATTCCATTGGCTTTCTTGGCTGCTTGGGCACACTGCTGGCTCTTGTTCAACTGGCTGTCGACCAGCACCCCCAGGTCCTTCTCTGCTGTGCAGCTTTCCAGCCACACTTCCCCAAGCCTGTAACGCTGCAGGGGGTTGTGGTGGCCCAAGTGCAGGACCCAGCACTTGGTCTTGTTGAATTTCACACAGTTGGCCTCAGCCCATCGATCCAGTCTGTCCAGGTCCCTCCGTAGAGCCTCCCGACCTTCAGGCAGATCAACACTACCTCCCAATTTAGTGTCATCTGCAAACTTGCTGAGGGTGCACTCGATCCCCTCATCCAGATCATTGATAAAGATGTTAAAGAGAACAGGCCCCAACACTGAGCCCTGCGGAACACCACTGGTGACAGTCCGCCAGCTGGATTTAACTCCATTCACCACCACTCTCTGGGCCCAGCCATCCAGCCAGTTTTTGATCCAGCCAGTTTTTGACCCAGCGAAGCGTACACCTGTCCAAGCCATAGGCAGCCAGCTTCTGCAGAAGAATGTGAAAGTCACTGTCTCCCAAACTGTGGATTTATCAGCACAACAAAAAGCCACGGCACCTCCCCACCAGCCTTCTCAATCCATCAAATCAACAACCCATCCATAAAGCTCTTCCTGCGCTGCCAGAGCTGGGGTACTGACACTCACACCAGCAGCTCCGCGCAGCCATCCCTCCTCCTTCTCCTCCTGGCCAGGGAGCGCTGCGTTTTATCAGTTACTTAACACGACTTGTGCCGTTATCCCACGCTGCGCAGGCACAGCACCATTAATAGGAACACAAGAGGAGATTGTCCTTCACAGGCTGTTATTGCTCAAAACCCTGCTGATCTCCAGCTGCTTTGGTCTCACTGGTACATCTGCTCTGTTCTGCAGTATCGCTGGCAGCTCCACTTTTCCAGTGTTATTTCAGGTGTCTCTTTCAGGCTTCAGTTGCATGCAAAGGACTCAGCCGGCCCAGCTACCATCCTTTCTGCTCCAAGGCAGATTCCTTCTTGCAGAGAGGCCAATGCCCTTTGTCACTACTTATTCTCCAAGCCTCCCTGGCTGGACCACGGTAAAGCATTTCAAGAACACCTTGCTGCTGCCTAGTCTTGTTTCCAGCCTGCCTCGTGCTGTTCTTGAAAGGCAAGTCTTTCTGGAGATGATCTCCAGCAAACTGGAATGGAGAAGAAGTCATTCCACCTTGCAGCCCCCATCACGCCTGGCCAGGAACGAATCATCAAAGAGCCCAAGGGACAACATTTCCCAATTCCCAAAACTGCAAAACAGCCAGCAATGCTCAACTGGACTGTTAACACCTCCCAACCACCTCCAAGCTCCAAGAGACTTAGGAATGAGAAGGAAATAAGGAGAGATCAGTCTGGAAGGAAAACTTCTTCCTTGGACTGATCACCTGTTACAGAAGAATGAGATTTAATTTTGAGTAGAGGCACCTGGACTTCACAGTGGGCTGCCAGTCAGTGCCTGTTAAAGACATGGGGCCGCTTTTAGCAAGGCAAAATTCTCCTGGTCAAAGTTTCAGGAATGAAAAGAGAGAGATGCAAGCACTGCAGAGCCCTGGCTGGGAAAGCCTGTCCTGGAGGGATTACGGTTATGAAGACTCTCCACCACGTTGAGGGATGGGGTTTTACTGTGCCTCCCCCAACCTGCTTCTCACGGACTCAGCAGGATGAATGTGTGAGGGACCATGCACAGCTCTTAGACTGGAAGACTAGCATCAGTAGCAGCATTTTGCATACAGGTTGTCCTGCCTATCCCTCTCCAGGTGACTCAGTAGATGAGTGGGTAAGGCCTACAGGAAAGTACCTGGGCTCTGAAGAGCACTGCTTGTTCAGAGGTGAACATCCCATCTGATAACCTGATGTCCAGAGGAGGCCCTGATCCTCTCAAGAGAGAACTGAGTTTCAGGAGGGTCTTCTGAATGTCCTCTCTACCTTGCAAACCCACTCACATGCCCGCAAAACATTTGCTTACGATCATCTACATCTACCCTTTGCACACTGACACCTTTACAAGGAATGAAATCCTGCACGTGCCCCTCCTCAAACCCTCCTCCATTCCACACCTTTGGAGACTCAGTGGGATTTGATCTCAGCAGATGTGCAGTCTGGTCTTATTTGTCTAATCAGGTCTCCTCCAGCAACAATTGCTGTTCCTTGTATGAAGCATGATTCCCCACAGAACAGTGATTCCCACCTCAGAAACATGGATGTTTTGCATAAATATCCAACTGAAGTCATTTCACAACTGGAAGCAGAGATAAAGTAAGCAGCCCTTTTTCTAGCTATTTTGACAGCATTTCTGTGCAAAACATTAGTTTCTCCTGCTCGGTTTCCATAACATCTCAGACACTGGCTGTCTCCCTGTGCCACCCGGTGCTAACAGCCCAGGCACCACGGCAGCTTGCCCTCACTCCATGCCACCCTTGGGCTTCAACTCCACAACCCTCTGCAGCCATCTGTCCTACAGCTTCACCTTTTCCCCCATGGCCAAGGGTTCCCAGTGTGACCATTTTGCCTCCCCATAGCACAGACCTCTCTAGCTGCAGCTGCTGCTGGTTTCTATTAGCCACGAATCCCTCAATGCTGACAGGGACCTGCTCCACAGCCTTCGGTGCCTTTCTGCATTTGGTGGTCTGGAGACAAGACCCATCCAGATCCCCCAAAGGTGCTGCCATTCACGCAGCCTTCAGGGGCTTAAAATGCCATTTCCAGTGGGTAAAGGAGACAGATGCTCCGCTTTCACCTCTATGTGAATGCAGCCTTGTGAAAGGGATGAACCAATAGCTAGTGTCCTTCAAACAGGAGGCAGAAGCTGAAGAACCCCCTGACCTGCCTCTTCTCTCACCCACTTGCACACTGAGCAAAAGCTAAGAGATCCATGCAAGACTACCCGTCAGTAGGTGAGCGCTGGTATTTACTGTGCTGTAACAGACAGTGCTGGTTGAAAATGGACTAGGATTTTTGCTGTGAATCAAGTGTTGAGGCCATTCCTTTGTGTCTCCAAGAAGCACGGAGCAGAGCTGAAGGAAGAAAGAAGAGGTGAGAGTCGGGGAACCGAGTGCAGAAATGTGCTTCAAACTGTATCAACAACACTGTAAGTGGGCACTTCTCAGGTGGCAAGGGATACAGTTCAAGTGTATAACTCATTAATTAAGCAGAGCAGCTAATCTTAGCACTAATGAACTCTAGCTCAGGTAATGTAACACTTAAAATTAACAAATTGGACATAAGTCATTCACAGTAAAGATTTCCATTCCCAGGTTAGGTGAGAGCTATTGTTATGATTAGATTACTGCCAGCCAGGACCAAAACAGTACACCAGGGTAACAGGAAAATAATCGTCCACATGGATCAGCTCCAGCTGTAACAAGACGCGCTGCGGACCTGAATGAGGCGCCGGGTGCGAATGTGAAATCTCACTACTGTATCAAAACAAACATCACTGCGTGGTACACGTAGAGCATAGCATGCCATTTCGCCGGGGTGGTGCCGGCCACTGCTCGGTGGCTCGGGGCGGCGGAGAGCAGCGATGCAGCGGAAAGTCGCTTGTTCTTTTTCTCCCCCTCCCTTCTTTTAAAAGTCACGGGCTTTCACAAGGGCACTGCAGTCCGATTCAAAATTCATCTTCAGAGCTGTCAGCTAAGAGCATGACTCGGTCTTGCATGCTGTTAAATTCCCTCTGCTGGGGGAAGAAAAGAAACATTGAAGAGCTCCACATACAAAAAGGAAATTAAGAGCATCTGGATCCCTCCCATACTCTGACCAAGAGGTCCCAGGCACTTCAACCCAGACAAACCATAGCCATAACCAGGCTGTGCTCGCTCTACAGCCAGAATGGTTAACGGGAGAGTGGCTGGGATTGGGATTTTCCTTTGCAGTTGCCATACCTTTCTTTTATGTCTCTTTGAGCCGTTTCTCCTTCGGCGATTCATAATCTTAATGCTGTAGAGTGCTCCTAGGATAAAGAGGGCTCCGGCTATTCCGACTCCTACAGGAACCAGCATCCCTGACATGTATCCTGCCTATGTGGAAAAGAAAGAAAAGAAGAGCAGCACTCACAAGACCATCCTTTTGGAGTCGTTTTTCACCAGTCTAGGACTGCAATATATCCCTCTGCTGCTTTTGTCAAAGTTTATCACGTTTGAGTCCCTATCATCTGCGTGCATAGGACGAGCCGGGCTTCCAGGATTGCTAAGCAAGCCCCCAACCAGCCCCACTCCAGGACCAAGCTGGTAACCACCACAGCTCACTCACCATCAGCTTTGGCTAAACAGATACTTCTTTGTGACAGCTGAGACACTGCAGGTTTTGCCTGCAGTTTCTTCTCGCCTTTAGGAGAAGAAATGATTTTGGTGCAGAGTTGCAAGTGCTGAGGTGCCGTGTCTGTCAGTACAGGTGCACGTGTGAAGGAACACCTCAACCGCGCAGGGCAGGCAATCCCGAGCCACAACAAAGACCTGTGACCACCCAAACAGCTTCACTACATGCTGTGCAAAGTAGGCTGAGAGCAGCTCTGGGCTCCCCAGGTACTGCCAGCATAAATGAAGGCTCAGGTATATGTCTGGCCATGTTCCACAGAGCTCAGTCTGGAGAGCCGAGAGCTGCTGTTATGCTTTTTGACGCAAATCTGGACTAGCTGTGGCACCTCCCTGCCCACAGCCCCCTGCACTGCAGCCCTCAGGGCGGCAGGAGCAGGCAGAGGAGAGCACGGTGCAGGCAGAAGAGCCAGCGTGTCTGAGCCAGAAGACCCAGAGCAAGACAGCAGGCACCAGCTGGGGAGGAGGCAGAACAGGTGAGGAGCTGTTTTTGGAGAACGGCTGCACTGCGAAGCAGGGATGCTGACCTCCGTCGTGGGAGATGCATGGGAAAGGGACCCAACAACCTCCTGGCCAGCTCTGATTGCTGGATTGTGTCTTACCGTGGCCAAACTGCTAAATATACCTCCAGTAAAGAGTATTACACAGCTCCCATGCTCCCCAGAAACACATTGGCACGGGAATGCAAGTGTCCCGGGACACTATAGTGCCATATCTCAGCACAGGGATGGGAGAAGCTGCCCTCAACACCTGCAGCTGGATCTCTGAAGGAGCTGAAGTTGGAAAAGCCAGGCTGTGTCTACAGCTCACAGGAAGAAGCAGCAGTTTGTCCCTTCCTGGCCGAGCCCAGGCTTCATAGTCAAAATCTTTGAACCCAATGCTTTTGCTTTGCATGGGAAGGGGTCACTTGCATGAGAAGGACGATGACACAGAGGGAAGGCACGCACACCTTCAGCTGGCCTTAAGGGAAGCTCAGCAAACATAAATCAGTTCTAATTCAATAGCTATGAATTGTTTGCATTACCCAATGGAAAAAATATTTAGCATAAGTAATTTAAAATTACACATTAAACCTTTAGAATCACACACTTAAACATTTAAAATCCTTTGGAAAATATTCTTAAGTGCTTGTTATTTTATATTTTACTGTTTGAAATGAAAATTAACCCAAATGTTAAAGTGCCAAATTGCTTCAGCATCCTCCCCTAATTCAGGCTGGGGGGGCTCAATGGAGTAAGGGAGACGGGTACAGCCTGGCTCCCTCCCTCATTAGCGCTGCCTTCATTCACACTGCGGCAACGGAGTCCTCTGCAGTGGCACTACAGCTTTACTCTTCACCATCTACACCCCCCAAAATAGATTTACACCTGCCAAGGGACACACACACACAATTCAGGGGACTTATCAGACAGCTCTTAGCAAGCCTCAGTCCATTGCTTACAATCACTCATCTTCATCTGCATTCCCAAACTGCAACACAACCTAAACACACATGCTTACATTGTAATTGCTTTTCTGTCATAATCCTGGGGGAAAAAAAAAACTATTTAGTGTGTGCTGCCCTGCCTTCGTACGCTTACCTGGAGAACGAAAATAACTGTTTCCATCCAGGGCAGACACAATGCTAACAAGGGCTGTTTTGCTCTCCCAAACCCCTCCAGATCCTGCTCAGCACTTTAAATAGCAACAACCGTGTGCCTGGATCCCAAGGCTTGCGGGATCTGCAGCTGCATCTTGCAGGTTCCCTGGACACCCTCCCAGAAAACGCAGCCCCGTTCAGCGCACCCACTTGGAGGGGGCTGCATGCTGGCACCCCAGTTCCCGAAAAAGGAGGTTAGTGAGAACACAGCTAAGAGACTCTATCTCTGCAAGGCAATTAAGGTGCCTTAATTGGGTGACCTAATTAGTGTAGCGTGGGTTTTTCTATTTCTGGAACTTTGCTGCTGGCGCAGGCGGTGAGGAGAGACTGGAAATAGCTTCTCAGCTGCTGGACAGCTGAGTTTGCTATCAGAAACCATTGGGTTTAATACAGTGAACTCTCTAGCCTGTCCATGAGCCTTCACCATGCCTGGCCAGCCCATGCCCTTTTACAGACTTCCCCTGACAGTTGGGCCATCAATTTCTACTCCAAAAGCCTGCAAGGTGAAGCAGATGCTGGACCTGTTCTCCCAGCCCTTCTGTGTCACACAGTCCAACTCATGGGGGCTTCTGCACCTGCCTGATAGGCTTCCCCATTTCACAGGCAGCTCCGAAGCCACTTTTTTTACCCTCTGCCCATGGGAAAGATGCAGCTTCTTTACAGATCCTAGGAATGCTTTTAATACACCCAATCCATGAGCATGACTTTCCTGGCTCCACTGGACTTTGAGATAACAGCAACAGAGGACTTCAGAGGAACCTCATATCCATTATTCAGCATACCAAATGCAACATTTGCACTGTGTTTGCAGGAGACCAGACATAAATCTGTCACTGATTCGTGCTCCTGGTCCCACGCTGCCCAAACTCTTCCCTCTCCCAGAAGGGCAGCCCTAAGGGACACAGGAGGATGCATCTCTCAGGGACGGGGTCATTATGTGCAAGGATACTCTTTTGGATGGCAGGATTGTAAAATAGAGAGGACAGGGGGGCTCTGCCAACAGCAATGAGAGGGGCAGATAGTATGACTGGTGCTGATAGACTCAACAAAGAAGAGGAGGAAACGAGGTGAGCAGGTTTATTTGGGAGTGATTTGCTTCCCCAGCATTTGGTTGGGGGTGGGAAAGTGGTTTTTGTTGGGCTTTTCTAAGGGAACATGTGACCAAGGTGAAAGATCTGCCTCCACACATCTGCCGCTCCCCAAAGGAAGGAGATGGCTCAGGGCTGAGCCTCTCTTTTAAGTGGACACTAGCAGATTCCCAGTTACATCAATCCTTGTGCTGGACACTGCCATGTAGTCCAACATCTACCTGCAAGTAGGTACAGACCCTACAGAGCAATTCTGTAGAGAGAAGAGGCTGGACCATGCATCCCCCCTCCACAATGGGGAAGGACAGAGGGAGCCAACAAGGTGCCAAGAGGAAAGAAGTGAAAGCTACGGCTTCAGTGAGAAGGCATCTGATGCCCCCAAGCTTGTGTTGTGCCAGCTGGGTTAGGTCTGGCACGAGCAGGTGACTCTTGCATGCTACATTCACTCCACACACTCAACCAGTCTTAGTGTCTGCTTTTTACCTTCGTCGGAAAAACCATTCTCTGTCCTTTCAGCATTTGCTCTGGCTGAATCCCAGGCCAAGGTGCTCTGCTAGGAGCAGAGATCACACTAGACATGTCTCCTTCCTATTGTAGGCAGAAAAGCAACTCAACAAGGGCTGGGGAGGAACTCACCTTAACCCTTCCACTCCCCAGTCCCGGAAAACATACCCAGACCCTGTCTCTCTGTTCAGCCTTGATGGTAAGGTGCTGCTGAAATTTGGTGGAGATCACGTGGGAAGGCTGGGCTCATTCAGAGATAATCTGCCCAAGCTTAGAGATGTATTTTCAGGGCTGGAGTTTCCTATTGAGTTCCTTGTGGTGGGTTTTTTCTATACTGACTCTAATCCTGTTCAAGAATTTCCAAGCCCTGTTGAGTAACAAGACGTTCTGGTTTTAAAATACTATTGTCACCTCATTTCCAGCTTCGTGACTTTGCTGTCATCAACACAACATTTGAAAGGTTTCACAACCATTTCAAATTGCTAATATTTGCCCTAGGGCAGCAGAGCCTAAAAAGCCACCACTGCCTGTGGCTGGCACAACTGTTGATTTCACTTATCACCACCCTGTAACATCCTATGTTTGCTTTTTTTCCTTCCAGGAATTTGCAGCTCTTCTGGCACGTGGTGGTAGGAAAGGTCTTGTCCAGAGGCAGTGGCATGGCATACAGTCTCTCACCAGAGAGGATCACCAGATCCTCTTGACTTGGATCTAGGACCAAGCTTAGGACTTAGAAAAAAAGGGTGGAGGTAAGTTAGAGGGCAATATGAAAAAGTAACTCGGGTAGTCTGAAGAGAAGGTTATTTTCAAGTGCAGAAAAGTCTATCAAATACCCCTGTCCCTCCTTCTGCTCTTAGTTAGTATTCATCAGGGATGTACTGTGGATTTACACCACTATATACAACAGCAGCATCTGGTTCATTTGCCTCCTCGATAAAATTTTAAGCCCCTTCTCAATTGTCTTTGTAGAGATAATGAACTGCACTGACAAGAGTTTATTTATTCCTGCAAGTAAAAATGTTTTTCTTTTTAAAGTAATTGAAACACTGAGCCTCCTACCTTATCTTTCAGCTTCTCCATCCAGCTTCTCACTGAAAAATAAGACAAAAAGCTGTAATCACGTTACTTATGTCATATTAATTAGTAACGAATGATAATGATAGTATTAAAATAGACACTAATTAACTTGACAAGCTGATAACAGTTTTCATTAGATTTCCTCTCTTCTCGCTCATGAAAAAAAAAACAAATGCAGCAAATCAACACGAGAAACTCTTCAAGCGAGCTGGCAGGCAAGAAGCTTGCTTTTGCCTGTGCAGTTCACATCTTCACAGTGATAAGAAAAGGAAGACAAAAACCAGTATTTCAGGTTGTGGGTTTTTAACCAGCACTTCTCATGCACACTGGGATATCTGACAAGGAGAAAACCTTACAGCGTGGCTACCCCCTTCCCCTGGCCTCCTCCACACAGATATTCTTCCCTCTATTTGGCATAGCCTGTAATGACGCCTAAAAAAGTATTATTCCCTGTCTTTTACTCCCCTGCTTTTCTGGAAGCAGCCACGGGCCGCTCTGGGAAGTCATCAGATAATATCTGAGGACTGGGACAGCACTGGAGGTGCTAAATTACTAAACCAAGTAAATTTTTACTGTCATCACAGAGCCTTTCATTTTCTAACAGTTACCATAAGTCCCATGAAATATGATAGCCAAGAATGGAAAGTCTTTAATGGCATGTACTTTGGGATGAAATATTCAGCTAATCTCAAAGAACTGCAAGCACTCAGCAGTGGGTGCACGACTCATTAACTCCCCAGGCGACTGGATTCGTCTGCACTGCACCGAAGACAAAATGCTCAGCCTTTGAGGTATCTGCTAATATTTTAATGAATTCCTGCTCACAGGTAAGAGGCAAACACACAGTTAAATGTCGGGGCTTTTTCAGACTTTGGCAGCTGTGTTTTAAGCTCTGCTCAAGAATCCCCATTTCTCCAGGAGGACAATGCTATAGGCACAAGGGGACTCTTGGATGCACCAACGTCCTGTGGGACATTTCTCCCAGGATGCATTACATCCCAGATGTAACACTCCCGGATGTAACACACTGTTTAAGGAGTGAGACCCCATTTCCAAGCCTGCTTTCTTACAGAAGCTCCCATCAAAGCTTGTGTTAGCAGTATTAGAGTCTGCACATGCACATATACTACTCAGGGTAACTGTCCTTCTGAAACGAGAGCCTTACCATGAGTAGGGAGGGTGCAGGAGTAGGGTGGTCAGTAAATAACCTTTTAACATCTCAGATACGATACAGAGAAGCACAGCAGCTAGGAAGTAGTAAGACTCATCCCAAGATGTCAGCATCACTGAATTAAACTCCATCATTTTAACAAGTTCAAAGTGATTTCAATACTTCCTTTTCAAGTATTAGTAACATAACACTTTCCAAACAGAAGCATCCCAAATTACCTAGAGGTGGAAAAGTGTGAAACAGGCACAGAAGCGTACACACAAACTCACTTATCTCTGACGGGCAGCTAAGAAATAAAATAAGTTATCCAGGAGACATACTCAAGCACACACAGCACTAGAAGAGGAAAAGAGATCTGCTTTCATTAACTCTTCCCACCATTAGTCCTGTCCTGCACGGACTAAGACATAGTAAACTCAATCTATGAAGGTGCCAACATCATCATCCTCTGCGAGTACAAGCCTGCATGCATTGGATTTCACTCCCTATGGAATACCAGAGAGGAAGGAAACACATGGAGAGGGACTTTTGAAGAAGGACTTTTTACAAGGGTATGTAGTGATAGGACAAGGGGTAATGGATTTAAACTGAAAGAGGGGAGATTTAGGTTAGATATAAGGAAGAAATTTTCACTCTGAGGGTGGTGAGGCACTGGAACAGGTTGCCCAGAGAAGTTGTGGATGCCCCATCCCTGGAAGTGTTCAAGGCCAGGTTGGATGAGGCTTTGGGCAACCTGGTGTAGTGAAGGGTTTCCCTGCCCACGGCAGGGGAGTTGGAACTAAATGATCTTTGAGGTTCCTTCCAACCCAAACCATTCTATGATTCTATGACGTGGTTCCCCTGGGCTAGGTTTCTCAGCTGGGTTTCTAGGTGTAACACTGGGTGTAAACATCACCTAGACCTTCAAGGAGATCCCCTATGCTGCTGCCTTGCTGACAGGCATGGGAGTGACCACTGGGAGAATTCTGCTTAAAAATAAAAATATAGCAAACCAAAGGAATTAATCCCAAAACTCTTGCCCAAGAGCCTTCTCGTGACTCTCGTGTTTAACGACGCTGCCGTGTTTTATTCCAGGCTGGCAGGAGGAGCGGTGATGGTGACTCACAGTCACACAGTAACAGCCACAGCTTCGAAACCACAGCGCACGTTTTGAAGCTTTAAACCGATGCCCTCTGTGCACATCCAGCCAGCCACACGCACACACACGGTGCGTGAACGCAGCCACTTAGAGCTGCTGTGATGCTCGGTTGGCCCCAACTCAAACTAAGCACAAAGCCCGTTTTTACATGTCTTTCACAATAATTACATGGGTGATCTCGTCAATAGTTGACCCAGTTTCTCGCAGCTGAATAACGGTGTATCTAAAGCAGCAATTAACTCCAGAGAATTTCCGACAAGTCGGAGGCAGAGGCTGATCTAATAATATTCTACTACCTATTTTCAATAAACACAAATTCTGGCTTCGTTCTCCTCTGCTCCACAAAACGACAGCAGCACATCCGTTGGGACCCACAGTCACTACAGTACAAATCTTTATTTGCTATTTATACAATTGCTTATTATGAAAACCGACCTTGTTTTCAGCGATGTAGAGCACATGTCAGATGCCTTTGTGAATCAGCCTAAGTCACAGAAAAAAACACCACCATGTGATTTCTCCTCCAGACCGGAGGGCTCTCCGAGACATGCTCTAATGCAGCCACAAGCTGGCTGGGTGAAAGCCCCTGACCTGTGCTAAAGGAGAAGAATGGTCCCAAATTTGGGACGATAAGGCAGCAGGAGGTCAAAAACATGGCAGGCCCTTCAACATCCTGGCAGGACTGCACCAGTGTGGAGCAGCTGCACTGTGCTCCCAGACCTCCCAGCTCTGCAGCCGGTTAGGCTGGGGCCATGATAAATCAAGAAGCATCCGATTACCAGGAATTACAAATACTTTTAATGTCACTAATGGATAAAACCATTTTAACACTTTTGAGGAAATGACAAGACACCATGTCATTAAAACTGAGTGCTTTCTGCTCCAATTATTTACCCATATGTAGACCCTAGAGAGTGTGGGTAGGAGATAAAGCACTTTTTCAGGTTAGAATTGATATCTATGCTAAACGGCTACCACCTATTAATTCTGGACTTCAGACTCTAATTATGCATCATTATCCATAATGAATATTCTGAACTTGGTCTTGGAAGAGGAACATTGTGGATGGCATCTTCTCATAAAAATGTAACACTCTCTGAAAACACTAGGTGACTTACCAATGAGGCCACGCAAATAATTAGTAACGAATACTCTAATCCATGTATTTTTCATCATCTTCTTTTTTTTTTTTTTTCCTTTTCTGATCACTGGATGTCCTGAACAAATGGCAACAGTCTCTGGGTGTGAAATTACTAACAAGTGTCTGCAGTACCAGCTCCTCTTCAGTGGCATTTTAAGGATGGCAACTAGTCCAAATTCTCTGCCCCGGCTTAATTTTGATCCCTTGGTTTCACAGCAAGCCGAATTAGATCAGTGTGGAGCGCTTCTGAAAATTACATACATAATCTGACATTTCCTCTGAGATTTATATAATGTCTGCATCTCTGCAAATTAATTTTAAATAACATATATCTGAAGATTAGGCAGGAGGTCAGGAGCACAGAGGAGGAACACGGTTGTCTGGCACTGGCGTCAGAGCAGCCCAGGATGAATTCAGACAGTTACAGATGCACCGTGCTATTTTTAGTCATTTTTACCCAGCTTTCCCCTTGAAAATATGCAGCCAGCTATTAAGAAGTCACAGAGTCAACTAAAGAAATTAGGCTAATTTGCAGAGGTAACCAGCAGCCTGTGGTGCCTGCCTGGCTCCTCCTCAGAGTAACCTGGTCCAAAGGAAGAGTCAAAAAGTCCCATGAGCAAAAACTTTCTGAAGTTCAGGTTTTGCCAGGTGCAGGCTGAAGGCTCAAGAGAGGGGTAACAGGTGACATTTGAGGATCTGTGGTATATGGCACTGGATGGCCCAACATCCCCTTTCACCCTTCAGTGCTATCAATCCAAACTAACCCTCATGGGAGACGGCTCTTGTGTTCCCATCCCTCTCCTTTCCACTGTGTCCTACAGCTTTGCAAGCCCTACAAGAATAGATTCAGCCAGCTTAACCAAGCTGCTCATTAGTTTTTTGAGGAGCTCCTCTTTACAAAGGGGGTGACCAGATATGATTTATAATGGAGAATCAAAGTAGAAGAGGTTTGGAAGCTGCCTCCAAGTTCAGCTGGAAAGACACTCTGACAATGAAGCCTTTGCATGATTTACATCAGGGGAAAATCCAGTATTTGTCACTTCTGACCAAAGAAAATTAAGTTATGGTAGCGTGACAGACCATACTCACTGCAAGTCTAAACCACAGTCTGACACTGTCCTTCTAGGGAAGAGCCTGCTCAGGGATCTCAGCATCCCCAGCTTACGGCCCTGCAATGTCTTGCTACAAACAACTCACCTGAAAGGAGAGGGGATGTTAACTGAAGAAAAAGATCTGGAAAAGGCACACTTGCTACACAGTAACTCCCATGGCTACTGTGCATCCTCACCATGGAACAAAGTGGGTCCACATGTACCATTATTAACTGCGCGTTCCTTCCCTGAACCCTTATCAGGGGCCTTCATTCACCATCTCACTTCTTGTTGCTGTTCAGAGGACTGTCTGCTCTCAAATAAGTTCTTATTTATTGCTCAGGTCTCTTGAATCCCCTTTTGCTCTGGAAGCTGCAGGGTGCTGGGTCCCACAGCCAGGCTCTGCCTTTAAGCCTCACCATAACACACCATCAAATCTCTCGCCAAAGGCTTTTCCCTGCTTCCCTCATCATCCCCCTCCGAAATCAGGAGCACAAGTCCTCTGGGCTTCATGCTTTGCCAACTTTTAGTAATTCTAATTGCCTAATTATCCACTTCAATGCAATGATAAAGCTGCTTAATAATTCTGTTCACTTCTTATTCGTTCTCCCTCTTCCCAGATAAGAAAATGCAAAGGCTTTACCTTCTGGTGGAGATTTCAATCAATAATTCATGCCCTCCTGCCATCAGTTCCATCTCTCCCTTCCCCTCTTGGATGCCTTGCTGCTTTATCTTGTCATTTTAGTTTCATCTTATCAGCTCGTTTTAATCATATTCCCTTTTTTAATCACAATCTAAAGCAATTCTGTTCTTCCACGGCAAAACCGGCACATAATCCCTCTGCCCTGTGCATCTTGTTGCATTTTCAAATCCAGCATTTACATCTTCATTCCAGAACTTCATCTTCATATTGATGAAGGTACACCCAGCACCTTCTCTTTTAATAACTTTCCACCACGAGCACCAGACCAGTGTGGCACCCAAGCTCCTACACACTCCCCAAAGGGCAGAGAAAAGGGCTGAAGGATGGTTTTATGCTTAAGCTGAAGATCAGCCAATCTGACCTGGCCATTACATCTTGTAATTCCTTAAATCCAATAGTTTGAGAGAGCTGCACCGAGCTTCCTTCGGAGAAACCAGGAAGTATCAGTCACCCCTCTACACTCAAGGCACAAAAAGATTTTGATCTAACAGCTACTGTTAATTGCTTTCATGTCTGCCTGAAATCAGAGACATCCCTATCTCAGGAACCAGAGAAGCTGCTTAAGGACAAGGCCCCCACTGCAGCAGATGAGAGTCCCCACCACAAGTGATGTGTGCGTCGGACAAGATGCAGGAGGCAAAGATGGATGGAGCCAAGGAGCAAAGAGAGCAGCAATTTTTGAGCACTGGCATTGCCTGCCATGGATGTTGGGTTTGCTTTGCTTTCCTCTGGCCAGGACAAGGTCTTCATCCCACCCATGGCTACGGTTGTTGTAAAGCAAGAAAAGGGCAGTTTGGCATATTTGCAAGAGTCTGGAAATTGTAAATACGTAGTGAAGAGGCTTTGTGTATGTCATGGTACAGTGAAACGTAACTGCGCCTCCCAGCCGATGCAGCTCAGCAGAGCTCTGCCATCACTTTTTTCCCTGGGACAAATTTATTCACCTCTTCCATGCTTGCTCACTATCCTGCTCTTCCTGTTCACGTTCCCCATCCTGAAATGGCTGAGGTTTGTCACTGCTTCTGATCAGGGCTAACAACTGGTGGTAGTCAGGAGGAGCAAACTTCACCCTTGATGTTTAGACTTTGCTAGAGGTCCTGCTGCCAGAGCAGCTACCTGTGTAAGCCTCTGCGGTGAGAAAACAGGACGTTTATTGTCTTCTGAAGTGCCTGTTCAACCTCTGTTACATACCTTAGGGCAAGAAATTTGCTATAGTTAGTTTTCCTCTTCCCTCACTTACAAGCACAATTTCCAAGCCGTGTTCCTCATTCCAGCAAAGGATAGCTGGTTAAGGTGTGAAAAATAAAGAAAAGAACAATTACTTTAAATCAGTCTATCTACACCAAGCAATCTGTCCTATTTCGTTACAGATTTCATCCCTTTCTCTTGCAGGTAAGACTTTCTTTTAAATGAGACTAGTGAGAACAATTTTGCAGAAATGCTCCGTGCTTCATTTGCTCAGCTCTGACAAGTTAATGGCACAAGGCTCCACCGGCAGCTTTTCCTGAAAAACCACAATTGCCAATTTACTTACTAGCACCAATAAATAATACAGAAAATGGCATTTGGCTGGAAGGCAGCATATTTTTAATTCCAGAAGAAAAACTATACCTACTTGATGGGAATTTTGACAAATGCATTTTCCCCCCATACCCAGCTCAAGATGACCCGAATGGATGGATAATCAAACAAATGTCAAACTCACAATTACCATTTAGTTTTCAGAAAAATTTTGGGTCAGGTGAACTTTGAATTAACAAAGTGAACTTTAATAGTTACGATGCAACTGTCTGGTTTATTAACTGTACCAACTACAACCTTTTCTCTGTCTACCCAGCTACAACTCAAGCCTGGCTGCACACTGCTGCCTCCAACGACCTACCCAAACCTCTTCAGAGAGGAAGATGGGGAGGACAACTCACCACGCTCACCCAGAAAGCAGAATCTAAAATGGGCTTCCTAACTCCTTCCCTGACCTTATCAATCCTTTTGACACTGACTTTCCCACGGCATTAGGTGAAGTTTCTCCTTTTCCTTTTCCCTTGCACTTTTTAAGCTGTTTTCCGCTTTGATGTGCCCACGCTGAGTAGCCACTTGCTGAGGTTGGCAAAGGTGCTGCCCTTCTGCCTTTGCACTCCTCTGTAAACTCAGTTCTTCTGCGGTGCCTTGAAAACACTCGTTGGCACAGACAAACTAATTGTTTCTCCCTAACTGATCCCAGACATGCTCAAGATGTTAAAACAAAGCCAAGGTAGAAAACCTCTCGGTATCCTAAGACTAAAAGGCATCAGCAGGACATTGCTGTGAACTGGCCGTCATAATTGTTGTACGATTAAATATTTACTGGATCGCACTGTGTCCAAAAGCTGCACGCACTGGGAGAGGAAATGCAAACCTTGCTTATGGAAATGGCAATGCTTCTGCTGGGGCACACGCTGGACCACGTTGTCCACCACTCTGCCGTGGCACAGCTCCTAGAGCAACACACGGACTTACCAACAGCACAAATCCACCCTGCTTTAGCTAATGGTTTTTCCTTTGTGCTGAAAATGTCCATATTCACCAGCTTTTACTCATGACATAGTCACAGTGCCCATATTGGGAATATAAAGCAGTTGTAAACATTGAATTGGGATCCCTTAGCTGTCAGCTGGCTCTGTCACTTGTAGCTAGCCCTCCTCCCCTGTAAGATGCACATCATCACTGCCTACCTGAAAGGGAAAAAAAATGTTTGCAAGACTTAAAGTTTATCCCATCTAACTTCAGGCAGTTATCTGAGATGCCCAAATTAAATGTCTATCTACCTTCAATGCCCAGAGTCACCAAGTGAGTGACTGCACAATGTCATCCACCCCACTCCAGGTCTGGTTTTCCCTCTGAAGAAGCTCTTCTCTTCTGCTGGATACAGACACACGAGCAATTTTGATGCTTCAGCTAAACGGAAGGCTCCTGCATCAAATTGCCTGGATGTTTTCAAACAGAAAGTCAGAAAGTTCCATTCAGGAGAAATGCAAAACATAGAGACAAGATACGTGAGGGTGAAGGAGGAAGCACAAAGGCGGTGAAGCCAGAGGACCTGGAACTGAGCACACACAATACTACTATTGACACATATTGTGAGTTATTGCACACAGAAGCTGTCTGATTCCCTCTTTGACTGTGACATTATCTTCTGTCCCTCCCTCTGTAGCCCAGTCTCCGTACCACTAGTCTTACTAAGTCAAGGGGAGAAAGAGAAATACCTTTAAAACTCCTAAAAAGACTTAAAACGCAATGGTTGCTCTACAACATAGATGTGCCGTGACTGCAAGATCTAAAACCCTGAAGCTAAAAGCAAACAAAGTGTGGTCTCATAGGCAATGGTGAAAATCTCCATGCAAAACTCCAACGCCTGGGTTCCCTTGGCTGAGACACAACGCACAGCAAACCCTGATTTGGGTCTCAAGGGCTTCCAAGCCTGCCAGATGGTCTTCATGCCACATTTCTTCAGCTCCTCTCGAAGGGAAGCAGCATGCACGAAGCAGGGTAGTGCTTACATGGCAGTTTTGCGTTCATCTTGTTGCTCTTTGGAGAATTTTAATCCATCTGGGTTATGGGAGGTCAGGTTAATACCACTCACCTGGTCCTTGCAGTGAGCAATGAGGACACTTGCACCAGTCCATCCCAGCCCAGCATGGTTTGGGCTGGGGGAGGGGGACCTGCAGAGGGACTTCAGCTGGGTGGCAGAGCAAAACATCTATATGGCAAAATTTTACAAGAATTCAGAGTGCAGGGATTAGCACAAACTCAGGAAGAGATATATTAATGCCTTGAAAGAAGCCTGAAAAGGCCCATGAAATCTTTCTTTCATAGCACACATGGCTCTTCAATTGCTACGTTTACGTAGCAACATTTGGTTAGTGGTACGTAAATAAACGGCACACAAAAGCTGTCTTAAAAAGGTTATTAAGGCTGCAAAGTGAAGACTTGTGAGTAAAGAAACACTCCATTTTGCCTGTTCAGCAGGATACCAGTTCTAATTGCCCATTATTTTCTTTCTCAGAAGTCTACAGTAAAAAATTATTGCTAGTTTATTTTTCCCCTCTCTTTGTACACTGGAGCAGGTGAACTTTTATAGCTAAAATTTTCTTTGAAAGTCTGGAGCACTGTGGAAAATTTTCAATCCAAACAGTTAAAATTTGATAAAGTTATCAAGAACTAGAATACAACAGAATAGAAATCCAAGAAATCTAATGATTGGCATGACTGATATTGCCACGCAAGCCACACACGTGCAGATTTACAGGTCAATGCCTCATGGGGGAAGCATTACCCTTCCATATAAGCACATCCCAACCTTAATGATAGATTTTTTTTAAAAAGTTCTAAGGTATGTCGATATCCTTAGTTGGCCATTCCTGATGTACAGCAGCTGAGGACACAGCCCTAGAACATCTTCCTCCCATCAACAGGACGTGTGTTGTGTCTGCAAACTGCCCAAGTCATCGCGGGGATTAGAGAAAACAAAGCGCGACAAACAACAGCGTGGAGCCGCTCTGCGGCGGTTGGGAAGCTGTGCCATCTGATGCCAAGCTGCAGAAACGGTCTGGGAACCTTTGTGCTTGCATTAAGCCAAGCTTTCAGCTCGTTCTGGCACCAAGCCCCCCTGAGATCGCCAGTGGTTTTGCCTGAGCTACAACTGTAGGATATGACCCCGTATCTTTGTAGAAAAAGATGATGAAATGGGTATCGGTCCCAAGCTACCTTTTAATGCCCATTTTTCAACTAGCCTATTTTCCGCTCCATAACGCAGCACCCTTCCCCATAATCTGGAAAAGACAGATACATTTTTGCGAATTAAAACTAAATGTCAAGTCACTGTGATGGGGGGAGTGAAAAAGCCAGAGAAGCTGCAGATGGAAAGTGCCTCACGCATCCCCCTGATAAACAGCATCTCATTTCTGCTGCGGGACGGCAGCAAAACAATGGTTGCTGTTATTGGACTAAACACCTTCCAAATCTCGAGCTGAAGTGACGTGATTTTCCCCTCCACGGAGGGGAGGACATTTCTCCATGTGGCTGCTCGACCCACTCGTTCAGCCCTCTCTAAATGCAAGCCACATAGACCTCCATGTCCTCCTGACAGAGCCTGCAGCCTTATCTGCTTTAAAGGATCAGCTAAACTGCAAAATTTATTTCTGTACTTTATGTCTGATATTAATCAGGCTCCGAAAAGATTCTTGGTTTGCTTTTTTCCTTCCATAAAGAGCAAATGTAATTTTCAGAATCATTGTTCCTGGGGACACTGCATGAAGGATTTGCCTGCAGACAGCAAGGCTGAAACAGGGTATTTTCCATTTTTTTGTATTTAAGAAAAAGAAAGGATTTTTCTTATTTCAAGGTTTGGGCTTTATTTCAGCTGGCAAGATGCAGCACTCGTCATGAAATGACATAAAGATCAATGAAGTACTAAATGGTTGGAAATGAAAATTATGGAGTTGACCTTTAAAGGAAAAAATAGATATTGAACTGTGTTTTCAGCAAACGATTATTCTAATAATTAAACCACAAAGCCCTGAGCATCGACTAGATGCTAGAAATAAAATCTGATTATCTCAGAGACTCATTTTCATGCAAATACTTAGCAACATGAGCAGACTGAGCACTGTCCAGTGTTAGTCGCAAAAGAAAAATGCACTTGCTTCTATTTGCTAACAAAAAAAGTCTGATCCCACATTCCTCTTGCATCAGGAACTGAACATCGATTCCCACTACGACTCAACGCTCTTGTGATGAAACACCAAATGGGGACTTAAGGCTCTCGACACTGGTTCGATAGCCCTGCAATTGACTTTATGTATAACCACAGGCAAGTAAATTAATCTCTGTTATTCCATTTTCCATCCTTACCATGGGAATATTAAGGGTATAATACATAATATTTAGTCTGTCTTTTCTGTTTCTCTTGCGAGTTGCTTGTGTCAGAACGTCTTCCTATGTATTTTAATAGCCCCTACTGTACCATCTCCATCTGGATGTGATATTCCAGAAGCTATACAGTACATACATTAAATCGCAGCAAAATGGTCTCATTCAGAAACAACGCTCTTTAGGAAGCCATTACTTATGTATCAAAGTATCTAGGGTGCTAAGTAAAACCAAACACATTCTCATTTCCCTACCCTCATTAGCATCCACTCAGACTGTATTACCTGTTCTTGAAGACAGGACACGCAGAGAAGTTTTTAACTAACGTTTGCAGGGAGAAGCAAATCGTTGAATAAACATAGGACCAAAAAGGGAAGAACTCAGCTGCTCAGAAAGCTGCTCTGAGCATGTATTTGTGACAGACATTGAACCTGACCTTGCTCCTGCTCCAGGAAGGAACATGAAACATGGGACAGCAGACCAAACTCAGCCTTACCCTATGTGGTGAAACTCCACTAATTTCAGCAGCTACACCATTTCCAGCAGAAGACATGCCCTGCCCAGGTATGTAGTCACATTAGTGACCCTGTAGTGTCCATGGATACCTGCAATAACATGAAGAAAATTGACTGTGCTGCCAGGAGAAGCCCAACTCCAGGGAGGAGGTGATGCCCAACTGCTACACATCTATCTCTGTCTGCCTGGACTTCATATTCAGCGCTACTGATGGGTTCATGAAAAGATGCTGTTTCATCTAATTCACGTAAGGCCTTACCACTGTCCGCTAAGGACAACGTGAACCTGACTGAAGACTCAAATACACTATCCATTAAGCCCAAAATGGTCAATATCCATCTCTGCTTATGGCAAAATTCACAACTGTGAAGGGTGAAAATCTGTGGAGCAAAGCATCCTAATCCAGCTGCGGAAGAAGAGAAGAAAAATGTAATATTTTCATTAGGCAGGTGAAGAAAGTGAATGGGTTTTCCCAAAACCTCTCCCAGCTACGGGCAATGTTCTCAGTAGACCTATGGGAATGGGCCCCAGGGAAATCACAAAGAGGGGAAAGGGAATGAGCAAGGGCAAAGCAAATCATTGGAGAGAGAACATGGAAATGGTAGGATCTTACTAGTGGTACGGTGTTTTTCCAGTGTGCTTACACTTCCCAGTGATTTATTCCTGCTGTCTACAAACGGCCTCTGTCGCTGACAGATTTTATCCCCTAAAAATCAGAAAAACTCCAGAGATTATGGCGCTTTTTGGAGGGCAGGTTGCTGAGAAGGTCACAGGGGAGCCGGGAACCAGAAGACTGCTGATTAGACTCGGAGCTCCAGGAAAGTGATGGCACAAAGACATTCCATGCCTGGAGTGAGGCAGCCAGGGAGGTAATGACACACAGCATCACTCCAAGGCGGTGTGAATGATGCCTTCCACTTACTGTAACGCATTTTGAACGAACACTGCCACCCTAAATTTATAGTACACGAAGTGGGGAGAAGTCCTCTGTGTACATCCCATGAAGTCATGTAAGACCACGCTATACTAGAAGCCAAGTGAAAGGATCTGATGCATCAGAAAGTGTTACTACAGCACTGATTAAAATTAAATATAAATCAGAAATTTAATTCTCATCATAGCAGGCTGCTTGGTGCTAGAGGAACCAGAGTGACCGTGGGCAATCATCCAGTCACAGAAACCCGGGTGATGGATCCATTCATAGCAGAAATCAGACCCTTCAGTGGGAACATGTTCCACTCCCTGCTGCTGGCAAGGCCCACTCAGAGTCTGGAAGCTGCCTTAAAATGATTTCCCAGGGGAAGGGACTCAGGTTAAGGAACATTTTGGGGTGATTTCAGAGTTGAACGGTCACCTCCAGGGTGAAGGCTTTGTTCTTCATTGTATGCTGTGCCCAACACTGCAGCAGCCTGAATGCCAGAGGACAGAGTGCCTGGGATGGGATGAAGGGAGCACTACAAGTCCCTTTTTTTTTTTTTTTGACATGGTGACCTCTTGTAGCTCTTTCCTGACTGGGGATGCTGTCTCCACGGGACACTACACTCTTAGGTATTTTGTCACAATATGGCCTTCACATGAATGTGGACTCATCCCATGTCAGTGCTGTGGTGTCAGATCAGATGCTGTGCAGCCTCCCCTGGTCAGAAACCTCTGTCTTCTGACTCCAGAGCTTGGAAATCGTGCAAAGAAAAAGGCAGCTCCCGGGAGAGCAGAGGCTTGACTTGCTTGGAGAGTCAGTGCTTGGCAGGAGTGAGATACATTTATAAAGTGCCACCACATTATAACAGAAATCACATCGCTGCTCCACAGGCCAAGGCACAGAACAGTATCTTGGGAGGACGCCAAAGGCTGGCTGAGCTTTCATTAGAGCCAACTTCAGCAGCGTCGTTCAGGCCAAAAACGCTTGAATCATTCATGCCATATCCCCACCTCCCCTATAGATGCTGTCTTTGGGCTGGAGGAGAACTACGGACACCACACTCTAGAGGAGCCACCCTGGGCACACCACAGAGTGCTTGGGGAGATGCATGTCCAGCCAGCTGGCTGGCCCACCCCAGCAGACCTCGGACAGCCACTGGATCGACAGTCCGTCTGGGCATGCACATACTCAGTGAGCCCAAACACATCCAGTATAGGTCATCCACTGCAACTAAAGCAGTTTGGTTTTCCAGTACCCTGATCCAAATCTTAGCTCAAGAACCCAGTCAGTTAAGATGGACCACGTTTGTCATCCACATCGTAAGGCTGAAGTTAAATATGAGGGATTTGTAGTGAAGTGATAGCAAATCCTGGTTTGATCCATCACCCCGTTTTCCCCTGAGATCTACAAGCTCCGAATGAGCAGCTGGTACACCTCCCACTCCTCAGCAGTATGCTTGCAAGCTGTCTGGCTGATCCTACCAGCCAAACAGTCCAGGAACGGTGAAGCAAAGGAATGCTGTGGTGTTTCAGACATGGCAGTGTTTAGCCATGTACCATATTTTCACGGTTGCCCTTTGACAGAGTGCTTGAAAACATAATACTGATGTGCTGCACTGCTAGAAATTTAGGAATCTGTCCTTCCCTCCTGTTCCTCAGGCCCTCACGAGCCATGGCCAGCAGTGGAGTGAGCGCAAGGAAGAGCGACAGCACTTCTCCATCAAGGCTCTTGACCATGCTGTGGTTTGATAGTGAATGCAAACTTACAACTGTACCGAGAGGACGATGCAGTAAGGAAGAAGAATCTGCAACAGGAAGAAAACACTGTCAGTGACAGCATGGTGGCCTATGAGGACATGGTGCAGAGAGGGAAGAGGCTACTCTGATTGTCCTCAAGCACTCGTGTGGTGAGGTCCCACTCTCAGTTGGCTCCTAGGTACCACCACACTGCCAAAGAGTCAAAACAGAGAGGACTTCTTCCTGTGTCCTCCAGGCTGGGCTGGCCATAGGACAGGTCTCCTCAGCAGTCAAGCCCACTGAGGCTCTTAGGGATTTTCCCATCCAACACTAGGCGGATGTAAGAAAAGACCTGTTCCCAGAAAAGCTGATAAGCCCTAAACACAGTCTTTCTAAGCTCATTCCTGAGACAAGGTGCAATTGTTCTGCCACTGGAAATGCACACAGGCTCACTTATACCAACACAAGCTGAGCAGAAATCACTGCACCATTTGAATGGCAGTGATTTATTCCCATCTCATACCAAAGGAAACAGCTGAGCCAGGTTCAAGCTAACCAAGTCCCTCCTGCTTCAGTGCTTCACCTCTGCAGGCTATTCCCTCCTGAAGATTTCATTACAAGAAGCTGGAGACTCACAACTGGGTGACAGGAGAACATCTCTGTAGGAACACAACATAGAGAGCACTTTCTTCTCTATTGCTGTCACAAAGTCGCACTGAAGCTCATGCCAAGCTCTTAGGGATCCTTTCATAGTACAGAAGTCTGTTCTCAGCCCTCTTCCTCCAGGAGCTTGTGTGTGTTAACAAACACCAAACTCTCCCTAAGATTTGGCCAGTGCACCACCGCATGCATCGCTTCCCAATGGCTCACCCTATATCCACATCGTTTTACTCAATCCTACCTTGGGTATCTGGGTCTGCAAGACAGACAAGGAAACCCATGGATACCATGGAGATGTGACTAACTCAGAGCCACCAACCAGACAGGACTGTGCTGAGGGCAGAGGCAAGGTCCTTACCCCATTTTGTGTTCGTGAGCCTCAGTAATGGCATTGCTACTGCTCAGGCTCCCCAGTTGAGCATAGCTGGAGCTGTCACGGGCAGCATGGGCAGCAGTGCTGCTTACAGCAGGCACTGTGCTGATGCCTGTCTGCAGACCAGCATTAATGCTCCGGCAGCGCTCACGCCTCGTCAGCCCTGCCGTATTTCACAGGCTGCCTTGCGCAGCGAACAAGCTCGGGTTGGGATAATTGAAAGCAGTGCCCGCTGATTTATTCCACTTCAAACACATTACGTGCCATCTCCTGGGCTCTGAGCCTGGTCTATGAAAGGAAGGAACTCAGAGTATGGAGAGGGCTGAAAAAGAAACAGTTTGCTCTGTTTTGAGGGGTTAGAGGGAGATGATCTCTAGGTTAGGTTAGATGATCTCTAATTCGTGATATATCCTAACACAGAGGATCATCATCTCGTAGTCGGCACTGGAATATCTGTCTGTCCCCAAAGCTTAGCACGTTCCTCTGGCCCACACTACTTACCACACCCTTAAGATGCACGTTCCTCTGGCCCACACTACTTACCACACCCTTAAGATATTTGTAAAGCACCTCCCTGTTGCTGATGTCTTGAAGCCTTTCTCTGAGTCGCACCCACCTTCCCTAACAGGTAAGGAAAAGCCACATACAGGAGATGTTCATAACAGATGTTCTCAGACTGCCTCAGTGATAGGATGCAAAAGCAGAAACTCTCGGAAAAGAAAAAGACACTTGGTTCATTCAGCTATAGCAAAGGCTGAAAGGGCGCAGCATTGCAGTCTGTAAGCACATCCTGGTGTGCAAGCACCAGGACAGGAAGAAGAGCTATGGAGATGAGGTAGTTAAACTAAATAATCACATTGCTCCAGGGACAAAGGAACCACAGACACCTGAGACTGGAAAGTCAAAGGCTTCTCATTACTAGAGCAACAAGGCTCCTCTCGTAACATTGGCCAAACCTCAAAGTAGCTCCAAGATGGTGCCAGTGGCAGAGGGTGGTATGATACAGTGGCCCATCACAGAGAAGCGATGTGTTCACCAGCATCCTAAGTCAATGCGCTAAGACCTCTCCTTCCTACTGCTGTGCATCATAGATTCATAGATTTCTAGGTTGGAAAAGACCTTAGAGATCATCGAGTCCAACCATCCCTAATCCCCATTAAACCATATCCTCAAGTAGCTCATCCACCCTATTCTTAAACACATCCAGGGATGGGGACTCAACCACCTCCCTGGGCAGCCTATTCCAGTGGCTGACAACCCTTTCAGAGAAGAAATACTTCCTAACATCCAACCTGAATCTCCCATGATGTGATAGTTTGATGTGTGGGGGGGTGTTCTGGTGGCAGGGGAGGGGATTTGCTCCCTGTGCCACCAGATCTGAGTCCCATCCCCCCCGGGGGAGGTTGAGCCAAGGCGGCGCCTCTGCGAATTGCCCTATTTAAGTTGGGACAAAGGGGCGGGAATGGGCTTTTTGCTCAGGAGCGAGGAGAGAGCAGGAGGGCGCTGCCCTCGCTCCCGGCTCCCGGCCGAGCGGCCGCTCGGGCCCGGGCCCGGGCCGGCGCCATGTGCTCAAGATGGCGCCGGGGGAGCCGCATGGGGGACTCGGTAAGCGCCCCGCTCCCGGGGTGCCCGCCGGGCCGAGCTCCCCCAGAGAGGATTAATATCTAAGAGAAGACAACCACAACGACCGGGTCAGCAAAGATGGAGCAGGAGGAGGTGTACTGGAGCTGAGGCTTCCCTTGCAAATCGGTGTGAGATGGCAGGCGGCCCCCTGCAGCCAGGGTGTACTCGGCGGAGCAGCGACCCACTCGTGGCCTGTGGAGAAACCCACGTCAGGAAGGAGATGCCTGAGCCCAGGAGAGGTCGTGGAGCAGGGGATGCGCGACCAGGTACTGTTGATAATGGGGCATGGAATGCACGACGAGGTCGTGGAGGCATCTGGAGACCGTGGGACGACCCACGCCGACGCGAGTGGCAGCAGCTCCCTAAGAGGCCGAGACTGGTAAAGCCCGAACTGGTGCGATCCATGGGGAGGATTGCAATCCTGCGGGCAGGACTTACTTTGGAAAAGTTTGGGGACTTTTTCTTTGTGAGTAGGGGATCCACCGAAGCAAGGGAAAAAAAAAATGGTGTAAAGACTCCTCCTCCTTTAAGAAAGGAGCGGCAGTGAACAACATGGATGAACTGACCTGTACTCCCCCATTCCCTGTCTCCCTGCGCCGCTGGGGGGAAGGCAGAGCCAGGAACGAAAGGAAAACAGGGGGTGGGGAGGTGTTGTTTTAAGATCGGGCCTTGTTTTCTCTTTCCCCTCTCAAGTAACCGGTTTCGTTCCCTTTTGTCTTTTGTTTAGTAACTGTTAATAAATTGTTTTGTTTTTAAGAAGAAAGCCCGAGTCATGTTTTGCCCGAGACCATGTTGGTGGGTGCTCCCTTTTCGGTTCTTGTCTCGACCCTCAGTCCAAAAACCACGACACCTGACTAAGCTTATGCCCATTTCCTCTTGTTCTATCACCCGTCACTAATGTAAAGAGCCCTTCCCCTACCTCCCCACCATCTTTTCTCAAGTATTTATAGGCCGTAATCAGGTCTCCCCTCAGCCTCCTCTTCTCCAGGCTAAACAGCCCCAACTCCCTCAGCCGCTCCTCATAAGTTTTATTTTCCAGCCCCTTGACCAGTTTAGTCGCCCTTCTTTGGACTCGCTCCAGGAGCTCAATATCTCTCTTAAAGCGAGGGGCCCAAAACTGGACACAATATTCCAGGTGCGGCCTCACCAGTGCCGAGTACAGGGGCAGGATCACTTCCCTGCTCCTGCTGGTCACACTATTCTTGATACACGCCAGTATCCCATTGGCCTTTTTGGCCACCTGGGCACACTGCTGGCTCATATCAAGCCGGTAGTCAACCAACACCCCCAGGTCCTTCTCCGCCAGGCAGCTCTCCAGCCATCAAAGCTTCTTAAAATTGCCTTTTGACACCTCACAGAGAGAAGCCCAGGTTGGGCTGCTCCTGTCATTGGACAGGGCAGGACAACAAGAAGGGATGTAGCTAAAACACAGAATCAGGAACTATCATGTCTATGAATGCAATGGAAATCCACAATCACAGTGGGCAGGGGAACTCACAAATATTATACTGCTTTGTTTCAAAATAGCAGTGATGGACTTCCTACCATACCAAGACTTTCTAGGCCTTAGATGAGATGCTCTTAGAAACCCATGAAACTGAGTTTTGGCTCGCCAAATTGAGAGGAGTATTAATGAGATCAGCCGCCTCTGAGAAGCATCGTGCACAAGACCTGTTCTGTAGATGGAGTTGGACGCTATTACTTGTAGAATCCTCTCCAGAGCTGCACGAGGATAATTATTCAGCTCTTCTATTTCTAAAGAAGCCAGTGCTTCGCAAGCATTGGAAATGATAATGTGTTGTTTGCTGTAAATCCTCGAATCATAGAATTGTTTAGGTTGGAAAAGACCTATCAGATAGTTAAGTCCAACTGTTAACCTAGCGCTGCCAAGCCCACCGCTAAACCATGTCCCTAAGCATCACATTTACATGTCTTTTCAAGACCTCCAGGCATGGTGACTCAACCACTTCCCTGGGCAGTCTGTTCCAATGCTTGACAACACTTTCAGTGAAGAAATTTTTTCTAACATCCAATCTAACCCTCCCCTGGTGCAACTTGAGATCATTTCCTCTCGTCCTATCGCTTGTTTTCTGGGAAAAGAGACCAACACCTGCCTCACTACAACCTCCTTTCAGGTAGTTGTAGAGAGCAATAAGTCCTTCTTTAGACATGCTTCAGCACTTCAAGGTCTTTCTTGTAGTGAGGGGCCCAAAACTGAACACACTATTCGAGGTGCAGTCCTGTTGGCCACACTATTGCTGATACAAGCCAGGAAGCTCTTGGCCTTCTTGGCCACCTGGGCTCACTGCTGGCTCATACTCCCACTCCCAAGAAGATCAACACTCCCACCCAATTTGGTGTTGTCTGTAAACTTACTGAGCATGCACTCGATCCCCTCATCCAGATCGTTGATAAAGATATTAATGCAGTAATTATAGCTAAAACTCTTCATTAACATGGAAATGACAAATAACAAATTAGTATCAAGCATCTACAATTAGGCTAAAAAGCCACGGCAATTTGTTATTCTTTGAAAGAAATCACTTTTCACATAATTTACTGTCAATGAGGTCTCATTATGTAACGATATTTAGCTCTTCCACTACTTTTCAGCTTTGCAGCTTTATTAATTGCACCCACAACAGTTCCCTAATATAAGCAAGCAGTGTTATCTTCATCTATTGACTGAGAACCCAAACCTGAAAGCACCAATGGGATGTCTTTACAGCCAAATGGAGGCAGGAAGACCCAAAGCCAGTGAAGAAAGCAGGGCCAAAATCTGTAAATATCTTCTGCACAGATACAATTCTGTTCCAGCCGAGTAGAGGAATTTGCATTTTATCACAAAGAGGTTCAGACCGGCACCGAGTTCTTCTGCCAAACTCACCCAAAGTCCTATCTCACTGTCATAACAAAAATTATCTTGATGACATTTCCCACTCAGTTAATAGCAAAGCTTCTTAATGAAAGCTGGGCCATGAGGCAAGGAGCGTCCAAAGCCAGTGAGTATTTCCCAGTAAAAATGACTCAGACACCTGCTGGCAATCAAATCAAAGCAAAGCGGTTTCACTGAGTCTGTAGTGGCTGAGGATAAAGCGAGTTTGACAGACAAAAACTCTCCTAGGAGGCAGAACGTGAGCATCTGATGCTGGGCTATCCAAACGAAGGAGCCACAAATATATCTGGTAGACAAAGGTGGAGAAGGCAGCTCCCTTTGTAGCTTGCAAAGGGGAAAACGGCTGATCTCAACCACTTTAACACTGAAAAGTCTCTGAAGGGAATGTTTTGAAGGAGAGGAGGAATTTTGGTTACTGGCTATATTGGCAACTTCAGGGTACATGCCGTGGCAGGACCTGGCTTTTTTTGTTCTGCATGAGGCCAAATTCAACCTCCCGACAAGCAGACCTGCTTCCATGGGGATGACTGTGTAAAACGGTACTGGTGGGACTCGGCACTGCGCATCAAACTGGTACGGTCCCTGGCTGTCACCTGGATCCTGCAACTCCCAGTTCCTCCTCAGATTTATCTATGCCCTGGAGAGGTGCCCTGGCTTGAGTAAACTCCAACCAAGCACTAGCCCTACCTCCACATCTCTCTGGCCTTGCATCTTCAACTTAGGTCCTCATATATCGTTTAATTGCTGTGGAATGGTTATTCCAGGAGCTGCAGAGAAGCAAAACCTTCCTTTTCTCTGCAGCACCTATTAACAGTTATGGGTGAGGCTTTGCACACAAATGAACATCCCAAAATCTTGTATAAGTTCACTCTGCTTATCTTTTTCCAGATGGGCAGAAGGCTCAGAAATGACTGGATCTGGTGTTTCTCCAAGCAGATTAAGATAATCTGTAACAATTTACTTACACTGAAAGGGCATTACCCTGATTGGAACTGGTCAGAGACCACTCTCTGATTAGGACAGTGATATGATGTGGCTCTAAATACATTTTGGAATATGAATATCTCTGAATGAACTCCTGATTTTGCTGCCATCATCTCTTCAAATAATGAAGAAATGATATGACGTGTGAGAACCTTCACAAAATTATCTGGATAACACTTCAGAGCTTAATCTGCTTTCAAAGTAGCAGTAAATGTTTATTATCTAAATGCTGAGGGCCATTCTGTACCGCTCAGCTTCCACAGCCCACCAAATAGGCCAGAAAGTTTTCTGTTGATTGACAAGTGTTGTATCATGTCCTCTAGGAAGACAAATTCTGAAGGGACAGGCTATATGCCTGAAGGCACTGACAAGCCCCAAGGAAGGAATAAGCAGAGGACACCTTTTGAACTCATTTTTGTAGAGATCTGATTGCCCTGTGGTTTTAAAGGACAGTAGATACACTGAAGAACTGAATTCACATGAACAGGCTTTCCAACCATACACAACCTGACTTCTTCTTGGTGACCACCTCCGAGCTTGACTTGACCCTTCCATGTCAGCAGAGCAATGCTACAGGCTCTCTCCTCCTCCATGGCCCCACACACCAGCAAGAAGTCATTCACCCCATACTGAGCAGCTGCTTCGTGCCCACCAGGTGAGACATAGAACAGTGAGAGCTCAAAGGGAGCGTCCCATGCCTAGCTGTGGGGCAGCCACTTCTCCTGAGACCTCCAGGTTCTTGTCAGGTGATGGGATATGTCAGATTACATGCTCCATCACGCAGAGACTCATTTGCATCCCAAGCAAATGGGGAGATGGGAGAGCTTAGTCCGAACTCACCACAGGTGACTCTTACCTCCAGTCTGGAAGGTTTGTAGGACACAGCGTCACCCACAAGGTAAGAGGATGCAACAAAGGTCAAAAAAGACAAGAAAGAGCAGCAGGAGAAGGCACAATGAAATATTTAGCGACCTTTGCCAGCATTTATATCTCTCGGTGTGCAGATAAATCTCCATGTTACATGCTAAAAGTAATCAGCCTGGAGAAAGATACAGGCATCTCATCAGACTTCAAGCACAGGGCTGGTTGATTATCTTCCAACAGGTCTTGCAAAATCCTGCAAACAAGTCAGTGAGCAAGCTCTAATCTCAAAGGTAATGTTAACAGCCTTCCCTGAGAAAGAAATTGTTATCCAACAGCGTATTTCAGAAATACATAAAGCCAAGGAAACTTTGGGAACCAGAAGTTTCTTTCGGCTGTTTCAAAAGTATCAGAGTTCATTGGTCAGGAGGGTGCTGCATATTTTTTCAGTTTATAACTGCAAATATTCTGCCCAGGGAACTCCCTGAGGAAAGGCTGCCTTTTCCACAGCACAAACAAAGCCTCGATGGGCCACCTAAAATCTGCAATTCTTTGTAGGCACAGAAAACAGCAAAAATGCAGAGTACTTCCAAAAGATAATCCTAAACATGAAAGATAAATTACTGGCCTTATCCTATACTGTTGCCAATCAGTTGACAGATTTAGACAATTACTGACCAAGCCTACTTAGGAGTTTGATTGATGGACCAGATGAACTGTTGACTCAAACCAGTCCATTGCATCCTGATTTATAAATCTGTCCCTTGACTGAGAAATGTTATTTGTCCATATTTACTTGAACTGCAGGGCAGACCGGCCACGTAAGAAAACGTGCGGAGTCCTCAGCAAGGGAAGGGGACGATGTACTCAGCTGCACGTCTTTGGTCCCTGAGCTAAATTATCAACAGGGTCACACCTCTGGTTTCAGTATAAAAATGTTGTATGTGGAACCTGGTGAACCTGCAAGACACTGCTCAGATAAGCACCTTGGAAGGTGCCTGGACTTACTGAGTCACATCTCTCTGCCGGTCTGCAAAACCGGATGGTTTCTGGGGTTTCTGTCCCTGGCATATGGTTAAGAGCTGGGAGGGGAAACTTGTGCTGAAGGATTCTCATGTAAGAATGGCTGTACTGGATCAGTTTGGCCCCACATCCCATCTCTGAAGGCAGATGCTCACAGAAAAGCCTAAATGCAGGGCAAACACATAGTTGATACTTCCCTGCCCCACTCTCCAGCCTGCGGCAATTTACTGCCGATCCAGGGGTCACAGCTTTCCTCTTCAGCAGGCTTCAATACATATTTTTGTCTCAGTAACTGTCAACGTTTTGTTTATGAGCAAAATATAATACAGGCAGGAAGACAAGGAATTTTACAAGGGCGTGTAGTGATAGGACAAGGGGCAATGGCTTTAAGCTGAAAGAGGGGAGATTTCCATTAGATATAAAGAAGACGTTTTTCACTCAGAGGGTGGTGAGGCACTAGAACAGGTTGCCCAGAGAAGTTGTGGCTGCCCCATCCCTGGAAGTGTTCAAGGCCAGGTTGGATGAGGCTTTGAGCAACCTGGTGTAGTGGAGGGTGTCCCTGCCCATGGCAGGGGGGTTGGAACTAGATGATCTTTGAGGTCCCTTCCAACCCTAACCATTCTATGATTCTAATTTCTTGCTAATTATTTCTATTACCGCAACAGCTGAAAGCCCAAATGAGATGACAGACTCATGATAAATGCTCTACAAATGTGTAAAGAGAGACAGTATCTACCCAAAAGAACCTAAAATAAACCACTACAGAAGCATCGATATTGTCCTGTCTATGAACACCAGGACTCAGGCAAAGGATGGGTAAGTGATTTGCTCTAGGACACATCAAAAAAAAAGCAGCACCACCAGTGATTAAACAGATGAGGAGACCAGGCTCTGCTTACAGCCAGTCTAGGTCAGACCAAAGGTCTGGCTGGCTTAGTAAAGCTGACAGTGGCCAAGAGCATCCATCTAGGAAAAGCTTATGAGCAGGATGATCGAACAGCAACACTCCCCTTACACACCCTCCTGGCACCTTGTGCTTCATGGCTGAGAGACCCGCGGGGCCAGATGCAGGGTTTCGGAATTTGAAAGATACGGATGGGTTTTTCCTCTGTGAAATTGCCTACCAAATGGAAAAGCAAACAATGCAAACTGTGAGCATCCTCAGCAACCTGTGGATAGGTGTTCTTCCATGGCTAGTGACTCACTGATCAAAGGCTCGGGTAATTTGTTATGAACCTGCCTCCTCCTGTCTGTTTCATGTGATGCTCCCCAGGGCCAGATCAGGGACAGTCAGTCGCTGTTCCCCTGCTCAACACCTCTTGTGATTGCCCCACCTCAGCCAAGGTCTGCGTAGTCATTCCTTGAACAAAATCCCATTTATCCTCTGGTTATTCTTGTTATTTTATCCTTTTGGTTATTCTTCAGTTATCCTTTTTCTTCCACATACCTTTTCCATCTCTGCTTATCTTTTCCCAGATGGGCAGAGGGGCAGAATGGCACAGAGTATTTAGGGTTAAAAAGATGGTTGTTATTTTCCTCTCTGTTCCTTTGTTCCATTGCATCCCACCAGTCCAGTGTTCCTATAGTATCATCCTCCCCTTCCTCTTGGAAGGATCTGGAGCAGGGAATTTGCTTTAATTTCTACTCTTTGCCAACAGAGTCCCCAGATGACTATCCAAATTCACTTTATTATGGTGATAGGACTAACAAAAATAACTCTCAGTCTAAATTTCCCCCTGGAACTTGACTTTTCCTAGGATTTTCTCTAAGATCTCTTTCAGAAACATTATCTATGCTTTCCTACTCACCCCAGCATAAGTAAGTCCTATTTTCTTCCATGACTCAGCAGGTATATTTACTCTGAGCGTTAACACCCACCCATCCCGAGCTTACAGTGACTGTGGAGAAAACCTTTGCATCACTACCTGGGGCCTGGGACAGTGTAGGATGGGTCCAATACTCACCTGGGAACCAATCCTATTAGTAAAGTCTGGTTATAAGCAGTGGAGAACAGAGGAGAGAGGCAGGAAAGCAACTGAGCCATCAGGCCACCAGGAGGGATTCCAGCACTCTAGGTTGCTGCAGACCTCTCCTGGCTCATCCCAGGCAGATGAGGACAAGGAGACTCTCCTGCCCTCCCACGCTATGTAATATATCCAGCATCACTGTTGGCAGGAACTTGAAGCAGATTCAGAACATATTAAGAATTAAGAGTCCCACTATTTTTTAAACCCTCATACCCATCTTCAGAGCCCACACATTAGTGACTAATCAAACCTTAATAACTAATCATTGCTGCTGTCAATTAGCACCGTTGAAGCACGCTTTCCCTACAGCAGATAACCGATTTGGGGATGCCAGCTCTGGTTCAGAGGGATGGTGTCACAGCACCTGTACCAGTCCATGTTTATGCACTGTTCCAGGAGCTCCCACCGGCTGCAGTGACAGCTCCAGGAGACATCCCTGGAGACAAGATCCCCTGCAGTGCCTTGAGGAGTCATGCAGCTGCATCCTAAGCCCTGTGCTGTCCCTGAAGGCGCCCCTGTCTACATGATCCCGTCTGCAGCCAGGCCAGTACCTCCTCTTGTGCAGAGGTGATCTAGCATGGTTTGAGACATTAAACCTGCGCCAAATTTACACACTGTGGCTTTTGCTCTGAGCTTGTCAGGATGCAAAGTTTGAAGTCAAACACAAGAGACCAGTGATGCAGCCCTGCTAAGCACGAAGCAAAATGCTATACAGCCCCAGACAAGGATCTTCACAGCCATGGGAACTGCAAGGCTGTGGGATGGGAGCAGTCACCAGAAGGATGCTCGGTTTCACTAGCTGAGATTCTGACTTCATCTGCTCCATTAAGATACGCACCTCAGCAAAAGATGCACCTGGCTCATCTCTGTCTAGTAGAAGTTAATTTAACTCTTGGCCTCTCCTGCTCCACGCTGCAATTGTACTGGAGCATGCAACGTGTGGCTGAACAGAGTTGACTCACCACGGAGTCACTGCAGACTGTGACTTAAGAGGTCAACACAAAATACCTGAGTCACACAGACCAGCCACAGGCATATTTCCAACTGACGGGAAACGTAAGGTGCTCTGACCCAGTCAGCTGGTCTCTCTGAGGCCAGGCGATGGCTGGTCCCCTTGAGGTCACCGCAAACGAAGCCCACATGCACAAGCAGCTACCGTGCTTCAAAGGATGCTCCATAACTTGACATAAGCCTGAGGCACAAGACCGCACAAATCTCCCAGGAAGGCTGCAATCAGGAATGCATTTAACGGCTGCAATAAAGACAGCAAAAGGTACAGAAGTATGCAGCTGCATTTTGTCTGGCAAAAAACCCTCCTCAAGCCTAGATATTACACAGCTGCACACTTATAGACAGTAGATGTCTATTAGAGGACTACATCCTTGCCCACTAAACCCCAAAACATCTTCTAAATCAATAGCATATTATTTGCACTTAATAAAATCTAGCCTTCGTAAACAGCACTCACAGGAACAAGTTTCGGCTACAGGAGAGCACGTATAACCAGAAAGCATTGCTTCACGGAGACTATTTCACAGATTTCATAGATTTTGTAGGTTGGATTCATTCAGTTTAATTCTATACTCAACCCTCTACTCAACATTCCCTACAACCGAAAAATAGAAAGAGACTATTTAACCAGTTCTTACATATACAGAAAATAACAAAATCCAAGAGGAAGGTATTCTCCTGACAGGACATTTATACACAACCCTATCTTATAATTTTCCAAAACTTGGTTATGGATGGTTGCAAGGAAAGCCAGAACTGAGCAGAGCAAAGTAACTCCCCTTACTTGCAGAAAGAAAAGGCTTCTGCCTGGACTGGAAGGGCAGATGCCAAGATCTCTCCTCAATCCTAAACCAAAGCATGTGCTCAAGTCTGGATTTTGGGACAGCTGTGTTGAAAGGGAACAAAATCAGGGCAACTCAAGGGGAGGCAGTCCCATGGCAGGTCAATGGGGTGGTACGGGGAGGCCATTGAGGGTCCTTTTAAATCCTTCACTGACTTTAGACCTGAATCACACTGAATCACAGAATGTTAGGGATTGGAAGGGACCTCAAAAGATCATCTAGTCGAATCCCCCTGCCGGAGCAGGACCACCTAGATCAGATCACACAAGAACGCGTCCAGGCGGGTTTTGAACATCTCCAGAGAAGGAGACTCCACAACCTCTCTGGGCAGCCTATTCTCAAGCATGCAAAGAGAAATACCAGCTCAACTTGCACGTGCAGCAAAAGCACAGAAGGACCATCATGATGCCACATGTGCCAGGACTGAGTTCCTGATGGGGACCTCGCAGCAATGTTTTGATCCCCTCAGCACGTGCATCCATAAGCTGGCATGATGGATGCGACAGCATGTCCAATGTACAGGAACAGTGACCGGAGCACAGGACGTGACACTGCTAAACAAAATGAGGGCTCCTCCAAGGACACACATTGAGGCTGTGGAATGGAGGGCAGAGCTGAGCCCCAGTGACTGCACTGAGCCCCTTGCCAAAAGCAGGCATGAGCCCAAGCGCCCACTACTGCAAAACAGGACCGTGCAAACACCTGAGCGAGAAAGTCAGCCTGAGCGGTCAGAGGGAAACAGGGAGGATGTGGGGAAAGCGACCTAGAAAAGGAATAAAGCTGGAGAAACTCTTGGCCCCACTTCATATTAATAAAGCCTCAAGTGCAGATGGCGTTGCCAGTATATGAAAATAAATGACAGGCTATCGGGGAACAGTCTTGCTGAAACCCTTTATCATATCCCAGGCTGAGATGAGGCTGTGATTAGAGCTACGCAAAAACAAGGAGAGAAGAAAAAAAAAAAGCGCAACAGCCTCTAGTAATTCTTGCTGTATTGACTCCTCTTTGTGATTAATGGTGATACCCAGCATTTTTGCAAAACAACAATTGCTGGAGGTTTGAGGTAATTATTTTATTGTCAGTCAAAATCTAAGCAATTTACTTATTTCCAATATGTGTTCTTAACTCACTCCTGGGCAGGGCAGGATTTATATGTGTATCAAGAGAGCATCCTTCCAGGAAGGAACTTGGATCTCCTCTGATCTTCAAGTGGTCTTAATTCCAGCAAATACCACAGAGGCAGTAGGTTTACCATCAGTCATTTATGGTTTGCACTGCCCAAGCAGAGAGAAAGCATATCTACATTCATTCTCATTAGAAAAGAATATTTTAAAACTACCTTCTCAATTAATTACCCTCTCTCTTCCTGCTACTCATCGCGTTGAGCTCTTTCACTCTGTTTTTCTCTTACCAGCCCTGCAATGGAACTAACATTTTAACCCAAAAGATCAGCCTCTGACACAAATCCCCAGAAGGAGAGAAGCGATTCAAGGCTGATGAACCTTCACATTCCCTCTCTCCATTATTTTTTTTTTTTGGAGGGCTGAAATGGCAGGAAATCAGACAGAGCTTTTGCGCCGTAGTATAGATCACTATTAGAAAATAAATGTGATTTCTCCAACATAAGAAAAAGTCTCTTTTTACATGGCACAGGCCACCCAGACAAGCACATAAAGGAAAAATTAATATCTCTCACCCAGGGAAAGCTACTGCCCTGCCCGTGTTCTTCAATCAAGCTAAGTGATTACTAAATCCAAAGGGAGAGACGGCTGAAAACCATCTCCTCTGTCTAAATGGAGCCAAGTTTTCTGACACATATAAGCTGAAGGATAAAAGAAGGGGCAAAGCACACTGAGATGTGATGCATGCATACACTGAAATTGCAGACATGAGGAAAAAAAAAAAGATTACTGCAGATTAAAAAGAGAGCGAAGACACTATGATTTATATTACAGTAGGGCTGACAGACAAGGGGAAGCACAGCCAGTGCCAAGGCACCTGACAGTCTAGAAGGATTGCTGAGTCGTGCAGAAGCCCAGATGGTGCTTGGTTAGCAGATGCAGTCCAGCCTTGGCAGCACAGAGCTCTGCACAGGCTGATGGACCCTATCCTTTAACCCAGGTGAAAAATAAAAAAAAAAGATAAATTACTTGGAGCAGCAAATGCCAAGCTGTGCTCCAAGGCAGACATATCCTAACTCTAAAGGCTGTAGCTAATGCATGGATAGAGCCAGACAGCTGGAGATGGTCAAAAACACTCAGCCACGTGCTTGAGTTTTCCAGCTCTGCTTTCTTGGGCCAGCAAGAGCAACTGGAGGTGCAGGGAAGAAGCCTGTTAGGAGTCCTCCTGCACTGGGAAAGCCCAGGAGCTTGGTGCTGCTGCAGGCTGCCTTTCTATGCATCCCAGCAAGCCGAGAAGGGTGAGTTTGCTCATCTATGGTCTGCCGGGCAAATTGCAGGTGACTGGCGTCCCAAACTTCAGTTCCTTTCAGCAAAGCTCCCTTAACACTGCACACAAACATCACTCAAGGGTCCCCTGCCCCGAGCGGGGAGACAGTCGTTTCCACCACAGAAGCTGTCACTCCCTCCTTGTGGGTATTTCAGGAGATTTTTGCATGGCAGGGTAGCGAGGACCTAAGGAGTGACAGCAGCCCTAAGGCTTGGGTACATCCATGCCTCCAACTATCCATTAGAAATGTCCCCGTCAGCCAGACCTCAGCTGGGACCTCTCACGCTGACCATGTCAGCCATGGTGACCAATATGCCTACTCTCCTCCCATGAACTGGCAGGCAATTTCTCCGTGGCTTCACATCACTTCACTCCAAACTGAAGAAAAGAGGTAGAAATGCTGTGGATGGACAGGACCTCTTCATTCACAGCAGCAACAGCCTGTAACCCCAGCTTAACATCTTGTCTGATGGGATCTCATTTTCTTCATGGGCAGGGAGAGGGGAGGCAGAGCCAAACCCAAGCAAATGCCTCTAAATCCGCCTCCAGCTCCTGGAGGCAGCACTTAAGGACTGGTAACAAATGGGCTTAGTCAGTCTTCCTCTGACACAGGTTTAACTAGACACATAAACCTTGCGGAGCGGCTACTATTTCAAAGTAATGTATCTGAGGATGTTGTAGTGCTGCTGTTTCTCAATATGCTCCACCAAAAACATCAGGCTACAATATCAGCCCAAGTTTCCTGCTGGAGATTTCCATGTAGAAAGGTCTCTGCTGTCTTCTCCTTCCTTATGATAAATTGCAAGTGCACACATTTTTTATTGCAAGCAACAGCTTTATTTCACCTATTTCTTATAGCTGCTTGCTTTCAGAGCTGGGTATCTCCAAAACACTCTAATCTTCTGTTTGACTCATTGCAATTCTCTTCTCTTGGTCTTGATTTCTGCTTCAAGGACAAGAGTTGAGGTACTTCCAAGAGGAAGGACGCGGCTTCAATCCATCAGTGGTTCATGCTCCGTAGCTGGAATCTCCTCATCCCTGTTCACAGCAGAACAGACACACTGTCAGCTTCTCCAATGTAAAAGACACGGGCCTCATTTGTGAGAGCACAGCGGTCTTGTGCTGGATAGAAAAAGGCAAGAGCAGGGTGGTAGGTCAGGACCATGGGCCCAGACTTGTCCAAGCTTCACACCTCCTGGAAGGTCCCATCATAAGGCATAGGGCTGCTTCTCACCACACCACCAAGCACCACGCTGCAGAGCGTGTGCAGGAACGGTCTGCAAGGCTTGTTATCTCATCTGGCTTCAGAGCAGAAGTCGGAGTAAGTCAGGTCAAAGAAAGAAGCAATATTAAAGAGGAGAAAGAGACACAGTCCCCAAAACACCTTAGGATAAAATCTGACAAAAGGAAAAAGCCATCTCCAATGTGAATTGTTCCCTCCTTGAAGCTGCTCCATCACTACAACAGCACATGTCACACCGAGCTGGCAGAGAGGATCGTTATTGTTTACAGGTATTTGGATGCAAAATTTCCTTTGACAAGGCAAACCTAATTAAATACGAGCCCACTCCAGGATTAAGATGCAGCCATGAACAATCTCTTAAAACAGTTAAAAAAAGAAGTCATTCCAAACAAAGTACACACCCTTTATGAGAAACAGAAACTTGATTTAGGCACAGATTGATGATGGAAGCTTCATTATTGCTTGGGAAAGGGAGCTAGGTAGGAACATACGGAACTGTATAAATTATTTGGAGCACCCACAAAGACAGGAAAAGTAATCATCTCTATTTCTGAGACTGCTCATTTCAGTCTGCAGCCGTCTGGAACACAGACCTTGCGTGGCCAATGCGTTGTAGAACGAAACTCCCGTAAACGCGTACGGGGCAAAGCTGCAAAGGGCAGGATGGCTGCAGGCAGCTGCACTTCAAAAACATCAGGAAGAAAAATTTGCCGGCTCCCCTCCTGATCCTGGCTCCTGCCAGCCTCTCACACCTGGGATTTCTATGGACTCAGTCCCTTCTGTTGGGATGGTGACTCCCAACCCATTAGTGCTTCTTGTGTTATCCTTTGCAGCCTTTCCAGGGAGAAATGCAGCTGTGCACGTCCTTCCTCCAGCAAGACAAAGGAAATGCCCAAGCACTAATTTAATTCACCTCGTTCAAATCCCTGCTCTGCTAAAGGCTCCCTCCCCTTGGCCTCTCTGTGTTTTTGCTTACCACCTGTAAAACATGGATAGCCTTTCCAAGGTAATTAAGATAAACGCATTAAAGATTAAAAGGCACTCTGATGTTCCAATAACATGAGCTGTTAAGAGTACTTAAAATAGATCAGTTTTGAGCAGCAATTAAAGAACATACTACTAACTTCCGAGTCTCAGCTTCTGCCTTTCCTAATGCTGGCTATTTTTGCCCATAAAAGCATTAATCCTATCTTCCTGTAAAAATGACATTTCAGATATTCATCATCTTCCACTATTCTGCCTTACCATTATTAACCAGTGGCATCCATTACATGGTTTATGCAGTATGATTTGCGATCACAGATCTGCAATACAGCTGGAGCTATTTTCTCTGGAAGTAACTACTCAGAGCTGCAAATAATTTTCTATCTATTAAAAAACCCAAAAAAATCCCATTCCAAAACTATGTTTATTATGCAAGTGACTTGTCATCACCTAAGTGAGAGAGTTATATGACCTTCCATTATTGTAAGAACTAAGATCCTACACACAAAAATACATAAAACGCTACCTGGTATATATCTTGGAAACTATGTGTTGCAAATTACATTGTCACACTTCATAATTTCTTTCTAAATTGTCATTTTAATTTTTTTTTTTTTTATCTTTAATTCCCATCTACAGGGATGGTCCAAACTCCACTGTGTACAATAACTCCATGGGTAGATGGAAACCAGTAACAGATGCTGTGGAACCAGACAACTCAGGTGACTTCTTACCAGCCACAGCATAATCACTTAGCCCTGTAACATGATATTGTCATTGCCATATAAACAACACGTCAATGGTCAGTGAAAGAAATGTAGGTCTAGACAAAAATGAGCTTAGGGTAAACAAGAGAAAAAAAAGTAGTATCTAATATACATAAAAGCCACTATACATAGTAAATTCAGATGTAATATGGAACTGCAGATCAATGAAGGAGGAGCAAGGTGCAAAACCATGCTAGCAAACTCATAAAAATTACTTCAAGTGGACCCTAACGTGAGAAAGAAGAAACCATCAATGTGAACTTCGTATTTCTCCTGGCAAAGGGCTCCAGATGTTGATGACTCACCCTAATAAATTCACCACAAACCCCTGAACGAAACCACCAACCTTAGGACCCACAGAAGCAAGGGAAGGACAAGCATAACACCAGAATGAAGCACAGAAACTAAGTGTGTGTGTGTGTAACAATCCAATGGCATTATTATTTCTTTTCTTTTAATAATTAGATCCGGACTAATAATGATTAGACTCTCAAGATTGTAATTATAATAGCAATAAATTCTTGGGTTTACACACATATAAGGTGTGCCTCCTCTTTGCCCATAAATTGAGATTTTGAGCATAACAATGGAGTTTCCTCTGTTAAAGTTTACATTTCAAATCAGTCCCTCCTCTGTTCACTACTGTTACCTCATACCAGTGGCAGCCGAGGAAAAGCAACTGGTAGTTTCAGTCAACATCTTAAAGAATCAAAGTCCACCATAACAATCTCTGCTTAGAAAACCTGAGCAACATATTCAAAACATCATAACCCTATATTCCTCAAGATGAAAACATCATTGTCACTCCAAACAACTCCACGCATTTCCAATGCACAAAGCAAACTACTGCATGCTCCAAACCAGCAAAATTAACGGTTTAGTAAACTGCCCTAGACCTCCTGTGGCTACCTTACTAGGGACAGCAGGAGTTCTTCATCTTGGGATGTGGGTGATAGGCAAGAACTATGGCATTAATAAACAGCCTGGGAGCCTGGGGACATTTCCATGCTCTACCACAATGTTCCTACAGTTCAAGCTAAGTTTCTATGACTTGGCTTATGGTCTGTAAAATAATCATAGAATGATAGATTCATAGAATGGTTAGGGCTGGAAGGGACCTTCAAAGGTCATCTAGTCCAACCCCCCTGCAAGGAACAGGGATATCTCCAACTAGATCAGGTTGCTCAGGGCCTTGTCCAACCTGGCCTTGAACGTCTCCAGGGATGGAGCATCCACCACCTCTCTGGGCAACCTGTTCCAGTGTTCTACCACTCTCATAGTAAAAAATTTTTTCCTAATATCCAACCTGAACCTACCTCCCTCTATTTTAAAACCATTACCCCTTGTCCTATCATAACTGGCCCTCCTGAACAGCCTCTCCCCATCTTTCCTGATAAGGAATCTTTCAGACACTGAGAGACTACATACTCTTAAGAACTGGGAGAAGAATACAGTCACAGTAGCCACCACCAACACAGAAGTAGAGAGCCTTCATCTCCATGGAGGTGTACAACAAAGACTATCAGGAATAACTAAGGAGGACCCAGAAACTGTTTGCTAGGTTTGAACCCATCTAAGTCAACTGCAGTTCAGCTTGTAACACATAAGCACTTCATCACAAAAGAGGTAGCGGGGAAACTGCTATTTTGTACATTCCCAGAAAACCAAGTTTCCTGCCCCACTCACACTCTCTGACCAGTTAGTGTTCACCCAGCACACACCACCCATGGACAAATCAAAAAGCAAGCCAGAAAGGTTGAAGACATCTTGCACGTATTGCAGAGAGGCCCCAAAGTGCTACTGTGTCCTTCGCTGTCAACTTCCGAAGACAAAGCGTTTCAACAAGACAGCAAAAGAGATCCCAAAGCATATTCAGACCTTCCTTCTCCAGAGCTGCAGGCCATCAGAACAGTTTTAGGAGGGTCAATCTCTATTTTATAAAGACATAGATGACATCCTCTTTACTCTAGAGCCCTCATCATAAGAAGGACATGGAGCTGTTGGAGCAGGTCCAGAGAAGGCCACGAAGATGATCCAAGGGCTGGAACACCTCTCCTAGGAAGACAGGCTGAGAGAGTTGGGGTTCTTTAGCCTGGAGAAGAGAAGGCTCCGGGGTGATCTTCTAGCAGCTTTCCAGTACCTAAAGGGGGCCCACAGGAAAGCTGGAGAGGGACTTTTTACAAGGGTGTGTAGTGATAGGACAAGGGGTGATGGCTTTAAACTGAAAGAGGGGAGATTTAGATGAGATCTAAGAAAGAACTTCTTCACTCTGAGCGTGGTGAGGCACTGGAGCAGGTTACCCAGAGAAGCTGCAGCTGCCCCATCCCTGGAAGTGTTCAAGGCCAGGTTGGATGAGGCTTTGAGCAACCTGATCTAGTGGAAGGTGTCCCTGCCCATGGCAGGCGGGTTGGAAATAGATGATCTCTAAGGTTCCTTTCAACCCAAACCATTCTATGATTCTGCTTTCCTTTTTGTCTAAACATTGCTGGTTAGAGAATCAGCTGATGGACTGTAAAACTGACAGACTCGTTACTGGCACTTATAAATTGCTTTTGCTCAGCTGGAGTTAACATAGGACCATCTGACTACCCAGAATTGACATTTTTAATGATTCTGTTTCTCCAGCACTTTCTCCCTGGCCACTACAAAAATTCAAACTGTCTCTTGCTCTGCCAAGCTGTTTGTGGATCAAGTTACTTGTTCTCTAGGGATTTGCAGTGTGTCAGCCATCAGACCAAGCAAACTCAATAATAACTGACCTGAGAATAGCTACTCCGATACTTCTGGGCTCTTCTATACTATAGATTTTAGTGTTAAATGTCAAAATTCTGAGGGCCAGAGGACAGATGCGTCCCCAGGGGAAGGACCTATGTGCAAAGTATTTTAAAAATGGAAAATGCCAACTGTAAAAGTTTAGTGCTTAGATGGCGTACCCTCATCTTGTACTCTGTTGGGTACCGTTATCTTTCTTCAGGTCTTCCTTTCCTAGGTCGTATCCCAGGTCGAGCAGAACAACTTCCCCTTCTAAACCATATTTTACTCGCACAAGACGGGAAATTCTTCACATCTCAGCACTATTTGGCGAAGAAAGGGAAGTGCAGAGCCCTGCCCCGGGACGCGCAAGGACGCCCGCAGCGGGCTGAGGCAGGCGGGAGCACCGTGCCCATGACCCAGCTGCATTCAGAACTGCAGCTCCTCCCTCCAGGGGGTGCCTCTGGGGACGCCCAGCAGTTACAAAGCCGTCTTAAAATTAAAGTCAAGTTAATTTTAGCTTTAGAAGAAAAGCACTTAAAGGAAATGGATTTCAAAGAGGCAGCTTTAGATGAAAAGCACTTAGAGAAAAAGGATTTCAAAGAGAAATAGCCCATGCACACGTCCAGCAGATCTAAAGCTTTACGAGCCCTTCCACAGTGAGTCTGGTCTCTCCAGGCGCTCCAGCAGAACAACGTGGGCAGCTCTTCTGGCCTTCTGCCAGGTTTGGGGGATTTCTTCTGTTATTAATAATCCACCTCCTGCTGACACAAGCCATACATTTTTTCCAGCCTTCCTGTTCTCCCTAATACACCCCATAAAGAAACAGGTAAACGGGACCAGGTATGGACACAGCAGCAGCCCAGCGTGTGCCCATGTACCCAGGGATGGGGAACCAGGGCAGAAACTCCCACCTGGCACAAACTGGGAAGAGGGGCAGGGCTACACGACTGCAGCAGTACCTCAGGTAAAAGGAGCCCAGCACTGTCACAGAGATAAGACAGCATCTCCCATTCCCCATGTGCTCCCAGCAAACAAGCCCTTTGAACACCTGGGTTCAGCTCCTTGCTTGGCCTCGGATTTTTGGTGTTAGCTCATGCAAGTCCTTGGTTTTGTCTGTGCCTCTAAAACATGAATAATTTCCCTTCCTCTTAGGAGCTCTGTGGGCATCAGCACATTGTAGATGGAGAAGGAAGAAACATCGAAGAACCATTAAGGCTGTCTAGACGGAAAAAGAATAAATGGGCTTAGTACATAAGTGTTTACGTGGTGGAATAAGAGAGGTGAGTCAGGCAGAGAGACTGATCCCATCGCATCCCATCTTTTCTCACCTACACCACCACTGCACAGAAGTCCCATCTGACTCCTAAACATGAACTCGGCTCAGCCACAGCCTCATCCTCTCCCTCACTGGGCCCGTATGTTCAGAAGCAGCTCTCTAGAAGAGATACTGCAAAGTGCACCCTCCAGCATGGCTCTGCCTGGGGCAAAGACCCCTCCTGACAGATGCTATTACAGAAGCAGTGCTAAAGCTACGTACTGCTTCATAGCCCAGGCTTGCTTATCTTCTGTGCACAACTACTACAGCCTCTCCAGTCAGACACATTTACTGCACACCAGGGACAGCTGCAGCCTCTGGTGACTGCTTTCTCACCTGTCTCATCTACCAACACATCTGATAGGCATCTCTTACCCTGAGCCTCTTCCTCCAGCAGTCAGAGGAAGGTAGGGCTGGAAATGCAGCCGTGGTTCCCATTAAGACCTGCTTCAGCTATGAACAGAGATGCACCTGATGGCTTATGCAGAACAACCTCCTCTGTAGCCCCAAAGTTCACAGCAATAGCCTATGTCACATACAAAAGCATCTTCAGCAGACTCTAGGCATCCTTCCAAACTAACCATTGCCCCCCGTGCTTGGTCCTGCTCTGGAAACAGGGCCTCAACAGAGCTCTCCAGAGACTTAAACCAGATGACATTGCATCAGCCATCCTAGCTGGGACAGTGAGATGTACCAATATCCCTGAAAAGGTATCAGTGCCATTTTCCTCCATACTGCACAACATGATGCCTGGCGTGTGGAGACACACCTCACAGCTTGCGGAACGCTGCCTCTCTTGAACACTTAGTCAGGATTGACTAATTCAGAGGCAAAGCTCTGCCAAGCCACCCATCCTGGTACTTATGGGCCTGAACCAGGCAAACACGTTTAGATGGTTAACAGCTTAACGCTGTCTTCTCAGTAGTGCTAGCAGGCATACAGAGCTGACCAAGCCAGCCCATTGCATCCCTGAGTGCAGAAGATAGGTTGCTCCTCTCACATTTTCTCTCAAGATGTTACAAAGATCCTGCACCAAGGAAATGAGTAAGATAAGAACACTGATGTGACTCTCATCATAATCCTATGTTTCTTACATACTTTTCCTCCGAGCACGGTCACATACCTCTTTAATCTGGTTTACCAAAGCCAACCAGAAAGCCTTGAAGACTTAGAATTATTCCCTTCGCAAAGCTCCTGTCCAGCCTGATAAGATAACAGGACATGCGAAACAGATCTGACATGGCAACCATCCAATATGATGTTTTGCAAGCAAGAGTTAGCGGGACAGGGAGATATGAGACCTGATGCAAACTCAATCTGCCCTCAAAGCGCAACCCTCCCACGCAGTTCTTGAAGTACGCTCTTTGATTCAATTCAAAGGAAGTTAACAACGCTAAAGTAGGCTAGAAACAGCATTACAGGGGCAGAACTGCCAGGTTAAATCAAAATTAAACATCCAGGGGAAGTGATAGTTCTTATAATACAATATATAAAAGAGTTTTGAGGTTTCTTTATTTGATGAGCTTCTCAAAATAGTTAGTTCCCTAGTAGTCAGACAGAGATCTTCTGTATAGACATGGTTCAGCTCCCATCAATTCACCTGAAAGATTCCCACTGCTTTTGACAGGGCTTGGCTTGGAAACTGAGCATGCTGGGAAATGATCCCAGTATCTTTAGCCAAGCTGGACAAGTTCCCTTCTAAATTCTACCTTGTCCCACATCAGCTTTGACTTGCATCAGACGGGCATTACACATGCAAACACTGATAAGTTATTCCTAGGTGGAATAAATTAGTCCAGTCATTAAACACAAGGCCTACACGTACAGTGGGAATAAACTGTATAAAGCTTTATAGAGGCCTTGCAGGTTTTTCTTGCTTAACACTGCCAGCACAGTTCCCATGTCTGGCCCATACACCCCTTAAAAACACCAGAAAAGTGGCACTTACAAAAATGCTGCTTAAGTAGCAAATGGGCTGATGAGCAACTACTCAACTCGCTTTGTCCTCACAGGATGTATGTCTATCCCTGCACAAACCCATCTCAGGCAAAGGGAACTGAAATTTCCCCAGGAATCTCACCTAAGAAGTTTTTTATCTGCTCACCCTTGGAGCAAGACAACACTAAGCTCTAGGAATGAAGGAGGAGGTCTGGAGTATTCAGAGCAGCTCTCCTCAAAACGAAAACTCAGATCACGCTGCCTGGGACCCATCCCAGTTCAACCAGTTGTCACTGGTGGATGGGATTTCCTCAGAAATGAACCTGCTGCATGTTTAGTTTGAGAGCCAATCTGTGACACTTCCTGGCATGAGGGGCTGTCCCATGCGAAGTGAAGAGCAGGAGATATGTCCTCTGTAAGGGTAAAGGAAGAAGGGGCTTTTTCTCTTACCCAGACCCTGGTTCTGCTGCTCCCACTCGATGGTGTCGGGAACCTGGTAGGACACTCCAGCCAGCTGGGCCACAGGGTTTTCCAGGCCAGCTATAGGGTCCTGGGAGGTCTCGCCTGGAAGCGTGAAACCTGGCAGCTCCGTGTCACCCTCCATGCTTTCATCCATCGAATCTATGTCTTTGTCCTCCTCATCTTCCTCTTCCTCCTCTTCTTCTTCCTCCTCCTCTTCATCCTCTTCTTCTTCACCCTCTGGCCAAGGAGACAAAAAGCAACATCAGGAAAGATCCCACAAGAAAGAAGGTTCACACATTTGTATAGGTGAGCACCAAGACAGCCAGTTGATACCACTTCTCCAAAGGCAGACCAGCTGAATGAACTCGTGCCTGTTTTCTAACAGGAAAGACACCCAAAGCCGTCAATTTAGAAGAGCTCACGACCATTTGAAACTGCCAGGTAACAAAGGGATGTTGCCTTAGACTGATCTACCTAGCGATATGGTTTAATGGGGATTAGGGATGGTTGGACTCGATGATCTCTAAGGTCTTTTCCAACCTAGAAATCTATGAATCTATGAATGAATTGGAATTACTGTTCTTTTGCTTCTTCATAGGGGAGTACAAACAAGCATGTGCATGTATATACTCATGTACATTACATATACCTGAGTATATGTAATTATAGCGCTCCCTTCTCAACTAATTTCGGCTCAAGTGAGAATTATTTCCCTGATTTCCAATCTTGGAGGTAGCAATGAGTTGGTTCTATTTTTAACTTTTGTTAGGTCTTTCACAGCTCTGGAAAAGACACTGCTTTCCAGCCGAATCAGACTGACATGGCTCCTCCTCCATAAAAAGCATCTTGCTTTGATGCTTGCTGGCAGATCAGCTCTCAGGTGCAGGAGAGCAGCAGCAACAGTAGCGATACTCAGCAGGCTTATATCGGCACTCCTGTCACAACAGATTTACACTAGACAAAGGTATGACTAAGGAAGACTTAATTCAGCGTTGGAAAGAAGGCAACACAGCCAATACTTCACGTGAGAGCAGATAAATGTGATGCTGAGGATCTATGCTAAATCCCTGTGGACTCTCCACTAGAGCAGATACCAAAATTCTTATTCCAAAACTGACTGTACTGTTAACATATGGAGAGATAAACATTTAAGCCATATTTCATTGCTAGAATCTAAACTGGCAACACAAGAAGAACCATACTGGATCAAACCAAAGGCCCTTTCTGCCCACATCCTATTTCTGACCACAACTAGCCACAGATGCTGAAGAAAGCCTAGAACAGGGCACACAGCCAGTCTTCCTACAGTGTCTCTTCCCAGCTTTTAGTTATCAAAGACTTGGGGACTTCCTGAGCCAGAACTTGTATCCAAGCTATTTAATAGCTAATAATGCAGTCACCCACCATGAAAGATAGTATCTGGAATAATGACATGTTTTCAATGTCTGATGGTTAGTTTTTGAAAGCTGAAAACTAAAACACAGTATTTATGCACTTTATCTAATTTACATGAAGCTCTGATCAGCCCAGTATAAAAACCCCTTCCTGATGTACTCAGACTGGGAGATCCCATCCGCCTGCATATGAGCAGCTGGTTCAGCCAAGGGTCTATCTACAAATCTCTTTTTTTTCTGTTGGAGTTGTACCTCATATAAGTTGCAGACACCACAACAAGATGGAGCAGCTGAGGAGCTGCACATATCATACCTGCTGGAAGTAAAGCAGGTGATGCTTCACTCTTCTCCTTTCTGCTGTGGGATGCAATGGCACCCCAGCACAGCTGTTCCACAAAACACCTCAGAATCAAACTGGGGAACTTTGGGGAAGCTATTTAGCTGATGGCTATTCAACTTGAATGAACTGGAGGAGCTGGCCTCCTTCCTTTGGCCTCTACTTCACAGACCGGAATACCTACAGAAATCAGTGCAGGTTATAAAACCATGGCATTCACTGTGCTGTTACGTGGCATCTCCTTTCCTTCTAATTCAAGGATTTGCTTTAAAACACTGGATGTTTTTTCCAGCTCCCCAGACAAGACAATTCTCCTTGTCACTTTTCAATTCTAGCCCTGCATTTCATACAAAGAAGTTGCTGTTTGAATTTAGCTGCATCATCCTGCTATAGCATGGCTTTCAGGACTTGGAAAGGAATGATCACTCCTGAAAACAATTATACCACATGGAGCATCTAATGGAGCTTATAGGGATGCAGTTACCTCCTTAAATTCCCATTACATTTTATAGGCAGTTTCTGTCTTATAATGTGCCCGTCATTTCAAATCAATGTAAGAATTTTCTCCATCAAACCGCATGTTTCCATACAAAAAACACAGCTTCTGTAAACCTGAGAAGGGCACCTGGAGAGTGCTTGCAGGAAACCTGCAAAGACAAGTTAATGCAGGTCTTTTGCCTCTGCTGAGAGCAACACAGCTATAAGCATTTCCAAACTTTAATGGCAAAGACACTTAAAAGCTAGCACACTGGAGAGGAGAAACATGAACAGAGGTTTTCCCTAGATGGACTGGGTGAAAAGCAGCCAAGAAAAAACAGGGATCAGATATTTATCTCTGAAAAAATAGTTTAGGACAAGGCTTTTAGAAGCTTCTTGTGATTTTAGCAAGCCAAATCAGACACACCTGCCAGGATCTAGTTTTGAAGAAGCAGATAGTCATCACCATACCTCCAAAGGCAGCCAAGCTGAACACCCAAATTGAAAGCGCCAAGATTACTTATCACATCTGATCATCACCAAGCTACATCAATCATCACACAGCCACAGCACAAAGATGTGAACGATGTGGTCCTTGTAGCACAACCACTGCGAGGGGAAAGGAAAAGGCTCTGGACTTGTTTCCTCCTCCTCTCTAGCTCCATCGGACTTCTGAAAACAGCTTTTTAAACCCCCATCCCAAAACGCCAACAGCTTGCCTTGCTGCAAGGTGTGGCGCAGAGCACCACTTGGTGGTCACCAGGAGGAAGCTACGCTTCTATAAAAATCACAAACTTCACAAATGTTGGATTTCAGAAGCAGAGGTGGAACAGGAACCTGGCAGCTGTGGGCAGGCTGTGCATAACGCTTGGTAGTCTCATAAGATGGAAAATGGAAGCGAGCATCACAGAGCTGAACCTTAAGCTAGAGGTTTGTGCTTCACTCAAAACCTTTCCAAAAACCATATTTTCTCTCCTAAATTGGCACTTTTGGGCCTTTCAGAGGCCTCAGAAGCAGCTTTGAAAGAAAAGAAATAGAAGAGACTGAAAGTAGCAAGAACTGAAAGTGCAAAGCACAGCTGATTCAGAAGGCATTTGGATTTTCATGCGCATTTGCAGCCCATTGTGAACTATATCATGGATTATGCTTGTATATACTCATCGCTTTTGGCTAAGGTTTGTCTTAAAAAAAACAGATGATGAAACACTAGTGCCTTATGGTCCAGGCTCTAGTCTCCAACCAAAAAAAAAATGCAAGTATAAAGTTTTCTCAGCCACAGACATGAATCTATTCACATCAGGCATTCAGCTAGAGCCCAGCTCTAGGAGCACTTCTGAACATCTGACAGCAGTCACAAGTATCCCTTGCTTGCTGAAGTAAGCAGGTACACAGCACATAGAGCAGTTTCTGCCGTGAGCCATCCTCGCTCTACATCTTCATATGTTACATATAAGCTGATCTTCTTATCCTTTCTGCATGCACTGAATCCTTGCTCTTGTGACATGCCACGTGGACCTATCAAGCAGGGATGGTATCCTGTCTCCTCTCCTGGTGACACCAGACTTCAGCACAGAAACACTTATAGTCCAAGTGGACATTTGCAGTTTCCACTGCAGTTACATTAAAGTAAGAGTACTCTAGGGCAGAGTTAAACACTCATCTCCAAGAGTGACAAAATCCAAAATCTGCTACTCTTTGACAGCCTAAATAAGCACTGTATCCTGTAAAGTAGGTTCTGCTTTTCCTTCATGGAAAAAGGAAGGAAAAAAAAAAAATCAAGACACTTAACACCTCCCCACTGTGACAACAGTACAACCTAAGAAAGATGCAAGCAGCAGGAAGTCCCAGGAAAATGAGATTCCCAGTTCACATGTCAAAGACTGCAGTTTTGAAAGACTTTACAACCTTGTAACAGGCATTCAAATTTTCAGGTTTAGAGAAGCTATAGGAGAGCACCAAGAAAACAAGTTTGAGATAAAAATAACAAATTTTTAGCATAATTTTTGGGAGTTCCCAGCTTTATTAGTAGAAGCAATTTTATTAGTAGAAATATCACCAGAAAAGGCCATGGTTGGGCTTTACCATGAGGTTCTGGACTGATTCATTAGCAACATCAGTGACAGCTGTAGGCAGGGATTTGCCATTTCAAGGCAGCAAAAGCTCCTTAGGCTTGCTTCAAAAAAAGGATTTGTACTACAAAAATGTACACATCCATGATGACTTTCGTGGCTTAGCAGAGAGTCATCAGACCACCTCACACCTCCTTCATGAGGCATTTTCATGAGGAGGAACCCACAACCAACAGTGTCTGAAACAGCTGGATAACAGTCAGCATCCAGCAAGTAAGAGCCTCAGCCTGCGATGGCAGCAGGGCCCTCACAAATCAGCTGCAATGAGAGACTTTGACCCCTCCAGATGGTCCCATGCTGCAGGGAAAGGGGATCACAGGGCCAGCTCTTCCTCTCAACAACTCAAAGCACCAAGAGCCTGTTCTTCATAGATGCTTCTCTACGGGCTTCACATAGCTGCAGAAACCCACACTCCCCCCAAGCAGGAGGAAATCTGAATTACCCAGTGCTGCTATTAGCACAGGGCAGCACCTGTAAGCCCACAACAGGATGAGCAGCACCAGCAAGGCACTTGGCACAGTGCTTGGAGCAAACACCACTGTCAGGAACATGCTACAAACAGGCTATGGCAGCAATGAAGAAAGATTTTTTTTGTGTGTGTGTATATAACGGCATATAATGAGCTGGAGCTGAAGCCACTGTTGTCATAATCCTGCTGAAAGCAACAGAGTTAGATCAGGGTCTCCATTTTCATTTAAAGAAACCTTTGCTGATGTGGGATGTTTCTGTCTTTAGGTATTTTCCATTAACATTTGCAAACACTTTTTACTCCTCAGAAGACTCATGAAACCATCATTTGTCAGGTTTAGCACACAAGAAAAATAGCTTGCTGTGCCCTGAGCTGCAAGAGTCTCTCATTAGAAGGTGATAGATTCACTCAGTCACAAACTGAATTTAAACTAAAAAAAAAACCCACCAAAAATAAAAATGAGGTTGCAGGACAAAACCTAGAGTTCATTTTCTTCCTCTGTCCTTTCCCTCCTCAGCCTCCCTCCCACCAAACTCAAAGGACAAGGTTAGACGAGGCTTTGAGCAAGCTGATGTAGTGGAAGGTGTCCCTGCCCATGGCAGGGGGGTTGGAACTAGATGATCTAACACTAATTAGTTTCCAGTGGGGAGCCCACTCTTCATATGATTTCAGGGAAGTAAAGCATACCACCACCTCTCCTGTGCAAGCACTGAGCAAAGACTCCTGAGAGCTGAGCAACAGCTGCAATGAGCACAGGTCTAGAACCCACCTGTACTGGGACACATGCTGGAGACACATGACATTGAGCAAAATTCTACTCTCAAGAAGTTTCTTTTCCTCCTATGTGTACTGGAGCTGCTCATAGGGGAACAGGGCAGCAGGGGCAGACTGAAGGGTCTCATCCACCACGCACCCCATAGCTTATCTTCTCCTCCCATCCACTTCACACCCATACAGCAGCATTGGTTCTTGGTCACCCATGTGCATGTATAGGAAGCAGAGTAGTGTAAATAACAGGATTAGGGATGGGGGTCTATGACCACTTTCTCTTGCCAGAACAGGAGGAAGAGGCATTAAGAAATCTGTCAAATGCTTTCTTCCAGTAAGGCTCATTTTCTGCATTGCTTTTAATATCACAGCTGAATGTCAAGGCAGGAAGGCCTTTCTAGGACAACCCTCTTTTATTATTCATCTGCTGCTTTCACGTGATCAGCAATAATGTCACCATCCAATGTCTCCAAAATGCTGCCAAGAACAATTGCTTGCAACAGCTTGGAAGGAGATGGCTGGTAGGAACGTAGATGGGCTCTCATGTGCAGACAGTTTTCTGGGCAGAGTATTGTACCATGGTGGGTTGAGACACTCAAGCAAGCAGTAGGTGCAGAAGCTATGCAAAATCAAAGCCCCATACTGAGGAGCTCAGCTAAACCCAGCCATGTTCACTGCAAAGCTATCTAGGGTATTTACAGACCGTGTCACATGAACGTAGTCCTACATGCTTTGCTCTGGAAGGTTAGCCAAATCAAGCATGGCCTCTCATGGGAAGTATCAGCATCTGGCCTATTGCACAGAGCCAAGGAAAGGGACTGCTGGGAAAAAATGCATCTGTTGGATGGGATCCTACCACACAATACAAGATAATTTGACTCTACCCATATAAGTTTCAAGCGAAGAGGAAATTACATGTTCAAAACATTTCTGTAACAGAAGAAAATCCTTGCTACATCTAGGAGAGGAAACATACCCCTGGCAGCACAGCTGAGCTGATGTCTGAGCTGCAGAAAGTCTTCAGCCTCTCTTGCCAAAGCCCAAGCGCTGCAGAAGCCGCTTCCCAGCAGAGGGCTCTTCGACATTGCAAAGAGTACAAGGAGAGATTTGGATTTTGATCCTAACCTACTTCCCCCTCCAAATCTGAAGGGATTCACATTTGCTTTTTCAGTCCTGGCTCATCACTTTTCACAGGGGATCTGAGGCACTGAAGAGCCTTTGGGGAAAAAAAAAAAGAAAAAAAGGAAGGGCAAAATATATTCCAGCAGGGACCACAGGTCTGTTTCTGTATTAAGATCAGAAACAATCATTTGTAAGAGCTGCATTTCCAGCAGCATTCACCACAAAATTGCTTTCATACTGCGCCAGGCTAGAGAGTTGGTTTAGCAACACAAGGCTATTTGAAAGAGAAAAAAACAACAGAATGCTGCAGAACACACAGTAGGGACTATAACAAGTTTACTCTCTAGTTTGCTGCAGAACAGCTCTTCTAACTTGAGGTATGCAATTCTTGAACTAACCAGTGTAAAAATGAAGACAAGAAAGAGGTGGTTTATCAAGTAAGGGCATCCAAAGCAGTCCAGATTTAACAACCATGACCTGTAAGTGGACAGGGCAGAACAAGACAGATGAAGACAGATCTAGAGTTTACTTCCCTCAACAAAATACTTTCACATGGAAAAGGGCTGTGGGCATAGTACATTCTCCAATCATTAAAAAAATAAGCCCCAGAGATGTTAATTCCATTTTCTCTTACAAAAAGCTCTTCGATGGTATCTCTTCAGCAGTATCCAATTCAACCACACTGCCTGGGAAAGGAACAACCAACAGCTCAACAGTTAAGAAAACATTTAAGTTTCATTAGCTAGACAAACCCAGCACGATCCATCACAGATGACGTGGATTAGGAGCTGGATCTGTTATTATGGGCAACAGTCTCCAGGGTACCAGGGTTTTAGTTCAAGTTCTATCAGGTGCCAGAAGGCAGGATGACTGCAAGCCCACTAAGCTCACTCCTAAGAAGCATGAGCTGTGACAAGTCCTTGATCATCCTCCTGCAACCTCCACTGTCCTTTGTCAAAGGTAGTGCTTCTCCCCAAGGTATTTTCCTGGAGAGGTTCAGAACAACACTGCTCACCTGTCATTGTACCTATGTGGCCTGAAATGTTGATGTCAGTCAGGAGGAAACACACCATGAGATCTCCACCTTCTCACACATATAAAGACAGCTTGTTATTAAAAAAAGCCTATCACTCTTCATAGAGGACAAGTTAAGAAGCCAGTGCTCTAGTCCCTGCATTAGATGAACAATAGGGATGGTACCCCACTTCTACAACTTTTACCCACACAGTCCAATTACCTTTCAATAGCAGCTGTAGGGGGTTTCTGTTGGTTTTGTTTAAGTTTGAAGATAAGCATGGGAAAGCTACAATATTAACATGATATTTAAGTGAACTCTAATTTTTTGGACAAATGAGAAGTCAGATACAGTTAAAAATTCAGGTATAGCTCGGTCATAACAGCAACCAGATTGGGTTGGACTAAGATGAGTCATCTAACATGCCGGAGGCAGACCAGTGCCAGAATTTCAGAAAGAACAAGGTAACTTGGAGAAGTTTCATTCCCACCCCAGATACCAAAACATCTGTGCAGCTCACCTGCACCCAGAAAGCAGCTGGGCAGGCACATGCCACTTCCTAGATATCTGGGAAAGACAATGCAATGATGCTTTAAACCATTCCTAGAGATTCCCTGCCCATGGCAGGGGGGTTGGAACTAGATGATCTTTGAGGTCCCTTCCAACCCAAACCATTCTGTGATTCTCACAGGAGTTGCTGTTGGAGCAACAGATAGAGCATAACATGTTACTTGAGATAAAGCCCTCAAGTTTGGCATACTCAGCCCCTTAAGAGATCATGTGGTTTTAGTTTTGTCAGAGCTACCAGCACATCCATAGCAGGTGGACCAGACCATGTTCTGCCTCCTTTTGCAAGGAAGCACCAACAAGGCTGAGCTCAGCACACTGGCTGCACTCAGCAGGAGTTTCCTCACTCCTCCTCTTAGCAAGCCGTTAATTAGCCTAACACCCTCTTAGCTGTTCACCCACAAGCTCCCAACTCATAAGGGCTTGATCACCCTCCACACCTCTCCTTCCTCAACTCTGATGGATTTAATGAGACAGAACAAGTCACCACCAGATTTAGGAGCAGAGATGTTGCCTTTGGTCAAACACTTTGAGAAAGAAAAAAAACATTTTACATCACCTTGGTTGTGATGTAAAATTCTGACACACTTTTTTCGTCTTTACAGTTTCCAGCTACAAAAGGAGGAGGAATCTGGGATGAAATACCATCTACTGTGAAGAACAGAGGTCAACATGCACCAGAGGGACAGCAGTTCCCATTTCAGTGGCAAACTGGAAGCAAAAGTATGAACCAAGGACATTTAATAATCAATTCATTTGGCTTGTGCTTTGTTTTAAATCTTCTGTGCCTTGCCAATTCAGCTGATATCCAAAGAGCTGGTGAGGAATTACAGTATCAGGCTAGTTAGCCATGCTGGGCTAAGTGCCTGTCTTGTATACATCCCTGCAACCTCATTTAAATTTTTAATGGGGTTGCAGAGATTTAATAAGGCAGGTCTTAATCCATACAGTCAGGGTCCAAATAGCAATCCCAGTCAGAGACTTGATTTCCTGCAAAAATTCTCTTCACATCCAAAAAAAGAAGGCTCCTTGTACTGTGACACAGCTCAGAAGAAAAATGTGAGGAGAATTTGAAGGGTCTTTTATAAAATTATGTAAATGGCTACAAGTTCTGAAGTATTTTCTGAAAAAAGGCATCGACTGCCTTTACTTCTGAAGAACGACATACAGCTTAGATGTCAGTGTACAAGAGCAGCAAGTGCAGGGAAGCAGGGAAAATAGGAGAGAATGGAGAAGAGGACTAGGAGAGCTCTTCTCACTGAAACCGGTTAAGCTCTCGTTTCCTTGGAAGGGTAAACTTGAGTACGCAGGTCAGCAAAGAACAATAGGAACTGTTTAAATCCATACACAAGTAGATACTACAATATCACTAATATGTTAAGGTCAGAAAGCCTAAAGCTTCCCAGTGGCACTGCTCTGGAACAGCCTTTAACACAGTAGACAGCAAACAGTGAAGCCCACAGCCAAGGTTCAGATGGGAGGTGCCCCATGACTGCAGGACACTGGAGTTTGATCCCAAGGATCGTGTCAGCCATGTTTCAGCATCATTGAGGGGCTTCTCCACAGCCAAATGCTGTATTAGATAGGGACACACCAGCCAACCAGGAAGAGTACTGGAAACAGCACTGTGATGTCCTAGGTAGCAGATATCTGACACTGCCTTTCCAACCCTTCCATCCTACAGACCAGGATTCTGCCAGCTACAGGTTGAGAGCCAGCCTGATCGGTGAGGAACACTTCACATTCAAGAGCTACATGTTTCAGATCTCCTCCCTCTAGAGCAGCTGAGTTTAAGTTTCCCATTTTCACAGAGCTATTGACTGCTCCTGACACCACGCAACAGGTAGAGCATCTCCTGCTCTTATAAAGCTCTAAGCACCCTCCACATCCAGAAGCCTACATGACAGCTGAACTGTGTAAGCAGCTCATCCCCAGCGGTAACAGCTTGAAGCAAGCCTAGGTGACTGAACAGGAACAAGCCTCAGGGTTTACACACTGTTGCAGAGCACTTTTGGATTTTTTGGGGAGTGGAAGGGGTACACAGAAAAACAGGATAGGCAAATCAGAAACACCAAGTAATAGCCTACAGGAGAGTAGTAAGATCCTAAAGTTACAAGTAAACAGCCTCTAAATCCCAAGTTAATGCTCAAGTGGGTCAAGCTGGAGCCTACTCAGCTGCAGAGGATGAGTATCTCTGAGCTTAAACTGTTTTTCTGATGAGTTTGGATGCAGCAAGGGCAGTACATCATGATCTAACAGCTAAAGGCTTCTACAGACTTGTGGGTTGAAACACAGGTGCATCAAAAGGTAGCTGTTACTTCTGCATCTCAGCAGCCTTGGAAGGTTGACACAGTGACATCTGCCCCACATGTCAAAGGAGGTTAATCTTAGCACAATGTGATGAGTGCCAAGACATCTTCCCATTCTCTATCCCCTGTGCCTTTCTCCACAATCACCATGGAGCCATTTCAGCTGAATTTTTGCTGTCCAGGCAGAGTTGTGGCACACAAGAAAACCAAACCTTGAGTCTGCATCAACAGATACAGACCCACCCTCACCAACAGCCACAGGTGATGGTGCTGTAAGCTGTTCACAGTGAACTGGCCTGTGATGGGTGAGGCATCACTTAGCATCAGGCTTGTTCTGTACTAACTGCTGCTTTAGGATTAGCACATAAGGATGAGATGACCTTCAATGTCCTCATAGGAAGTGCACTAACCTACCTTCTGCTTAGCCTCAGTGCATCCCTGGGCCACATCCCATACAGATCAGTGACAGGAACTGCTTAAGGAACCACCAAGAGGAGCCAGCTGTGCTCTGTCCACAAGGTTTCAACTAAACATTTCAAGGATCTTGCAGAAAAGGGAACATGGCAGGCTACCTGCCACTTTGGAGAGTTATACCTGCCAAATGCTGCCGTGCTTATGGAGTGCAGCCATCTCTACCCATACCTACCATGGTGGATATTATGACAAAGGAATCTAGTCCAAAAGAAACATGGTTTCTTTTAAAAGCCACTTTTCAAAGTGTGTTGGGAGGCTTACATAGTGGTCCTGAGTAGTCAAGCTGAACTAGATTATCTGTCTTCGGATCCTAGAAGCCCTACAGAGAAAGCTGCAGTGTTTAGCTTGCTAGAGAGACACCCAAAATTCAGAGCACGGGAACAAAATATATAAAGTCTCCCAGACAAATAAGCCTCATCCTCTGCTCTGTCCTGTCCCTATATCCTATAATCCCTTTATAGGATTTCTCCAGCTAGGAAGGGCAAGTAGAACCAGTATCACCACAGAGTCAAGGTAGGAGAATATCTGTTACCCAGCTCATCTCTCCACTACAGAGGATAAGCTCCTCTAGAGACATATTCAAAGCACCTCATGTTTGTCTGTGCAGTTTGATTTTTTTTTAAACGGTTTTGCATCCAAGCCAGGTAGGTGAATATACTGATGCAATTAACTGCAGGTAGTTTGGCACAGATGGTCCCCAAGAAACAGAACTAGCTGAACAGCAGGGGTTTATATTTAATGATGAGCCAGGCCTTCAGAGAGGCAAGTCAGCAAGCCCCACTGAAGGCAGTGGAGACCAGCTGGGCTCACCCAGCTCCTCACACTTCCACTGGTGAGCAAGGCACAGCCTCCCCACAAAAGGTCAGGATCCCTCATTAGAGACCCGAGCATGTGACTGCAACAGGAGTTATGTCTGACCTTGCCATCTCCCTAGAGCCTGAAAACCCCAGGCTGCAGCTCAGTACAGCTTTATAGGAAAGCACTCCCAAATATCTTGTATCTGGCATAATCTAGATGTTCTGGGAGTAAGCACTCAGAACCTAGTAATTTTGTGGGAACAGAAACCAAGCTTCCAAATGCCACTCCATCATGAGGGTGTGGTACCCCCTAATTGCCATTATACAGAGAAAAAATATATTAGAAAGTTGAGTCACAGCTCAAAAGCTTCCTTTGTGCTTAATTGGGGCAGTGGCATCCCCACGCAGAAAGCCTATCCCCAAGTGGTATTTGTCCCATTTTACAAGATGTGGATTGGTGATCCCTAACACCAGGGAAAATTCTCGCTCACTGCACTAAGGTCTAGGTTAATCAGAAGATATTTAGACCACAAAAGCTGTGCTGGTTGTCAAACCACCACACAGCACACCAGAAAGCATCATATCCCTTGGATGACAGTCACCTGCAGAGCCATACTCCAGAGCCAAGAAACCCACAGTCTTCTAGTTGAGTCATCATCATCATCTGGGAAAGGGAAAGCTAGTCCCAGCTACAGCCTGCAGTTGCCCTTGGAGGAGCTCAGAGTGTATTCAAGAGCAGAGAAAACAGGTCCATGGTTGCAAAGAGCCCAGTAGGAACCAAGAAAGTTGCAGCAGTCCTATGTCAGAGCAGAAAGATGTTTTTCAAACACCTACACAGAAAGTCTCATTAAACAGGGAGAGACCAATGCTCAGTTGAAACAGAAATCCCTCTTATCTTCCTGTGCAGAAAACCAGGCTTCTAAAGGAGATCCCAGAGGACTCAAACAGTTTAGCCTCCCAAATCATACTCCTCTTGCTAAACAGAGACCTTATTTTCCAGTCAGAAAAATCAGGTTTTCCACAGCACATACCTTTCTTCCTCTGCTGCCACTCTCCCATCATCAGCACCACATCCTAGCATTGCCAGACACATGCAAGATTCATCCTGGCAAGGGCTGTAGCTGGATGCCCAGAGAGCTCATGGCAGGCTTCAAGGCAAGCAGCAAGCCTGACAGAGGGCAGGAGCTGCAGCACCTCACACATGCAGTGGGGAAGGCTCCCAGCTTTTGCTGCCCTCTAAACTTAACAGGAGGGAGAGTTATTGCTTCATGCAGAGAAAAGATGCTGATTAGCTGTTGTCTATGGCACCCCACCTCTAATCAGAGGAGAAGTGCCATCTGGCATGCCACCCCTGGAGAGCTGCCAACCTTTGAAGTAAAATACTAAGGCAGGAGAAGGTCAAGATAAAGGAAAGGGAGCAAAACAGGCAGAAGGATTAATTTCTGCCAGGTGGTGTCAGTCCAGACACTGGAGTACAAAACTGGATGGATGAGCAAGTAGACAAGAGTTTAAGCAGGAGAAAGAGCATGAGGTGAAACAATTCTCTACAGGAAAATCATGGATGAGCTGAAGAGATAACACCTCAGCTGCAGACCAACTCCAGAGTAAGATCTTCACCTAAACTCTCTTGATGGATGTCTGCCCAGTCAGAATTTACATCACTGGGTTCCAACTGTCTGAAGACAGTCAGGTAGTAGAGACTCCAAGACCAGCAGCGGGCAAAAGCAGTTTACGAGAAGGGAGCCCAAAGGGTGAGGCAAGACTGGAGGAGCCAGTGATGAGACAGCAGTTTAGCAGGTAGCTTTGATTTGGAAGAGCATCTCATTGGTGCATCCTTCACCTCTCCCAGCAGCATCACATAGGGAGTGTATAAATAGGGTGTCACTTGTCCTGGCAAGGTTTCAGCCAGCTGGACACTGAGGTAGCCATCTCATACTGAACATCCCCCCGCATTGCACATGGTGAGGATTTCAGCAGTAGGGTGGCAAGGGCTCTCCTGCTGTCTGAACATGTTCCCATGAGTGCTACCTGGTACAGAAGCTCTGCAATCAATGCACACAGCAACAGTTACAGGTGCACAGAGCCAGACTCTACTGCAACAGCAATACCACTGCTGCTCCCACTCCAAGGAAAAACCCCATCCCTCCCACCACAGCTGCTTGAACTTCAGGCAACCTTCATGACACTGTTTATTGCTTGCTTCCTGTACAGGAACAGGTTGTTCAACAACTTCATGAATAACATAGGCACATAGCTGCATGCCAAACAGACAAACTGGGGAGCTCAGTGTCAAGGCAAGCGTGCCACTCCGCATGAAACTGCCCGCCTCTTAGCCTTGGGATCAGTGGTACCTTCTGACTCCAGACGGTCCAGCCCATAGGTCACCGCTGTACTGATCTTCCTCACAGAAGGAAAAGCTGTTCTCCTGACAGAAGATGCCATTGATGCTGGAGTTACCAGGACCACAGTTCCACTAGATGGCTCCTCTGTCTGTCCAGACTGGGTAGCAGACAACCCACTAGGAACTGGAACAGCCTTCTCGCTGGTGACCAGGACCACATCTGAGAGATCTACAGAAGACAGGAAGCAGCAGTTTGGCACAACAATATTAAAAAACTCACCATTTAAGAACAAAATTCTTAATGAAAACTTAACTTAGAGTGCCACAAGTTAAACTTTTGCCTCTTTCAAGACATGTAAGCGACTGCTGTAATGAAAGCTTCTCCTCTGGGAGAGGAGAGCACAGGAGGTTTCCCTTAATGAGAACTCAACCAGGTTTTACTTCCATTGCTTTGAGGACTGCTAGTCACCACCCCATAGCAAGATGAGAGCACTGAGAGACTGGCTGAGATCTGAACTGAGTGTGAAAGATCTAAGCGTTTATTGCAAAGATAAAAACTAGTTGGATTTATAATGAAATCCCAGAAGCAAATTAGTTAGCGGAAACTGCCTGAAGAGCCTTCTCTTTCCTACAAAGGGACCTTAAATTAAGAGATAACGCAAATAGTTTTTTTCTTTTGATGCCCTGCAATATAAGAATTGCCAGAAGAGCTGCCCATCAGCAGTTTCTTACAGCAGTACCTACTGCTACAGAAATAGCACAAAGCTGACTTTGAGTGCAAGGGAACCCTTGCTACACTCCTGCCAAGGAGTCAGCCTCCTACATGGACCTGCCAAGGTGACATCAAGCCAGTAGGCAGCAGTTAGATGAACACAGCTGCTTAAAGCATTTCCATGTGAGCTACATCAACCTGATAACTCCTCACCATTCCTTAATGGAAGTGAACATCCATGCCAGCTTCCACACTCAAGGGCTTGCCAGACTCCTGCAAAAGGGTGTCTACCCCCCTGCCACTGCTCCCATGTTACCCTGATGAAACATTTTCATCCTTTGGACTGAGCATCAGCAATCTAACTGTCTTTGGCTCCAGAAGTAAGAGCACTCTCCACAAATAAAACCCAGTTTAAATATCTAAGGCTAAAAGTCAGCTTGCTAGCAAGGACAGATATGGGGTTTTGCTCTGGGGTGATTTTTTTTTAAATCTCTACTTCACTGTTACTTGGGGCAAAACACATATGCTGGCATATTTCAACATGGTGGATCTGGTAGCATGGGCAGAAAGCAGTGGCAGCCCAGGGGTAGAGGCAGGCTGCAGAAGGCTAGAAAAGTCACATAGAATATGGATGCTGTGTGCTGAGACTTCAGTGTCCAAGTATTGACCTTGTTTTCAGATGTACCATCTCATTTTGTGTGGAAATGAACCCATGGTCCTTGAAGGAGAACCCTACCTTCTACATCTGGAGTGTTCACCATAGAGGAAGTACCAGTTTCCACCAGCATCTGGGTGGCACTAGGAGCAGTTGGCATCTGGGTGTCTTCCCCACTGTTTTCCTGCAGAAGGCTTGCAGGTTCTGTTCCCTGGGTAGCACCAGGCACCAGCATCGCAACTGACAGAGCAGCATCATCCTCCTGGGCAACAGTTGTCACCTCCTGAGTGACACCTACAGCAAGAACACACATCAGTACCAACTCACAGGGCAGCTGACAGCAGCAGAGCAGACATTTGAAGGAATATAAACTCCATGCATTAGGATTTCCAGAGCCACAGCACAAGCAGCAGGTCCAACCAAGTATCACCCACACAGTGCAGCAGAAAGACAGATGTGAGAATGTGTGTAACAGGAATGAAAGCAGCAGAATCAGTCCTCTTTTTTTTTAATTGCCCCTTAGGGACACGTGGACCCACTGGGGAGCAATGCCAAGTGAGTACAGCACTGCACACCTGTGGTGTGAAATACCACTTGAAGGACACAAGGCTGCCAGAGCAGTGCAGTGACCAGCTCTCACAGCTACAAGACTCCAGCTTTGTAGAAGGGCTTATTTTTGTTGCACAAGTCTTGATTGTGTTGTTTCCCCAACAACTGGGAAACAGCAGAGAGGGAACCTGCTGACAAGTCAAGTGCTTATAAATTAATCTAGAAATTAATCAGTCAGGTTTCAGCACCAGCATGCAATTAGCTTTCCTTCTTTTACAGCATAAGCTAGATCTTTCAAATGCAGTGAGGGGAAGTTGTCCTTTTGCCTCTGTAGCCTGAGAGGGAAAATTAAAGATGCCCAGCAATTAAAACAAAGTCCTAAATCCTAGCTCAAGTTCCTCAGCCTAGGAATATATTGCCCAACACCTGACCAGTCTCTTTTTTTAAGCATTTCCCCTATATTTTAAACAGAGAGTAGAAACATTGTCATTAGGCTGAAGGTGCCATCTCCACAGGTAAGTACAGTACAAGGTGATACCACCAACCTGTAGCAGGCTGTCTAGGAGGAATACTTCTGCCTGCCGGTAACAGAGTTGGCACAGACACTGGACAGTCAGAGCCTGGCCACAGCTTCACTCCAGGGTGGGGAGACAACACCAGGAACTTTTGTTACAAAGGACAGCATGAGCTCTGGACAGATCTTTTGATCTGAGCATCCTTTTAAAGTCATGGAAGATGTCAGTTACTCACAGGATACTGGTACAGTTCACCTAATTCCTGGATTTAGGAAGCATTTACAGCCATCCATTGTCTCTGCATCTTCTGCACTGACTGCAAGTATCCATAACTAGCAGTTGAGAGCCAAGTGATCCCAAATGCTAATTAAACACCCCAGGAATTATTCCCCCCTCTGTTTTGCAGGGCTTCAGAGTGAGCTAGTGCAAGGACTACCTTTGTGTCCTTTTACTTGCCATATCAAAAGGTCATTTGGGACAGTGTTATCCTTGAAGTCAAGTGCTTAATCAGCTGGTTGGAGGCTGGGCTCCCTCCCTAGTCACAGGACAGTTATACCAGAGTGCCCTTCAAAAGCAGATTTACATCTCTGGTTAACATGAAACACCTACAACCAGACTACAGCTGTCCCCTATCAACTGCTAGGTGAACACCAACACTGAAGCCCCTGCTTTGGTAGTACACTGCACATGCAGAACTTGACCAAGTCAGTAAGTTTTTTTTAACCAGCACCAAGTCTCTGCCAACAAGACTCCAATTCTCTGTAGAGACCTCCATACCCAAGCACACCCTTCAACCCCAGGCTCAGCTGCCATAGTCTTTCCCATCTCAGCTCTCCTGTTTGCTACCACAGCCACCCTCTGTCAGCTTGAGGATCAGAAGAGGCAGCTCAATACAGTTGCTTCACATAACATTCATGAGAGGGTACCCCCCTAGTTGTGCCAGCCTGTACACAGAAACATTGTGTATAGGAACAGCCAAGGCCAGGCACCACTTCATGGATGCCAGTTACTTGTTTAGACTGTTACCCCTATACAAAGGTCCAGAGCCTTTCCTGGGAGGGAGAAGGGGTGATCCACCTCTGTTGCAGGTATCAAGATCACACCCTTCTCCACTTTAGCTTCCTGAAAGGAAGCACATGTTCAAGAGCACCCCTCCTAAACCTATATTTAAAGGCAAGTGTCTGTAACAGGCAAATTTTACCTTTCCATGAGCTTCCCAGAGTAGGAAAGAGATCAGACTGTGTATCTGTCACCACAGCAGCCTCCGTATGTGATGGCAGGATGCTCTTCCCCTCCTCTGCTGTGACTGCATTCATGTTTTCCAGGGAGCTGAGATCAGCCATGCCCACATCCGTTGGGTTTGCAGTGTGGAGAGCATCACCACTGCCCACGGAAGCTGCTGGCAACACCCCACCTTGCACCAGTACTGTGCAGTTGCTTTCCTTGGCAAGCTCAGGAGTTGGTGGGGGGGACGCTGGGGACGGCAGCACTCTTGTTGCATCCTCTTCCTCCCCAACACCTCCCTGTGGGGTCTGGGATGGTTCTGTTGCCCCCAGGTCCTCCATCACCTCCTCATGAGACATGCTTCCCCCTTGACTTACATCCCCCAGTTTTGTGTCATCCCAGTCAGGCGGCACAGTGTCCATAGGGTGGATGGTGACAGTACCAGCCATGGCAGGCAGCTCTCCTTGTCCAACACCCATTCCTGCTTCCAGGTGGAGGGAGGCCTCTGTCACCACGAGGGGATGTTTCGCAGCCACAGATGCTTGCACCACCAGGGACTTCAGAGGGCTCCCTGTGCGGGCTCTTGGCATTCCCTCCCCAGAGGTCACACCAGGAGCCTGGGGAGTCGGGATGACAGGGTGGTTGCTCACTGTTTCCCAGCTGGGAGAGCCGGGGTACAGTGTGGGCTGGGGTGCAGCTGAGGGGTGTGAGCTGCTCTCTGCCTCCTCCTCCTCCACAGCTGCCCCAGAAAGGGGGTTTGCTGAGAGGCCAGCAGAGCTGTGCTCTACTTCAATACCACCCTCCACAGTGGTCTCACTAATGGGGCCACCAACAGACTCCTCCTGGACAGTAGGGTTCAGTGTGGTCACAGCTGTGGTCAGCATGGCCTTGAATGCATCATCCTCATCCAGCTCTGACTTTGTGGGACCAAGCTCCTCCTCATCTACAGCAGCCACTGCCACAACAGAGGTGTGAGTGCCCAGGTCCTGGCTGCCTGGGGTGACATGGCTCAGGCTTACAGGCAGCGTCTCTCCTTCTGCAGTGAAAGCTTCATTTAAGGGCATCTCAGATGGCTTTGCTGACACTCCACACGGCTCTTCAGAGACAGTCTGCTCAGAAGGGCCCAGGTTACTTTTCAAGTTCGGTACGCTTGTCCTTTCATCTTCTACCCCATTCCTTGTCCACGGGCCATGCTGGACCTTTGTCATGTCCCTCTCCTCTACTGGCTGAGATGCAAGGCATGGTAGAGTTGAGGACAAGAGCAAGATGCTGCAGGTGACCACACAGATGTTAAATTCTATTGATCTACTCATAGCTGAGATGTGCCCAGAAGCCTGCAAGGCTGACAAGTCCAGGGTGCAAGACCTAGAAAGGGAAAAAGGAACCAGGATTACACATAACCACCTACTGACCCAGGGCCTTAAATAACTGGGTGACAAGTTCCAAGCATGCTAGTCTATGGCCAGTTCTGAGCAGACCCTTCCTACGCATCCCAAACAATGGATCTCTCCATCTATTTTACTGTTCCCAGCCTACTCCATATGAAGTCTCACACCAGACAAAACCAAACCTTCATCCAAAGCCCAAGACAGACCTTACCAAGCTCTCACCCCCATGGTAGAGTGTTATGCTCTACCCAGCAGGCATCAAACTTGGAAGTATATGATGAAGATCAACCTGTTTGTCCTTTGCCAAGGCCAGGACTGATGCTCGTCAGAGTCAATTAGGCTGAAGTCTCAGGCCTGTTATAGCAAACCCTACTCTGTGAATTGACAGAGAAGGAAACCAAGGAACTGGCACAGAGAACAAGGCAGGTCTATAGAGAGCAACACAGGACCAGAACCAAAACAAGAGGCTTCAGTGCTACACCAGTGTCATGTCCTGCAGGAGCTCCTTGGCCTCCCAGAGAAAGGCTACAGCACTGCTGCATTAGCACAGTGTTTATGCTGCACTGCACCATGGAGGAACTTCCAGAAAGTTTCACATGTATAATCATTGTGTGCTTCAAGAGTTTCCAAGAGCGCTGAACCAGTAGCCCAGCAGTGATCCAACCAGCTGACGGCCTGCTCTTGGCGGGCTCTGTTGCCTCCAGTAACACAGCTCAGGCTGCCAGGCAGATGGAGAACCTCACAGCAGCAGCCACCTCTATCTGGGCATGTGCCTCTCAGTCCTGGGCCTGCTGCACTACCACTCAACAGCAGAAGACCATGCCATCCAAGGCCTCAACACATGCAGGACAGCTGGTCACAGAAGTCCCATGCACACAGCAAACAGCCCTGCATCACATAGCAGATCTGGTAAGGTCCTCCTCCCAGTTCCAGAAGGCAGCTTGTCAGTGACACAGTCAAGCCCTACTGCAAGAAGCCTCCAACCATCAACAGCTTCACTTGATTTAGCTGGTATAGTCTCAGTTTCACAGTGAATCGCTCCTACCTTCAAGCCACAGGACTAACAAATATTGGTAAGGAAAGAGGTTGGAGTTGCCGGAACCACCTCTTAGTCTTCCAAAGAGCAAAGATGACCCTCTGCAGTCTTGCTCATGGGCACCAGGACAAGTCTCCCAGCTTGCTAGATTCCTCCTTTCCCCACCCAAACAGCATATAGATAAATATTATCTGCATTTGTACACACACAGTGCAGCAGCAAGCTGCCTAGCACTGCTGTTATGCAAGGGTGTATCATTCCATGTCTTCTCATGCATCCATGTGATGCTGTGCAAGAAGTAACTGCTGCTGTGGGGAGATGGATCTCAGTAACACCACATTTGTGATAGTCCATCTAACTCAAAGGCCCTCTGTGTCCTGCTGCTCATGTACAGTTGTTTTCTTCTTGAAAGCATTATTATTTGTGTTCAGTCAGCTAAACACAATCAAGACAGACAGCTTATTTCTGGTCTGATCACACACAGCTGTGTGTATTTCCCATGCAAAACATACCTCTTGCTCCATACAGGAGAGAAAGACTTCTCTAGCTGAAGACCCTTACGATTTTCAGGGCTGTCTGTAGTCCAGACAACAACCTCAGCATTACCAGCTTGGAGAGACACAAGTCAGAATCAAATACTGCAGGCTCCATTATCTGGTTGAGCCTTCAGGGAACAGAGTCACTTTTTCCACTCTCCTTGCAGCCCTGGCCCTCAGCAATTTGAGCTGCTGGAATAATTCCCTGTCACAGGCCACACATGCACCAGGTGCTCAGGGACAAACAAAAGCCACCAAGAGGTTGTTCACCAGAAACAGCATTGGTATCTTCCACTTTATTTTTAGCATCTCCTTTCTCTGGAGGATGAGCAGCCATCCATCTATCTATCTCCTCTACCCTCCCTGCCAAAAAAGTTGAAAACTGTCAGTATTCAGCTATTCTCCCAGGCTAATGCTTTTTGCACTTTTGTAATAAAAAAAGCACTAAGTTTTTACCCAACTTAAATTGATAGTGCCCAATGACATGCATCTGCCTTGCCATGCTGATGAATATAAATTATGTTCACCTCACACCCCTTTGGCAAGTGCCAATTAAGATCAGACACTGCAACATCAAGAGGTTGGTTGTTTGGGGTTTTTTTTAACTAAAGAACAGTTTGGATCTAAATACAGTTTCTCTGGGGGTCAGGAGTCTTTTTAGGCTAAGCAGGAAGTTTTAGCAGTGGTTAAACCTAAACAGAACTGCAGCTTGAGTGTCTTGCACTTGAAAGACAGTCATAGCACTTGTCTTGCAGTCATAAATTATGCATATGTATGTCCATACGTTTGTAGGTTTCTAGCTCTAGGTTTTCAAGTAGCTCAGGACATTCAGAAGGTGGGTAGCAGAAGTACTGAAACATTAATCTCTTCCCAACAAGCTTACTCCATCTTTACTAGGATCAGGAGTGTCAGTGACTAAGAGAAAGCTGCTCCCTAAAAGGCTGGCTTCTGGAGATCTATTAATTAAAACATAAAAATAAACATTAAGAGCCTTTCCTCCTTCTGGCTAGTAGGTAACATAAGCAGTCAGTACTAGCCTGATACAAGGGCTCCCAGGGCACTTTGGGCAGCCTCATACTGTTTCCCCCAGTCTGAAAAGCACTGTTGGCCATGGTCCTAATATTTGTAAAGGGTGAAAATAGCATTGGAGAATTATTTGCTCAGGAAATCCACAACAACTAGATCTAAGCTACCCTAGACCTCTATGTTCAACGAAAGCTGGAGATAGTGGCGTGAAGATTTTTGCAGGGTAATGGCACAAGTTCACGCTTCAAAGAAGATTAGTCAGAGCTTAAGATCTACTTAGCTTTAGGAAGAGGCTGGATTAGACAGTGTATGAACAGCAGTGACCTGGCTATCTTCTTAAGCAGAGTCTGACACCTTGCTGTAGCATTTCTACTTAATGCAAGAGTGATCCAGGTTTTAGCAGGTAGCTGGCTGCAGAGCAGTGTGTTACTCAAGCTGCATTGGGCTCTACATTTATCTTCCCATCTGGGTATTTTTATAGTCAGTCTGCTCTACAGCCTTAGCCAAGCAATAAAAGAAAGCTGGAACACGCTGCTCTGACCAAGCGCCTCCTCCGTAGTAAGCTTAAGCTTTTTCACTACTAGCCTGAAACCACAGAATAACTCAGTATTTCATGCCACAGGAACTCCTTGTCCCCAGATTTCACCCAGCATTCTCCAAGCCAAAGCCCTGGAAGACAGCTGCCAAGCACTGGTCAGCCTCTCACTGGAGAACTAATCCTCACTTCCAATAGGAAGCGCACACAGAGGGCAAGAGACAACACCAGCTACTTCCCCTGCACTTAATAACAACAAGTCCCAAGAGATGCAGTTCCTCGAGCCGCAAAGGCAACACAACTGCAGTCAGCCAAGGAGCTTTATCTTTAGCTTGAAAAAAACACAACACTTTTAACACCTGGTAGGCTGAAGAGAAGCAGAGAGGACTGCTAGGCTAAAAACAGGTGCCAAAACTGGGCATCTCCATAAACCACTCATTAGAATAAGAACCACCTAATACCTTGAGCAAGTCACCAAGTTGAAGGACAATAAATATAAGTCAGTCACCAGCTAAAGCAGTCTTGCAGACTCAAGTGGATCTTTCTGAACCAGGCTGCTTCCTTGCTCCATACACTTACAACTACCAATAGCTATGAAACCACTTAAGTCATTAACCCCTTCTGAAAGATCTGTACGAAGAGTCAGCTCTCGGGAAGTCTGATGAAAGGAACCCTAGAAGGAAGCCCATCCTGCTATGGTCACTCTAACAGGGCAGACATGAGAGGTACAAGCCCAGAGCAGACCAGATTTCTCTCCTTCAACAGCTGTTCCTTACCTGGAGCTGCAGTCTGTGGACACACCACAAAGGTTGAAACTCCCTTTCTGCCCCAGGAGTATGCAGCTACTCCCTACAATGGCTTTTTAGAGTTTCATTCCACCAGTTTAGAGAAGACTCCCAAGAAAACCCTTTGCTGTTATTTTCTGTCTTTGTCAAGTTCAGGCTGTTTTTCCTGAATTGTTGAAACAGTGAGAAAAACAGCATCAAGCTTTTAACTCACTTGAATTAATAACCCTGTTCTAACAGTCCCTCTCCCACACAGAGAGGACACTTCCACTCCAGAGCTGGAGTGGCTGCATGCATCATATAGCAGAGAGCACAGGAGATTAACAGGTCAGCTTCAGACAAATCTCTGTCTAGCCTTTGCAGAGCACAGCTTTTCACACCTCCAAGTACAAGCTTGACTACACCAGCTTTGACTAACAGTCCTGGATGTGCTCAGCTCTGCAATTCATCCACTGATTGATAAGGGAAAAAAAACACTGCAAGTCTTTTAATGTGAAAATTTAGCCCAAACATACCAGTCAAGCAACTGCCAGCAATCAAACGCTGTGTTACCAGAGTGCTAATGTAGGCTATTCAAGCCTTATTACTTGTGCTGAATGCAGAAGCCAGTAGATAATACACTGCAGAGCTCCAACTCCTACTTTTGCACACAAGCTGAGAAAAATGCCTTTGTTTCATCTCACATTATGTCCTTGTCCAGTTCAATCGAGTGAGTTGTGGAGCTGATGCTCTTCCAGCACATACTTCAGATAAACACACCTCAACCAGCTAAGCTATGTCCAGCAGCTCATAGTGAAATCCCAAGTGACACAACTCCATGTCAGCCACCAACACAGCCCAAGTCTGACAATCAAAACTATGCAGACACAACCACACATCAGAGGGGCACATCTTCCTCTGCCTTTGAGGACAGATCCTTACAAGCAAACAACTGAGACATTAATATTCTGTAAAGCCAGCTTCCTCTCAGTCCTAGTGAGGCACCTTAATCCATAATACATCATCTCCACTTCCAGCATTGGTGTTCCAACAGTAGTTCTTCAAGAAGCAAGAGACACAACACGTCTTAGGCATTATTCCCCCAACCACGAAGCAATCACTCGCTTTTAGACCACCACAGACCACCTACGGAAATCCCTAGTGAGATTTGCAAGTAAAAGCTGCATAGTTCTTCATGGCTTCTACCCTCTGCCAAGTCCCCAGCCCCACAGAAGTCAGAGGTTGACCAAATTCCTGAGCAATTAAAAAGATTGGGAGGAGGGGGGAATTTAAGAACGAGGCCAATGGGGTGCAGCAGTTTTCAAACACCAGTAGGGTGAAAACACTGCTCTCCAGACTGACTGCAACCAGAGAAGTAGCGTTCAGACTCCAGCTGGCAAGAAACGCTCAGAAATCTCAGCACCTCACCAAATGCAGACAGCAACACCGCACAGGAGATCTCCAGGAGGATCGTGAGACTCTGCAGGTGAAGGTTTAGGATGAGATTAAATACACCTTGTCAGGCCCTTTTAGCTCGGGTAGAACCTGCTGGTTGACCAGGGAACGGGATTAGAGCCAGCTCAAGGCTTGTTGACACCCAGCACACCCGCTTGCCGGGCACAGATCCACCCCCCCGTCCTCCTTAGTCATATTTACAGGTGAGCTCAAAGACCCAGAAGTGCCTCCTTTCCCGATAGCCGCTCATCACGCCAACAGATCAAGTGCAACCAACCACTCGGGGATTCCTCCAGCAGGACAGAGGGACAGCGGTGGTCAAACACATCCCCCCCCCCCCCCCCCCCCCCCCACCGCCGCCGGGAGAACACACATACACACACATCCCTCCCCCGGGATTTTCCAAGGGGCTACTCCCATCCCCGCAGGACGGCTCTTCCTCCCCGCCCCTTCCCGACTCCATCCCCCAGGACTGCGGAGACCAGCCCCGCTCACCGGGAACAAAGAGCCACGCCGAGGATGCGCTGCCCCGCGGGTAACCAAGCGGCGTTCCCAATAATTAAATAAATAAGCGGGAAACGAACAAAAAACGAGGCAAATTCGGCTTGGGAGCGAGGTGCTGGTTGTATCTCCCCCCCCGCTCCCCCCCCTCCAAGGGTCGCAAGGGAGAAGCTCCCCCCCGGCCTCACCTGCTTCCCACCAGCCGCCGCCCGGTCCCTCTCGGCGCCCCGCGGCCGCACGGGCGGAGAGCGCCGGCCCACCGGGGCGGTGTCGGGGGCCGGCCCGCTCCGCCCGTTCCCGCCTTCCCATGGTGGGCTCTGTACTCACCACCACCCGCATCCCTTAGGGCATGTCGGGTTTTTCCACGTATTCCTCCAAAAAGGAAGTTTCCGCATGCGAGTCAGAGCCTCAGCCCGTGCTCCCAACTCTTCCTCACCAGCCGGGGGTCGGAGTCGAACCCAGCCACCAGCTCCCTCTCTTTTGCTCACAAGAGGATGCAAAAAGCAAGGCCTGCAGCACCCTTAGTAGTTTTCCCAGCTATTACAAGTTATCCACCAGTAGTTTCAGCCACAGAGGTCACCTTCCCCAAATACTCTCTCTACAAAGGAGGAAGGCTTCACAAATAATATCCCACATATGTATTAAGAGCTTGTTTCAGTTTCTTTTTTATTGTTGTTGCTACATTTTAAGCACTTATTTGGCCAGGGAGAAAAGTAAACAATTTTACTCATAATTTCCTCCTCCCACCTGTTTGTTGTTGTGGGTTTTTTTTCCCCACAGAGAGTCTAACAAAGATAGAAAACCTTTACACCACCAAGTCCTGGAGAACATATCAACTCATATCACCAAGCAGCAGCTCAGAAGCCCATACCTTACCTTCAAAAAAAACCAAAAGAAGAGACCAGGTGATCTTCCACCCACCACAGCCTGGTGCCAGGGCCACACACAGGATTTTATACGCCGTCTTGGGCAATGATTCATCCCCGAGTGGTGCTGCAGCAGGTGCAAAGCCTTTGTGGTGAGTAGGGACAGGTGAGGAGAGATCAAAAAATAACGCTTTTTCAAAGGAGAAAATGGCTGTGGCTGAGAGATTTGGGGAGGAATTGCTAGGAGGGAATAGAGGAATGATACAGGAGAGGAAGAGTCAAAATCTTGACTTTGCTATGAACATGCTCTACCACTTGAAGCAAATCTGTGAATCCCTCTGTACTTCCCGTTATAATAATCTATAAAATGAGACTCCTTTCTTTTTTTTTTCGCATAAGAGAATAAGATTTAACCTGCTCATACCTGTCAAACGCTGGGCTCTTTCAATAAACAACACCCATTCGATAGGGCAAGGGGTAATGGATCTAAACTGAAAGAGGGTGAATTCAGATGAGATATAAGGAAGACATTTTATACGAGAGTGGAGAGACACTGACACAGGTTGCCCAGAGAGGTGGTAGATGCCCCATTCCCAGGAACATTCAAGGACAGGTTGGAGAGGGCTCTGAGCAACCTGATCTGGTGGAAGATGTCCCTGCCCATGGTGGTGGGACACGGGAGTTGGACTAGATGATCTTTGATGGTCCCTTTCAACCCAAACCATTCTATGATTCTATGATTCTATGAGCATAAAAGAACTGATAGAGGAAAACTGAGATATTTCTCATCAAGAAATTGTTCTTTTTTTTTTTTTTAATTGTTTGTTGTGCTACTGGAAATAGCGTTTATATTAGTGCCTTTTTCTCTTTGCTAGACTCACCCCAATGTTTTTTACCTGTTTAATTTTAGAGAAATAGAGTGTTTTCTACTGGATTTCAACCAAACTGGAACCAACCCAATTCATTTTGGTAGCGTTCTGCATCCAATATTAAAACTTTTAAAAGACAGATTTGTTGTAGGTCAGGGCAATTTCTTTCAGGGTAATATTGCTAACCTCTGCATAAGTTGAAAATAAAGTGTAAAAATGCCTGTATCAGCAATAAAGACAGTCGTTGGCAAAAGACATCAGAAAGAACTTCAGAGTCAGGCTTGGCGGAGCAAATGGTCAGACAAAACGATGGGAAAAGTCCCTTCTGGCTTTGCATCTATGAACTGTAAAATCTGGGAAATTATTCATGAATCAATATTTCTACTGCTGCACCATCTTTCTAACAGAAATAAAAATATGCAAAAAGAAAGGATGCCTACTGTCTCCTGTAAGGGAGACGGAGGTGAGGGAAAGGAAGAGATATAAGCTGCGTTTTTGTGGCCATTTTAAACACCATTAACTCCCAGATTAGGGACCCAAAACTCTCCATGGGTTCGTCTTCTGTTCTGCCTGTTTCATTTTGGCTGAGGGCTCTGGCTGAGAAGTGGGATGGCTCAGCCGTGCAGGAGGTGCCATCTCTGAACTTACCAGTGTAGCCAGATTTTACAGCAAGCCGCGATCAATGAGGGATCATTTTCCAGTGCAGCACTGCGTGTTGTGGTGGGTCAGGGATTGATTTCCAAGATGCTCGGTCACCCGTGTGCAGGGAGAGGGGCAGGACAGCAGACAACCCCCCTGCCAGAAATCAGAGCCGTCAGCAAAGAGTTCACCAGGCTCGAACCAGAGGCTTGGCTTCAGTAGCCACAAAGTTTGCCCCTAACATGTGACCTGCGATTCAGAATGAGGGATATTGTTTCCAACTCCTTTTCTATCTAACCTTTAAAGCTATCAGAAAAGTTATTTAAAATGTAAGGCATGTGTAACTGATGCTCTACTGTTCTCTAAGGCATGCAGAGCACTTGATAGATTGGAGAGGTTTTCGCTTCCCCCTTGTCACTGACTGACTCCCAACCCAGATTGGCACTGCATACTCCCAAGGTTAAATATTTCACTGATAAGCACTGTAACCAAAATAGCCAGTTATCTATATTTTTTCCCTGTCTGAAATTGCAAATTCCCCATACACTGCAAGTTTCTCTACCCCGCATATCCTGCCAAATCGTGGGCTTCTGCGTTATCAACAAAAAAAATCTGCAGACTGAAAGAAGGAGGCATGATGAAAGCGGCAGAAATCAGCAATCACCAGAGAGCACTGTTTTGCTGTTGAATTCTCTGGTTTATTAATTGGAAAGAATAACTTTTAACTCAGTTCCGTATGCTGCAGAGCGTGTATGTAACCAAGCAAAACCAGCCCCACTTCCACAGCAAGTTAGGAAACATCTGCTCCTTTCCCTTCCCATCGATGCTCTGATTCAAGACGTTTCAGTGCAACCCTCTGCTGGTCTCGTCCTTCAAAGAATTCCCACCCCTCAGGTGAAATTCAGAGATTAAATTCAGATGCAAGCTGGTTTATTCTTCCACAAGGGTAGCGTAGCTGATAAAAAGAGCATGGGACTCATGTCCCATTCCCCACTCTGACTTGTTAGGTGACTTTCAAAACCGAACTTCGCTGCTCCCTGCCTTCATTTCCCCTTCTGTAAAATGGAAATAACGAGACCTAATTTTTGTCAGAGGCCCTTATAGGATCTGTATATTATTATAACAGCAAACTCTGTTGTACAAAGTAATAATATAATACAGAGGATTCCTTTAAAAGGTGACATTCCTGTAGCAGCCTTATTGCACAAACCGAAAATTACATATAATATGTCCTAATTAAGAGATTGGGGCACTTCAAAATTTACATTTTGTACGTATAAAATGAACTAAAAAATCGTTGTCCTGGCATCAGAATACTGCATCTTACAATGCTACTCCTGGCATCTGTGATGAGAAGATATCAGCTATCCTAAGTATGTCAGGACATGCCACAGAAGGTAAAGGCAATTCTAAAATAGTTAACATTAATTTAGCTTCTGAATGACTTTCCCAAATTGAATATTGGGGACATCCAGCACATAAATCAGTGCACGTTTCCATCTGTATTTTTACTTTACAATTCACCTTTACATCAGCTACCAGCATCTGTTTTAAGGGGATCTGCTCTTCCCATTAAACGGCAGTCATTGGAATGGAGTAGCAATTAGTCTAATTCAGGGAAAGTGAGAACAGCATCCTCCCTTACAGAGAGGGAAGTATGTTCAAAACAAGCCCCCTCTGAAAAAGGAATCAGGAAGTTTATGGCAAATGAGTTATTTCGAATGTGATCACGTTACAGATGAACAGATTTCTTTTTCCTCCAACCGCAAACCCGATAAACGCCATCTGCAATTAAAACTCAACCAAGAGAACCAACTTGGATTCCTTTCTTCCACGTTCCTCACTGCGGCGCTAACGAAAAGCCGTGCAAGGCCCAGCGATGCCAGTGCAGCCCCACTGCTGGCTGAGATTCACAGTAATTAGTCCGACTGTGGAGGCACAGGATCCAGCTTTTGCTTCTTCAGCTCTCGCGATTCTGCAGTGCTCACAGAGCAGGAAAGCTGTAAAAACTTATTTTTGTCACTAAAGTCAGCAGATGTGGCTTGGAGAGCACACAGCCACCAGATCTGCTGAGTAGGAAAGTGCCAGTTTTACACAGTCACTTCTCAGAGTAGAACCAGGTTTTGCTGACTGGCCCAAGGTCACGAGAATTAGTTGCAGTTGCTCTGGGAATGCAGCCCAGGAGGACCAACGCTCACCTCCGTAACGGAATCACGGTACAGCCCTCGCTCTTCTCCATATTTTTTAACAAAATCAATGCAGTTAATAGCGAAGTACACCGCATACTGCCATTTTCCCAGAAATAAAGTGCTGAGGAAACCATCCCCATGCATATTGGAGCCTCAGCTAAAACGTGAACCATCTGTCAAGTCCCTGTAGCGCTCAGATATTTTTTTCCCCCTGTCCTACTTGCTCCACTACAAAATTAGGCTGACAGTAAAAAAAGCGCTTGACACACCACCCCAAAGCAAGCTAACCCTAAGCACTGTACTGACATTAAACCCTCAGCTTCTCCATCACCTTAAATATAGTTGTTCAGATAATACCCAGAGGGACTTCTGGGTACCCGCAGCCTTCCAGCACTTAAAAGGGGCCTACAGGAAAGCTGGAGAGGGACTTTTTCCAAGGGTGTGTAGTGATAGGACACGGGGCAATGGCTTTAAACTGAAAGAGGGAAGATTTAGAGTGGATCTAAGGAAGAAATTTTTCACTCAGAGGGTGGTGAGGCACTGGAACAGGTTGCCCAGAGAAGCTGTAGATGCCCCACCCCTGGCAGTGTTCAAGGCCAGGTTGGATGAGGCTTTGGCAACCTGGTGTAGTGGAGGGTGTCCCTGCCCATGGCAGGGGGGTTGGAACTAGATGATCTTTGAGGTCCCTTCCAACCCAAACCATTCTATGATTCTATCATTCTATGACTTTGAAAACTTTTGCTTCTCTTTTGCTTCTCAAAACTTGAGGTTAAACGAAACCCCTGAATTCCCAGGTTTTAAAGTGCAGTTTGGGTGTTGCTGCTCCGTTGCTCTCAGTACAGCCCTCACTCAACTGACCCAGAGGGACTGAGAGCCCCCAGCCGCAGGGACAGGCGGGGGCTTTCCTGTGGGGAACACGCAGTATCAGGACAGCTGGGTGGGAGGCAGACTGTGTTTCAGTGTGAAACAGCGATGCTGTCCATCCAGACACCTCCACTGTTTTCATTATTCCCCTTTGAGAGAATTTTTTGGGCAGTATAGGCAACTTTTTGGACAGTTATGAGCAGAGCAATACCCACTTTTGTGTGGGAAATATTCAAATCAATTAAGCTGAAATCCTACAGCAGGAACCAGGTCCAGCTGTTACCAGAACCCCAAGCAGTAGAAAGACTCTGAGCTGATAAGTGGATCCCCTTGGATCTATATGCTGGGAAAAGGTAAGGAAACACTCTGTGAGCTCCAGAAGCTACGACAGATCTCTCAGCAATCGCTCTTTTGTATGTCTAAATCTGGCCCTAAGCATGCAACTATCTGATTTTATAAGGAAAAAAAATGAGTACGTGCCTGGGTTAGCCTGGATGCAGGGATTAAGGAGGCTTAGGAGCGAGTACCCAGACAAAGCCATCCCATGGAGGGACACTCTTAAAAGAGTGTTTATTTTATGACCAGGAAAAAATAATAATGCTTTGCTGTTGGAATATGCAGAGGGTTGAGCTGAAATCCGAGGATCTGCGGGGGTCCAGGCCGGCATTTCCGCACTAAAGGGAAGAGGATATTAGCTGCGGTGATGCCTCCTGGCTGTACCCACTCCGGCCTGCAGTGTTTGTGCTGCAGGACACGTTCTTTTGTGTTCGCAATGTTTGCGAGTGCACGGCGGGGATTAACTCAGCTGAGAGCCGCTGTGTGTCAGGACTCGTACTGAAAAGTCATTTTCTTTATGGAAAATGTTCCCTCGTAGCCCTCCGGGATAGTTCTGTAGCTGCCACCTCGAGGCACCCGCATGGCTTTCACCACCGCTTCTTGCAGAGCGGCGCACGGTGCTGCTCTGTGACAACAACGCGGATGCATGAGACTCGAAAAGAATTTTTCCTGCCACTGGCTTGAATACCAACAGGGTCTTGGGAAAAAAAAAAAAAAAGAAAAAAAGAAAAGGACTGCCTTAGCCAAAAGGAACTGTCTTACAAATTTGATATCAACAGGAGAGTTTTCACTGGTTTCAATGGGCTACTGTTAATTTCTTGTGTTTTTACTTACGCGACCTCTTCCTTGCTTGTCAAGGGATACCACCACTTCCAAGAGTTGCAGGAACTGGTTGCGCTCAGGGAATAATCCTCTATCGTGTCATAGAATCACAGAATGGTTTGGGTTGGAAGGGACCTCAAAGATCATCTAGTTCCAACCCCCCTGCCATGGGCAGGGAAACCCTCCACTACACCAGGTTGCCCAAAGCCTCATCCAACCTGGCCTTGAACACTGACAGGCATGGGGCATCTACAGCTTCTCTGGGCAACCTGTTCCAGTGCCTTATCACCCTCTGAGTGAAAAATTTTTTCCTTATATCCAATCTAAATCTTTCCTCTTTCAGTTTAAAGCCATTGCCCCTTGTCCTATCACTACATGCCCTTGGAAAAAGTCCCTCCCCAGCTTTCCTGTAGGCCCCCTTTAGGTACTGGAAGGCTGCTATAAGATCACCCCGGAGCCTTCTCTTCTCCAGGCTGAACAACCCCAACTCTCTCAGCCTGTGTTCATAGCAGAGGTGCTCCAGCCCTTGGATCATCTTCGTGGCCTCCTCTGGACTCGCTCCAGCAGCTTCATGTCCTTCTTGTGCTGGGGACTCCAGAGCTGAACGCAGTAATCTTGAATGTATTCATGGTCTGATTCTTACAGGTTTCCATCACCATCTGTTCCTTCAACAGTTACACATTCTGCGGAGCGCCAACGCTTTCCACGTGATGCAAGGAGCTTCCTTGATCAAACCGGCACGGTGTGGATGGATTTTGTTACAAAACCCTGGCACATTTCATGGAATCACATTTCTAGGTCTCTGGCTTCTGTTATCAATAACTGCTAGGCTCTGGAAAGACCATCCATTAAATTAAGCCACTTTTAAGCTGCAGCTTGCATTTCAGAACTCGTGTTAACTGTGATGGATTAATGGAGTTTAAGGAAAGATTTCCAATCGACTACAAAGACGCTGATGTGATTAGCAATAGGCTCTGATCTTTCCTGACCCAGCAATAATACGTTTAGGAGGAAGCAATGGGCTACGTGTTTCAAGCAGGACCCATGATTTTTGTGAAACATCTCTAAGTGACTATTTTTACCTTAAACATTGATTTTAAAACGTAAGCTAGTGTTGTAAACATGTAATTACGGCATGGTAAAGTATCAGAAACAGGTGAGATTTGGGGTTGATACAGGTGATGAAACCATCATGCTTAGACTTTAAATTAATCATGTATTATCTAAACTTTTACTTCAATTTTTGAAGTATTTCAAGAGAAACAACATTAAGTATATTATGTTACGCCTTCATACTGCCCCTATCACAGAGATATTCAGCAGCATTTTACAGGGTTTTAAAGAATGAAGATTCACACGTCATCAAGAGCATGTTCTCACCAGGCACAGCAACCTTCGTCCTGCTGTCCTTGAACAGCGGTGGCAGGCAGCACTCCAGGCAGTAACTTGGGGAATTCCGGGATTGTTTCCCTGACAGAAAGCCCAAACAGAGAAAAGCTTCTAGAATATAACTGCCAGCTCAGTCAGGCGTAATCCTAACTGAGCGTGTATTCTTGGGACACTGGGGTATTGCTCAAACATGGCAGAGTTGAAGCTCTGTTGTGAGAATGCCATTTAAACATATTTTTGGGCATCGTTGTTTTCATATGCTTTCAAGTTCAGCTGCTTTTCCATATTCTGGAAGGGCATAAAATGCTAACCATAAAAAAATAATTCAAAAAAACATTATAAACATAAAACTACACAAGATCATAAGGCAATTTGAACTCCGTGTTGGAGTGTTTAATTGCAACAGGCTTTTTTTTGTTTATTTTTTTCACACGTCGGCATCCTCCGCTGCTGCCTCAGCAATGATCCCTTCTCCTCGAGAACCCACTGGTTGTGTGCCAGTCCGGTCACTGCTTCTGCATCTCACAACAGCACTACAGCCTTGTTCTTGCTCCACAGTTTTCCTCTCCAAGAAGCAGCTGGCAGGATGAGAAGCTGGCAATGGGTCGTACGAAGAGCGTGTGGGCTCGTATTGAGCCGTGGGGTAGTATCTGAAGGAGACAAATAAGGGCTTTGTGAGGGATGTAAGGGCTTTGCAAGGAGCCTCCCCTGCATTCCTCAGGGCAGAATTCCCCTTCTTCACACCTTTCCTGCATTCCCTCTGTGCTGCTGAGTTCCTCGCGTTTCCCCCAGAGCCCTTCCAGGATGCCCCGTCTGCTTCAGCTCATCCAGTCTGCACTCCTGCTCTGCACACACATAGAATCATAGAATCACAGAATGGTTTGGGTTGGAAGGGACCTCAAAGATCATCCAGTTCCAACCCCCCTGCCATGGGCAGGGAAACCCTCCACTACACCAGGCTGCTCAAAGCCTCATCCAGCCTGGCCTTGAACACTGCCAGGCATGGGGCATCTACGACTTCTCTGGGCAACCTGTTCCAGTGCCTCACTGCCCTCTGAGTGAAGAATTTCTTCCTTATACCCAATCTAAATCTTCCCTCTTTCAGTTTAAATCCATTGCCCCTTGTCCTATCACTACACGTCCTTGTAAAAAGTCCCTCTCCAGCTTTCCTGTAGGTCCCCTTTAAGTACTGGAAAGCTGCTATAAGATCACCCCGGAGCCTTCTCTTCTCCAGGCTGAACAACCCCAATTCTCTCAGCCTGTCTTCATAGCAGAGGTGCTCCAGCCCTTGGATCATCTTCGTGGCCCTCCTCTGGACCCACTCCAGCAGCTCCATGTCCTTCTTGTGCTGGGGACTCCAGAGCTGAACACAGTATTCCAGGTGGGGTCTCACAAGAGCTGAGTAGAGGGGCAAAATCACCTCTCTCGACCTGCTGGCCATGCTTCTTTTGATGCAGCCCAGGACACAGTTGGCTTTCTGGTCCACATGGACCTTCTCTCCTCAACTCTACACTCTCGACCCCACTTTGTGACCCAGGTGACTTTAAGGAGACCAGAAGGGAAGAGAGAGGGCGACAAGGCTGTGACAGGAGGAAAAGAAAGCAGTTACGCAGCAGAGCTGCTAGTCCATCAATGGCTAACACAGAGGTTTGCTCAGCTGACAGAGCAGATGGTGGCAGCGACAGCTTTTGGTGTCTCGCATTGCTCCCACTCATCGTCCAACTCTCCCACACACCTCCACCTTCACAGAGCTCAAATAGAATGTGTGGATGTGGGACAAACAGCTCTGCCACCAACTGCATGAAAAGCGTAGCGTCTACAAACTGCCACGGCGTGGTTTGGGTTGTGCGGCATCAGAGCACACCGGTGTGATGACTGTCTACCTTGAAATCCTCTTGCTTCATCAGAGCCCTTGTCCTCCTGTCCAGATGTACTTCATTGCTCTTCATTACAGGCTGAGAGCTGGGACTGTTCAGCCTGGAGAAGAGAAGGCTCCGGGGTGATCTTATTGCAGCCTTCCAGTACCTAAAGGGGCTACAGGAAAGCTGGAGAGGGACTTTTTACAAGGGTGTGTAGTGCTAGGACAAGGGGCAATGGATTTAAACTGAAAGAGGGGAGATTTAGATTAGATATAAGGAAGAAATTCTTCACTCAGAGGGCAGTGAGGCACTGTAACAGGTTGCCCAGAGAAGTTGTAGATGCCCCATCCCTGGAAGTGTTCAAGGCCAGGTTGGATGAGGCTTTGAGCAACCTGGTGTAGTGGAGGGTTTCCCTGCCCATGGCAGGGGGGTTGGAACTAGATGATCTTTGAGGTCCCTTCCAACCCGAACCATTCCATGGTCCTATGATTCTGATTTTATTTCTGTTTGAGAGGAAGGATACTGCACCTCGGGGTGCCGTACCGTATCCTTCGGGCTGCCTACGCATTTAACCTCCTATTAAATGGCGCTCCTACTAAATGCACCTCAGATAAAAAGTGGCAGCAGCCCGAGCACACACCGCAGGGCCCACAGAGGGTTTAATCCTTCATGAAGGATTTGGGAAGGGACACGAGAGGCGCTCTGACGCACAGACAGGCAATGCCCCACCGACGGCGCTGTGCGCTACAAACTAACGCATCGCTACGGCACGGCCGCTTCAGCGCAACGGCACGTTTGCCGCGCTGCCGGCGCCGCCGCCATTTTACTCCTCACAGGAGCGCGGCCGCCCTCACACCCGGCGCGCCCTTCGCGCCGGATCGCCTGGCTGCGCCTCAGCGGCCTCATCCGGCCCTTCCTCCTCGCAGAGGCGCTGCCCGCCGCCGGGGCGGAGCTGAGGGACGGCCGCGAAGCACCGCAGGGCGGGAGGCGGCGGGGCGCGGAGCGGGAGCGGCGGTGGTGCGGGCAGACGCCGCGGGCAGCCCGGCGCGCCGGGGAGGAGGAAGGCCCCATCGCGCCGCGACGGAGAAAGGCCCCGCTCCGCTCCGCCGCGCCGCCAGTTGAGGGGTAGGGAGGCCGCCATGCCGCTCTACGAGGGCCTGGGCAGCGGCGGCGAGAAGACCGCCGTGGTGATAGACCTGGGCGAGGCCTTCACCAAGTGAGTGGCGCCGCGCTCCCCGCCCCGCCCGGCCCCTTTCTGTCGCGACACGTTTCTCCGTGGAGCCAGTGTCGCGGCTGCGGGGCGGGCCTGCTGTCGGGATAAATAATCGTGTGTTGGTTTTTTTTTTTTTTTTCCCTCCGCACCCCCTTTTCTGTGGTGATCTGCGCGGTGCAAAGCTGGCGGCAACCGCCTGATTTTTTAATGTGGTGGTTTAGGTAACGGAAGGGCGTAACTCGAGCCGGAAGCAGAAGCGCGCAGTATGTCGTGACTTGGGTCGTGGGCCCCGTGTCAAGATACCCCGTTGCGTTCGAAACCCCCACCTCCCCCCGCGTTCCTGTCCCGGGGGCGCGCGGCCCTCGGGAAAAGGGGATTTGAAGCACTCCGGCCCCGTGTCCGGGGTTCAGATGCTCTGGGAGTGCGCCCGGGGGTGCGGGGGCCCGTTTGGAGAGGCGGCCGGCTCTCAGGAGAAATAATTACCTCGCAGCAAAAGCGTTTCATCGATATGTGGCACTCGTAATAACTTGGACCCCTATCTGCGTGGGTGTGTTTGCCTGCTCGGAGCCCTGAGGATGTCCGTGTTTGTCCAAAGGGGCAGGAGCCGCAGGAATTGGGTCGCTTAGAATCGTAGAGTCACAGAATGGTTTGGGTTGGAAGAGGCCTCAAAGATCATCCAGTTCCAGCCCCCTTGCTCTGGGCAGGGGCACCCTCCACTACATCAGGTTGCTCAAAGCCTCATCCAACCTGGCCTTGAACACTTCCAGGGATGAGACAGCCACAACTCCTCTGGGCAACTTGTTACAGTGCCTCACCACCCTCTGAGTGAAAAATTTCTTGTCCAAACTTGGTTTTCTATTAAGTTGGACTTGCTTTTTTTTTTTTTTTTCAAGTGACTGTGTAATTGCAGACCAGCACGCAGTCTTTGTCACCTGGAGATCACAGCAGAGTGGTCATGGATGGCAGGATGGGTGGAACTGGATGATCTTTGAGGTCTCTTCCAACCCAAACCATTCCAGGATTCTGTGATTCTATGGAAAGGGTTCAACAAAGCCTTTGTGGACGGAAACGAACGATTCCACAATTAGCTAGTGAGGTCCTGCCGTGTTGCCGATTGCCAGCTGTTCCCACATTTGGGGAGCTTGTCAGGTTTTATCCCATGGCTGTTATTTGTTTAATGAAATGCTTTCATGCAAAAGTATTTCCCCTGAGTGGTGTGGTTCTAGGGTCTGTTTCCAGCCTACGTTTCTGTAGAAGAGGTGACGACATAATTCTAGGAGAGATAACCACCCTTTTCCAAGTGAGACTGAAATTAACCAGAAATTCAAAAGTTCCCAGGCAAGGACAATTGTCCATAAGCACAAGTCTGTCTTTTTGGGAGGCCAAACACAAAAATTAAATTCCAAATCCTGTCTATTTTTAGAGTTTTTCTGGAATGATCTGAAGAAACGTGTTGACCAAACACCAAAATAAAGTATTAATTGACCTTTTGTGTTAAAAGTGCTGGAAGTCCAGCAGCTTTATAGTTTCCTATTCGTGTTTTCTACCACAGTTTTCTTCTGGTGTTTGTGCTTCATGAGGGTGCAGTGGTGAAAGAAACGTCAAGTACTGAGTTTCTTAAAATTAAATCTGAATTTCCTCTTCAGTCTGTGGTTCTTGTGTCTTTTAAGGTGCAGTCGCTTTGTTTTGGGGTTCCTGTTATTTTTATCCCATTCCATTTAAGTGGGACGCAGAGCCCTTGTGTTTTGTTGGGAGTCCTGGAGTGGTAACCAATCACCTAGAGGCAGTAGTGCCTTAAATCACCCAGGATGTTTGTAAAGGAAAGGCGTTTCAAAGCATTAAAAAAGCTGGAAATTGGAAAAAAGTGTCAGTTGAACGTTGCTGGTCAGCAGCGAAACAGGCCACAGGACCTGCATGATTGTGACCACCATGTCTTTGTCTTTCGTTTTTTCCAAATAAATGTTACAGAAAATGAGGATTTAAAGGGAACGTGATGGTTTAATTTGCCTGTGTGCATTGAGACTGGAAACTGTGGCACTGTGTGGAGAGCACAGGAGGGTATTTCTGTGGAAATTTAATAGGCAGTGAGGAGGGTTACAGGTGGGTGATTGTAGACAGAAAACTGCTCAGTGGAAAGCAGGAGGCACGTCGGAGGTGAGCACTGCAGCGCTTACAGAAGTGAAGGAAACTTGTTAAGTGCAGCTGAGAGAGAGTCACTAAAAAGATACACAACCTCTGACAGGACAAGGGGCAATGGCTTTAAACTGGAAGAGGGCAGATTTAGATTGGACATAAGGAAGAAATTCTTCACTCTGAGGGTAGTGATGCACTGGAACAGGTTGCCCAGAGAAGTTGAGGCTGCCCCATCCCTGGAAGTGTTCAAGGCCAGGTTGGATGAGGCTTTGGGCAACCTGGCGTAGTGGAGGGTTTCCCTGCCCATGGCAGGGAGGTTGAAACTGGATGATCTTTGAGGTCCCTTCCAACCCAAACCATTCCATGATTCTATGATTCTTTCTCATTCCGAATGGCCAGATAAAAAAGCTGTATGCAAACCACCTCTTCGCAGTCGCAGAAATATCCCTAATTAATGACTCCCTGATAATGCCTAGGCCTGGTATGCTAAATATTTCTCAACGTTTCCTTTTAGGTGCGGTTTTGCAGGAGAAACAGGACCCAGATGCATTATTCCCAGCGAAATAAAGAAACCTGACGGCGCAAAGGTGAGCTGTTTTGCCTGAAGTGTTTCAGCTTTACAAGGTTTGGTGCGTTACGGCAGACAGAGGATTTGCAGATGTATTTTCTGTTCATCATAAGCCATTTCTCATTCTCTTCCAGCTGCTGCTGTTGAAAGATTGGGACTAGGTGCAAGTCAGTGTGATACCAGTGCTGCTGTTAATTGGTGCTTGTCACCCATCAGCTGGTGTTTGGGGCATTTATTGAGAAATTTCTTTGCCTGGCTGTGCTTTTTTTTTTTTCCTGGTAGAGGATGGCAGCTTTGGACAACTAGTGTTGAGATAAGTTACCAGTATGAAAAATTAACTTGAATAAATGATGGAGTTTAGTTCTAGGGTGAGTTTACGAGATGCATTGTTAAGGACATAGAGCAAATCAGGCAAGAGTGGGTATTTCTTTATATATGTCAAGTTATATATGTTCAGATATCATTTATTATCATATATATGTTTCTTTATATATAATCACTGCCTATTACTTAAGCTGACTGGATGTTTTTACTTTACAGCCTGTCAAAGTTGTTCAGTACAATATTAATACAGAAGAACTTTACTCGTACCTGAAAGAATTTATCCACATGCTGTATTTCAGGTAAGAGGCATGTGGATGTGAGCTGTTCAGCCTTCCACAGCGCTTTTTGGAGCGCGTCGGGAGGTGTTCCATGTGCGTCTGGAGGCTGCTCCCTGGCAGAGCAAGGAAACAGGGACAAGGTTTTGCAGGTGGCTGCCTGGCTGTGCTCTTGCTGGAGAAACTCAGCGGTGCTGAGTTTCAGGCTGTATTACGAAGAGTTAGTGTGCTGCAGCACCAGCTGCTCTCCAGAAATAAAAAGTCTTTGATAAGTTGCCTTTGGGCTGTGGCACTCGTGGAGGGAAAAGTCGTCGCGTGAGGAGTTACACTATCCTGGTGAGCCTGAACCTCGTCTTGTGTTGGTGCAGGACTCGTCTCTACGTGACAACGGGCTGAAAGGAGGAATCTTAACGTGGAATATTTTAGCCAAGGAATACATCTTTGGCTTCTGTTTTTAGTACTATTAGTGAATAGTGAAGTTGGACTTAGCAATTTTCTCTTTACTTCCAATCCTTATTTTTACACAGTAAAAATCATTGTTTGACAAGGGGGAAACAAACACGTAATTTCTGGGCCTCAGCTGTTTCAGTGTGAGTTTTTCATGGTTTTTGTTTTTTTTTCCCCCTATCCTTTATGATTCTGTGAAATCAGGACAGTTGCACCCTTTTCCACTGCAATCAGGACATCCATATTGCCGTTCTTTCCCTTTTAGGGACACACTGGGTGACACTGGACGAGCTGTTAATGGCTATTCTGCATTCTTGTTTTTACATTTCTTTACATTAGTTTAGAAATGTGTAACAGATGTTCAGAACTACAGGCTGCTGGCAGAGAGCTCTATAACTTGTTTTCTCAGTTTCCTAACTTTCTTTTCGATTTTTTTTTTTTTTTTTTTAATTTGAAGAAGACGACTTTGGGATCTGCTGTAGAAAATGCAATCTAAATGCAAATTATTAGGATTTTTGAGGAGAATGTAATATGAAAATGAGGTAGTCTCATAATACATGCTTAAACTTACCAGTTTTGTTTTGCACACTTTGCCTTTTTCAGACACCTGCTGGTGAATCCCAGAGACCGCCGTGTTGTCATCATAGAATCTGTCCTGTGCCCGTCACACTTCAGAGACACGCTCACCAGAGTCCTTTTCAAGCACTTTGAGGTTCGTGTTCTGCACAGCTGGTGATGGTGCTCAGTGCAGCACTTGCTGGGAGAAATTTCACTTGGGATCGCGACGAAATGTGGACAAAGAAATGGAATTTATGCCAGAAGAGTGAGAGGCATAGTGGAGATGAAAAAAAGCTGGTGGTGGTCTGGGGAAGTAGAGGTTGGAGATTCCCTGTTTCATTCTGCCTCCTCATGAGGCCACAAAACAGGAGCCATTAACAAGAATCTAAAAGGTTTCTCTGGCTTGTAGGAAAAGAACAGCTCAGACCATGCTCTTCCAGATGGATTCAATAATCCCCACTGAGCACTGCCTGAAGCCAGAGTTTGTATTTAAACACTTTTTAGTGCTCTGTCAGCAAGTCTCACGACTTCTACCAGCATCAGTAGCTTTGCCTAGCACGTGATCTGACCCCTGGCTGTGCTCATTTAGATAAGAGCTTACCTGAAATTTATTATCTCTTCTGCTTAATCAGCCTTTTTGAAGAAAAGTCTGAACCTGATTCTTGCTTAGTTGTAACGGAAAATGTTTTAGAGGGTGAATCCATAGTTTTTCAATTCAGGTAGAACAAAGATTAAGGCTCTTCTCTAAAAAGTGGTGGAACTAGTTGGTCTGCAGTACTTCTTCACTGTGCTTCCACAATGCTGTTTACTAACTAATCTTAAAACTTCCGCATAGTTCTTTTCTACTATTGATAAAATTTTCTGATGACTTGAAATTGCTGAAAGATTTGAGTCTTTTTTTTTTTTTCCCCCTAATCCCCTTACAGAAAAAACAAAGTCTCACATAAAGCACTCCCATGCAAATGTGGTTGTCCAAAGTGACTCATGACTTGGCCAGTCATATTTGGATGGAGAGACTTTGCAGCTTGTTAAGAAGTTGATGCTGGTGTGAGGTTAAATCTTTCTGGCTGATGCTTCCGTTTGGTCTGAAGAGTAAGAGTGATGTGTTAGTACAGCATCCATGTTATAACTTGTATCCCTGGGCTAAATATCAGAAATGTTGCCCTTAAATGCAGGATTTAGTGAAGGAGCTCATTTAATTCACACTTTACGGTGTGATATTCATTAAAGGAACTGTTACTATCTAGGAAACTTGATCTGCGGAATTCTGGGAGAAGGAAGTAACTCCCATGTAATTCTGACTTGAATTTCCGCATTGCTTTTTGGAGAGAGTTTTAAACAGCCTCTGCTGTGAGGTTGTGGGCAGCAGCATGTTGTCATGTGGCACACTCCTGTGGGTTGTCTGGCACCTTTGCTGGCGTCTTCAAGTCGTGATATAACACTTCAAAGAGCTGTGGTTTAGCTTCTTTGATTTTGATTTTGGTTTCTTTGATTTCTTTTTGGTGACAATAAGAAACCTGATCTCTGACCTAATGTGAGTTCTGCAGTTAACACTTGATTTCCTTACAAGCCCATTCCAAGCTTCATTATTACTGAAGTAACTGGTAGGTACCACAAGTAAGATAAACATAGAATTTAGAATCCTGTCGTATTTTGTTTGTTCCTACACTAACTTAAAAACTAAACTAAAAATGGATACCTCAAGACACACTTTTTTGGGGTTTGCTTTTAATACGACATTTGGGAAAAGCATCAATGCTTTGCATGTTGGTTTCTTTTCCTTCTTTTGTGAATTGTACCCTTGGTTTCCATGTAGGTACCTTCTGTTCTGTTTGCTCCAAGTCATCTGATGTCTCTCCTGACACTTGGGATCAATTCTGCCATGGTGCTGGACTGTGGATATGCAGAAAGCTTGGTGCTACCTGTATCCTTTAAGAATATAGAAACAAAATTTTTGGCAGTTAAGACTGTCATGACCAGATTATATTTTTATGGGCTTTAAATGTAATAAAAAGTAGTAAGAACAGATTGGCGAGTCCAGCTTTCGGCTATAAGACACCGTGACTTGGGGGATCTCTTCATGGCTGACGTGCTGAATCTGTGTTCCCCTGGAAACTGGGGAGGGGGGTTTGTGACTCTCAAGCGGTTCGTAACTCCAGCGTTTATGTACTAGAAATTAGTTTTGGAGAAAAGCAGTTAGAAAGTGTTTCCGATAGCTACTGCAAGACGTCGGTGAAGGGAAAAAACATTTCGTTCCAGCAGACTGAAAACTCTTAACAAAAAAGGAGAATTTCCTGACCTTCACGTAGATATATGAGGGAATCCCAATTCTGAGCTGCTGGGGTTCTCTTCCTCTGGGTGGAAAGGCTATTCACAAGTAAGTTCACAGCTACATGTTGCAGGTGACCGATGGTTTGTTTGTGAAGGTTCATCTTTGACTAACGAGCAAATATTCCTGCCGAACGGGACTGAAATCAGAACTGTTGCTGTGCTGGCAGCCGAATTTTAAAGTGACCACTGTCTGGCTTTTGTCGATGCAGTAAAAGCTGTGGAAATCAGATGTGCTTCAGTTTATGTTTAGAAGAATGTAGCTGAAGCAAATAAATACCGTCCCTGTAAGCATAATGTAGAGAATCAGCCTGAGTTAACAGCTGCCTTTGACTAACTTCATGTGCAACGTTTTAGGGAGCTGGAATATCAGCTGTTGGAGCAGTGCACAGTTGATACAGGATTAGCCAAAGGACAAAGCCTTCCATCTGTGATGGGTAAGGTCTGTTTGATGGGACATACGCTGTCAACTTGCACTGGGGAAAGTGGATTGACACTAGCAGTGAATAAAATGAGTTTGGTATTCACTGCATCTTATGGGATCTACTTTCAGGATTTCTTTCTCTGTATTTAACAGATACATCATTTTTACGTTAAGCCACTCATAACAGCAGGTTTGAATGAAGGCTGAGATAAAAGTTCTGCAGTATTTTTTCAGTCTGTTTTGAGAGAAGACAAACCCTTTATTTCTGTTCTTAGTATTCTTTCTTCCTTAGAAATCTTTAAAAGCTGCTGTCAAAGTGAAACTTTCATGTACTAAATGTAATTCAAACTTAGTAACTTACATGTACTAAATGTAATTCAAATTCAAATTCCTAAATTCTTTTGTTCTAAGTAATTTTTTTTCTATTTCAGGCTCAGTTCCGGAAGACATAGTAGAGGATATAAAAGGTAAAATTTTCTGCTTCGTGAAAGTCTAGTTTATTAAATTGTGCAGTAGAGTATGATAACAACAAGTGTGCAATACTTTACATTTAGGCATTTATTTTATCCTCTCTGTTTATCGTATTTCTTACCTACTGGAAGTATTTGCAATGTTTTTCCTCTTTGAAAGCAAAACCAGAACCATGTTGAATTCCTCTTTCAAGTTTAGCCTATGTGTCATTAAGATGTAGGAGGGAAGGGACGCCATCCAGAGGGACCTTGACAGGCTGGAGAGGTGGGCCTGTGAGAACTTCATGAAGTTCAACAAGGCCAAGTGCAAGGTACCTAAGACTCAGAGTTAGCAGATCTAACATTCAAAGCCTGTTACAATAGGTATGTTTTGGTTGCAAATGCAGCATTCAAGCAGCCTTAACATCATGACATAAGAATATTTTAAGTTAATTTTGTTTGTAAATTAACTAGGAAGGTTTGATTTCCCTTAAAGTCAGTTTTGCAAAAAAACGAAGCATGTGTAAAAGACATTTGGGTGTGTTGATCAGGTAGGCAAGATGAGTCAAGGACTACATTTACACCAGAAAAAAGTAGAGTCTTATCTTTGGGCAGAACTTGGATGAATGCCTATGTAAGGTTTTGTGTGCAACACATTTAAAAATATACATAATTGTAGAAAATAGCAATGAGTGTATATCTCTTGGGCCAAATTAGGAAGAAATCATAGAATCATAGAATGGTTTGGGTTGGAAGGGACCTCAAAGATCATCTAGTTCCAACCCCCCTGCCATGGGCAGGGAAACCCTCCACTACGCCAGGTTGCTCAAAACCTCATCCAACCTGGCCTTGAACACTTCCAGGGATGGGGCAGCCACAGCTTCTCTGGGCAACCTGTTCCAGTGCCTCACCACCCTCTGAGTGAAAAATTTCTTCCTTAGATCTAATCTAAATCTGACCATCAGTCAAAATACAAATCAGTCAAATGTATTTGACAATCAGTCAAATACAAAATAACTTAAATGCAGCTGGTGCTTTGTTGAATGAAAGTGGCTTTTCTGTTTCCTGGACTTGAACAGAATTTTCTGATCAGTTCTGGTTTTCTGCAGTCTTTTGGAACCAGATACAACGTGCTAGAGTTGAAATTATGGCTGCCTGTGTACTGAAGGGTTGTTTCTTTGTGACAGCCGTTGATGAAGAAGATACAAATAAATTAACTATATAGTAACACTGTCGACTGGAATACAAATGGAATTGTGCTCTGTCAGCGTTGCCTGGATCAAAAAGAACCCTCTGGAGTTCTTGGGGCATTGAGGAGTTGCACCAGGGAAAATACTGCATGATTACAGCTTGCCTGACAAATGAGCAATGTCTCATTTGAAGCCAAGGTGCAAAATGCGCAGTGGTGTGTTTGGCAGCAGAATACAACCACTGGCACCTTGTGGTAACCAAAGGCATGATTAGTAACATCCCTCTGTCTTCAAATCTTATCTAGGTCGTCTGAGAGAAATCTTGTCTGTCCTAGCATAGTTTTGGTGTCAGCTTCGTTTAAACTCGTGGTCTAGGTAGCGTCTGAACCCTGCTGAAGTATGGAGACTATTATTTTTGCATTTGTTTGATAACATCTTGGACCAGCAAGGCCCTAAAGTGTGGGTTCTTCTTTAAAGTAATCAAAATTATTGTCTGTATTGGTGTTGAAAGGATCCAACAGAGTCTCTTTTCTGCCCCTTCCTTTTCTTTTATGAAGTTCGCACTTGTTTTGTGAGTGATCTCCAACGGGGACTGAAAATCCAAGCAGCCAAGTTCAACATTGATGGCAGTGCTGAGGTGGGTGGAGGATGCAGCTTATCCTAGTCTCTTGAACTGAATGTAGCCTTTCTGGCATCTAAAATAACACATGCATGTTTTTATCTCTAGCGTCCTTCACCGCCTCCAGACGTGGACTATCCTTTAGATGGAGAAAAGATTCTCCATGTAGTTGGTCCCATCAGGTAAGAAATACCGTAGGAGAGTGTTTATCTTTAGGAGGATATATTTTCAACTCTAAAACCACATATGTTTTCATAAAATTGAATTTTAATAAAACACTTGCATACGCTTTTAATGTCTCTTAAAGGACAGAAGAAGTTGTGATGATGTGTTGCCAGCAGGAAGTCTGTGGTCATTGCCAGCCCTGCTGTTCCAGGTGTTATCTCCCTGTGTCCTGTCGCTTCTCTTTAACATAAATTTCCTGTCTTTTCCACAGAGACTCCGTGGTGGAGATACTGTTTGAACAGGATAATGAAGAGACATCTGTTGCCACTTTGATCTTGGATTCACTCATTCAGGTATCTTTATATTTAATACAATTTATTGAATACTTGCAGCCTTGGAGACCCTGCTGTTATAAATCATAGAATCATAGAATGGTTTGGGTTGGAAGGGACCTCAAAGATGATCTAGTTCCAACCCGCCTGCCATGGGCAGGGAAACCCTCCACTACACCAGGTTGCTCAAAGCCTCATCCAACCTGGTCTTGAACTCTTCCAGGGATGGGGCATCTACAACTTCTCTGGGCAACCTGTTCCAGTGCCTCACCACCCTCTGAGTGAAAAATTTCTTCCTTGTATCTAATCTAAATCTTCCCTCTTTCAGTTCAAATCCGTTTCCCCTTGTCCTGTCAGTACATGCCCTTGTAAAAATTCCCTCTCCAGCTTTCCTGTAGGCCCTTTAAGTACTGGAAGGCTGCTATAAGATCACCCTGGAGCCTTCTCCAGGCTTGAACAGCCCCAACTCTCTCAGCCTGTCCTCATAGGAAAGGTGCTCCAGCCCTTGGTTCATCTTCGTGGCCCTCCTCTGGACTCGCTCCAGCAGCTCCATGTCTTTCTTGTGTAGGGGACTCCAGAGCTGAACACAGTATTCCAGGTGGGGTCTCATGAGAGCAGAGCAGAGGGGCAGAATTCCCTCGCTGGACCTGCTGCCCACGCTGCTTTTGATACAGCCCAGGACACGGTTGGCTTTCTGGGCTGCCAGCGCACATTGCCAGCTCATGTTGAGCTTCTCATCCACCAGCACCCACAAGTCCTTCTCCTCAGGGCTGCTCTCAATCCATGCTCCGCCCAGCCTGTACTTGTGCTTGGGATTGCCCCGACCCACGTGCAGGACTTTGCACTTGGCCTTGTTGAACTTCATGAGGTTCTCACAGGCCCACCTCTCCAGCCTGTCAAGGTCCCTCTGGATGGCATCCCTTCCCTCCAACGTGTCCACAACACCACACAGCTTGGTGTCATCTGAAAACTTGCTGAGGGTGCACTCGATCCCACTGTCCATGTCACCAACAAAGATGTTAAATAGCACTGGTCCCAGTACTGACCCCTGAGGAACACCACTCGTCACTGGCCTCCACTTGGACGTTGAACCATTGACCACAACTCTTTGAGTGCGACCATCCAGCAATTCCTTATCCTACGAGTGGTCCATCCATCAAAACCATGTCTTTTATGAAAAAAAAGATCTAATTACTCCAGAAATGACTCTTTCTAGAGTAACACCCTTCTGACTGCAGGTTGTGATTAGTTGCAGAAGTATGGCGTGGCATGACTCCTAGGCTTCTGCCACACGATGAATTTCTGTGGGATGGGAAGTCCCCACGTGTCGTCCGCTCTCTGGTTGTTCTCTGATTCTTTGGTGTACCACAGCTTGTCTGGGACAGTTTTCTGAGAAACGCAGTGCTCACCCCTCAGCAAAAGTAATAAACCAGCCGGTGTTTTTCTGGGAGTGAGGGTCTAGGTATGCAATGCCGAAGGAGGAGGTAGTAGTCGGTGTTACAGGAATTACACTGCTTAAACTGAAATGGCACAGGTATTCTGTTTCTTCTTTTTTCAAGGTCTTTTGCTAAAAGTTAGACTTTGAGTCTTGCAGGTGGCTGGTTTACCTGAGATAGAATAAAATTAATTTGAATGTCTCTATTACAGGCAGTATATTAGATATATTATGGAAAATTTTCTTGGCTTATACAGACCGTTCATTTCTTATTATATTTAGGAAAAAATTTATTAGAAAACCACTATAAATGGAAATTTTCATTATATGGTGGTATATGTATGTTAATTAAAGTTGACTTCCCATAGTTATTGGTGCCGTTTAAATTAGTTTGCTCAGACATAATTTATTGGAGAGCCATAGACTTGGATGACATGACAAACATTTCCATTAGAATTCCTTATGAAAACAAATTGTTTAACAAGATCTGTGCCTGGACCCCTCTCCTCTGTACCTCTAGGAGTTTACTTTGCATCGCTCTTTGGCCAGAGGAAAGACAAATGTTAAATTTACAAGCGTTAAATAGCGTCCAGTTAGTTCCGCTGGACAAGAGGACCGCAGCAGTGTGGAATTTTTTCCAGAGGCATAGCACAGATCTGTTTGTGGGGGATGGAGCTGACAAAGCTCGGCGTTCTTGTGCCTTTGTGTCTTCTACTTGGATTATCTGATGCCTGAGGCAAGATCCAGCAGAAGCCTGGAGACTTTTGTAGCACCTTTCTCCCGTGTGGAGCTACAAGAGTCAATCTCAGAGGTAACAGTTTACCCCCTCTGAGAGCACCGGTTGAGGCTTCATCTCTCTCTGGCACATCCTGTCCCAGAACTCCTGGGAATTACCATCACTGGCACCTTTATCCTCTGTTGTCTGGACCTGTCGCAGCTGAAGGGTGTCACAGGGACTCATGGTGTGCTCACGTAAGCCTCAGCTGGGCGCTTCCTTGAGCCTGGTTTTCTTGGGAAGCCTGGGGACAAAAACATGTCGGTTATGTTTCAGCTAAGTATGAGAAAACAGCGGTTGAAGTGACTGAATTTCTGACGGACCTTTGAATGTTTGTTCGTGCAACTGCGGCTCAAAGTGTTGTGTTTTTTTATCCCTGTTTGCTTTAGTGTCCCATAGACACCAGGAAGCAGTTGGCAGAGAACTTGGTAGTTATTGGTGGCACTGCCATGTTGCCAGGATTCCTTCACAGGCTCATGGCTGAAATCCGGTACCTGGTGGAGAAACCAAAATACAAAGAAGTGCTTGCTACTAAAACCTTCCGAATCCACACTCCGCCTGCCAAACCCAACTGTGTGGCCTGGCTGGGAGGTAAGAACGGAAACAACTGGAAAGCAAAGGCACAGAGTGGAAAAACAAACCTTCCAAGTGGGATTTGTAGTGAATAAAAACCAGTAATACTTGGGTGAACTATTGAAATTGGGCTGCGTTGGAGCTCTGTGGAGTTGTGATGCCCTCCTGGAAGAAGTCTTGTGGAGTAAAGCTCCCTCAGGGCCATTTAGGGGGCAGGACTGCAGGTTGTGGGAGCTTTGGAGAGGTGATGTGCAGTTGGAAACAGGTGTGGAAGATGGGTGTTGACTCAAGTGCAGTACAGGGCTAGCGCCATACGGTGGCACCAGCAAAGTGATTAGGAAGATCTGCTTATTAAAAACCGAGTTTAATTATGGACTGAGGAGCTGTGAGCTGTGGAGAGGCTGGAGGCTGCGAACTCCTTGTGCTGTTCCCAAGTGCCAGTCGCAAACACAGCAACTCTGCAAAGGATTTTGGCTGCTGTTAGGGACGAGGAAGGGCTTTCTGTTGCTAGCAGCTCCTTTAGGGAAGGTTCTGAGGTTGGTAAGAATTCCTGCTTTTCTAAACTTCCCATTAATAAGCTGAGCCCATCTGGTCCGTTTGAGGAACTGACTTTAACTGTAAAGGTAGATTTTATTTCCATATGCTTTGAATTGTAAATGTTTATCAAATTTTAGTTCTAAAACCTTTTGAGTCTTCTTTTAGGATTAGCAAAAAAGAATGATTTGTGTGCACCGTGTTCTCTGGTGCTTTTCTTCACTGGCAGCACTGGTCAGCTGCTGTGGTCTGAACCTTCTCACAGCTTGTGTGAGCTTACAGGGATTGTGTGACACCCTTTTTGGGGAGAGGACATTTCCTTAAACACAAAGTGGTTTGTTTGAAGTGTTTAAAATCAAAACTTCTAGGAAGTTTTGTTGTCAGCAGCAGGTCAGCTAGGCCAGTTTTGTGTCAGCGGAGACTAGATGATTCTTTGCTGTCAGATACTTTTTCAGAGGACACAAATGGAAGCAATTTGGGACTAGCTGAGCTACTGAAAAGGAAAGTGGTTAGATCCTTTCATTCCTTTAAGTTTTGGGGCGGAGCTAAAAAAGAATAGTGGAGATTCTTGTTGGGAAGAAGTAGAAAAAGAAATTCAGTACGTCAAATTAACGCAACTTTTTTTTTTTTTTCCAATAATGCAGGAGCCATTTTTGGAGCACTTCAGGACATACTTGGCAGCCGATCTGTGTCCAAAGAGTATTACAGCCAGACAGGCCGCATACCTGACTGGTGCTGTCTTAATAATCCTCCACTGGAAATGATGTTTGATGTTGGAAAAGCTCCCCCACCGTTGATGAAGAGGGCTTTTTCTACTGAGAAATAAGCACCTCGATGCCACACAAGGATTCTCCTTGTCTGTTTCAAGTAGATACATATAGGCATTGGCTCTTTTTTTTTGTATTAATTTGTGTGTAACACTATTAAATATGAACAGTGTGGATGTTTTGGGGGAGTATGGTGGTAGGTACTAACACTGTTTCAAACCACATCCAGTTGCAGTTTAAAAACTTAACTCTGGCAACTACTATGCTATTTTGTCCTCTTCCAAAGAAATTCTGTGCTGTCATGAGCTGTAGCCTACTGAGTTGTTTGTTATTTATCTGTACAGTAAAAGACATCATTGAGAGAATTTGTTGTAAGATATTTTAAATATGCTTAGAAGAATGAAAGACAGTCTACTACGGGAAACATCTATGGAAGCTTTTCTGCCACATCCTGTATTAAAGTATTCCACTCTTGAATTGCATGTGAGGAAATGGTTTGGGGCTGTTTAGCAAAGGTGCTGGAGCAGTACTTCCCCTGGACACTGTCCTGTTTTGAGAGTTTTAGCAGAGAACTCTTCTACCTTTAATTCTCAAATAGTTCTGAGGTAGCAACTCCTCCCAGGATCTCTCCTCAAAGAAACCACGTAAGAATAATGAGTGCAAGGAAATCTTGAGTCTGTTACTGAAATGTCAACCTCAGAAGTCACTTCTTTGCTGTCCTTCCCACCATCAGAAATATTAAACTTCATTATCTCACAGCAATATGTGTTAAATGAAAATGCAATATGGAGTTCATTGCTTAAGGAGAAAAGGAAAAGTACATTTGGTTATTAATCATAGAATCACAGAATGGTTTGGGTTGGAAGGGACCTCGAAGATCATCTAGTTCCAACCCCCCTGCCATGGGCAGGGACACCCTCCACTACGCCAGGTTGCTCAAAGCCTCATCCAACCTGGTCTTGAACACTTCCAGGGATGGGGCAGCCACAGCTTCTCTGGGCAACCTGTTCCAGTGCCACCAACACTATGTTCCAGTGCCATTAACACTGTGTTTAGGAACTGTTGAGTGATTAGTAGGCTCTTAGCAATGCCATAACTTTACATACTGTAGGAGAAGGAGGGCTCCTGTGGGAAAACAGGCACATGCACTTTGTCCTGCTGCCAGTGCTGCTGTTTTGGGTTTGTCATGATTCCCACTATGCTTCCGTAATAATGCTGTGAGTTCACTTCTCCTGCAGAGCTGTGGCTCCTGGTGGGCACTCCAGACAGTGCCAGTGCATGTCAACAGTGTCGCATCTTGGGAGAGGGATTTTCCCTGGACTTGGGTACCGCTGACCTTGCCGCCAACGTGCCGAGCTTGGCTTGCTGGCTAAATGGTCACTCTGCTGGTTGGTTACTGAGGTTTAAATCCGACTCTGAGGAGTAATTGTTTATCTCAAATCTGAGGAGATACGCATACATATAAAAAATTTTGGGGGATGATGGAGGTGGTGGAGTCTTTTACTGCCACAAACATGCTTTTTGTGATTGATTTCCCCGTGCTGTGTGGTAACTGCCTGCTGTGGTTCCTGAACCAAGTTTCTTGAAGTTAAGCATATATTTAAAGAAATGTTCTTGTAGTGAAACTGAACACAGGGCAGTATGCGGTGGGATTTAAGTAAGCTCCTGCACAGTTTTGTCATTCCACTTCATTCCATATGTTTTACCTTAACATACAGTGTTGGTTGGCACATGGTGGGACATACTCTTTTTTTATCTTAATGGTTTTCAAATTAAAAAAACTCAAACAACAAAAAACAGGAATTGCTGCTTAAAGTGCTAGTCTGTCATAGGTGAGACTTTGCTGGTTGGTAACAGTGATCTGATGGTATCACCATGGATGGTTTCTTTCCAGAGGTGCTGATGGGTGCTGCTTTAAATTGCCTTTTCCTACTTCAAACGTGCTGTATGGCAGACAACATAGAAAGATAAACAGGTGTGGTTGTGAGTAGTTGATAATGGTTGTTTTATAGTCCTGGGATGAGGTTAGTTGGTTGTTTTATAGTCCTGAGATGAGGTTGGTCTTTTAGAGATCATTTCTTAGCCCTCAGAGCACGATGGGGCCTGGCCAGTTCCTCTTTGCACTGACGTGAGAGCCTCCAGTCCAAACCCTTTCTGGGTTTCCAGGTCAAACAGGTTGCAGTTACCATACACAAGAGCTTTTCTGCAGCAGCCTGAGGATGAGGATGGTATGCTGTGATGCAGGAACAGGTTCTTCAAAATGTACCGTGTTGTGTTCTCTCTGCCGGGCCTGGACTTGGAAAAATGGATTAAACACTGTAGCTGGGTACGTGTATTCCTGTTGTGTCTGGTATTTTGCATTCTTTTGCATCTTAGGGTTGCTTATTCTGTAAGTCTACAATCCTTGAATGGTTTAATATCCTTGGGGATGTTCATTCCCCAGCAGAGTCCTCAAATACCAGCATTCTCCTTGTTTTCTTGAGCGTTCGGAACCTTCACTCTAAGTTGTTCCCCCTTACCAAGCCCTTTTTATCTCCCCAGCAGCGAGACTGAGGACCACATGGTTGCGTGCAAGTCGAGAGTGTCCACTCGAGCAGAGCCCTGCCATGCAGTACACTGCTCTACGCTGCTTGGCTGCGCTGCCCCTCCAGAGCCGTCCTCCCAAGGTGTGACGCCTGCCGTGCTGGGTGGGAGACAAGGATCCAGCTGCTTCTGTCAAGAAAAGCTGTGGGTGAGGTCTGGTTCGTACAGGGCTGGACAAAGGAGGAGCTATGGAATCAAGTACTTAGTCCGTGAGGTTGACCTGTCTGGAGCAGTCTTTGGTAGGGATTGGGGATATGAGAGAGCTGGGGCTGTTCAGCCTGGAGAAGAGAAGGCTCCGGGGTGATCTTCCAGCAGCCTCCAGTACTTAAAGGGGGCCTACAAGAAAGCTGGAGAGGGACTTTTTACAAGGGCGTGTAGTGATAGGACAAGGGGAAATGGCTTTAAACTGAAAGAGGGGAGATTTACATTGGATATAAGGAAGAAATTTTCACTCTGAGGGTGGTGAGGCACTGGAACAGGTTGCCCAGAGAAGTTGTAGATGCCCCATCCCTGGAAGTGTTCAAGGCCAGGTTGGATGAGGCTTTGGACTACCTGGCGTAGTGGAAGGTTTCCCTGCCCATGGCAGGGGGGTTGGAACTAGATGATCTTTGAGGTCCCTTCCAACCCAAACCATTCTGTGATTCTATCAGTAGGTTTTTGAGTGACTTCAGAAAGTGTATATGATTGCAACAGTTATACTTAATAAAGCAAAATGGATAAAACTGCAGTTTTTGGAGACCAGCCTGCTAGATCCTCGTTCTTAACTTGTTCCCAATACTGGCTTGCTAAATAGACGATATTTCATTGCAAAGCGCAGAGGGCTGTCCTTAGGCCTGGGTTTAGAACATTCAGACCCAGCCTCTGCTGCTCATTTTCATTTTAATTTGAGTAATTGGGATGCAGTTCCCTGACTCAGACTGTACTTTCCCTCAGAGCCTACTGAGGCTTGCTCCTGAAAGACTTTGCCATCAGCACGGGTCCCGCAGATCTGGGAGGGATCACTCATGCCCGTAAGCAGTTGTCAGTGGGCAGGATATTCAGGGAGATGGGACTCCTGCGGAGCCTGTGTTCGCGGTGGTGCAATGATGTCATTTTCCTGAACTGCAGCAGGCTGCAGCTGAGGAGATTCAGGATATTCTTAGCCCTTCCTTTTTCGGGGATATTTCTGTGCTGCTGTGCGTGTGTACCCTGGGACCTTTCGCAAGCCCGGCATGTTGTGCCACCTCGTCTTCGTTCTGCCCGCTGTTCTCTTCTCCTGTGGGATTTCTGCATCCCTGAATGGCTTCGACAGCTGCTGTTTCACACTGCATGGCTAAAAACCCGAACTCCTGTGCTGCTGGCACGTTTAAGCCAGAGTCTCATGACCCATTAAGGACAGAAAACAGCCTTCTTATTTCATCGAAGGGGCAAGGAAGGACCATTCCTTGCTTTTCAGAATGACTGGCCCTGGAAAGCCCTTAGAGATCACACCTGAAGTGTGGTATCATGTAGAAAGGGATTTGGCTTATTTTTTTTTTTAAGCCTAAATGTCATTCCTCCCTCCCTGGCATGGAAGGGATCCGTGGATCCTCACAGCAGGCAAATTCACAGTGAACTCCAGTGTTTTATCAGGACGGACAGTGACCGACACAAACCCCTGCTGTAACTGCAGGTTTTTCCTCTGAAGTTCCCGATTCGGGACCGGATGCCGTTCCTGAAGGTTGGCGTTAGCCAATTGCAAACGGCTCCAGCTGAGCTGAGTCCTGCTGAGAGAAGGAATAGTTTGGAATATTCACGAGCACGGCCCCTTCCAGTCTGCCCAGTGCCAGCGCTGTGACTGTGGGAGCAGGTGTCTGGGGAAGGGGCTTTGACTCGTTCACCTCATCTCCCTTTTCACAGAATCATAGACCATCTCAAGTTGGAAGGAACTCCTAAGGATGTCCGAGTCCAACTCCCTGCTCCTCTCAGGACCACCTAAAACTAGACCATGTGGCTAAGAGCCTTGTCCAGGCGCTCCATGAACTCTGCCAGGCTTCGTGCCATGGCTGCTCCCCTGAGGAGCCTGTTCCAGTGACCGACCACCCTCTCAGTGAAGAACCTTTTCCTAACGTCCAGTTTAAACTTCCCTGATGCAGCTTCATTCCGTTCCCTTGTATCCTGTCGCTGGTCACCAGAGAGAGGAGATCAGCACCTCACAGTCCCATTTAGCGTTCGTTACAACCGCTGCAGAAATTATCCAGGTTATGGGCGCCATGGCACGTTTCTTTCAGGAGCTTCTCTCGTCCCCCCGGAGCGGGGAGTGAATTCTCCTCAGAGTTCCGCCGGCGGACGCGGCGTTTTCCCGCGCAAAGCCCGTCAAAAGCGAAGGGCACGAAAAACATCATGCGCCCAACGTGGGGCTCGAACCCACGACCCTGGGATTAAGAGTCCCATGCTCTACCGACTGAGCTAGCCGGGCACTGAGGGCACGGGCGCCGCCACGTGCACTTCCCCGCCTAACGCGCTGATGTCAGCGCCCCGCGGCCCCGCCCTGTTGCCCCGGGAAGCGCTGAGGATCAGCTGGTTGGCTGGCGCGAGGGCCAATGGCAGCGCGTGTTGTTGGGTGGTAGGGAGCGTGGGGGGGGGGCGCTCCGTCCGGCCGTGGCTGAGCGCGCCGCCGCCATGAGCTCCATTGGTACCGGGGTGAGTGCGGCCCGGCCTCCCGGTGGCGGCGCGGCCAGCCCGGCCCAGCGCCGGCGGGGGGGGGGTCCGCGTTACGCCGGCGGGGAGGGAGGGACGGAGGGAGGGGGGCGGCTGCTGCTCTCCCCGCGCCGCCCCCTGTGCTCGGCCCCGCTGAGCAGCGCGGCCGCCTCGGGGGGTGACGGGGCGCGGGCGGCCTGTCAGCTCTGCCGCCTCGCCGCGGCGGGGCCCGGGCGCGGGCCGCGGCCGCTGCTGAGTCACGGCGGCCCGTTAGGCCGAGGAAGCCAACAGCGGGGGGCGGGGCGGGGAGCGGAGCGGAGCGGGTCTCCCCGGAGTCGGGCTCGGGCGGTGCCGGGGTAAAGCCGGCGCGAAGCCGGCGCGGAGGGGTCTGCCGCCGCGGGAGCGGCCCCGGGGCGAGCTCTTGCTTCTGTGGGGTGCGGCCCCGCGCAGGCCGTCCCGGGCGGGCGGGCCCCGGCCGAGCCGCCGCGGTGGCCCTCGGGCCGGCTGTCGCCCGGGGTCTCCCGTCGCGGGCGGGGGCTGCTGGGGCGCGAAGCGGGCCGGGCCGGGTTTGGCCGCCGGCCCCTCTGCAGGAGCTCCCGGGGCTCCCGTCTTGCCGCCGGTCCCGACCCGCAGCTCCGCACGCGTGCGGTGCTCGGGCAGTAGGGAGCGAGCCGTCTGAGCGCTTCAAATCTGTTCCCGTTACTAAAGATCAATTTATTTCTCAAAAATATCAAATAGATTTGAAAGGCACGCAGCCGAGTTCCCACAGGTTTTAAGGATGGCACAACGCGCGGTGGTTTGAGGTGTGGGTGTGCCCAGCACGGGTGTAACGACTGCTTGTAGCTGGGGTGTTCCCGGCCGTTCATGGATCTTATGGAAGGGGGCAGCCTGCTCCTGGTGCCTGCAAGCGACAGTCTGGCATTTTGCCGGAAAATACCGGGAAACAATGTTTTTTTTTCCTGAGTAGTGTGTTTTCTTCTTCAGTACGATCTGTCAGCTTCCACGTTTTCTCCAGACGGCAGAGTGTTTCAAGTGGAATATGCTATGAAAGCTGTGGAGAACAGCAGGTAAGACAGATATCTGCATCCCTGTCTGTTCGTTGGTTGGCTTTTTTTAAAGCGGTGTACTTGGACTCGACAAGCATGATGGCGTTGAAGATAAAATTATGTTGTTAAAATGTAATTAAAATTAAATTTTTGTTAAAATTGGTTCTGAGCAACCGTGTCCCTAGGATCATTTGAGGAGGCTTCAATTTAAGTGTAAAAGTCATATAATCTCTTTGACGTCCTTGAAATCTCTTTTCCTGCCTGCTAGGAATCGCTTTTGCTTCCTAGAAACAGGCATGTTCTGGAGAACGCAAAGGAAGGCAGTAAACTTACTCGTGTGTGTTAAGGGCAATGAAAATTTGAGGCTTAGAGGCAAAGTCTGATGGCAGGTCTCACTACTGCGTGAGAGGTACTTACCTGTGATGGTGGCAGAGCTGTAGCAGTGCTGAAACGCCCGTTTTGTGGATGTGAATTGAGGCACTGACAGACTGACATCCTCAGGGCCTCGTAAATTGATAACAACTTTGTATGCATTCCTCAAAAAACAGGAAATCCAAGTTCTGCTAAAGCTACGTGAGCATCTCTGCAAGTGTCTGTCTTCCCTGGAGTACACGCAAAGGAACGCTGTAAAGTGAAAATCCCGACTGTGCTCTAGGAGCAGCGGGATGATGGATCAGCAAGGCAGGGACTGGGTCACCCAAGTGTCTGATCATAGACACAGGCTGTCACATAAGGATCAGTGAAAGGATTCTGTGTCATGGTTGGTGATTTATGCCTGAGGATGCGCTTTTTGAGGGGCAGAGAAAGAGTTGCCCCATCTCCCAGATCTCCCAAGAGTGAATTTACCAAAAGGAGAGGTTGAACAGTCTGTGGTTTCCATATCAGTGCTGTTCCACTCAGGGCCAGGGCAGTGGCTGTGCCCTCACTCCAAACACCACCACCATAGCCTGGTCAGAACTATTTGGGTGGGGGCTTCTGGCAGCCCCGTCCTCCTTCGTTTAAGAAAATGTTTGTGGGTTTAGTGAGCTTCCCCCCCATTGTCTTCAATGCTAAAGTGGAGCTGTAACGAATTTGGGGAAATTATGTCTTTTTTTTTGTATTAATTAATTCTCTGTTCTGTGTTTTGTGAGAAACTTATGTTTGTCTTGTCTTTCAGTACAGCAATCGGGATAAGATGCAAAGATGGTGTGGTCTTTGGAGTAGAAAAGCTAGTTCTGTCCAAGCTGTATGAAGAGGGTTCCAATAAACGGCTCTTTAATGTCGATCGACACGTTGGAATGGTAGGGTGCTATTTAACTTCAGCTTTTCACAAATGGAAAGGGACCACCCCTCAAAAGCAGGAATCCCTGAATCGGTGATAAGTAGATTAAGAAAATAATTTTAATGTTTCTGTGGACGGATTTACTGTTTTCTGTCATTTTTTCTTGATTGCACACACATACAGAAATAAAATCCAAATTTTAAATAGAAGATGTCTATATTTTGGGGCTGTTTGAAATTTTTTTGAAATGCTTTTCAGCATTCCAGTTGTTCAAACTTGAATGTAAACACAAACACAAGTGTTGAAGTGGTGCCTCCTTACGCAGTTAACAACCAAGGTGTGTTAAGGGGAAAACATGCTGCCTGCAAGACTCTCTTCCCAGCAGTGTGAGAGTCAGCTGCATTCTTTAGACTGGTGTGTGGATTACTGGCTCATCCATAACCGTGATGTCAGGATGATGCCACGTAGCGGGTACTGTGTGACAGATGCCTACAGCTATCTGTTGAGTGTCTGTTATGTGAAGTGGTGTTTGGGTTCGTGTAGTCGTGGCAAATCCTAAGACACTATTTAATGTGAAGGTAATTATTGATTTTTGATTATTTGATTATTGATTTTCCTAGAGGAAAAAATCTATCCTGTCTATTCTGTATTAATATATAATGGTGTTGACATGTTTTGAGCTGCTAGCAGACAGATAGTTTGACAGAATTCACTTGTAGTAGTACGTAGAATTCAGTGAAGTCACAGAATTAGACGTTTGTCCATTAATTTTATTAAGCTATTCCAAGGTGTGCTTGGCCCAGCTGATGACAGTTCTCTTCTCTTCTCAGGCAGTAGCGGGACTTCTGGCAGACGCTCGTTCCTTGGCAGACATAGCTAGAGAAGAGGCTTCTAACTTTAGATCCAACTATGGCTACGATATTCCACTGAAGGTAAGAAACTGGCGCAGTTCACTCAGGGGTTTTGGCCTTCTTAGTCTTGACACGAAGAATTGCATTTTATTACTTGAGGTTTACTTGTTTCTGTAAAAAAGTGTTTTGTTTCCTTTTTTTTTTCTTTTTCCGCTTAGCATCTTGCGGACAGAGTGGCTATGTATGTGCATGCATACACGCTGTACAGTGCTGTCAGACCTTTTGGCTGCAGGTAAGTCTTTCAAACACACTATTTGTGTCTTCTGTTCCACAGTTGCTGGAACTACTCTGGTGGTCTGAGGTCTTTTGCTAAGCTTGGAATCGGTAACTTGCAATTCATCTCACAAACAGATTCCCTTCCTCTTTCTTTGTGTGTGTGTGTAAAACCTTAGGTGAAGAATTCAGATTTCTGTAACAGAATGCCAAGCTTGTAGGTAGATTGCCAGTTTGTCCCTGAATTTTGAAGTTGCAGAGTTGATGCTATTAAGTCTGTGACAGTGATGAAAGCAGAACTTTCTCTGCAATCATCCTGCTTGCACAATACCTGAAGAGCAGGTTACAACTACTGTGCAGTTCTAGTACAAAGGGACTAGTAAACCAAGATCTGCAGTCTAGTTACAGGTAATTAAGATGTTTCTGGTAACTTGCAGGTGCTTGGCTGTCACGGTAATGCTCAACTGTCCAGATAAATTGCATAATAGAACGTAGCAGGAGAGTAGTAGGAGTTTTACTCCAAAAAGAATGTAGGAAACCTGAGTTGTAATTCTGTGGGTTGGCAGAAGAAATGTTTCTCATCTCACGTTTCCCCTCCAGTTTCATGTTGGGGTCCTACGATGATGATGATGGTGCACAACTGTACATGATTGATCCATCAGGAGTTTCATACGTGAGTGTGTCAAAAATATTTCCATCTTGCCGTAAGTTCTCCTTTTAAAAGTTCCTAGTTGGGAATGGCACTTATTATTTTCCTAAAGAGCTGTTAATTTTTTTCTCTCTGCCTGGGAAGTCTGGTGAATCACTATTTAAAATGAACAGAGCTGCTGTTTGCTCGTTTGCATGTCCTTGTTAAACACACACTGTGTATTTTTTAGAAGTACGATCTCTGACAAAATAGTTTTAAAGCTCGTCTCTCAGAAATTTGGGATTTCATTCCACCTGCCTATATCCAGTGAAAAGTCCCCTGCACTGCCCGAAAAGGGCAGGTATTGTAGTGATACCTCGTTCACTAAATACTGCAGATGAGAGAGGGCTGTTGCTCTGACACTGGCTGCTCACAGCAAGTCAAGTCAAAATAGACGTTTTTGTTACTTGGTGGTGGTGCTGCCTCTCCAGCTCTATCGCAAACAGGACGGTACATGCTCATACTGTTCTGATTTTTTAAATTTTCTTTTCATGGCTGTTGAGGGAAATAGAAGTGCTTAATTTTTATGTGCTTACACTTCAATATGTTATTATAGTAGGTGGGTTTGGTGTGGTTGGGTTTTTTTTGATCCTGTAGAACTTCTCTAATTCTAGTTGGCTCTTCCATTTACCATAATAACAATAAAAATTATCTATTTCAGTGAGTTGAGCAGATCTGTTTCTGTTCAGGAACTACTGATCTCTTCTGTTTCCTGTCAACAGTGGTAGTGCTTAATGTAGTAGTTGGGTTCTGTTCAACAATTTGGGAATGGTCCCTGAGAGGGAACAATACGAAGGTTTACTGGTTTTTAGCTTCTCACTATGTGCACAGGGTGGGGGTTGTCACATGCTAAGTGGCAGTGAGCTGTAGAGGGCTTAGTATTTGATTAAATTTGCATATTGATTGTTTGTTTGTTTATTTTTTTAGGGTTATTGGGGCTGTGCCATTGGTAAAGCCAGGCAGGCTGCAAAAACAGAGATAGAAAAACTTCAGGTATGATGTTACATTTTTGTTGTGCTGTTTCAAGACAAATATTTGTAGCTGATTATGTTACCTTTTTGGATGCCTAAAATATATAAAATTCACGGGAAGCAGATGGAATATTCCCTTGTATGTTGTATGATAATTCCGTAGGGAGTGTACATCTTTTACCACAGGAAGCGAAAACATACGCTCTCATGCCAGTGAGCAAACTAACTGAGTGAATGTAAAAGTGTAAGTTTTTAGTTGGGAATGAAAACCATAGGGCAGCATTGTACAGGGTGGTGTTTTTAGATGATCCTTTTGTTTAAAAAGCTGTTAAGGACAATGAGTGGAACTGCAGAATATGAAACCTCTGGAATATTATGACTCTGAAAAATGTAATGGAGAAAAATTAAAATCCTTTCCAGGTAAGACCATGTTTCCCAGCTGGCCAGTGCTGAGGTGCTGCCTTTATTCAAAAGATAGGTTCAGGTAGCTGCTTGCTGCTGCCTGTAATGTACCTTTCAAAACATCTTCACGTGTCCAAGGAGAAGGACTTTGGTGCTGTGAACACTAGGAGGAGCACAGCTACACACCACACCATCGTTATTACCAAACAGAGCTGTTTCTGCCCAGCATTTCCTGCTTGCACAATACTGTGACTTGTGAAGTGTCAGAGGACAATTCCGTGAATGCACACAGGGTTGTTTCACAGCCTTCTGAATGAGGACGCAAGCAGTTGGCTGTGTAGAATTGGTCTGTGGAGAGAAGACTACTGAAACATCCTGAAGCGTGCCTTAAGCTGATTTAGAACCATGTCAGAATCCTAAAAGACTTCTATCCTTCTCCTGTGTTTTAGTATCTGATACCCTGGGAGCTGGAGACATTTAACATGAGACAACCCTACTCCTGGTCTGTCTCATGTCATTCTTACTTCATTCTCTGCTTCCATGTTGTACTTCTGCAGACCAAAACCATAAATCAGAGCTGTTCACGGAAAGGGTCAGAGTTCATATGGTGGTGTTTTTGTGGTGTTGTAGCATCGCAAGAAGTCTTTTTTTGTGGTGTTGTAGCATCACAACTAAAAATGACAGGAAAATTAAAATGTTCCTAGACTTGCTTCATTCAGTCCTGAGTCTGGTCAGGTGCTTGGATACCAAATTAAAAGTAAGAAGCCTGCAAGATCATCTGATCTCGATACAGGGAATCTTGGTGTCTGAGAAGTCACAGTTTCAATTTCCATGTGTGCAAACTGGCAGAAAGGTAGTATGTTGGGTAATACGTAATCTACCCAAAAAATTCAATTTCTGTGCCCTGCTGGGATTTTAAAAAACTTGTGTTTATTCCCTGATTTTTGTACAGCAAATAGGGATGTTTATTGCTTGAACTTTACAGAAGAGCCTGCAAAATGCAGTACCTGGGAGCAGTGGTGTGCCATGTGGGCTGACCATTTATTTATTTAACAGCCTGTTTGCAGAAGGTCTCCAGTAACACGTGAGATCTGGTCCCAGCCGTGTGAAGCAAGCCCAGTCTCGCGTGCTGATGCCTTTTGTTAGCCGCAGCCTGGGCGGGTGTCCAGGCCACAGTTACTTTGGACGAGATGAGTTTGTCAAAACTGAAACAGGGAAAAGACAGAAGTGCAAAAGCTTTTGTGGGGTGACAGGACCTACAGTAGCCTGTTAACTGAGGTTGGTCCCTGGGGAAGAGACGACTACATGTGGAAAGAGAGGTTCTTCTACTCTGCCCTGGTGAGGCCGCATCTGGAATATTGTGTCCAGTTCTGGGCCCCTCTGTTCAAGAAGGACAAGGAACTGCTTGAGAGAGCCCAGCGCAGGGCCACAAGGATGATGAAGGGAGTGGAGCATCTCCCTTATGAGGAAAGGCTGAGGGAGCTGGGTCTCTTTAGCTTGGAGAAGAGGAGACTGAGGGGGGACCTCATGAATGTTTATAAATATGTAAAGGGTGACTGCCATGAAGATGGAGCCAGGCTCTTCTCACTGGCATCCAATGATAGGACAAGGGGAAATGGATATAAGCTGGAACACAGGAGGTTCTGCTTAAACATGAGGAAGAACTTCTTCCCAGTAAGGGTAACAGAACACTGGAACAGGCTGCCCAGAGAGGTTGTGGAGTCTGCTTCTCTGGAGATGTTCCAAACCCACCTGGACGCGTTCTTGTGTGATCTGATCTAGGTGGTCCTGCTCGGGCAGGGGGACTGGACTAGATGATCCTTTGAGGTCCCTTCCAATCCCTAACATTCTGTGGAAAGTTAAGAGGCAAGCAGGTCGTCCAAACTTGAAACCCACCTTGCAGGTCCTGCAGATGCTGCACCTGGGAGGGGACACAGTGTGCAAAACCCTCACACGTAGCTGAGAGTGCAGGCAGAAGGCACTGCATTAATCATGTTTGTTCCATCTTATGCAAATGTCTGGTATCTTCAGCTGGGGGAACACTCATAGTCGTGTGGAGAGTACTTGAATCTCTTGATCTCTTCTACAGTTCTTGTGCAGCTCTGGTGCTCTGTACAACTCTTTGATACAGAGACATAATCCTAATGAACTCCTGCAATAAGAGTAAACACTCTAACGGTGTGTTGTCTGCAGAATTAACACACCTGGGATGAGAAAAGGATAAGGGCAAAAGATATATTTGTGAGTGAAAACTGAAGTAAATCTGCATGACAGTAACAGACCTTTGGGTCTGGCCATTTCACTCCTGACTTTATATCCATAAATACACACACTAATTCAAAAGTCTGTGTGACACAAGTTATATCTATACACAGCAGCCAGCGCTCTGTGTTACGGATCGAGTGTCATAAACGGCAGGGCTGGGGCCATCGGTCAGTTTAGGAAACTTCCTGGGATGGGACTGTCATGGCATGTCTGTCTGACCAGGGATGGGTGTTCTTTCTCTGGCCCACTGGTTCCGTGGGTGTGCGTGTCACCCCAGAAAGTGCTGTGACACTCCACGTGAACAAGGGGCTGTTGTCATCTTAGTTCCTTCACCAGTGGCTCAAAACTAGCTCCATACTGGGGTTTTGAAAACATGCTGAGGATCAGAAGAGATGATCTACTGTATTTCATGAACACAATTTCATGTATTACTGCTTTATAGTCCAGAAGAGTTGACAGGCAAGAGATCTGACCTACCATCGTAAATTTATGATGTCATGGAAGTTAGCAGGAGACTTTGCTTTGATTAACTGTGAAACTGGCAAAAGACTGTGATATAACAGTGAGGAAAATGTAAAACAAAACGCTGATACCTTTCTCACGCACGCAGTTAGTTCTTCACACTGGAACAAGATTCTCCAGGCATTACTTCAAAGTCAAAATTGCTTGTATAAAGTGTTGCCAAGACTGAAAATATGACTATACTGCCTAGAAAGAATATGAATATCATACATGAAAATATGGTGCCTCCCCCATAGGGTACCTGTGATTATTTTATGTCAGCTGATCATAAAGCACCTAGGAACAAGTCAGGCTTTTTCAGTGCTCACGTTTATCCGTTCAGCTTCGAGGCTTCCAGCTAATGAGCGCTTTGAACCGCGCAAGTTCCACGTAACAGTTTTACAAGTTTCCATAGAAAACTCTTCACTGGAAGAATGACTTCGATGTAGCAGGCTGAGACACACATCACAGAGAATAAATTTGGTTCTAGTTTTAACTTTTTGTCATTTTTATCACTACTGAACAGTATGCTCATTAGGCATGTGTGCAGCCATCCATGTACTGGCCTTGTGGAAATGGAAAAGAGTATCTTCTCTTAAGCTATGTATTTTTTTGTCTACAGATGAAGGAAATGACCTGCCGTGATGTTGTTAAAGAGGTTGCAAAAATGTAAGTCTCCAACCTGTTTTTCCAACTCGACAAAAATCCTTACTGGTGAGCTTGCTATGGTTTCAAACTGAAGCTATTCCTTTTTACTTTAGGTATCGGGTTTTACTTCTGCTAGATGAGTGCTCAAGCTGACTCTAGTGTCTTCTGCTCTTAACGTTTTTTCTCTTCTTGTGAGATGAGATATGCTACTCAGTACTGAAAAATACTGAAAGATGTGAAAAATATGCCTTTTGGTCCCATCTGCTACTTTTTATAGGTGCAACTTGTAGCAGCAGTGGATTAGAGGTTAAACTGTCTGAATATAGTAGCTGGTTCCAAAATACATAGAACAGGTGACAGGTGGGAGAAGCTCCGTGGTGTCCTGATTCTGAAGAGCGAGCTGCACACTTTGTTGTGCAGGTTGAACAATGAACTGATGCTTCAGACATTAAGCAGCAGTTCCCAAACGGAGCTGAGGTCTCTGACCCAGCCTTCCTGTTTGCTCAAAAAAAGACTCAGGTGCTTAGGAAAGCAGCAAAGCATAACTCCCTGTTTAAAGATGTATATAGGATATAGGGGGTCTCATTTAAAGAATTAACCTTGATACCACATGAAAAGACTGGAAATATTTGATTTACTACTTACTGATGCAACTTAGAACAACACATCAGTGACAGAGTTACCTGTAGTCACTAATAACATCCCACAAACTCTGTGTAAAGATAGTGTACTTAAAGGGAAAAAGGTCCCATTCAGTAAATCAAGTACTAGTGAGGGGAAAAAAGACACCAGGAAGAGAGAAGGCTTCCTGCTGGGTAGAGCATGAATTGGCCTGTAGAAAATTATCTTGAAAATACTTTGTGAATCAGTGTATCTTCAAACAAATACAAGTATCCTTTCAGGTATCTACAACACTACGTTTTACTGCTGTACGGACATGTTCTGTGCTTGTCACAAATTAAATAATCTGCAGCTGCAAAACTGTAATCTCCAGCTATTGGAGATACATAACCATGGAGATATATAACTATACATAACCATGGCTATTGCTTAGGTTATAAAGACGTAATAAATATGCTTCTGTCTTTGGTGTTGCAGCATGTGAGTTTATTTCAGAGTTTGAGGCTCTCATGGCAGCAGGTATTTTGCTGGACACCAACATTAACTTTGTTTTTTTTTTGTATTTAGTGTGGTGCTGAAGGTATCCTTCTTTCCTCTGCTATCTCCAGGCTTTCTATGTTGTCTAGAAATAGCTGGTATTTCTCAGCTTTTGACTTATTAATGCTTTCTGAAGCAAACTAAGGAATACAATCATCTTCTCAACAAGTAAAGCCACAGGTTATTTAAGTTCTACTATTGTTCTATGTCTCACTCAGGGTTGTTACAGTTTGTTTACGTGTTCTGCCACCGAGGACTGAATACTATGATGCAATCAAACCAGTATTGCTGTTACAGGGTGGCATTTTTATCCCAGAGGAAGGAGTGATGTACTATTCTGGATGATGCTGCATATGCTGTAATACCACTTGTTTAAATTCTGATCACCATCGTGTTTGCCACAGAAGCATGTCAGTCCACGTGGAGATGTTTGTACGGGCTTCTCATTAGAAACCAGATGCTACAGTGTCTTAAGTGTAAAGTGGAATAAGATTTACAGGAGAAATACAGGACACCCCAAACTGTATTATCCAGCAGAAGCAGGCAATGATGACATAGCCTTGATTCTGCAGTATTTGAATCTTGATGTTTGTTCTAACTAGGATAACTTGAGCATCTTGACCTGCATCTTGGCTTTAATCATGTAAGGTATTGTTATACTCGCAATTAAGCCTGGAAAATTCTCTGGGGTTTTTTGTGTGTATGTGGGCAGTGGAGAAAGCATGGGGAGAGCTTCTGTTAACTATAAGAAGAGTACTTCAACAGGAAAAAAGAAAATCTATGAAATGAAGAAAGTATATCTAGGCTATTGATCAGTCTGTTCTAATCTGTACTTTCTCTCTTCCTTCCAGAATCTACATAGTTCACGATGAAGTAAAGGATAAAGCTTTTGAGCTGGAACTCAGCTGGGTTGGAGAAAGTAATGCATTTCTGTAATTTCTATAAACACTATAGAAAATGTGTAACTCTGTAACTAGAGTGAAAACACTGCTTCTTAACTTCACTCTGTATGTCAAGGTCTTTGTGTGAATTCTACTTAAGATGTACTCCTTTTTTATTGGCAGTAACCAATGGAAAACATGAAATTGTTCCCAAAGACATCAGGGAGGAAGCAGAAAAATATGCCAAGGTAAGGTCTGACTTGAGTGATGTTTCAGTGCTTCATTAGTAGAAGGAACTACCTGAAAGTTGGGCTTGTGCTGCTGCAATGGCTGGAAAACGTGTAGTTACAACACGCATCACTTAAGCATTAGCTGACGTTCTGAAGGGAGAATGGTGAACTTCACAGCGTAATCCAGGGTTGGTTCTTACAAAGCCAGTGTAATCCAGCAGGTTTGCACGGGTGGCATGTTTCTCCTTCAAAAGTGAATGGATTAACTCTTCCACAATGGTGTAAGTGAGTAGGAGAGGTAGTAAGTCATGTTGCCTAGAAGAGTTTTTAAAGATAGCCACTTGGAGAAGGTTAGACTTCCAGCATTTAACAGCTTTGCATTTGCTCTGAGAGTAAGGATGGTGCTCAGCATTACCTCCTACCTTCATACCTAGTGTGAACTAGCTTGCCAAATATGAGGTTTTGGACAGATTGAGAGGATTGTAAAACTAAAACAAAACTCATTTTGCTGCTTATAGGAAGAATTATAACACAACTGTTAATCTATTTTTTAATTAAACTTTTTTTTAAAATAGGAATCTTTGAAAGAGGAAGATGAATCAGATGATGACAATATGTAACACATTGTTACTTCAAGACAAGTTCCACTTTTGCTAACTTAGAACAGGTTTGTTTATAATGTATTAAGCATGGGATAGTATCATGTACTTGTTGGAAGAAACTGCGTGACCAACTTGCACTAATAAATTTTCCATTTTACTGTCTGTTAGCTTTTATTTCAAAAGAGTACACAGGTCAGCATCATCAAGAAGCAGCTGTACTCTGCACCAAACAGACATTCAGAAGGAAAGACATTATCAGGCTGGTGTTGCTTCTTTCTTAACAGCACTCTATTTAAGCCAGGCTGGGTACAGAAAAACAAATCTGCTTAAAAAATGACCAAGTCTCTTATTTATACTGCAGAATTTAATACTAAAAACTAATACTTAGTTATTCCTTGATTAACCAATGTCATAAGTTGGAGTTCATTCACAGCCACAGCCTGTGACTGCTTGGCAGGAGAGATGAGAACATGCCTGGTTACAGGTTAAGGTGATGCACACAGCTGACAACTCCAAACAGCCTACGTAATAAAGAGGTCAGGAAAAGGAACTTTAATCTCAAGTATTAAGTTTAGGCTTGTCTGCAGAGTAGGAAAAATTAAAAACTAATTCAATTTAAAATAGTGCTTCTAGTAAGTTCTAAAGCTGTGAGATCTATTAAGCAGTGTAACTGGAATTAATGCTTGAAGAGCCAAACTTTTTAAACAACTTTATTCAGGTTTAGTTTCTTAAACCACTTCTGAATCAGTTTTATCAATAGGTGACCTTCTCAAAAGCTTTCCTGCTTGCTTTCCCCACTTCCCAGGAAAAAAGACTATGATAGTCACTTCAGAGTCCTGAGGTAACAAGTTGTTCTGTTCACCACCTTAAAACTCAGTTAAAATTGGGAGTTTTGTTTGTACATGAAGTTAAAATTCTAATGGTCATTTTAATCTAAAATGCATACTTTTTGAATGAATCAAACTCTTCAGCTTTAGTATGACACATTAATGATCACCAGCCCTTGAAACAAAAGCTATCCGTTAGGGGTTTATTTTTTTAATACAGTTTTTTTCCTTTTAAAAAAAACACCGGGCCTTCCACAGTCTCTTTTCCAATAGGATTACAAGATACAGGTTCTACTTCCTTTTTGTGGCAAGGGAAAGCCAAGAGAGATAGATGGGTCTGTCTTGATACTTAGTGCCTGTCTCAGGCTTCAGCTGGAATCAAGCCACCCGAACTCCTGCCTCTCCAGCTAGGCAGAGCTTTCAGAGGCTGCTGGAGCTCTTGATCAGGCCTGCCTGAGACAACACTAATCATGACCAACAGCCTCCTTCAGTGTCTCCTCCTGAGGCAGCAGCATCCCAGTTACACTGAGTCAGCCTTCAGTTCTGTGTTGCGTTTCTCCAAATTTGTTTACTGCTGAAGTTTCCTGCTGATTCAGCTGTTTGAGTCACTAGTGAGCGCCAGGCAGGAAACTCTCATCAGCACTCAGCATCAGTGAGGGCCGATCCTTCACGCACTGTGTGACAGCAGAACGACCCGATTCTCCTCACTATTCTGTACCTAAAGCGTTGCATAGAAACGGCTAAATGGAAGTTACAAGCCATCCTTACATGTGGTGACACAAGTCCATCCAATCCTTCCAGTGACAGCCATTCGGAATTAGGGGCAGGAAGTTTAACAAGGTACACAAGTCAGGTTTCAGGGTTAAGTGAGAAGAGCAAAATCAGCTGTATTTACTAGATAAAGCAGAAGGAAGATGTTCTACAGTATGTGAAAGGATACAGGTAGGAACAGAGCCACCTGCTTGCTTATTGAGGATTTCCAAGTTGCCATGTTCTCTAGTAAGTAGCTACCTAAAAAGCTCCTTTGAAGAACCATGCGCTGATTTGTTGCTTGGGTGGAAAGGTGTAAATTCAAGAGTACGTGCATTTTGCAGTGCGTAGTAGTACATTCGAAGTATGTAGTCTTGCAGTCAGCAGTCTTGCCTGTCATGGCAACGTTTCCTTAACACCAAGGTGATTATTACTGTCAGGATCTCTTCCAAATTAAATCACTAAGTTATCAGGGAATAGGCTTAACCTGCTCATGAGAATTGATCTTTATCTTTGGTAAGGAAAAAAAATCTTGTTACTTCTGTTTCCATTGACTGCAGATGGGGAAAGAGGAAAAAAGTGAGTATTAGGTGGGGAAAAAATATTTGCACTTATTCAGGAGAGGGGGAGGTCAAGGAAGAAAAAAAGCAGGAAAATGCTGAATAAGCTATTTTTAGTATTGAAGTTTCCCTTGGCTTCAGAAACAGAAAGCTAGCAGGCTCCTATTCGATCCGAAATTAAGCATTGCTACCTTTTAATAATAAGGCCCAGAGAACAGTAGAATAGTTTTCTAGTCCAGAAGGACTCCCATTTCAGCAGAACAACTACTGCAAACGCCCCATTACAGCTATTTTTGTAGCCTTAGCCTGGTTGCAGTTCCAACTGGATAACCAATGAGACAACCACATTGCATTTAACAATTAACTTACTACTCTGAAGCTAGTCACTTCAGAACGCTTAATTACACAGTTGTGCAGTAGCCACCATAACGTTTCACCAGTTTAGTCCACACCTGATAGGGTAAATGACAACTTTAATTTTGCTACTGAGAATTAGCATTTTGCTTGTTGCTGTGTCAACAGTGGAAGCTGAGCAGGGGAAGAAATATTCCAAAAAGAAGGAAGCAGCTACTGAAGGCAACACTGACTACAAAGACTTAAAAAGGCAGTGGGACAGCACAGCATCATTAAACTTCGATTAAATGTTGAAGACCATGGGTTTTTTTTCTAAATGTATCAAGCTGTCTGAGGCAAACCACTTGGTGAAAGCTAAACTCCCAAAGGGCTCAAGCTGGATCTGAGATGAGGACTAGATCTGTTACAGAACAAGATAAAAGAATATTAAATCTCAAAAAAAACCCACCCAGGCTTACTTTTAGCAGAAGCTCTGTTTTAAATACAGGACTGGAGGGGGGAGAAATCTAGCTGTATTGTAGCTACTCCCTTATCCTCCAGGCTTAAACAGTATCTAGGGGGAAGACTTTGATTTAAGCCCAGAGAACAAAAACTGATCGGGTAGCTAAAAGACTTGAAAGCTTCCACCAGTCTCCTGTAGCTTCAGCTCTGGGGCATGTCTGGAGAAAGTATGTATGCCCCGAGTCTGCAGAGCTGAAGCTCCAGAACCCTGACACACGGGATAGCACATGCTCCTACTCAAGCCTTACTACTTTTGAGTAAGCTCGCTCTGAGGACAGTGAGTCTCGTAACATGCCAGACTAGGGCAGCCCAGTTGGCCAACTCAGTTCAGAGCTGCTTGCAACACATGCAGGCCCAGTATGATAGCCTTAAGAACAGGGGTCTGCACCAGTGACCTCTGAAGGCTCCCAGAACCAGCCTTCAGCAGCAGAAGCAGCATGCCTTCCTATAAAAACAGGGCTTGGATCCCTCTCCTTGAAATGAAATTTAGCTTTTAGAATTGGCTCGAAAATGGTCAATGATACCCTCAGCGTAACACTGAAATGTGAAAACATATTGCAGGGCTAACAAATGGGCAGGGCAGAAGTTTCTGTATCGGAGATGTGAGCAAGAGGTGACTCTTAACAGTCTCATTGGGATTGTTCTGCTCAAAGTACTGGGAAGTTTCAGTTCTGAAGATACCAGAAAAAGCATAAATTAGCCACTACCAAGCAGCACTTCTTGCTTCAGGCTCCACAAGTAACCTACTTAGTCCAGACTCTGGCCATTTATGGGAATATGTAATAGAGCAGAAAGTCAGATTCCCACTTGGAATGCAGAACTGCAGTTCTTGCCACGCTGAAACGTTTTACGTTCAGAGTTTTAATGGCATGTGCTGTTGCTTAAGACCCAAAGCACAGGCTTTACCAGAACACCAGAAAGTAAGACTGTACAGACGAGCTCATCTTTCAGCTTAAAGTCATCCCTCCACCAAGGATCATTTTAGAAATACACAGATCCAGCAGTGACACAAGTAGGGTGTACGTTAAGATGCTTCCTCTCTCTTTAATTCTCACACATCCACTGACTGTTACTCAGCACCTGATGAATCACTGCTCTGATATTTAATAGAACTGGTTGTGTCACGTTCCCTGTTGCACTTATTTAGTCAGCAAGTCCACACACAGAAGCCTTGTTAAAGAGAATTAAGAAGGGGACTATGGTGAACTGCAGATGACAAATTAAAAAAAAAAAAAAACAAAACACAACAGCAAACCAGGCTCCAGTATCTATTGTATGTACATACATCTCCATGACTACACCAGGACAGATTTTAGAATACACATCTGGACTTGCAGAGTTCAAAAATCAAGTTTAGGGTACGGCATCAGGATGATCAATTGTCACTGCCTGTACTACCTTAAATAGCCATAAAAATTAACTGGTTTGGATAATATCTTCATCACAACTGACTAGTACTGCTGATGAAATGATAGTAAGGTTGAGCTGTTAGAAGCTCATAAAGGAACAGCTCATAGAAGTAACCCATATGTAAAGTTTCCTGCGTGGGAGATATCCATAAGGTATCTCCAAAAGAAACACGACTAATCTGCATTCAGCACTGACGCTCACAGAGACACACAGAATTTGTCTCACACAGATCTGAAGTATGCCAAGCCTCACGTTGTTTTATTTGCTTCTCATCACCAAAAATAGCTTGATGGCCTGAGGTTAAGTGCCCCACATGCGGAAAGTGTGACCGTCCCTACAGACCAATACTGCTTGGGATGCTGTCTGGTCCAAGTCACCCTTAGGAAGGAGATTCGGAATAACTACATACGCTGTTTTGCAAGTCTCTTCCTTAAGATAAAACTGAAGGGGATTCAACAATGCATCTTAAGCATTTATCACCTAGAAGATAATCATGACCTTAAAATAAAGCGCACAGTTTCTAGATATTGAAGAGAAATGGTATTAGTTGTCATGACAATTCCAAGACTGCAATAGCACCAAAACCAGCATGGAGTCTGTTCTCTCCCCCTCATTTTCTTTCTTCAGTTGCGTACACCTATAAGACAGGGACTAGCTTTTCCTCCACCCACCAGTTTTTCAAGTTATGTGCAGCAAGGAAGTTACTTTTACTCAAGAACTGAGAGCTATTTTGAGACTCCAAGGGCTTGTAACTTTCCATCACAGATGATCTTGCTGCTTATTAGGTCTAATTATACAGAGTTGCAGAAAACAGGTGGTAGAAGAGGTAAGAGTATAGCTTTACTGTTTGTCCACTAAATACATTGTAGTGTTTGAGAACACGCGATCTACAACCAAGCTCCAACCAACTCTCCTGTTTCCAGACGGAATAAGCAACCACCAGGCAGTGCTCTTTGGTCTTCAGTACATTGCTATTAAAGGACTCGGAAACAGTTATTTAAAAATGGCTCTTGCAAGTTGCTGTGCCAACCAAAAATGGACAACCAGAATAAAGGAGGCAGCAGCATCACATTGTTTATAGTGCAAACACACTCATATAGTTGGACACAGGGAAAACTGAAATCCTGGGAAGTCTTGCCTAAAGACAGTGTAAGAACTACCCACTGAAAACACCATTTTAGGTGACACGGTAAGCCACGCCACATAAGAGATTAGAAGGAACAGGGAGTGGTTTATTGCTGCATAAAGTCAGGTATCATGTGGTGTATGTATTGCCTGCATATCCAAAATACATTCGTTAAGATTCCAATTTCAGCAGATTAATAGGAGGTTCAGTTATAGTAAAGTCACCCAGAAGCTGATGCATTCCAAATGCACACACAAAACCCCAAAACCTACCCAAGTGATGCCTAAGTTTTTGGAAGTGGGATTTATCTTGTTTGCAGGGCTTTTAGAGAAGCAGGAAATCTGCTAATTTCATTATTTAGGGGAAGGATAGAGTTATATTGCATTAGACTGCGTCAACAGGTGTCATGAGCAGCAAAGGAAGTGCTAGATGACTTTAGCAGAATGCTAACAGAAAGCCCAGTTTCAGCCCCAACTCTAGGTGTTTCCACAGCCTACAAAGCCCACCACCTGAGAGGCTTTTCCCCAAATATTTCTATATATACACATCGGGAATAGAAAAAAAAAAATCTGTAATACTGCTTTAGGAGGCAGAATCAAAGTAAATGTAGCTTAATGTGTTTCCTGTCAGTTGGTTTAACAAACAATTGTGCTTGTTTCTATATTCATAGCAGCTTGTCCCCTGTAGTGCTGCTTGCAAGGAAGAGATCACTCCCACAACTAATAAAAGATCTTTCGTTGATCCAGAATAATTAAATTCTCCAAAAAGGGAGTATTTTGTTCTTTCGGAGTTCTGGATGTTACACAACACAGCTTATTGCAGTGGTTCTGTTTACAGTGTTATTAGTGTAAGTCATGGAGTAAAGACTACACAGAAGCACTGCCTGGGAATGCCTATCCCTGAAGGTACAAACCTCCAGCAAACAGAACAGTCTTGCAAGTAATTTACAGGTGAAGTGTGCATTACACAGTGTTGATTGCTCAGCTAACTCCCTGGCCACCTGGAAATCAGCTACCTGCAATAAGATCCTCCATACAGACAAATAAAAAGTATCTTTGAAAAAGGCAGCTAAGTAGGAAAAATTCAGAATTTAAACACTGGCCACACTGTAGATTCTCGCCAACAGCAGCTACTTAGAGCTAAAAACATTCAATTCAAAAGACTGAGGCCATTAATACTTTTTAAAAAGAATCAATACTGACCAACTGCAGTCCTGTTAGCTGAGGCTGAGAAGTAAGTTAACCCTAAGTGATGGAGGCAATTTGGACAAACAAAAGCCCTGGAAGAAAGGTTTGAGAGTGACACCTATGCTGGCAGGCAGACCACATCCAAGGACTCACCATCAGTACTAGAATCCTATTTTTCATCTCTACAAGTGTTGAAAGATATATTTTAGTAAAAATCCAAACTGAGCAAGCCACTTACCAGTGACTGAGAGAGCTTGTGCATGTGAGAACATGGCTCTTAACAGCTTTATTTCCATCCTGTACTTTTTGATGTAGCTACTTCTGCAGCAAGAAGCCTTGGGCAGAGGGGGGGACGCCTTCCAAGATACAAACTAGCAACAGGGAGCGTAAGTGAGAAAGATTCCTACTTCAGATTGGCCATGACAGCTCACTGAAAATTAATTCTGGAAAAGCAGAAAGCCAAGAAAACCCTGAATCTACTAACACAGGTATGGAGAAATTAATCCAACCGAAGTTAGTTATCTTTGGCAAAGTGAAATAGCCTATTTCAGCTCTCCAACTTCATCGTCTGTTGGCATCTTAGAGATGGATAGCATCAGACACCTCTCCGGTGTATGTTTACTCCCAGTCTGTATCACAAAAGGCTGGAAAAGTAACCACACTGTTGCCCCAAAGCAGGTAACAGAAGTTAAATACCTTCTGTTTCAGAAGCTTAACTTACTTGGAATACTGCAGTAAGGTTCTTCAACATGCAACCTCTTTGAAACGTTACTTGAAAGACTTTTTCTCCTGTTCGTTTTAATAGCAATGAAATATGTAATTGTCACTCCCTAAAATACATAGTTTTTGATTTATGAACAAAGATTTGACTCTATTAGGAAAAATACAAAATGTTTAGAGATTCAGATGCAAGTTTAAATGTTTCCAACTTCAGTTTCTTTCAGAAACACTAAAGCTGTATTTGCTCTGTGAACTGGAGACTGACTGTATTTACACAGAACAGCACTCTTCCAATCCTTTAGAGAAAACATGTCACCTTGAAAGATCAAAGCTTCCACAGATAAAACATTTACCTCAGTAATAACACCTACAGCTCAGAAGCCAGGGAAAAAAGCTGCATGCTGTAGAGATAACTTGGAAGCCAGTTAAAAAGCACAAAGTTCTAAAAAATTTAAGTTTACGATACTGGAATGACGAATACACTAACGTAGCCCATACGTGTATATGCAGAGGATACATTTCTAGTTCTAACTTGTGTCTTGTGCCCGTCACAAAAAGTTACTTATAAAGCCCAAAACAGAAGGTTCAATTACTCACAGGTAGATCTAACCCTTTGCCTTTACTGCTGGCACTCAGAGACAAACTTATTTTTGAAAACATGCAAGGATGGTGTCCTTCAGCAGCTGTGTAACATTTCTACCAGAACAGTAACTAAATTCTCATTCGGCTTCAAGCATCTACTTCAAGTTTTAACAGACAGACTTATGGCTTGATTGCAGATGATGACAGCTGAAGTCCTTGGCGACATCTAAACTGAAGCTGCTTTTCTCTGTAGTACTGTGCACTATTGTTTTGCAACGCTGCGTGACTTCCCCAATGCAGCTGTAACAGCCTCACTATTGTCACCAACGTGAGCCTGTAGTCCCTCGGCATAAAACAGGAATTTAAGTGGATCTGTAATGAAATTCCATATCTTGCATCCCTTTGCTGGGTAACAGAAGAGAAATTAAACATCTATGTTCAGACAATGTAACAGCACGTGACAGAACATGCAAAAAACAGCTTTAGAATCCAATCTGAAGTAACCCCTAGCAACAGGCACTCTTCTTCCATAGTTGCTAAATTCTCTAGCAGTAACATTTGATACAAATATGTTAGCTGTCGTAACAGAAAATTACATACCAGAAAGAATAAAAATAGTCTCTTACAATACACCCTTTATTCTGTCCGAATTCAAGACTACCAAATCAGTCTTCAAAACAGGAACATTTTAGGTTTGGAATTAAAAGACTGCATGATGCCTGCCAAAACACCCCCGCAGAGCCAAGAATGAAGGCAGCAGTTACATCGGTGGAGAAGTACAACCTCTGCTCTGGGTGCTAGGCTGCTCGTCACACACATCACTTCATGCATCGCTGATTGCTGCACACACTTTATGGCACAGGGGACTGTAGTTAAGGTCTGCAGCCACAAAGCACAACAAAGTCTGGACACAGTTTATTCAGTAAAAATGGGACTACTTCTCCCTGGAGACCTCTGAAGCTGCTAACAAGAGCTTCTCTGACAAGCTGAGCACATAAATAACATCATTTTACTGGTGTTGCTGGAAAAAAGCAACTACAAAGTGAATATTGTTAGCTGCAGAGCTGACAGGAAACCTAATTCCGAGATTTTTCTCACACGAATATTTATGACAGAGTACTCTACGTCACAAATATTTTCATGATTATTCATGGCCAGAAGAGATACTGCACTGCTGCAAAACACACCCATACCAGACTCAAGAAACCACTACTAAACTTCAGTGGATATAATGTGCTAATTGAGGCTTCCTGAGGGTTGATAAACATTGTTTCCTCCAGCAGCAACACTCACAAGGAACTGGTGAGAAACAGAATGCAGAGTTATGCCTGAATAACTAAATACCAATTTTTCTGAACACAGGACAGGAACATGCCAGAGCTGGGGACACTGTAGGGACATTTAGCATTACCAGGTGTTTTTGTTTGGGTAGTGGGGTTTTTTTTGTTTTCTCTCTCATACACACACATATATATACAATAATAAATACAAAGGATCTTATTGCTGATAGCTAACAGTCAAGCTTTTTCTCCATGACTAGGAAAGAAGGTTTGACCTTTCATTTTTATAATCCGACTATTTACTGACTGAACTTTTCTGCTGTCAGCTTCCCATTTCATTGGGATTTTTTTCCTTTATACCTGCACACTAAGTACTGCACGACTTACTACCACGCTCGCCTGAGCACTCTGCAATCACTTAGATAACAAAGCTCTGTGGGAAGCACACATCTGACCTTCGTTTGTACAGAAGTACAGCAGTTCCACACAGACAGAGGTTCTGAACTGCAAGGCAGATGCTTGCTCAACCACCACTGCAAAAATGTTGCCTATTTACTTACAGAATAGAAACACCAAGGGGAAGAACGTTTTAAAAAAAGGGGAAGTAAACACTTGAGATAAAAATAAAAGCAGCTAAAAGTCTCCTAAACATCTGCAAAGTCTGACAGAGTAGCATAGTACATACAAAGAAGCTTGGTGTCAGAACAAGAATCAGTATTTTTACTATTTCTAGAATATTTTGGCTGTGATTCTACATGTATGCTGAGTTCTTTTATCTAAGTGTAAATGCAGTATGTCAAGATCAACATGTGACTACTGAACAGAATTAAAATGTCTTACTTATCCCAGAAATCTCTCATTATTTTGTCTCTCTTCAAGGAAGCCACACGATATATTCGACAATTTTATTTGGCTGCTACTTACTCTACTGTTCTTGTAACGAATACTGTAAGATACAGACATTCCTGTACTTGCCTTTTGCTATTGAATGCCACATATATGGAAGACTTTGGGCAAAATTTCTGTACATTCTGCAACTAATACACCGGAGACATTTTAAAGTACATTATTTTTTCTAATTTACTTACAACCATCACCTAAACTCTAGAATTACATATTACCAAAGACCAGTGTCACACTTAGAGTGCCTAGATGCTTTTGTGTTAACTGTTTTTAAATGAATAAGCCTTGCGCTAATTTGCACGAGCCAAGTCCAAAATACCTATCTGCAGGTCAGTCTCCTGTACCACATCTACAAGACCTTTGACACTAAGAAAGTACACATAAGACAAGTATTGCTGCTTTGAACAATGATGTGAAAAAAAATTCTACCTTACAGCTTGTCATATTTAGACAGAGATCATAGAATCATGGAATGGTTTGAGTTGGAAGGGACCTCAAAGACCACCTAGTTCCAACCCCCCTGCCATGGGCAGGGACACCTTCCACTATACCAGGTTGCTAGATAGATTAGATACTAAAAGGATTTACTACGATTGTCTCATTTTAGAGCTTCTAAAGCGTTCACTTTGTCAAGTTAACAGAGTGGCTCCTGGTAAAGTGGTTCACAACAGAAAAGTTCACTGCTCATTTCTTCCACTCATTTCAACTGTTTCCCTATAAGGGATCGCGCTGTGGATCGGGCATAGCTGCAAGGATCCAGTATAGCCAAGCTATCTTGAAGTCTCAGGGCCAGCTAACACTGACATACATTTAAGATCTAAAAATTCAGTATTGTGGCATAACTCTGAGTCCTGAAGTTCCTATTCCAACGCAGAGCTATTTTAAACCAAAATTAGACGATTTCTCTGGCTTGCCAAAAGCACAGCTTTTTCATTCCATTACACTAGACATCATCCCTACGTCGTGTGAGAATGTTTGTGCTCTTCGTTGGGCTGCCTAGCTAGGCATTCTTAGGTGCTTTAAATACCATAAAAGAACAAGTCACCTCTCCTGCTGACTGGCTATACAGAATGAGAGCCCTTTTCCTCACAGCAGCTAGATGGGTGATGTTCCATGAACCTTGTAAGCACACCAGCTGTAACAGATACATCCGGGCGGACAGGATTTTTCTGCTACAAATCAGAAACAAGACTGGTTAGTTTTGTCACAAACTGTTATTTATTGAGTGGTACTATACTTAATACAGAGATACAAATCGTGCCTCAAAAAAAGCTCACAATCTAAGTCATGATTTGGCCAACACATTCCACAGAGAGATTAGAAGTTCACACTGAACGTGAATGAAAGTGAATTTTTGAAGTTTTGTTAACATATGGATTAGATTTAATATATCCTAAATAACAATTTGGTCCTCAGTTTATCCACTGCCTAAAGTAGAACTACAGCACAGAATCGAAGTTCCCTCAGCACTAAGAGAAATGCCTCTCACCTTTAAATATTCTGTAAACATCTTCAAGCATCTTTGTATTTACAGCCCAGATAAAACCACCACAACTCTAGAGCTACCCTTCCCCCATGTTAGACAGCTCATGCAGTCAATTCTAAACTTGCCTCGTGTGCGTTATGCCTTACTAAACCTTCAGAGCTTATCTATATTATACACCACTGCTCATTAAACTCCCCAGAGAACTGTCCTTTTGCCTGCTGCTTTTGAAAGCACAATTAAAAAAAAAAAGAGAAGCTTAAAACATCTTTGAACCAGAACTTAATGGAAACCACACCTAAACTAACAATCCATTTCTGTCAAATTAGCACAACAAGCCTCTGAGCTATATCGATAGGTCCCTCTACTGTTGCTGTAGATATAAGGTATGTCTTGTAGCTGAGAGTGAGCACTATCAAACAAATGCTCATTACTTTGTGGAAAAATAAATCTGCATTACATTCAGTCACGGAGCAAATTTTATACAAGTCAAAACGTGAAACTATTGTTAAAAAAAAAAGTAGTTTATTACAGTCTTCGGTTAGTAACGACTGTTTGTTTAGTCGTGTCAAAGCGAGCCCCTAAAAACAGATTCTCTCAGAAGACCTTTGACAGGTGCCTTCTAAGACCGCACCTTCAGAGAACGCCCGTCACAGGCACGGATGGACCGGCCGAGACCACAGCCGCCCGCACACCTCCCAGACAGCGCCCAGCCCCGCCAACACCAGCCTTCTCCCGTCCTTGCTGCGTCTTCCTGCGAAGAGATTACCTCAGCCGCCTGGCAGGGGGCCAGGCAGCCATCACACCCGCCAGCACCATGTGCGGCAGCGACCGGGCAGCAAGAGACGGTCACGTCCCGCTCCCCAGGCCGCGCCTCAGACGCACCATGGGCAGCAGGGGATGATTAACGGGGACGGCGCGACGCCTTCCTCCGAGGGAAGCGCAGCCGCCCGCGCCCCGCCCGCTCCGGCTGAAGGACCGCAGCGAGGGGAAGGCGGCACGGGCGGCGCCTGCGGGCCCTACCTGCAGCCCCGGCGGCGTCTCTGCTGGGGCGCTCAGCAGCGACCGCGGCGCCTCAGCGCTGCCGCTCGACTCCGGCGGGTTCCGCGGGGAAAGCGGCGGGGGGACGGCACCAGCGGCTCCGCGCCTCACCGGGCCGCGCGGCCGACCGTCTCCTTCGCGCCCTCCCGGCGGGCGGTTCCGCGGCGCGCCGCCAGAGGCGCCGCCGTCCCTCCATGGCCGCCGCTTCACTTCCGGGGCCGGCCGGGCCCGCTCCTGCGCCGCCAGGCGAGAGCGGGGACGACGCGGCCGCCGCCACCGTCCAGTGGGCCGCGGGGAAGAAACAAGGTGCAGCCTCTTCGGAGCGCGGGAGAAGGCTTCGCGCTGAGGCGGCCACCTCCCCCCGCAGGAGAGGCGCCAACCGCTCCCGCTCCCGTCCTCCCGCGGCCTAAAATGGGAAAGAGCCGCACACAAAATGGCGCCGGGAGGCTGCCCGCGGCGCATGCGCCCTGCGTGCCCCGGGCCGCCGCCGCCGCAGGACGCCGTCTCCGCCCCTCGCAGCCACCGCCCCCCCCCCCACTCCCTCCTCTAGTCCCCGCCCCACCGCGTCTCCAAGAGACGGCCTGCGCCAATCACATCGCGCCGTTCCTCTTCCTGTCCCCTCGTCGCGGCCAATCACCGCGCCCAGAGCGACATCCGGATTTAGCTCCTACCACTCAGCCGCCGGGAGACGCTGACTTCGCTTGAACATCCACCAATCGGCTGGCGCTTCGGAGGAGCGCCAATCAAAAGTCGTCGTGGCGCTACCTGCCTCGACGGCTGGCCAATGCCCTCTGCCGGCCTCCCTGTGACCAATGAGGGTGCTGTCCGCGGCGCCCAATCCGGGCGGGGCAGAGCCCCCGGGGCGTCAGGAGGGGGCCAATGGGAGCTCAGGCAGGACCGATTCTGCTCAACAGCTTGTTATTGGGCTCGGCGCTGGTGACTCGGTGCGGCCCCGAGCGGGAGGGGGCGGAGCGGGGCCGCGCTCAGCCGCCGCCGCCGCTCGCGGGGCTGTCGTCGTCTCGGAGGGGGCCGCTGCGCGGGGAGCGCGGCGCGCCGGGCCGGGCCGGGCCGGGCGGCGCGGGGCTGCCCACTTCGCTCCGACTTTCCAGGTAGGACGCGGTGAGGCTGGCGGGCGCCGCGGCTCCGCCGCCGCCGTCCCGGGGGAGGGGGCGCAGAGCGGTGCCGGGAGCGCTTCCCCCCGCCCCCGCACCAGCGCGCCCTGCTGCTCCGTGAGGGAGCGGGGCTGCCCGCCGCTCCCCGCGCAGCGGGGACGGGGACTCCCTTCCCCGCTGAAGCGCGCTCCGGCCGCCTCCCCCGCGCCGCCGTCCCCGGGGCTACCCCGACGCTCGGCGGCGGGGACCGCCCGCGCCGTCCTCCATCCTCAGCCCGCTCCGCCGCGCGGCGCCGGCCCGCCCGCCCCCCCGTCCCACCTCCCCGCGCCCCGGGCCGGGGGCTGCGGGGTCCCGGCGGGCTGCCCAGGCGGCCGGCCGCGGCGGGTGCCCGGGAGGCGGGAGCGAGAAGTCCGCCCGGTCGGCGGCTGAGGGGGGCGGGGAGGAGAAGGCTCGGCGCGTCCCTCCGCGGGCCGCAGAAAGTTGCGAGGGCCGGGGAGGGGCGGGCGAGGCGGCAGCGGGCCCCGCCGCCCCCCCCCCGGCGCCGAGCTGCCCGCGGAGGGCGGCGGGTTTCCCTGCCGGGCTGAACGCGCGCCCCGGCCTCTCCGCCGGGAGCGGGGGGGAGCGGGAGCAATGGCGACGTGACACACCGAGGGGCCGCCGGGCGGGAAGCGGCGGGCGGCGGCCGCGGCCCGGCGGGGCTGGGACGGGCGGCGGCTCCCGCCCGCGCCGCGCTCCCCTCGCCGGGAGACCCGCGCTCCCGCGGGGGGAGCCTTCACCCTCACCGCTTCCCTTCCCCGATTCCTTGTTTTGCAGTGTTTTCCCGTGTGCTCGCGGGGCGGAGAAGTCTTTGCGCTGGAATCCCGCGAATAACCCTTAACGATGAAGGTAGGATAATCCCGGAGCGGGGAACGGCTCCTGGCCCCGCACCACCGCCACCCCCCCGCTGCCCCGGCGATTTCGGTTTTAATCGCGCGTCTGGGCTGAGCAGCAGCGGGATAACGCTGGCCGGGGTTTCCGTGCGCGCTGCAGATCCTGTTCCTGCTCTGCAGCCGGGGTGTGGGTGAGCAGAGCTCTTCCCGGCTCGCAGTGGTCCGAAAATTCCCGGCGTCTTTTGTAGTTGTTGTCCTTTAAACGCTTCCTGCATCGGCAGCTGCTAGTGCAAGTTTGGAAAACCACAGCTTTTGTCCCGCCTTAGCTGCTGCCGGGTTTTTTCACTACAAAGGCGTCACAATTGCGGTGTAATCTACAAAAGAGAGAAAAACTTTTTTTTTTTTTTTGCCTTCAGAGTTAAAGAAATAATAACAACGAAAACAAAACCAGAAAAACTGTTATTTTGTGCTCTACGCCGATTTCCTGTCTCCACAGACGTTTCCAACGTAGTAATTTTGTCCTTGTTTATCAGCTGCTACAAGCACAATAAAGTGAAGTGTTGAGTAATAAAGTCGAGATTAAGGAACGCATGATGAGGAATATTTCTCTCTCCTAAAATGCATAAGCAATTAAACTTTGATAAAGGCGTTTTAGGAAAGGAAAATACTCGTTAACAGCTGTTTGAAAGATTACAACACATTTCTCTAGAGGTCCGCTTTTAATCAGCTGGAAAAAAAAAGTCCTATATATATAATGTTATAGACTTAATTGTATGTATCGGGGTGATAGCAATCTCAAATGTTTTAAATAATCTGTGTCACTGGATTGGCTACAGCTGAAAAAATCTTTTATACGGCTCTTTTGCAGTTGAAATACTTTCCTTTTGTGTACTGTATAGGAATTACTTGAATTAATAGTCATTCCTATGCATTGTTACCCTTTTTATAAGGAGATGTTCCAAATATCAGTTCAATATCCTCAAAGATATTTCTGGGAGAGTATAATTATGCTGACAAAACTGGGGGGGGGGATCAACATCACTGATACAACAAAACTTCCTGCAACTTGTTTGTTGGTTTCTTTTTGTATTTTTTTTTCCTTTTAAAGAACAGTCTGATTGCAATTCCAAGTACAGGCATTTTTAACACTTAGAAGTCAGTAGAACTAAAAGTTTAGGTGTAAAATTAAGTGTATAATGATATGGCCGTGAAAATAAATAGGACTAACTAAACTTTGTTCTTTTTTTTTTTTTTTTCTTAATAGGCAGCAGATGAGCCTGCCTACCTGACAGTGGGAACGGATGTCAGTGCCAAGTACCGTGGTGCCTTCTGTGAGGCAAAGATTAAGACAGTGAAAAGGCTTGTGAAAGTCAAGGTAGTATGTACTGTGGTTGCTCTTGTCTTGAAAGGGCTGTCAGAGGAGATCCAAGTCCTGAAGAGCAGGAAATGTGCATCGCTTCATTGTGTGATTTTTTTTTTTAAAGAACACTCGGATGTCATTTTTCATGATTCAGTGTTGTGTTTGGGATGTTTTTTGTTTTGTTTTGTTTTCTTTTTTGGAGGGTGGTAGTGTTGTGGGGTTTTTTTTAGGAGGATGCCAGAACAAGTATGAGCTTTCAAATTACCTATTCCTGCTACTTTTTTCCTGATCACAGTTGTCTTCTGTTTGTGAATGCATTGGTTTCACTGCAGTCAGTTTTGATGTCACAAGTAGAGGATTATGGCTTTACATGAGTAATAAGGAACAAGAGCAACCTCTTCAGAAGCAAAAGTTCGATTTCATTCCAGCTGACGTTCTCAGTTTTATACCTCAGAACTTAAGAGGCAGTGCCAAAATAAACCAACATAAGAGCAAAAAAGATGACAATAATTAGTTTCTTAGACCAGGTCTTAGAAATATCCAGGATAACATTTGCTAAGTTTTGAGCATCTTGCTGCTGCTTTTAAAACAGTGTGCTTTGAGTGTAGCTGAGTTTCTACGTGTGCATAGTACTGGCACGTAATGTTCATTCACGTTTACAGGTCTTACGCCAAAGCAACCAAAAAAGAAAGTAATTGATGGCTTTAAACTGAAAGAGGGCAGATTTAGATTAGGTCTAAGGAAGAAATTTTTCACTCTGAGGGTGGTGAGGCACTGGGACAGGTTGCCTGGAGAAGTTGTGGATGCCCCATCCCTGGAAGTGTTCAAGGCCAGGTTGGATGGGGCTTTGGGCAACCTGGTGTAGTGGAAGGTGTCCCTGCCCATGGCAGGGGACTTGGAACTAGATGATCTTTGAGGTCTCTACCAACCTAAACCGTTCTATGATTCTATGAATTATTTTGGTCTTACAGTACTGTCGTTAATGCTAGTATAGGAAAACAAGAATAAAATGTAGTTAAATAAAACTTTAGGATTCAAAGTAAACGTGGAAATTGTTCTTCTGCTTTGTTTTGTCTAAGTCTTTCCACTTCCCACTTTCTTGTCTACTGTCCAGGATATGTAAATAAGGCTCTAGTGACCCAAAAATCCCTAACAAATAGAGATGAAAGGTTCTTTTTATAACTACACATCATGTGGTTTAATGCTTAGATCAAATAGAACGAGCTATCAGTCACTTCAGTTACATATATAGATCATATCACTTTACCAGAGTGCTTCTTATGATTAGAAAAAAAATAGTTCAGATCTTGGAGTCTTTACCCCTGTTGTTAATGAGTACTTTTAGCAATTTGTGGTGTTGATGTTTGAAATCTGTGTTAGTGAGAAGCTCCGTAGGAAGCAGCATCCTGATGTTCCTGGTCTGACATCCTTGATTTTGTGTCTGTATCTTTGGTCTGGTAGAGTATTTACTTAATAGGTGTGAGTTTCTTTTTCTCATTAGAATCTCATGCTTTATCGCTCCGTGATAAGATTTGGAAGTTCATGAGGCTGCTGTGACTTGGTGGAAATTCCTGTCACTGCATCTCAATTATATCATAACAATGGAAGTTTTAACAAGCCCGGCCTGATATTGTAATTAAGAGCGTGTAGGCACACCCCACACACTCGCTAAGAGGGCAAAGAGTCCAAAAAGTCCAGTAGGCTTTTCCTGAGTAGCAGGACAACCTGTATTCGTCTCAATTATAAAAAAAGTTAAATAAAAATTGCATAAAATGAATTATTAATGTGAATGTGAGTTATCACCAGCGCTGTTTTAGTGCGCCACTAGTGTTGTGTATATAAATACAGCTACAGGGTAGACTCTGGTTGAGGGATAGCTGGGGGAGCTGGAAAACTGGACGTCTTTATATGTAGAAAGGAAACTCTGGGAGCTTTGGATTCATGGAAAGAAATAGGAGGTTTGGATTTTTTTTAATTAAAACACTGTTTGCTATAACAAAGGGCAGTAAAACAGTTAACAGTGGTGACTAGATCTAAATATTCATCTTTTATGTTTCTAAGCTGACTCTGCAAACTCAGGGGTTCAAACTCCTCGGGTTTACATTCACCTGTCTTGTCAGTGTTACCTTCTCAAGCACAGGATTTTAGAGGGAGAAGCACAGATTACTGGCTCCGTTAACTGATCCTTACCTTCACCACACTTGTAGTGATTCACATTTTTACCATAAAAGCTTTCTCTTGCTGAAGGTAGCAGAAGTGGTGGTATTGCAGTCAGTTTGGAGATTTTTTGCTACATATTTAATAAGGAGAGCTTTTTATTTGGTTGTAATTTAGTATTCAATGTGGTGTTAATAAAGTGCTACAGTTGAAGTAGAGAGAGAGAAAAAACCTGCTTTATCTTCCGATCCTGGAAGCCCAATTCCAGGTATGTTCTGGATTGCATCAATATCCAAAAATCACCTCGAAACATATTTTCTCTGCCTTGGAATGGCTGATGTTTGATTTGCTCTGCTCTTTAATTATGATGTTTCAGATTAAACGTTCAGTATGATACTTAGGGGTTCCTGTGAGTAGAACCATCCATACCCGGTGTTTTGTGTTCAATAATGTTCAAATTCATTTGATTGATAAGGGTCTTATTTTCCAAATGATTGTTATTCTTAACACAGTTTCATATGCTTTTTGTATGTTATTAAAAGTAAGAGACATATATATGTATATATATAAATAAATGTTTGATAATGTCTTTCAGGTGGTCCTGAAGGGGGATAACTCAACTCAGTTAGTGCAGGATGACCAAGTGAAAGGACCTCTAAGAGTATGTATATACTGCATGCCTTTGAGTTTTTTTGTAATCACATAACCGACTCGTAAAATTCTGAATTTCGATGCTGTTTATGTGAGTACCTGTTCTGCAGAATTTAAATCAGCAGGAGAGGAGGCTTATTGCTTTAGATCAGATTGATTCTGAGCAATTAGTCTTAACCCTTGTAATTTTTAGATGCTGTATCTTCTTACAAGATACAAAACTTCTTATAAGTAGTGGAAATTTGAAACTTCTTATAAGTAATGCAGAACTTGATGACAAAGCTGAGTTCAAGCCTGTTGGACAACAGTAAATACAATTGCATTTTAAAATAGTTGATGTATTTTATGTAAAAATACTTATTGGTTTGTATTTTTGCACATGACAGTTGTCTGCTAAAGTACGTAGCTGCCTTATAAAACACTGAATGCAGGTACAGGTGATCATCCTTTTGGTATTTGTCTCTTCTCTGTAGCTACTGCCAGAACACAAATGCAAGTTGTAGGCTGTTACTGAAACTCTGATTTAGCTGACAGTATAAAAATGTTTGAACTATAAGAAATAGTAGTCATTGCACATCAGTAATGAAGTAATAATTATTTTCATTGAATATTTGAATATTTATTTCCAATTAACCTTCTATTGTTTCTTGCGATGATGTAAGTCATGCTGAAGTTCGATGTTCTGAGTTTCTTACTGCTTTGCTGTCTACTTGCAGTTCAGCCTTCATGCTTAAGGACCTTTGTTCTTACCAGCTAAGTAACTAAATTTTACAAAGGAACATTTACCTAAAACGAGTCTTTAAAAAAAAAAATTCCAGCTTGCCAAAAGAATTAATGCGCATATTTGTTTTTTTCCATTATGTGAGTTTGGCATTGCACGTAACCTCGAGGTATCCCTTTTTGCAGGTTGGTGCTATGGTTGAAACCAAAATGCCCGATGGATCTTTTCAAGAAGCTGTTATCAGCAAGTTGACAGATGCTAGCTGGTATACTGTAGGTGAGTAGCCACATGCCTTCATTTACGGTCTGTAATCATTGAACAATATATTTCTAATTACAGGCAATAACGTAAGTAATTATATCCTGTATTGTAAGTTCTGAGATAGATTTTGGAGGGGACTTCTTAAAGTCTCCCAGGTCTTGTTTCCTTTTTCATTTGAAATAGGATAATAGTTATTTGATGTTCAGGGGAGCTGTTGCAAAGGTAATTGCAGGGCTGAACAGTCAAGTTTTATTTGGCACAACGTATGAATACCGTTGTCAGTATACGTTCACTCATTAGAACGCAGAATATTTTTTGCAGATTTTAAGACATAAACCCTGTAATTGCACTTCTAGCTGAAAACTTATGACATGTAATGAATGACTGAAATGCAAACCTGTCTCTACGTGCCATCTTGTACACAAGAAGAACGTGGGTAGCATCACTGTGCCTTCTGAACTCATTCTTCTGTTTCGTGTAGAGTTTGTATGAAACAATAGAAGAAAGGATTTATTTTTTTAAGAAAAGAATTGACACATCACATCTTAAAAAGAAAAGAGGGGATGTCCACTTATAACGTGAACAACTGTTGGCTTTAAAAGAATTTTCAAAAAATGGTTATATCTGAAGTAGAAAACTACTTTCCCTCCCATGTTGGAGGCTCATGCACTTTTCAGTTACTGAAATAGAAACCTCAGAATGCAGGGTCAGCGAAATTTCCGTGTTGAACAAGAATTCATCGCAAGATAAATCTCTTTATTTGAATAATCAGAATTGCTCATTCTGATCTCTAGATTTTTCTGCAACAGCTTTAACAGTCGAACGACAAAACCCAGCAACATTCAAGTAATACGAGATAAGAAAATTAAAAACCACAGTATTTGAATTCAGGAGCTTGACAAGCATCCCTCCTTTTTTGCACAACTTTCTTACAGCCGTGGAGTGTTTTATTCACTGGTAGTAGCACGGAGGGAATGTGCTCCTCTTGATTGTCCTGTACATGCTCCTCTTTGGCATTGCCTTTGGAATTGGTACTTGTACATTTGAACTGTTTGTTTCCTTCTGGCTGCTTTGTATCCCGAATGTATTCAGCTTTACTTCATGTTCTTCTGTACTCTTGAGGAGTCCTCTATCACATGAAGCATCAGTTGTTTTCGTTCATTAACCTCTTTTTTAAGATATAAGGAAGAGATTTTCAGTAATCCAACGTTTCCATTGCAGCAGGTGAGGTTATGTCGTTTTTGGTGGGATCAGGATAAGGCTCTCCCTGCAGATAATTTTGAAGGATTTACCATTTTATGATTGTTACTGTTATTGCGTGCTTTAAATATAAGCCAGTTGACTTACCAGTTGACAAAGCTCACTGCTCTTTGAATTTTTCTTCAAGATTATAGCATTGCTGTAAAACTGTAGTGTATGTCAAGTTAGGGAGGAAAAACAGGATTATTTTGGAGTGCAGAAGACTTAAAGTCTACTTGGTTTAGTTCGACAATGTGACATACTCAGTGAAGAGCACTGGACCTTCAACTTTGCTTTATATTGACTTAGAGCTTCACCATCCTGATACAGAAGAGATAAGAAACCCAGTTTTGCTCTAAGAATTTAATTGTTTATGAATTAGCATTTCCATTTTGAAACTCTTATTTTAGTTTTGTTTTGGCATTTTTAGCTAGTCCTGTTTGAATTTGGACCAGAAGACTTACATCAGGAAACCAACCTTACGTATTCCTGCTTCAGTGATTAAAACAGGCTTTAAAATATTAATTGATATAAAGGGAAAAAATTGTTTGTTTTACATTTGACAGGTGAATTTTAAATCCCCTGTTTTGGGGCGAGTTTTGTCTGTTTTCTTCTTTTTTTTTTTTCTTTTGGGCAGTACACTTCTGCTAAAAATCTTCACTCAATGAGCAGATAATTTGGACTGTGAATGTATGTTCTGCCCTGTATTAGTGGATTGTTCTTTAGATTTAACAGGTTGAACTCTCCGCAATAACGTAACAGATAGATCATGCATGCCATGATTTTTACTTTATACATTTAGTAAAGCTCAGTACCTTAGAAACTCGAGCCAATGGATTAATTTATTATTGTAGTTTTATTTCCTGAAGAAATATTTTTTTGACAGGTAGAATAGAGAACACAAACTTGCATGTTTTCCATATGCAAACAAATTAAGACAGCTAGGATTTTGTAAAAATTTGGAGCTGGAGGGCGTTGTGGGGGATTTAAGTAATCTTATGGTAAGTTAACATGCAGTACTGTAATATGGCAGATAGAGAATATATACCTATGACTATGAAAATACAGTTGTAACACGTTGGAACTGTATTTAGATCTCATGGACGTTTTTGTGAGTTGTATGTGGTGATGTGTGGTTATTGATGTTGAAAGCAAAGGTAATGCTGGCCACAGTAAGCAGGGCATGAAGTTTGTGTCTTTAAAAGCTTGTTATTTTACTTCAAAAATTGGGGAAATGCTCTAGGTTGAGTACAGAAACACCGAGGTGTGAAAAATAAGCCTTATCTTTAGCCTGCTGCTTCAGTTGTATCTTTGTAGAAAGTTTTGGGTAGATATCAGGTGTATGTTCATGTTGCTGTGAAGCAGAGTTGAAATTGTTCCTTTTCGATAGACGATGGGCTGTGCTACTTGGCAGTCTTACTGACTGATTCAGTCAAAGCTAAGGAGTTGAGAGGGAAGTGGATTAAACAGCCTTCAGGTTTCTAGAATATCTTCCTGGATGTGATCAGGCTTGAGATGGAAAGCACAAGGGAGAGCTGGTGTTTCAGTGGTATGTGCTTTTCCTGCACTGTTTATTTTTCCGTGTTATGTAGCATCTCTTTCTGAGTGATCTAAAAGTAGACTGACATGAATAGGGGAACTAGTAATATATCCAGACAAGCGTTTTCAAAGTATTAAATACAAATATCTAAAAAAATCCACCAAAACAAACTGCATGCACGTCTAGTGAGAAGTAATGATGTTCATGTTTGCAAATCAGGTTCTCTACTTCAGGTAGGTATCTAAAGAAGAAAAAAGTCAGCTGAAGCTGCTTTGCTTCGTTCAGTAAGGTGAACCAGTCGAAATGCTGTGTTGCCTTTGCTGTAGTATTTTGCTGTAGCTACTTTGCCACCAACCAAAGAACCACAAAGATCCTCAGTTTTAACAGTATCTCCTGTCTCTTAGTGGTGTTCATGTACCCAAAATAAATAAGGATTTATTTTTATTGTAGCTCACATGGAATCACTTTTTCACCTACTTTTACATAATAATGATGTTACCGTAGCCATTCCGTTGTGTTGACGTTTTCAGCTGTGATTTGGAAATACTTTTGAAATTACCTTTGAAATTCAGCTTTTCAGTACAAGTAGGTGAAGAAACAATACCTCTTTGGAGTGAAAGTTTAACAATGTCTGGAAAATGCCATCGCACAAGTCAGCCCTCTCATAGCTCAGTTGCATCTAAAGTGGGATGACAGTAATAGCGGTTCAAGTTCTTTGGATAACAAATGGCTCAGTTGGATGTTTTAATCTTTAAAATGGAATTACTTAAAATGAACTTACTTAATTTACAAATTTTGAAGTGCTGCATTGATGCTTTTGAAGTGCTGAATGTATTGCTAGGTGATAATTGCACAGCATTAGAATGGTTTATCAGATCTGCTTTCAGCTGAGCCGTGTTCGAATTATGGCTCGCTTAGCATGCCATCCACCTGATTCTCTGTTAACTTGTAAAATGTTGCAGGTAAATGCTGAAATAATGTCTGAAATGACTAAAATACCAAAACAACCCCCAGACCACACCTTTCAAAGCACACAGCTGTTTTTTCCTTCTTTTTACATTCTCTGAAATCTTACAAGCGTTACCAGAATTTCAGAAAACAGAAATACTAATGGGTGTCTTCTTTAAGGAGACGCTTTTACATCACTTCTGCACAGAACTAGAGGCAATGTGACATCTGTATAAAAATGAGAAATGGTATTTCAGTCGAGCAAGCATCCAAAGAGTGGCTGTTAGAACGGCCTCTTTTATTGCCCCATCAAAACAAAAAGTGTCATCTCTCTTTTGATGAAACTCGGGTCAAAACTCAGGAAAAAACGGATCAAGTACATTGAGCCTTGTGCCTTTTATTTTGCTAGATAAAATAGTGGAGAAGTTTTTCTAAAGAGAGAAAAACATTTAGTAACTTTCAGTAATTTTTCCTCTGAAATTAGTAGGAAATAGAAGAAAACCAAACCAGTGAGGGGCATTTGCAGTTTCTAGCAGACCTTCCTGTCAACAGTAGGGCTTTATCCACTGCTTAGAGTGAAAGGGAGCGTGAGTCTTTATTTTTTGAGAGTTGCAGCTTTCAAGTTTCATCTAGTACTTTTATGTAAGAGAAGACATCTTTTCTCCTTTTCAAAGTTATCATGAAATGACTGATTATTTTAACACGAATAGTAAAAAATGTATTTTTCTCATTCTTTTCCACACTGCATGAGTCTGTAAGGCCAGCAGAGTTTTTCCTTTTTGGCTCTAGTATGGTGGTGTACATCAACATGGCCCGACTTTGGCTGTGCTGTAAGCCAGGCACCACTTCTGAGACACCTCTGCGAGCCTTGTACCTCTGTGAGCCTTGTACCTCTGCTTGTGCTGCTCTCCAGCCTCACGTGGTGGTCGCTTCCTTCCCTCATGTAGTCACTGTGGCAATTTGCAGGGAATGCTGGGTGGGTGTGTGCTGAGACGTGTTAGATTCCTGACTGCTCATCCTTGTGCAAGTGAAGGTTTGGATAGTCTGCTGGAGTTGTTCTGGAAATGAAATAGTCTCAACCACCAGTTGCATCACTCTGAAGTGCAGCATTTAGGAGGGCAGGTGACAGAAACAAGGGGTATTTGGTTCTAGTCCTCTTTCATGTTGCATGGGTTTTGGAAATTCCAGTTCATAATTCTGAAAACATTCATCAGAAAATTAACCAACAGTGATGTCCTAGGGCTTTCGGGAGGAGGGATGCTAACAAGAGCTATTTATAGTCACGTTTTGCTATTAAAAAAAAAAAAAAGTCATCTTCTGATGTGGAGATATCTGTGCTAACATGAAAAATTGACTTGGTTCTGGCTCCACTAACAACTTCAAACTCCCAGCATGTCTTATTCCTGCATGAAGGGTGATTAAAGCTATCGGTGCCACCATGGTCAGATGATTTCATCCATGCCAAGGCTTGTCAGTTTGTCTTTTTGTAACCTGAACAGCACACGTTTCGTAGTATGTGCAAGGCAGTAGTCACGTTTGTGTGTCTGGTTTGACCAGTTCTTCCCAGCATCCTGTTGAGCTCTACATCTCAGAAGCATCACTTCATCTTCTGGCTGTGCGTGTGTCATCCAGGAATCCAAACCCACAAGTGTGGCAGGGAAACTGTCCAGTTGCCCCTACTTCGCTGGTGCTTTATACCACCCTGACTCACCATAAATTTGTTCTTTTAGTCTTCAGAATGTGGCTTTGGTGGGTTTTGAGAAAACCCTGTATTTGCCTGGAGTCCTTCCATGGGACATACCGTTGTTTAAGTGCACCTGTGGCACATAAAAACTGTGCAGTGACTGTGTTGATTGCTTTCTGGAGAATCTAGAAGAAAAGAACAGGACTGCATTTTGCACTTTCATGTGTTCAGGCAACATGCAGAGAGAGGAGCAGGTGTGATGGTGAAAAAGTGTATTAACTGGACCTTGTTACAAATCAACTAGATAGAGCCTTTGGTTGTAAAACTGCCTTTGTTACAACATGGATTGAGTGTTTAAAAAAAATAAAAAATTCATTACAAACTTTACTGTAGGGAAAGCAAGGAGGTAGGTTTTTTTTCTCTAATTCTTTATATGTTAAATACCAATAAGATTACTGTAAAATCTCAGAAAAAGCAGTCTCAGAAAGCAGGTTTTTGTTTGTAAGATGATAGTCTTCTATGAGTAGACTCAAAGGTCACACTTGAGTGTTTTCAGTGATACTTCATACACATTGCTGTAGAGGAACTGAAACTTCTTTAAAATGATTTTTTTGTTTAAATTGAGTTCTGTAGCCTCTCCAGTAGCACAATACACTGCAGTATCTTGTTCTTCAGGACTCTTACAGTGATGAATCGGTAGTTAGTACCGTCCTTGACTACAAGGTCATTCAACAAGTACTGCATGACTCCTGGAACTCTCTGTACTTTCCACAGCTCAGAAACAAAAATCTGCAAAACTTGCAGAGGTTCATCGAGGCATCCCTGGAGAGCATCTCTAACCGCTCACGAATTACTACTTTGTCAGGCAGGTGGTGAAAATAATTCAGTGTACGCGGTGACACTGCGGCAGGTTTTACTGCTTGGTACGTATTTTCAGTGTCGAAAAAGCTTGTTTAAAAGTTTGTTAAGTTTCTGATTGAGGAAAAAAGTGTTTGCTTGTGCAGTGTAGAATCTGTCCTCCTTTGGGCAGCGACAGTAACACAGCTCGTTGGATTCGGAGTTAGGAAGCAGGTGGCAGCCTCCAGAGTTATTTTCCCTCTTCACTTGCCTGTTGCAGGACAGCCTTGTTTCTGGTGACACCGATTGCTCTGCGTGGAAGTAATATTTTAACTGTTATGAGGTTCTTGTCGCTAGTGTTCTGCTATGTTCTCCTTTTTCTTTCTTTCTTTTTTTTTTTTTAATCTCAGGGATGTTTATGAACAAGATGTACTTAAGCTGATCTGCGATATTTTGTGGCAAGTTTCTTCACGGTTCCTAAAAATGATTTTGATTAGTCGACCTGTTAATATTTCTTACATAAATAAATGAGAACTGATGTTGAGACAGCGTTTTTGTGAGGACAGGCTTAGTATTATTTTTGTTAATGGCATATATGGGCATGCCACAGGCAGGGAATGGAAGATACCTGCTCATCAATAGTGAGTTGAAAGTTGCACCGTTTAGTGCATTTTTGACGTACTCAAGTTTTAATCGAGAAAATTTTTTTTTTCTGACTTTTGGGATATATTGCATCCATTCTTGCTGGGAAACTTTGTCGTAGCTTTGACTTGCCTCGGCTTCCATAAACAAGAAAAAAAAAAATCAATTCTGTTTCTTTCCTGTTATTGACAAGGTTGAGATGCAGCAAAATTCTGAAAATTTCCACTTTATTTCCACTGTTTAAATATGCTCTGTATGGAGCATATTGAACTCTGTTCTTGGGACCAGAACAAGCATTGTAACAGAGACTGTTCCTCCAGGTTCTGCTGCTTAGTCATCTTTTTTCCTCTTCTGTCAGCGTTTGTCATTAAACAACACATGTGGAAGAAAGGGCTCTGGCCGACAGAAACCCTGATTTTTCCTTGTCATTCCTACTTTGTTATGTTGACTCTTAAACAGTAGAATATAAGTTCCTGGCTAGTATGTATCATTCTTTTTCCAGAAGTATTTACTGAAGGAGTCAGCTGGTACACCCTCCTGCTCCAACAAGTGCCTACTACAAGATTAGGCAATGGTAGTACTTAGAGTGTTTCTGCTTTTTCATATTTCTTCCTTTGAAAGGGCATGATTTTAAGTTCCTCTTCTAAGATAAATATTGTGGTGCTGTAAACACATCTTTTGATGACAACGTTACATGTGTATGGGGAGATATCTCCCTGTCTTCCGTTCCTGTTTCCTTCCATCTTTAACCCAGCTGGTAGTGTTCAGTAAATTCATTCTTACGGAATACAACCTCTAGAATTTCTGCTGTTGGAGAATTTGGAGTTGTAACAATAACCTATTTAAGGAATGGTTAAGTAATTAATACAAGTTATCCCATATTAACTTAACAGGTTTTAATTCACCTGTTTGTTAGTACTGGGCATTTTAACTGAAGTTAAACAGTCTTGCTTCTGGATGAGGTTAAAAAGAGGAATGAATTTGCAGCTGGGAGTGTATTAGGTTCTCCTGACATGACTGCTCTCGTGGTATCAAAGTATCTCGTAGCCAAAAAACGTGCCGTCTGCCCCACTGCTTATGTTTATGAAATCCTTGATATATGATATGTCCGTGGAAAAGACGTTCTCCTAAAGCCTCTAGACTAGCATTAAAAAGTCATGCATAGGGTGGCAGTAACAGTAACGGTACTCTGGTGAAGTAGATTTTTCTTAAAAGTGAGATGGAAACCACAAAGCCTGCTTAGTTTAAGAAAGATACATATTTTTAAAGGTGCTGAGACTATCGTTGTGTGTTTCGGATTACTCCTTCAGTGAGGTGCAAACAAGTGTTTTCCCTAGAAGAGAAGCAAGTTTAAAGTAGCTACAATTACAAAATATTTCATGCATTGTGATTAATTGGAGAGACTTCTTACTTGGCCTCACTTTAATTCAAATGATTGATACTTTTCTATGAAGAATGATGCTATGCTTTCTCCATTGACACTTTATAAAGTGTCACTTTATAAACTGATCACTAATTTAGCTAAGGAAATCTTTATGCTGTTCTGTTACACACTTTGTTGTTCTGCAAATATGTTGTCTTGCTCGGAGTTGTGCAGCTATGCTATCAGTTGCAGGTACAGTTGCACATATCCACAACATAAATCATTGTAGAATGAGCAGATAATTCCTTATATATCTAAATCTCTTATATGGTAAAAGAAAATTTCATTTTTTCCTTGGAGCGATTAAAGTACTTTGAAACACCAAAAATATTAGTGCCTTCTGCTTCTGCCCCTCATGGTCCTTCTACCTCAGCCCCTACTGATATCCATCAAGACAGAAAATCAAATATAACTGTCACTTTTCTATTAATCATTTTAAAAAGGCAAAGACTTTGTAAGTATTGACAATGCCATGGTATTTCCTTCTGTATAACATCACTTAGTTTTTGTTACTGAGAATTCTATTATAATTGTTTAAAAGCATTTTCTGTACTGAGCAGATGATGTCTGTAGGGATAATCATACAAAGACTTGATAAAAAATTTTCTAGTTTCGTCCTTCGTTTGTGTGTGTGTATTTACATATAGTTATATGAGACTCAAGAGGGTTGGGTAGGTTGTCTCTATCCACCCTTTTAACCTGAGTAAGGGGTGAGGGGGAGAGAAGCTTCAGTCCTGGAATAAAATGACCAAGGTAAAATGGCACATATTGGACTTGATTACTTTGATGGAATCGGGCACTCTTACACCCTGCTGTGCCTTTCCTTTGCCCCAGGCAGGACACTCTGCCATGGCTGCTGAACAGAGATATTTTTCTGCGTTTTCATTTAATGGCTATGCCGATTCCCTGGCCTGCTGCAGTTCAGGAAGGAGGTCTGAGAATTTGTGCTTCTCCACCTTTCTTTCCTGAAGTCGTGTCATAACTGCCTCTTGTGTGAAGGAAAGTGCTCTGTCCTTTCGGAAAAAGTGATTTTTCTTTTAGAGCTAGGAAAAGGGTTTCAGAAAGGGCTTGGCTTTTTTTTTTTTGTTTGTTTCTTTTTTTCAGTCTACCTGCTTCAGTTTTGGAAAATGTAGCGTGACTTGGCCCTTTTTCCCTGTATGGCATGAGACAAGTGGCCTCTGTAGAACAAGCCGGTTCTGTACCTTCAACTAGAGAAAACAGGGAGAAATGGCAAGAAAAGGTTTGTAGGAAGAGGGCTGCTTTTGAGGCATGGGGGTAGACTTGTCTTCGTTCAGGTATGGAAGTGGGAATAGGATGGAAGGCATGACTGCCCAGCTCTGAAAGCATACTCACACTTTCATCGTCTCTGGGTCTGAGGGGCGATTAGGGAAACATAATTGTTCAGCATTAATTGTTTTTTTTCTTCCGTGTTGTTTTGTCCGTGGAAATGAAATATAAATTTAGGAAGTTGACACGTCTGCAATTGCAATTACATTTTGCAATCTATAATTGCCTCATATTGGTCTAGAATATCTAATTATTTGACTTTCAAAGTTCTTGGTTAACTTGCATATTTGTTGTAATTGAGGAAAGCGGAATATCTCACACAGCTCTTAATTGTCATAATTTCCTTATGTGTCCTAATTTAAGTAGGGTTTAGTGTGTTTTACTAATGTAAAACACTCAGTGTTTATAAGATTTTATCTTTTAGGGATGAAAAAATGGAATATGTTGTCTGGTTTATGAATGGTTTGCTTGATTTCTTCCTCTTCTATACTAGTTGTAATTACATAGGTGGACCTTTCAAAATTGCGGAAAAATGAAGCTGATTTTTTTTTTTTCTTTGCTGTTGAGTATCAGGTTCTGTTTGCTTTTTTCAGTGAAGTTACCTGTTGTAAATCCCCAGCTGTTTGTCCCTTAGAATGGTTATTTGTGAAAACTTTGACTTCAGTTCTGAGTGTGTTTGGCAAAGGATAATGATGATCATCTGCTTTCAAGTCTCTTCAGAGCGATAAGAAACGGCACACGCTGTAGGGTGTGTTTAAAAACAAATCCCAACCAGCCAAACCACCCTAAAACTTAAAAATATTCCAATGAAATATTGTTATCAAAACGTGCAGAGAGAGCTGATGAGTGGCACCCTCGAAGTGGGTAATGAAAGTTAAACGTTAAAGGGGTGGCATGGATTTTTTTGTTTTGTTTTTTGTTAATGTAAACCTGTGACAGCACTGAACTTCAGAATTATTTGGAGTGCTCTGGCCCTTACATGTGGGTACTGATGTTGAATTAGTAATGCAGAGGGGAAGAGCTCAGACTGTTTTCCCAGTTGGTGCGAAGTGTCGCAGTGGTGGCTTCCTGGAGCTGTAAGCTAAACGAGAAGATTTTGAGAGTAACATACTGACATTGGCGTTGGTGGGTCTTACTATTATTTGTACTTTAAAAGTTTTGAAAAAATTAGTAACTAGTATAGACAATTAGGAATATAAGCATCTGCCGTTTTTAAAATAGTAGGTTTTTGGAGGGGAAAAGTTAGTTGCTTTGTGTATATGAGTATTATAACCATTAAGATAATTCAGTAGTGGAGCATTCCACAGCAGTATCTCTGCTCCGAAGATGGAGGAATCTTAAAGCTTATCTCACCAAGCTTTATTAAATTTGTATTCATACACTTTTATATAGTTATTATTGCAGTCTGTTTTTAACATAAGATTATGAGAATGTGACTGTTCTATTTAGTTATTTCACAAATAAAATAAATGCTTTTCTTGCTGCAACCAATCTGTGGTTTTGCTAACAATACACATACATTTGATATTCAGGCAGGTTCAAGAGATTTTTTTTTTTTTTTTTTAAATAAAAGCATGGCAGAATTATCATACTGATACACACAACACTCTTGAAACTTTTTTTCCACATTCACTGTTTGACAAAGCATGTTTCAAGTAGTTTAAATACAGAGTAGTATTCTGCACTTTGACCCATACAAATAAACTTTTACCTTGCTGGAATGCCGGACTGCAGCCACCTGGTCTCTACTGTTTCTGAAAAAGGCCAGTTCACATGGCTCAGTGGGATATCAGCCAGCGTGGGGGGGGAACTAGTAACTTTTCTTTCCTTCCCTTCAAGCAAGTTTTCGTGGAAAGGTTTCATTTAAACTGACCAAAGAGTAGATCTTCCTTAGGCAAAGCTTGCAATAGCCTTATAGCATTCTAGTCTTCTTCAGGTGTATATTGGCCAAAAGTGATGGAACGCCCTGTTCACTTATACGTGAGTTTTAGAACAGGATGTGTCTACTAAGTATTCTTTATAAATTGGTCAGACCTACAGTTGCAGGCTTCCAGTTACTCCCATTCTGTTGGTAGCACAGTATTGATAGCGTAGCAAAAACTGTCACACGCTTGTTTTTCTTTCCATTCATTTGTCCTCTGTGGGCTGTTTGTAGCAAGAGAGAGGATTAAAAGGTACCATAAGTAAGGAATAAATGGATAGGGGGAAATAAAAAAACAAACAAGCAAAAAAGCAAACCCAAACAAACCCTAAGATTTTTAGATAACAATAACTGGTATACAGCCAGTAGCTGTGGTTTGGAATGTGCAATGTATTGATAAGAAGAATGTCTAAAATAGACCAGGACTATTGCATCCAAAAGCCTGACTTTATACTGGCTTGAATCTCTGTGTGAAAATGTTACCAGTTCTTAGACTGGATCTTGAATACAACCCCCCATTTTGATTGTGAATGAAAGTAGTGTTAAATGGAGGCCTTGGAAGTCATGTTTTTAGAGAATATTCTAAACTTTGAGATAAGTAGTAGACTTGTTTTGTCAGCTTGGGAAAGAGATCTGATCATCTTGTGCCAATGTGTTTTCTTGGCTTCATACTAGTTTTTGATGATGGTGATGAAAGGACCTTGAGACGAACTTCATTATGCTTGAAGGGAGAAAGGCACTTCGCAGAAAGTGAGGTAAGGCCGTGATGGACACGCAAGGAAAGCTAAGTAGTTATTTTGTACATTTTTTTATAAGAAGAAGAAATAGCAAACTAATTTTGTTTCTGCTTTGTCCATGTAGACACTTGATCAGCTGCCACTAACCAATCCAGAGCACTTTGGAACTCCAGTTATTGGGAAGAAATCTAACAGAGGAAGAAGATCCTCTCTTCCTGTGTGAGTTCTGGTGTTGCTTTGTTGCTTTTCTTTCCTTTACCGTCCTTTGCTAGCGCTGAAGTCGTACTATTGAATCTGTGATGGTCTCAATGCTCTGTCGTGTGAGCTGTGTACGCAGCTTACCGGCTTAATTCAGTTCATGCAGGCACATTCGTGTGTTAGCAGTTCTATGAAATTGATGGGGCTTTTTCTTTGAGGTAGCCTTAAAAATGTTCATACTTCTTTCATATAACAGGAGCTCATGTGCCAGGAAATGGAGGATTTTTAACCTGCTTTATACTGCACAAAGTAGGGAAAAAGGTGCTTTTAAATTTCTAGGGTAGAGACCATTTCTTTTTGTTTTGTGTCTATGCACAGTCAAATCCTGATTCATGCCTCCCAATTCCAACATGATGGTGTTGCACAATAGTACTACTTGGAAATAATTTCTACAAAATTCCTCTTACACTTAAATAATAAGTGTACATAGTATTTCATAGAATCATAGAATGGCATAGGCTGAAAGGGACCTCAGAGATCATCTAATCCAACCTCCCTGTCATGGGCAGGGACGCCTCTCAACTAGACCAGCCTACTCAAGGCTCCGTCCAACCTGGCCTTGAACACCTCCAGGGAGGGGGCATCCACAACTTCTCTGGGCAATTTATTCCAAAGTCTTACCACCCTCGTACTGAAGAGTTTCTTCCTAAGATCTAATCTAAATCTGTTCTCCTTCAACTTAAACCCATTTCCCCTTGTCCTGTCAGTGGACAATTTCAAGCAATTTTCAATTCAAGCAATATTTCAAGCAATTTTCAGCTCTTAAAGTTCTAATTTTGTTTTTAAAGCTTTGCAAAACAGGAAGAAAGATCTGATTGTCTTTGCTTCCAAACGTTAACTTCCAATGAAAACTTTAAAATACTGTATGCTTTAATAATTTAGTACTGAAGATGAAAAGGAAGAAGAAAGTAGTGAAGAGGAGGATGAAGATAAAAGGCGTCTCAATGATGAATTGCTTGGCAAAGTTGTGAGTGTGACTTGTAATTCTGAGAAGGCAGACTGGTATCCAGCTTTGGTAAGTTGCTGAAGACATTGACGTCTTTAGTGTCATCCTACTGCTATCTTCTTAAATAAGTGTCATCTGACTTGTTACGTTGTTTGTGCCGTGGTTTTCCTGGATATGATGGCTTGCAAACTTCACAGCTTTTACAGTAAAGTCGTGAATATGGTCACGCTAAGCTCTGCTGCCCATGTTTGCTAAAAATACAAATATTCCGTAGTATCTGTGAAGAGTAGGAGAGCAAAGAGTAACATTTATGTGTAAGCTAGTTTTATAGCTCTTAAGTCTTTCAAAACTGCACATAAAATGGTTGGTATGGAACAGTACTTGCCTTCTAAAAATACAGTACATTAGAGAGTGCACTCCTAGGCAATTTAAGATTTATGAATTTTAATTGCAGTGGAATTTTCATGTTTTTGTATTTAATGATTTCCTTTTTTTTAGACTTTGAATTTTATGAAATACTAGTTTTTCGTGCTTGCTTTTACATAAATGGCCAGTTACTCTAGCAGTAGAGGTTGGTTATTATTTTTGACTGTCAATGTAGGATACTGCTGTTCATTGCCAGTGCTGATAATAAGTATATATTAAATAAATTCAAGTACAAGTAGACTTGTACTCTAAAGGTAGACATTTTGCAGATTCTTTATGCACAAGGAAAAGTTTAGGAATGCATATTAAAAGTTACTTTCTTTAGTATCTTTTTGATGTTGTCAGACAAGCTAAATACACGTCTCTGTCATCCATTAGAGATGTGTTTGTTTAAAAAAAAAAAAAATATTTGAAGCATTAAACAGGCAGGTTGGTTCACTGATTTTTGCAGATTTTATTTACTTAACTGAATGTTCCATAGTCCTTTATTTTGAGTCTTCAGAGTTAGCTGGAGCGGGCTCAGCTGTTACAATCTGATAACTTAGTTTAACGTTTTATTTCCCTGCATGAATCCAGGATCAAAAGGTAACTAACTACACAGGCAGTTGTCTTCCCTTCCTAGAAAGAACATGTGGTGTAAAGTAGGGTGAACAGTTGACACTGACTTACCCAGCTGTATGCATCTCAGTTTAAAATGCGACATGTGGTATTGTTATACGTGTTCTGATTATTGTTTATCCCTTTACTAATAATAGCAGATTTTAACTTAACAGGAGGTTTCTCACTAGGGAATTAAGTTACTGGAGGCCACGTACCTATTCTGTTCTTTGCTACCTGAGAAACAGGAATGTCTCTTGATTTTTCAGGTAGAATTCTGACTCATCTGAATGGGGTGGCACAGCTTCCACTGAGTCCTGGTAGATCCAGGAGTTCGTCTGCATTTGACATTTTCTGTCTGTATATGGTCTAGAGCAAAGTGTAAACCTGTTCTGTTTGTGGTAATACAAATACTGCAAATGCATTTTTGTAACCTTTTTAGGCTTTTAGAGATGATACTGCTGTGGGAGGATGCGCTGGATTCCACACTGGCTTGTTATCCACACCTCAAAAAAAAAACCCCAAAAACCCACAACAAAAACTACTTACCTCTCAGTTTGAATGCCAAAGATCAGAAGCTGGTATAAAATAAGTGGATCTGTGAGTTTTTAACTAGACCCTTTCAACGGGTTTTGTATGAAGAAGAGGAAAAAATCAGAGTGAATGAATAGGATCCCATGATATCACCCCAGTAGATTAGTTTTGAATTTACAAATGAAATTGCAAACTTTTTGGCTTGTACATAACTATTAAAGTTAATAGTTTGAGGTAAACTGCTTTTTGAAATTTGTCATTTTTGACCTTAGTGATATAAATTGGAGTAGGTTTCTTTTCTCAGAAATGGAAAGTATAATAGAGGAAACAGGAAAACAGCAGTTTTCCTGCTGTCCATCTTTCTTTCCTTTCAAGATCAGCTTTTTTTTTTTTTCCTTAAAAAAAGTGTTTTATTTGAAACTTCAGGTTGTGTCTCCCAGCTGTAACGATGACGTCACAGTGAAAAAGGACCAGTGTTTAGTTCGATCCTTTGCAGATTCCAAATTGTAAGTAGCAGTTTACTTTCATTAGATGTATATTGGAGAAAAATGCAACACTAATTACCTCTTGCTTCTGAAGACATTATTTCTTCCAAAAGAAAAGGGTACAATTTTCTGTGTTGTTTGTTGTACACATCTGTCATTCATAGTCCATTTCCAGCTAACTACTACTGTGCTCACTTGCCCACCTTTTATGTTGTGTGTACAGATACGAGTTAATTGGAATTAGTAAAGTTTCTGGAGTTTCTTCATTTAAAAAAAAATTTCAACAACTTTGAAAAAAAACAGGTGTTAACACTTTAGGTGATGCCTGTTCTTTGAAGTGTGAGTTTTGGTTCTAATTATTTCCCTTAATGTCTTAATTATTATGTCTTTATGGGTGTCTGTTGTAGTAGTTTGGATATCTGACTGACTCATTACCTTCAGTGCCCAGATGTCTGTTGCTGTTTAAATAGCAAAGTTTAAAATCTTTTAATAAAAAATTGAATGTAAAGTAACTGTTTAACTAAAATTTTTACAGAATCTGAACCAGGATTCCTGGGAAAAAAAGAAAGGTCCTCTTAGTCCACACACTTTGCCCAGAAAGGGAGGAGGAGGGGTAGAGAGATGTGTGTCTTGATTATGAAATAATATATTCAAAATAATACAAAGACTGCTTTTTAAAGCTGTTTCTCTTTATTTCTCACCATCCTTAATGCTAATGCATCTGTCTCAATGTATTGTAACTAATAACTTCCTTGCCAAAAGCCAGCTGTACTCTGTTTTTCTCTCTTTCTTTCAAAGTGAAAAATTTATTTGTGGTGTTTTTTTGTAGCCATGATTTTGAGTAGGGTGTGAGTACTTGGTTGCTGAAATATATTTCAAGTATGTGAAGGCTTAATTAATTTTGGCCTATTAATGTATATGTGTGTCATGAACTTTCTAGATAAGTCTGGTTCCTTGTATACTGAAGGTAGAATGTTACTGGAAAAGCATGCAGACTTGCTCTGTTTTACTTTTTTTCCCCATAGTATTATGACTTTAACTTCAGAAAATGGCGGCCTCCAATTCCTGAGGTTTTACTCCAGTTTTTCTGAAATAATGAAAGAAGAAAAAAAAATCTTATTCTAATAAAACTCACTTGTAAGGCTTTCCTTGCAGGTTGGTTAGCATTTCTATTGTAGTAATTCAGTAACTGAATATTCAGTATAACTTTAGAACAGAGCAAATTTCATATGTTTTGCTGTAATTTAAAAACAAAAATCAACTATCAATGCAGACACATGAATTTGGCTTCACTGTTGTTCTGTGCTAGTAGAAATGCATTTTGAAAATAGAGGGCTTGTTCCTTCTTAGCTAGATTGCTGTTTTGGGTAGTTTTTGGTAGCAGCTGGTGATTGATGTGAATATTTTCAATTTAGAAAATGGGTTTTTTTTGCCTATGTAGAGTATTTTACCTATGCAAATTTGTGCAGGTTAAATGTGTAAAATAAAGAAGCTTTACAAACTTTACTTAATTACAAAGGTTCTTTTAGTGTCTGAATTTCAAGGAATGATTGGAAACTTAGTCTGGTTTTGAATCCTGTGTTAGGACTTACCATAACAAATGCCTTATGCGTGTAATTGTTAGAAAGAACCTCAAAAGCGAATGATAAATCTTGAAAATGTAGAAATTGCTGTTTTTCTAAGTCAAATGCTTGCTTTAGTGTGATTTAAAAATAACAACAGTACCTTGTTCTTTTTCAGTTACTCAGTAGCAAGAAAAGACGTTAAAGAACTAGATGTTCAAAACTTACCAAAATCTGAGTCCTCTCCTAAAAAAGGTAAATTAGAATAAATTTTAGATGTTTTAAAAAAAGAAATCTCATGCTATAGTATTTTTAACTTTTGCAGGTAAATCTTGGCCTGTTGATTTCTAATAATTGCTCTTGGATGTTTTGCAAACGATTTTACATGTGATAAATCAGAGATAACTTTGGATATAGCTGCCTTGTTATTAAAATGGTACCTAGTAGTAGAGGTCTTGTTTGTTTGATTTTAGTTTCCTTCTTTTGATCCACTCTAAATGTATGGTAAGTGAGTAGAGTATTTTCGAGGCAGTGTATCTGGAATGTCATAGAACAATAGAATGTATAGTTACCTCTCCTAAACCCAAAGTTTTGTGCTATTGATCGAAACACATTGTCTTTACATTAAAAATATCTAGTGTGAACTTTATTAGAACAGCCTGCCTGTGACCACAGAACTTGATTTCTGGGTGGATGGATGATGTGACGACAGTGATCCATGATTTTAGTGAGCTTGTAAAAGGCCACATTATCTCACTTTAATTTACATTATTTTTAAACTTTTATTGTTGCTTCTCCCGATCAGACCTCAAACAACAAAATTTGTTAATGAGAAATATTTAAAATGTATTTCTTAAAAATAATTTAAAAAAAACCAACCAAACAAACAAACCAGCAATGAAAAACCCCCGCTCAACAACAACAGTTCCTCTGGTTTGAGTAAAGATGTGGAACAGCTCCTTAACAAGTAAAGAATTGACATGATGCTCCCGAATGAGAACTTGAGGTGGTTTTGATTGCTTCTTGTAATTCTTAATGATTTCACATGTACTTTCTTCTTAATAACTATTTCACAGTACAAGAACTTTAGAACAGCCAAAAAAAATGATCAGATAACCAGGTTTAAGATAAATTGAAGAAAGGGATTTTTTCCGTGCAGAACGTAATTGGGTTGTCATCATTCGTTGCCATGAGGGAGTATTGTGGAACCGAAGGTACTAGTGGTTTCAAAAGGAGTTTAGGTAACTTTCTGGAGCTTACTCTATCAGCAACTAAAAACTGGTGCCTTTTCTTGTCCAGCAACACTGTGGATGGTTCATTGCACTATGTCCTTCTTTTGGGTGTTCTCATTCCTCTGTTAATGTTTGGGGGTTATCTGGGTTTGTTTTGCTTTATTGTTTCCCCCTTGCAGCACTTTTTCACGAAAAAGAATTTGAGATATTTCCATTGTATAAGTGTGACTTCTCCCTATCCCATCACTCCCTTATTCATTAGTGTGTTTTTCCTATTCCGAACACTAAGGGTAACACCTCTTTAGGCAGCGGTCTTAAACAAAACATTTGGGTTTTTTTTTTCAATTTAAACTTTAAGACATGAAAGTACTTTGAAAAGAACAAAGTATCTAACTGGGATGGGTTTACTTTTTTTAAAATAGCTTTATTACAATATTTGTCTCTTTCATACAGAAACAAAACACTTCACAGTTGCACAGAATATACGTGGATGAGTATAGGTGCCTGTCTTTGGTATCGTTGACATACATAGCTGTAAACCTTAGTAGTGTTCATGGGACCTATGCCTGGAAGACAACTGGATGCTCTATGTGGGATGGATGTTCTCAACTCTTAAACTCCTTGAGTTGCTGATGCTCAATTTTAAAAATTTGACAATCTTGAAATGTTAAGTGGGTGAACTGAGTGTTTAAAGATGAAATATCAATTTTACTTAATTGCATTTTTGGTTTAAGTTGGCATTGTAATTTACAGAAGGTGAAAAGGAAGTTAAAAATGCTTTGAGGCTGCAGATGAGGTAAAACCAGGGCCCTTTTTCCTGTAGGGCTACAGGAGGCAAGCACATTTCTCAACACGAAGAGTGTTCCTCGGAACTGGAAAATGGACATAAGTGAAATTTTGGAATCCTCGAGCAGTGATGAGGAAGACGGAGCTGCTGCAGAGACTGATGAAGAGGAAGAAAAGAGAGAAGAGAAAACCGAAGAAGTAGTCGTAAGTCTAAGCAATTTCAGTCATTCTTCAAAGATAATTTAATAACTTGCGCGCCTGAAGATCCTGCACTTTCCAACATTTTGCCATCAGACTTAGCCTACTGGCTTCAACGTCTTTTCCGACCTGCTCACGTTCCCTTTGCTGCCAGTGATCTTTATTGGGATTTGTGAGCAGTGGCGGATTGCCTTCTGTTACCCAGTGCAGAAATTGGAGACAAATCTCAGAAATGGAGAATTCAAAGCAGAGCAGAGTGATGGAATGAATCTGGGTCAGGAGGAGAGGCACAACAAAAAATATTGATGCTGAGCCTAATAGCAGTAATCCAAATGAATGAAAGTGACTTTGTTTTTGTCTTTTGTACTTTATACGTAGCTTGTATGAAAAGTACCTTGTCTGCAAACAGTAGTTTGATTTAAAAAAAAAGACAAACTATTGAAGCAAAAGCAGTAGGCTGAGTGGAAGTACGAGGGAATGCGCAGGGCCTGTTAAAGCCGTTTTCTGCCTGAGACACTATTTAAGGGCAGTACAGGCCTTAGCTAAGCGTCAGGTTTTCCTCAACACCAGTATTACTGGTTGGGAATCACAGAATTACACTCTGCGACGTGGGTGGACTTTCTGCCTAACGTTTATGCTAAAATGTTTTTCCGAATCGGAATACTTGGAGCGGCTCCTTTTCCACAAAGTTAAGCCAGTTTTCGCCATGTTTCTCATCAACACGGTATTTACAGAATTTTAACCTCGGCGTTGTATTTAGAAGCAGGCGGGGGGCGAGGGGTGGGTGCTGTTTTCTCGCCGTGCGATTTTCTGCAACACGCTCGGGATCGTCCTTGCCTTTATATAGGAGGGGAAAAAAAAACCCACGATAATAAATAAAAATCTACGTGAAGTTCGTCTTCTGAGGAGGGTCCAGCACCGTCTCTCCCCTTCGCTTCCCCCGCAGCGTGCGGTTTTGTCGGCCCGAGCACGGAATGGCCGTTCGCGCTCGGAGGCGGCCGGCGGCGTTGCCACGGCAACGGCGCGTTGGTTGGCAGCGCGCATGCGCGGGGGAGGAGCGGGGAGCCGGGGGGGAGGCGGGCGCCGGAGCGGAGGCTTGGCCGGCGGCCAGGGGGAGGTTTGCCAGATGCTTTGAAATGGGCTGTCTCTCTTTTCTTTGCCTTTCATGTAATGTCTGATTTTTTATTTCTTTTTTTTTTTTTTTTTTAATTTTTAATTTATTTATTTCATTTTCTAATTTTTTTTTTTTTTTTTTTTTTAAATATGGAAGAGAATGTAAGTAATGCCGTATAACTGCGGATGCCGTGCAGGGAGAGAGAAAGCCAGCAAATATTTGGAAGTCAGGCTGAAATATGTCCAGGCAGTGGGCAGATTAGATAGAAAGGAAGTAAAACCATTTTACGTTTGAAAGAATGCAGCTCCTAGGTAAGGATTCTGTGTTTTAATCTGTAACGTTAACACGGTTGTTAAGAATGCGGATTTGACTCAGATTTCTGATCTGGGAACTGCCTGGTGGAGCATGCAGCCAGGGTAGATCTTTCCAGGTAAAAAAAAAAAAAAAAAAAGACAATAAGAATCTATTTTTAGGTGTTAATTTTATGCCTTGATAACAGTGTTCTGGAAAATGGAGTAAACGTCTGTATGAGAATAATGGTGTGATTAGATAAATGTAAGGATGAGTGTGTGCAGAATATAAAATCCTCTCTTTTTTTTTCTGTTTGCAGTGAAAAGGACTGAATAGGCCACATTTTGCAGGGTGTGAACTGTTGCAGTCTGTATCGGTCTGTTTGTATTAACGTTGGTTAGAATTGCAGACTATCAATCACTGAAAATCAAGGATTGCTGTACTAGTTTTCTAGTATCCATTTTTAATATAATTTTTCATGGCTATTGCGTAAAAGTGCTGTGTGTTTCAAACAAAGAAGGGGGAGGGGGGAGCTTGATGGTTTAAAAAAAAAAAAAAGGCATTCCTGTAAAAGAAATAAAGGTTATTTTTAAAGAATAATCTAAATGTACAGTAGTGAAGCAAAGGATTCCAGGCAGGTAGATGTGCTGGTAGGGAAAGCTGTAGAATCCATTATTTCCAGGTGACAAGTAGGCATGTAAAAATAAGGTGAGCATCTTCATGCTGAAGCTAGGTAGCAGAGGATAGATGCTAATCTTTTTAGATTATGTCAGAACAGAACTGACATTCTGGCCCATTAAATCAAATTCCTGATTCAACTGTTACTATACATATTCTGATTCTAATTGTGCTCCATGCTAGATATTACAGTTAGAGAACATTTCGGGAATTTATCGTCATTTCTTTTTTCTTTTCCCTTCGAAAGGCAGTAATACTGGTTGCAGAGAGAATCGACAAGTGAATGATAGCACTTTGTTGAATTACTCAGTTTTTGCATTTACATTTTGTAGAGTTTCTCCTTTATTAATCAAGGTCAAAATAGCTTCTGTCCATCCTCAACCAGAATATTCTCCGTGGACCTTTTGTTTTAAAAGTGCAAATTGTTGTATTGTTGGAGATGGGAGGGAGATTTTTTAAAATTGTCTTTTTTTTTCCCTCACCCCCGTCTTCTGAAATGCACAGCAGCTTTGCTGTCAAGGCCTGGCCAGCTGCTGACCAGCCATGATAGGCCTTCATTAAATTAATCAAATGGACAGAGACCTACTTCATACATAATGAGAGCATAAAGTCAGTCAGAAGAGTCTAATTCTGGGAATGGAAAGGATCCTATTTTTCTGAAGCAGGATCTTTTATGATGATAATGGAGCAGAGAGACCTGCTGTAGCTGGTGATAATGGATCCTACCATTTTTCCAGTAGCTGGGTTAAAATCTTTAACTTTGTTTTGACAGAGACTGCCTTTCATGACATCTTAAAGAGTATGGTAGAATTTGGTGCAACAAGATTTCCAGGCTTTACATGGTCGTTCTTTGATGTCTTTTGTCAGCTAAGGAGTGGGAACCAATATGGTGGTGGTGAGATGCTAATCCTCCTCGTCGGTGGTAACTTACTTGTGTGGTCCAGAGTTAACTATGAAGGAGGAAAATGTGGAAATTGCTTATTGTTGACTTCGACAGGGATTGTGTTACATTGAGTTGCTCAGCATGTTCAAATTGTTGGATTTTTGGAAATAATTGGCAATATATGGTGCAACTCAGGATTACTTTTCATTCACAATGTGAGGTTTGAGTAACTGCATATTGCTTGTGTCGCAAGGAGTGAAAAAATCAGGAGGTGCTATGGAAGAAAGTTCTTTATCAAATGAAAATTTAAAGAATCGCACAATTGGTTTGAATCCACATAAAAATCTGGATATTGCTTCTGGTTCTGAGCCAGTTTTCAATATGTCAGAATAAGAAAATTAACTCTGTTTTGAGAGTCCATTTGGCAGTCAAAGAATGCTCTGCAGCTAAAATGAAAGAGAAATTGTAAACTCCAGTATCGTCACATAGAAATAGAACATTTTGGAACATCACTTGATTTTTATTAAAAATCAAATTCTTTATGCTACTGTATTTGCTCGTATTGAAGTTGTTCTGTCAGGGAAGAAATCATATGTATTTGTTTCTCAGGATTAAATAATCAAATACTCCCCATTTTACAATGGAATGTGTAGGCAACATTTGGTTTTGCCTCTTGGTCTCCCTGCAGGCCATTCTGATTCCAGAAGAATGAAGATTTTAACGTGCAGTTATTTGAAATGTATTTTCAGTACGTATTTTGAATAGACACGTTCACACAAGATTAGAGTAAAAGTAAGGAGTTTCTTCTTTAGAGGCTGAATTCTTTAAATTTCAGAATTGAATCTTTATAATATCTAGAGCTGGAAAAAGGCATTTCTATCTCACTTGTAGAATTGGTTATAACACCATCTATGAGAGACTCTTCCAACTTATCTGTGTTGCTTTAATAGCAGTTCCTTGTTCTTTCACCTTTTTCCCCCTAACTGAACGTGCAAAAAACATTCAGAAAAAAATTCTGGGTAGCTGGTCTCCATGCCTCTCGTTGAAGAAGGAGTTGCAGCACCTCTAGGTGTATGCTTAGAGGGATTTTCTCTTTGTCTTCATTTGACAGTCACGTGAAGGATGTATCTGCAGTATGTTTAATAGCGTGCATTCGTTTAAAGTTTTTAGGGTTCTTGCATCACAACAGCATCAAGAAACATCGCTCAGAGTTGCTTTATGTTGTTGAGCAGCGAAAATGCCAGAAGCGTTTTACAATGTACCTATTCTGCAAATAAGCAAGAATTTCAGTTCTCATGAGGAGTCATCACCATCTATTTAATTAGCGCTGAGTTCGTAAAGTAAGGATGAGTCTATGAAATCCATGATGTGTTTTCGGAGGCTTGAGATCCCTACAAATGATCAGCAGCCATCTACTGAAATATTTACATTTTGCTTCAAAGTAGTTCTTGTTTCCCATGTAGTCTTTTCTCTAAGCGACTGTGGGAGGCTGCTACGTAAAATGATATCTGAATTGTCCGTTTCTCTTGCAACCTACGCGTATTTTAAGCTCACGTTGAGAAAGCTGACTCTAAAAATTAAATACAGAAATACCGTAATTTCAAAGTTAATGAAGCATGGTATCCAGAAACAAGTGTGTTATTTACATATGTAAAAAGAAAACAACTAAGCAGCTGTGGTGTGTAATACACAGAATAGCCTTAAAAAAAAAAAAAAAAAAAAAGAACATTGATTAGCTAATGATCCTTCGCATGCATACATGCATTTGTAGGAGTTCTGGCTACTGTGGAGCATGGCCTGCTTCATGCCACGCACAAATGTTTTCTACAAAGGCTTTGTTCCTCACAATTTTGTGCTAACAGATGTTCTCAGAATATTCCTCGAAGAGGAGCGAAGAAGTAGCAAACCGAGGCGCGGCTCTAGAGTGAGTTATTGTTGAGGATGGTTCGATTGCTGGTGCTCCTTGGTAGAAATGAACATTGTAAGACCACTCTGGTCTCCACCTGGCATAAAGCTGTTAACTTGTTGCAATCAGTTTAATTATTTTTGTTTCCTTAATTGGTGTTCAAACTTGGCATCAGAGAGCAAACGTGCAAGTGATGAAATCGCATTTAAGTACTCTGAAGCAACAAAATGATGTTAACTCTAATTCTGGCAGCTTGTCTTGATTATATGCTCTTCTGAACTGCAAATCCGGTACACACTGTTCTTCTTCTTAGCTTGCATTTATTTCACAGTTTATTGTCAGTCTATTAATAACATAAAAGAAAGATCTGTCCCTGGTACCTTAGCCTGCTATTGATTGAGTATATATGGTGTACATGCTTGTAAGTGGAGATTCGTTCTTTTTTTTTGCGAAATAAACTATTTCATCCGTTGTGCTCCCGCTCAGCTGTACAGGTTAGCATCCCCAGAAGCTTTGACATCTCTGGAGCGAAGGATGAGTCAGGATAGCAGAGCTGTATTCTTGTTTTAAGTCCCATTAAAGGCAGAGGGACAACTCGTGGTGAAAAAAGTGGCTTGAAATGAAGCAAAGCTTGTTAAAAGTTTTCTGCAGGTTCCTGTGGGTTTTATGTTGTGCTTATTTGCTGGTTGTTATTCTCAAAATAATTTTACAAAATACTTGAATACTGTTAGTATTGCTTGGAAAGCAATAAGAAATTGAGTTGAGGAAGGAGTTTGTCCCTTATACAGAGATCCTGTTTGTTGTTGATTTCATTGTTTTACTGTTTACAATATTCTGGTAACTGATGTGACTTGCTAGTCAGAAAGGAGGGAAAAAAATCTCAAACTCATAAAATTTCAACTTTTTAATTGTAAGCAAAAAGGGGCATCTTGGAGATTTTTTTTTTTTTAAATGAAATTCAGCCTCTTGCCTTGAAACAAACAAAAAAATTTCTCATGTTGCATTTAGTTACAGGTGTTGGATGAACAACAGAAAGGTTTCGATTTTGAACTCCTGCCACTTAGCGTATTGTTTTGCCTCTCACTTGGACTTATCTTTAGCTACAGTCTCCCTTTCTTGTAGCGTCTGTATAGGAAAACAAATGAAATTGAGAGGCAGAACTCTCTTAAGAAAACTGGTTTCGAACAGTTGTCACTGTGAACCCCCAATCTAAAACAGGCATAAGTGTCTGGATAGGACAAGTGAGTTTTGGAGGGCAGCAGTGTCACCTTCGTGCCTGCTGAAAAGAGGTGCTGGGAATTTTAGCTCCAGTCGCTTACTGGTGGTGGTTGCAGGTTATGGGATTAACATTTCTCAGGTCTTTTCTTCACTTGGGGTGCAGATTTAAGGTTGCAGATACAGCAGCTTAGATGGTGGTTGATGTATTTAAAATAAAGCTCAACTCTTAACTCAGAACAGTAGACATCCTTGAGAACGCATCATGTCCAGTTACAGATAGATAAACCCTGATAAAAGATGACCTCTTATAAAAATCCATGTATCTTAATGTTTCATTAAGCATATCCATGCTGGTCTTTCTCATTTCGGCCAGTAGCAAAAAAAGACTGAAACAGGTGATACGTGATTTACTCCTTGGTGACAGTTCTTCAGGTCTTATTCAAGTCCCCTCTCAGAAGGATTTGGTGTCTACTCTGGCATTGGTACCACGGTTCAGACTCTCTTTTTCAGGGAGTGGCAACCTGTCTCTTGCAGCATCAACAGAGAGAAGCAGGTACAAGATTCAGAATGTCTCTCATAGGTGGATGAATATTGCAGTTAGGTTTTATGCCCTGGTCCTATAAGTACGTAAAAGCTTTTCATCTTGTCTTTTTGCTTTTCTTGAGCTGAAAATACTTTGTATCGATGAAATGGTTAACATTCTGTCTGGAGGCTGCTATTTCTAACCCACATTTCTGCTGTTCTGACCTACAGTTCTGGTTTGGCATTATGCCCACGTAAAAGAGACGGTTTGAATTCAACTATTCAGAAATATTTTTGAATGTTTACTGTTATTAGATACATTTAGTTTGCACAGTTTGAGTCGTGTTGCCTTTAATCAGTGCACATTACAGTACATGGTAGAAATTTCTCGATCTTGAAGTCGGTTTGCAATCTAAATGGAGAGAAAAAAGCTGCGGTTTCTATAGCAATAATTCGTTTGTTATCCTGGAAGAACATAATAATTCTATAGATAACTGTTTCTCTTTACATAATCCCTATAATATACAGTATGAGCAAATGGTGACTGATGCTGTACAATGTTGTGATTATTCATTTAATTTCCTCAAATTATTTACCAAGAAAAAAATAGAAATTTAAGAAATCTCTGCCTGTTTGTAGGTGATCCCTATTGGGCTTTGAAGCTCAGAATTCACTGAAGTAGGCAGGGCTGAAATTCATTCTGACGCTGGGCAGATTGCTTTCTGGTTAACAAGGCAGTAATGTATACATTTATATTTCACTGCCTATCTTCCTGCCTTGGAGCTTAAAGTTTGCAGAATGCAGAGATGGCTGAAATGGAAATTGCTATTCTGGTTTCCTTCTGGAACTGCTTGTGACTTTTCTGTTATTTTTAATAATGTAATGATAAGATTTTTTGACACGTACTGTACGTCTTTCCTACAAGACAGCTGCGGTCTTCCTCCTGCAAACTGCCTTACCAGCAATCCTTGTGATTGCCAGGCTGGCAGGAAGAAAGTGGCATGCGTAAAGCGTTGCAGGGAAAAGAGGATTTTTTTTTTTTTTTTTTTTTTTTTCCCCTCCTGGTCTCTGCTAGCATCTCGGAATTCCATGGAGTATATGTAGAAATTGTTTCCCTGCCCCCAATAAATGTACTTTATTTTCATGGTTTCCACCTGAATAAAATAAAATCTTTATTTCACACTGTGGACTGCTTACCATGAAGTTCATAAGTGTTTCTCTCTTTGAGGATTTAAATTGTAAAGATAAAACTAAGGAATTTATAATAATAAATTATGGAAATATGTGCTCAGGGAATTATGGAAGTGACTGTAAAAGTGTTTCCAAATAGGAGCTGAAATCAAGCATTGGAGCTTAATCACAAAATGGGTATTGTCTGGAGCATCAAACATGGGAACGGTTGGGGAAAGAATTGTTCTGCAACCTTAGCTATAGTTGGGGTAAGAAAGATGAGTTAAACAAAAAATCCCCAAACAAAACAAACAAACAAAAAACCATAGAGTTCCTGTGAAGTGCTTCAGTCTTGTAAATAACAGATCTTTTCTGTATTAGAACAATATGTTTTTGTTTTGAGGGTTGCGCTTACATTCCTTCTGTCATGGGTTGAGGCTTTCCCTGGACCTGTATTTTCTTTTTCTCCTCCTGAGTTGTACACTTCAGTCTCCTGAGTAAATTCCGTTTTCTGCATATTTCAGCATCACATGGTGCAAGGCCAAATGGGAAGTGGTTTGGGTTTGGTTCTTGCTGTCAGGCTTTTGTACAAATAAATTGTTACTTTGCATATTTTATGTTTTCATTATGACTGCATTTGTTTTCACAGCCTGAGGAAGAGCTTGATCCTGAAGAGAGGGACAGCTTCCTCCAACAGCTTTACAAGTTTATGGAAGACAGAGGTAACACCAAATTTTTAAAATTTATCTCTCTCTATATATATTTTTAATACCTAGCCCACTTTTTAAATGGCTTCTTAAAATTGCTTTTAAATGTAATGGATGTTATTATGAGCATATTCTTAAGTCAGGGAAAAAGGCTAACAGCTACTCCTGGTGCAAGGAGAAACACTTCTACCCGTTTTCACATGTAGCAGGTCTGCTTCCAGTGCTTTGAAGCACAGTACACAAAGGAAACTGAAATCCTCCCTGAGGTGTTTTGGTTTTGTTTTGCTTTCACAAAACCTTTCTCGTGTTAACAGTCTCTGTTAAATAAGCTCTTGGTTGATTTCTTGTTGTGACAGCCATGGCTGGGAACTCTGCTGCTGTCAGTCTCAGGCTGGAACCTGAGGAGGCTATTCATGGGTGGCGAAATTCAGCCAGCAGAGAATGGGAGATGTGCCATCTTCAAGTCTCCTTGCAGAACTGTCTTAATCGTGCGCGGATGTAGCAGTGATGCTCACCTGAAGAGACAACTTAAAAGATCCTTCTTTGTCCAGTAGCTAGAACAGGAAAATAGTGTGTTTTAAATGTCTTTCTTTACAAAATTAGGTGAGACTGTTATAAATTGGAATAGTTAAAGTCCTTAAGACATGTATTGGAAGTGCATGTGATACGTAGAGAGCAGGTTGTACCTGCTGGCTTGGGAGAACTGTTGTTGCATAAACCATTCACATTTGCAGTTACGATGAGACTGACACTAGAATGGAAGGTTTTCTGTTCCTTGGCTGCACACGCACACACCCTTTTTTTTTTTTTAGTATATTTAAGCCTGGAAAGAGTTTTAGAATACATTTCTTTATTCATTTTATTCATTAGCTCGCTATTTCGATTCAAATACTGTGTTAATCCAGCAATAACATTGGTGGAGTTAGATTACAAGTGCAACTACTGTCTTTTTACTTTTTTTTTTCTCTTGACAAAAGTTGCCTGAATGATATTTCTGTAGCAGCATAGTACAGCAGATGTTGATGTACTTGAATTTGAAATAACTGGAGCTAAGAAGAGTAAAACGTAAAGTGCATGTAGTGTCAGAGTGTCTCCGCCTTCCTTTTTCCCTTTTAAAAGTGCAAAGTTTTCTTGGTTTTAAAATTGGAGGGGAAATTAGGCAACCTTTGTAAAAGAGGTTCTACATCCCTATTAATGAGGTGTGTTCTAGAACACAGAATTGTAAAAGAATAGTTCCAAGTCTGTTCAGTATTGCCAGTGCTTATCACAGGTTTAAAAATTAATCATGTATTATAGCAAAGTATACTGGAGTTCATCCAATATAATTTTGAGGCCTCCTGTGTATAATCAGTGTTTCTGGAGAATAACCTGCCTTGGGGGAATCATAGAATCATAGAATGGTTAGGGCTGGAAGGGACCTTCAAAGGTCATCTAGTCCAACCCCCCTGCAAGGAACAGGGATATCTCCAACTAGATCAGGTTGCTCAGGGCCTCGTCCAACCTGGCCTTGAACGTCTCCAGGGATGGAGCATCCACCACCTCTCTGGGCAACCTGTTCCAGTGTTCTACAACTCTCATGGTAAAAATTTTTTCCTAATATCCAATCTGAATCTACCTCCCTCTATTTTAAAACCATTACCCCTTGTCCTATCACAACAGGCCCTCCTGAACAGCCTCTCCCCATCTTTCCTGTAGGCCCCCTTGAGGTACTGGATACTGAATAAGAAGCTATGTCAGAGGAAAAAAATCCCTGTGCTGCTGGACTAATCCAGAATTCTCTTTCTTTTCTAGTAGTCTGATTATTCTTCCTTTTCAGTTTTCCTTCTTCCTCACTCCCTTTCTTAAGCACTCTTGGACTACAAACCAAGTAGGGATCATCTCAGGGACTTGTAGAGACAAAAGAAGCAAGCATTTGTGCACTGAATAATTTGCAGACTCAGTCCAGAAACTATTCTTTAAGCTAGTATGTCGATTGAGAAACATACAGGACTTTTTCAGGACTGGATCTTTCCCCTTGCCTGTCTACTCTTCTTTTTTTTTTTCCCTTCTCTGTCCTCATAGTAAGATTTCTGTTCCCACCAGATTTGTTCTACATTCTGTTCTCTCAGTATGAGTGTTTTGATTCGTCGTAATCATGACAGTATTCCCAAAGTCCTATAAAATTATTTTAATGATTCCTAGTATAATTGCTTGAAGATGAAGGAAGATGAGAAGCAGCAGGGAGGAGGTTTGATATTCTTCCTTGCTGGGAGGAATACTGTCTACGTATGCAGCCGCTTGCCCCAAGTCACTTTTGGTTTCTCCATTTGCAATTAATTATTGTTCTTTATGTCATTGCCTCTCGTCTGATTTGAGTTCTTTCTTTTTCCCGGAACTGTCCCAAATATTTATGTCCTGGTAGGGCTTTGTGCATTTCACAGTCTGACAATTTGCCTGTGTATCTTTTTCTGATCCAACGTTTCTGCTCCTTCCCCATTCCTTTCAGACCACGATGTTTGGAGTTCATCTCTTCGCGCATTGCTGTGTTTCAGCATTCGCAGGCGTTCCGTAGAGCTTGCTGCAATTCCGGCTGTACCCCCGCTCGCGAGAAGAGCTGTGGGATGCAGCTCATTGGATGGGGGTTATGGCACAGATCTGAAAAGCAGGTCGAAATCATAGGTACCAAGCAGCTGCTGCCAGTATGCTAATAAAGCACCCAGAAATGAGTGAGGCATTGAAAGGAGGGTGAAGCCTTAATTGGTGGTTGGAAGCTACTGACTTCTGACGTATCTTAGAACTATTGAATACAAATTTTAAAATGTAGACAGATACTAGTATTCAAGTGTGTGCTAAAGGAATGGAAGAAGCAGTTTGCTGTCCTTTGTGGTAACTTCTTTCTGGTTTTGTTTTCTTTAGGTACTCCTATCAATAAACCACCTGTTTTGGGCTACAAGGACCTTAATCTCTTCAAACTTTTTAGGCTGGTGTATCAGCAGGGTGGGTGTGACAATGTAAGTGTTGGATGTTTCCTGAACTAAATATGTCTATTCGTTCTTAAAGGCCGTGGCTCGTGGCTGTGCTAGATAGCATTCCCTAATGTTGTTGGCTAACAAAACCTGAAAATTTTCTTTTTATCTTTTTTCTCTTCTTTTTCTCCAAAGATTGAGAGTGGCGCTGTATGGAAGCAAATTTATATGGACCTTGGCATTCCTATTTTGAACTCGGCTGCTTCCTACAACGTAAAAACCGCTTATAGAAAGTAAGTTCTTGTATTGTGTAATGGTGAAAACATTTTTCACTTTTTTTTTTAGTAGCATGTACAATATTCAAGCACTTTTTGATAGTTTAGTGAAGCAGTAGTTGACACTCTTCCGTTAATGAACAGTTCTGAGCATTTTCCAGTGCCGAGGATTGAAACGGTGGAGGTAAGGAGGGAGTGCTCAGAGCTGTGTAAGTTCCTGTTGCTCTAGTACATCAGAATTCTGCTCGCTTTCTTATCAAGAAGCGTTCACTTTCAGCATGTGATGCTGCCATTTCAGAGTACAACAATGAAATTTATTATAAAAAGCTTTGGCAAATTCAACTTTGCAATTTATGGTGATTAACAAGAATGGACTCTGTCCGCAGTCTGTAGATTCTGCATGCAGTGAGGAGGATTTTGTACCAGTTTCTTCAACTTCCTGAAGAACGTTGAGAGAGATAGATGTGTTTCAGATTGCGTATTTAAATATCATCTTTGCAGAATCTGTAGAACAATGGCTTTAGGGCATAACTGTGTACATTGCTATGGTGGATGTGACAGTATTAAGTAGTAAAATCACTGCTTGTAATAAAAAAATGCATTAATCTTTTTATTCTGACCCCTGGTTTTCAGTTGTGTTTTAACTTTGAAATGGAAACCTTTTAGGAATGACACTTTGCAAGCTCATTTTCTAAATAAAAATTATTTTTATTATTTATCCTCCTGGAAGTTTGACAAGAAACAATTGGGCTTTTTGAGTAAAAGGGAAGAATGAGGTTCTCTTGACTCGAACCTAAGGAAATTTGGCTGATTGAATAGGGATGACTAATGACTCAACTCATGTTAATGTTGATGAAGATGAAAGTATTCAGACCATCTTCAGTGGGATTTGAACTGTGCACATATTTAAGGTCTGTATTTTACAGAGAAGAGTATTTATCATAAAAAGTAATTGGTAAATATGTACTAGGTTGCTGTTAAAGTGGAAATAATTATGTCGTATGGACACATGACAGTATGTTGTAACTTGCGTATCTATTCTTTGAGGAATAAGCTAGTTCATATTTCTTTCACCTATAACTGGATTAGAGTGTGCACACAGTTACCAGAGAACGAGTGGATGCCTGACAACTTGTTACCGTGTGGCAACTTGTTTGTGTGCCCATATTCTAATACTAGGCTGATTTTAGCTGTTGTTTTGTATTTTCAAAACAGCATACGTGTTCTTAGGCTTTACTGTTAGGAGTTCTTAATTGGATGGGGATGAAGTTAAATTTGTGGGAAGCACTTGTGTGTATTCTTTCTCATCGCTTGACTTGCGTGTATTGTTTCATTTCAAAATCTTCTCTGGCTTTTTGGTTTTTGTTTGTGTTTGTTTTGTTGTTTTGTTTTGTTTTTTTCCTAAAGTTACTGCTCCTCTTGCTTTTCTGCGAGCAGGGAAATAGGTTTTATGCGCTTCAATAAAAAGAAAATAAAACATGAAATATAAATGAAACTGTGTGTATCTATAGGTATCTTTATGGTTTTGAAGAGTACTGCCGTTCTGCAAACATTCAGTTTAGGACCATCCACCACAATGAACCAAAAGTAGTAGAAGACATACAGAAACACGTGGAACCAATGGAGGAAAGTGTAAAAGAGGAACAAAAAATGCCCCCAACAGAAGTTAAAAAAGAAGTGGAAGAAAGTTATTCCAGCAGTGAAAGTGAAAAAGAAGAAATAGAACTAAGATCCCCAAGGGTAAGTGGTTTGAGCTGGTGTCTGTTGAGTACTGAACAAACCCCCGTTGTGTGGTGGACAGTGCACACAATGAGTTTTCCCTTGTGGCGTGGTTGTGTGTTTGAACTGGCGCACTTGTACAGCGTAGGACAGGGTTCTGTGAACGCAGAGTTGGGGTTAACTGTTAATTATGTTCTACCTGTGAGTAGAATCCGTTTTGGTTATTTCTTCATGTTTCAAACCATCCATGGGATTGGCTCAGGCTGTGTTGGATGTCAGACATGTTTCGATTCAGGGATGGCTTGAGAGCTCCGGAGAGCTGTGTATCATCATTTAGTGGCTGAGGGAGCTAGGACTGTTTAGTCTGGAGAAGAGGAGGCTCGGGGGGACCTTATTGCTCTCTACAGTTACCTGAAAGGAAGTTGCAGGGAGATGGGGATCGGTCTCTTCTCCCACATTGTGAATGACAGGATGAGAGGGAATGGCCTCAAGTTACGCCAGGGCAAATTTAGGTTAGATATCAGGAAGAATTTCTTTCCAGAGAGGGTTGTGAAGTATTGGAACAGGCTGCCCAGGGAGGTGGTGGAGTCCCCATCCCTGGAGGTGTTTAAAAACCATGTGGATTTGGTGTTGAGGAACATGGTTTAGGGACCCTGACAGTGCAGGGTGAACGGTTGGACTCGATGATCTTGAAGGTCTCTTCCAACCAGATGATTCTATGATCAGAACAGTGAAACTCAGCAGGACAGTCTTGGTTGTGGGTGAGAATTTCCACAGGCACGTTGAATCTGGAGCTTTCCAGCAAGAAGCAGGAATATCAAGGGGCCACTACAGCTTTAAGAATCAAAGGAAGACCCATTTCTCTGAGTTGGTTTTTATCATAGCGTCTCTTCTTTTAATAAAAGAAACGCTGCAATTTTAAAGTATGTAGACAAAAGTAGGGGGAGGAACACGTCGTTTTTGTCTTTGTCTCTGAATGCTGTAGAGGTGAGGGTTATGTTAGTAGTTATGTAGATAAAACCAGTGACCCCTCAGCTGATGGATGCTGAACCTGATGGAGAATACAAGAATACTTTTAAGGTGTTTGAATATGACTGGTTTCATGCTCTGTAGTGCTCCTCTTAATTCTGTCAAAAGAACGTTTTGTGTTCCTTAATAGAGCATGATTACTGAAGGACAAGGAATTGCTACTTTTTAAATTGTTCAAGTTGTAAGGATTCTGTTCAACTAAAATACAATTCTATTAAAGTACATCTTGCAAACCAGCTTTTCAAGCAAGTATATGACCTTTAAACTAATAGATTAAAAGACATAGGGTAAACATAAGTTTAGATATGTTTTGATCTAACTGCGAGTGGTTTTTCCAGGCTGTGTCAGCCTTAATGAACTTCCTGGTGTGACACTAGCTTTATTGTTAGTTTGTTCATTTGTCTTTTGTTTTTGGAGAAAACTGGTGAGAGGATAAAGAAACAGAAGAATTTTTTGTCTTTTTTGATCATTGGCTGTTAATTTCTTAATAATTAAGTATTACTTGGTTATATATTTCATTACTTTATTAATCCAGTCACCAGCTATCTATTTATGAAATATTATGTTTCCAAAGTATTTACCATTATACTACCGTGAATGACTTATTATTGTGCCTTCATTAATGTCACCTTTGGATGGCCTCCAAATAATTAATCTTGCATTCATAGTGTATTTCAAATGTTCTGAATGCAAAGCAATGACCTTATACAAGAGACTTTTAAGAGTAAAGCGATAAACCTGTACTAGATCTCCAAGTTACCAGTTGCAGATAGTCCCAGACAGCAGTTGTCCGGTTGTTCAAAGTACCTTTTGAAAATGTGATACTTCAGGATTTTCTAAAGCTAAACAAATTTCTGTTCTGGGACATCAACAGGTGGCTGTCAGGATTGCAGCTGCTGAAAGGAAGATGCCTTCTCTCAATAGTCCTATACAGGCACTTTAGTATTAATTCTGTTGCTGTAGTTGAGCAAGGAATTTGGCCCTTTCCGTCTGGGCAACCGACCTTACAGGTCTAAATGAATGACCTGAAATCTACCAAAGTTAATCAGAAGCTCGTCCTCTTTATTTCAGACTAAGTAGAATGACTTTATTTTGCTTTTTACCTCTCTAACAAGACTTTAAGCTCTATTATGTTAAGATTTTAGAATATTTTGCTCTTTGGTGTTATCTCCAGCCTTTCTTCAATACAGGAATAGTATGTTTCACTTTCAGCTGAGATTTGGAGAGGCTACACAGAGAACAATTGTCAGGAGTCATTAAACTGGTTTTATTTCTGTTCTAGGGACGAAGACGACTTGCCCGTGATGCAACCCCTGCTAAAAAGGATGGTGAAGAGGATAAAACACAAGACAAATTAAAAGACAGTAACAAAGAAAACAAAGATATAGAGGAAGCACCTGAGAATGCAGAAAAGAAAGAAAATGAAACTCCACTAGGGAGAAAAAGCACACCAAAGCAAAAAGAGAAAAAAATTAAAAAACAGGAGGATTCTGATAAAGAGTCAGATGAAGAGGAAGAGAGGCAGAGGGAGAGGTAAACATTAACTTGTATCACCTTCTGACTAGTGTGTCTGTGTCACGATTGAGCCATACTCCAAGCAGGAGTATACACGGAGTCGGAGATCTGACCAACTGGAGCGTGGAAATCGGGGACCTAATGCAATCAGCCAGACAGGAAAGGGAAAATTTTATTGCAAGTTTGTAGAGTCTGCTGCACTTTACGGCAGCATCTTCTTCTGGCCGATGCCAGGCAATATTTTCACTTCCATTTTCTCGAAGGTCTTGCCAAGGTTGTGTTGGTTTTTTTGTCACACACTGGTACGTACAGACACCAAGCAGACCAGATTGCAGGTGTGCCAGGTGCTGTGTGGATGGTGAGCAACTGTTCAGGCAGCCTGTTCTGGGCAGTTGGAATGTAAATGGAGAAGTGAGCCCCTCTTCTGCCATGCTTTTGTTGATGTGTTCAGTGATGGCTGGTGAACCTACAACTTGCTCGTTTTTACTGTTACTTGCTGTGTTGTAGGCAGGCAGGCAGGGGAGCAGCTAATAAAGCAAAGGACAAGGAAAGAGGGAGTTTGAATGAAACTTAGAGGTAGGTTGAAGAGGAGAAGATGGAAAGACATGGAAGGGCAAAGGGAAAACAGCATCTGCAGACTAAGCTTGACAAGTTGAATTGGATTTATAGTCCTGGTTACAAACAAGGTCTGAGCAGGTGACTGATTTATGACCAGAGCAGACCTCCTCTTAGCTAACTTTGGCTGTGGTCAAGGACAGCGTCTTGCCTGTTAAAGGTGGCTTTGCCACCTTGTTTTTCTTGTCCATGTGCCTAAGTGCTGTGGACACAAGTTGATACTGAATAAAGCCTGTTAGGGGCATTGCATATTTTCTTCTAAAGAGCTTTGAGGACTGGGACGGATACACAGTTATTTTAAAGAAAGTGTCACTGTGCAGTCCATAAAAAAATAACGTTGCTGTGCGCCATAGCGTGCAGAAATGCCTTAAATAAAGGTACAGTGTGAACGTGCAGCAGGTTGCAGAGGTATTTCAGATGACGAAGGCATGACAGGTTTTTTTTTTTTAAGTAGCCCCGATGGTGCTTATCATCTTTCTCATAATTGTGTGCCCCAACAAGATTGTTCACCTCTCATTGAAGGCCAGCAAATATATTTCATAAAAAGTAAACCCATAGTCTTTTTCAGTGTTTGCTTGCTTTGTGACTTTTTAGTAGTTTAACTCTTACATTATGCTAAATTCACCCTAAAAGTAGGGAAAGGAGAAGTACAGGTAAAAATAGGTTGGACTGTAAGTCTGGAAAATATTAAGTAGAATAACCAAGACTTTAGTCTTGGTTAAACAGTGTTGTAATCAACTTTTTTTTTTTTTTTTTTTCAATTGGATGGTGTTTGTATCCATGAGAGGATCACTGTGGTGGCAATTCAGACTTACTGTGCACTGGTGGTGAACTGTAGCCTATTAAGCAAACTGTAGAAGAAAGAAATTTTTTTTTTTTAAATAGTTTGTCAAGTGTATTTTAAAAACCGAAGTTAGTTCTTACTGTCTTATTTAGGAGTCAAACACTGAGTAAACTTATTCCTCTTCTTGTATTATCAAAATACTCATTTTAGAAAAATCTTTAACCTTTGAGGTAGTTACACACCTAATAAATTGTGCTTAAAATAGAATTTTTCTGGATATTTTTGGCACTTACTCCTATTCTCGCTAAGCCCTGTTTTTTACTCAAAAAGCTAGCTTCGGAGGCAGTGCAGGATGCAGAAAATGAGAAAAAATTTTGTTGCAGCCTTTTTCTTTCGTAGTAGCTTGGCTACACTATTAAATGTTTAAACTTTGATTGTCATTAATTCTGGGCATTTCAAATACACTTTACTGCAGGGAAGAAATAGAGAACAAAGGAGAATCAGAAGGTGAAGAGGATGAGGAGGACGCAGAACGCTGCCTGACTGGAACCAAAGTCAAAGTAAAATATGGACGTGGAAAGACTCAGAAAATTTATGAAGCCAGTATTAAAAGCACAGAAATTGATGATGGAGAGGTTTTATATTTAGTTCATTACTATGGTTGGAATGTAAGGTGAGGAGAACAAATTGCCTTTCGTTTCTTTGTTTGTTATTTGCAAAAGGACTTTTGTTTTTAAGAAAAAAAGAGAAAGATAATTAGTGACTTGATAACAGGATCTGACTCTATTACATTTTTTAATGTTAATTTTGTTCATGGTATGACACTATCGCACTGAAATCTCAGAATATACTTGTATGTTTCCAAATTTCCATCCTGCTTAATGTGAGTAATCCTTGCTCCTCACAGGAGTATCCCTGTAATCTATTTTGCCAGCAAGTGTTAGCAGCATCAGACTTTTATTTAAAGGGGAGTCATTGATAATGGTGAAGGCATCTACAATGAAGTGTATCAAGCACTGAAATTTTGGCAACAAAATTTATTCTTGTATTCAGTGTTAACTGTGATTATAACAAATGGTTGTTACATGTAGAGGGTAGGAGAGTGCTAAGCAACAAAGAACGGCAGAAAAAAATTAATCAAATGCTTCTTTTGGCAGCCGTGCTTTATATTCAACACTGCTGTAGACATGGCTTTTTTCGTTGTTGTTAAGAGCATTGTGATTGCCTACATAAACAAAAGCGTAACAAAATCAATAATTTTTTAAAATACTACACTTCTGGTGTATAGCTTGAGATGTGCCAAGTCCATATTTTTCTAAGTAAACTAAGGAAATTTCTTTCTGTGGCTACGTTAAGTTTATGTGTGTTGGAGGTATCTCCCAAATATTTTCATGTATCCCTTTATCTCATAAATAACTCAGAAGGTTTTGAGGACCACTGATAGTATATTTATGCTTTTCAGAATCTCTTACGGTTCGTTGCTATAATTTGAAAACTTTTCCTTTAAGAAAAAAAAAAAGGAATCTTTTACTTCTGGCACATGGTGTGGTGAAAACTGACTTTTTGTATATCCTGTGAAATAATTGAGAAGCTTTATAGCTGACAGAGTCCTCTGACTTCCAGTGCTTTGCTAGCAAGAGACAGGGAAGTTTTCACCTCCATTCCCCTGTCTCATAAATTTTTTTTATGGGTTAGAAATGTAATTCATCTTGCTAATGCCAGATACTGCATGTGTTTGTAAAAACATGCTCTGATTTCCTACCTCTCCTTAATAAATGTTGTCTGTAATTCAGTCTTTTAAGCTTCATATTCCCAACAACTTCTTTATATGCAGTAGTAACAGCACGCTGTTATTTACTTTTAGATATGATGAATGGGTGAAAGCTGATCGGATTATCTGGCCTGTGGACAAAGGAGGACCAAAGAGAAAACAGAAGAAAAAAACAAAAGTAATGGTTATTTCAATAAGTTTCTTGTGGTACAATATTTACTACTATCACTGCTCCCTTTTTTTTTTTTTTTTTGAAGTTACTGAGTCCACAATCTAGTTTTTTAATAGAAGTATAGAGCAAAAGGAGAAGAGGTTGATGAACAGCAGTGAAACATATGAATAAAATTTCTCTTTTCTTTCCCCCTCAGAATAAAGAAGACAGTGAAAAGGATGAGAAGAAGGATGAGGAGAAACAAAAATCAAAGCGTGGGCGGCCACCTCTGAAATCTACTCTTCCATCAAACACGTCTTGCAGTTTATCCAAAACACCTAATAGTGAAGGTAAATCAGGAGCCAGAAGTGCACGGAACAACTTGTCAGATTCCTCACCATTACCAAATGGAACAGAAGGTACATCTGGTGCACTCGTGTTCTGGCATGGAAGTGCATGTAAACAGTGATGTAATGCAGTGCATTGATAAGAGAACTTCAGAGAACGCAGTGCTGTCAGCAGCTTTAAAGTCCTACTTAACCAGCCAGGGTACAAGCAATATAACAAAACAAATTTTTGGTGGAGGTTTAACGTTATAAAAAAAAAAAAAAAAAATTAATACTTTCAATTTTGATTTTAGCAACACCTCGCAGGCAGACGAGACGTAGCTCAGGAATGTTTGATTCTGATAGAGGATCAAACGGTGAGTGATCTCAGTCCTGTGTGTGCTTTCGAGGCTTTTTAGTACCTTTTTGAAAAGAGGTTTGATTTTTATTTTTTACCTTCCCTCCCTCCCGCCTTTTTGATTTTTTTCTCCCTGTGAATTTTATTGAGGAAGTAGCTGAGCTGACACTGCTGAGGAGCACAGTTTGCTCACAGAAGAGCTACGGCATGGGAATGACTGTTCAAGTCATTCCATAGTCTTTAGCCAGAGCCTTTCACTCCTAATCTTAAACAGACCAAATCTAGTGGTATGATAGTCTTTATTGTGGTAATTAAGTCCTCAACCCCAGTACTACATCATCCAACAGGGTTGTTAATTATATACAAATGGCAGCAATATTTTGGGGATTTCTAAGCCTCTGTGAACAAGAACTGAAGTGAAATCACTGTCTCCTTTTAGTACAGGTCCCTGAATAATCTTCTGGTAACGTAACAATGCTTGCTCTGTATATGGTGTGTGACTCGTACAATAGTTTAGCAATTAAATGTCCATATTGTGGTGTGGAAGGGTTTGTTTTTTCGTTTTGTTTTGGTTTCTTTTTTCTGTTTGGGGGTGCATGGAGGGGAGGAGTCTTGTTTTTTGGTTTTGTAATGTCAGCCGGGGGAGGCAATATCCACAGGTAGATACCAGATCATGGGAATCTGTAAAACTATTTTTACTTCTTTGTTTATATTGACTTATTTGGGAAACAGTAGTAGTAGAATCATAGAATCATAGCATATCTCAATTTGGAAGGGACCCACAAGGATTGTTGAGTCCTACTCCCTGGTCCTTGCAGGACTACACAAATTAAATCATATGATGAAGAGCATCGTCCAGATGCTCCTTGAACTCTGATTTTGTAAAAAATTTGAGTAAAAATAAGAACAGTAAAATAAGTGTGTTGAATAACACAGGATGTTTTTTTTAAGTTTGAAATTGTTTATTGTAAGACGATGTTAATACTACAGATTACTGGGAAAAAAAAAGAAATTGTGCTGTAATTGATGATTTAGGGTGCTGTTTCCTTCTTTTAAAAATTTTTTGCAGAGTCTGGTTCATCTGACAGTGAAGCAGATGAGTCGTCTGAAAAGAATTTGAATGAAGAATTTTCTCCAGAAACTCCAGAACTGGAAAAAGGTGAAAAACTACATGATGAGAAGCTAGATGAAGAAAACCCAAAGATTCCTCATGCATTGAAAGAAAACGACAGGACTCAAGTGCAGCCATTAGAAACACTGAAACTGGAAGTTGAAGAAAGTGAACAGATTGTTCAGATTTTCGGAAATAAAACGGAACAAATAGAAGAAATCAAAAGAGAGGCTGAAAAATCACCTAAAGGAAAAGGGAGAAGGAGCAAGACAAAAGATCCCTGTTTAGAGAATGCAAAGATTTCACCAGGAAGCCAAGATGAGGTGGCAAATGAATCTCTTACAGAACCTGAAAGATTAGACTTGTCTTCCTTGGACTGTAAAGAGATTTCCAGCACTACTGAAAGTGAAACAGAACCTTCTACAAAAGATAAGAAGCTTTTGAAAAGGAAAACTTTGGAACAGGCATCCCCTGAGAAGAGAAATCGACGAGAGAGCGAGATGGAAGTGCCAAATATTGTCTCTGAAGAGAGGACCAATGAATGTACTGGAGCAGAGGAATGTAGAGGGCTGAATGCTGAAGAGTCCCTTAGAACTGAAAATGAGGAGATGCCATCCCTGGTGGCAGAATCAGTTCAGCACAGTCAAGAGCTGAGGAATGAGAACTTCGAACATCCATCCGAAGAAAACGAGAATGTTCCCTTAAAAGACGAGGATGACGCCATGCCTCAGATTGGTCCTGAAACTTTGCTCTGCCACGAAGTAGACTTGGATGACTTGGATGAAAAGGAGAAGAGCAGTAGTGAGGACACAATATCAGAAAAGCCAGACCCTAATGCTTCAAATTCAACTCTGTCTGCCTTAGCCCCTGCCGTCCAGTCCGGCTTTTCGGCGGCATCGCCTCTGACCCTGAGCCAGGACGAATCGCGCAGCATCAAGAGCGAAAGCGACATGACTATCGAAGTCGACAGCGTGGCAGAAGAGTCTCAAGAAGGTCTCTGTGAAAGCGAGTCTGCTAATGGCTTTGAAGCCAGCACGACATCAAGCAACTGTAGTATAGCTGTGCAAGAGAGAGAGGTGGGAGAGAAAGGTGAGCAGTGCCTTCTCTGCCGTAATGATTTTGGAAGTTGTCTTAAAGCCTGGTGTTACTTTGTGAAAAATGGCTGGTTTGTTTTGTCTTCTGATTTTAAATTCCTTTGGTGCTTATAAAAAAAAAAAAAAAGCAGAAATATTTGAGGCATCTTTTTTTTTTTTTATTATTATTATTAGGTCAGAAAAGACCCAGTGATAGCAATAGTGGAACGCTGGCAAAGAAGCAGAAGCGTACTCCAAAGCGAACAAGTGCTGCAGCCAAAAATGAGAAGAATGGAACAGGTACGTTCCTGGACGGGGAGAGGGGAAAGGTTATGCTGTCCTGTAAACATGTCTAAGGGCCCGCCGTTCTCACTGTAACCTGTTATTTCTGTTGGATGGGACTTCCTCGTCAGGGTTTTTCACAGAATCATAGAATGGTTTGGGTTGGAAGGGACCTCACAGATCATCCAGTTCCAACCCCCCTGCCATGGGCAGGGACACCCTCCACTACACCAGGTTGCTCACAGCCTCATCGTTATTCATGTGATTATTGGCTATTAATGACAGAGGACTTACTGGCTGCGTGGTGGCAGTGTTACTGGGAAATCTCTTGGCTATTTTTAATTACTTTGTTAGGAGAAACTTCTAATAACTGTGCATATGAGCAGTTACTAAATATTTACTGTTATGCTGATTTTTATAGATTGGGTTGGTTGTGAATTAGGGAGAGGGGAGTTTGAGCAGAAGCATCTCCTTTAAAGTCTTAGGATAGGTTTTTCTCATGGGAAAAAGCGCCTTTATGAAGTATGGAAAAAATGTTTGATGCTAAAGAGTAACTTTTCAGCAAAAAGAATGTGGTGTGCTTTTATCTTAAGTATGTGACTGGTTTTTAACTTGCTATAGAAATCTGGATTTTTGTGTTTCTGTAGCTCGTTTTTTGTGATCATTGTATTGAATGAGTCAATATATTTAGGCCCTGTGGCAGCATTGTTATAACTTTAAAATATCAAACTAAAATGCTAATTATCTGACATAGAATATTCAGACACGTTTAACATGCCTGTGTAAAACTTTGCAATTACTGTGTGAATCTAAAATATTTGCCCTACATCAGCTTAAAATTTTCTGTTAAAGCTTTTTTGCTTTTAGTCCCGTTTCAGAACTGTTCCTTTAGATGTGTAAAGCAATTTGGTAAATGTGCACAATCGTGTGCTACCTACCTATATCAATACAGTTTTAATCTTTAAAAAAGGGATTCTAGTGTCTGCTTTATACTAGAACCCCAAAAAGATGTGACCTTATTAGAGCACTGATTTTTTTTTTTTTTTTACTTTAATAAGCTTTTTTATTGATTCTTTAAAAAACATTTGACTGTTGTTTTTTAACTAACGGCTTAGTCAGCCCTTGACTTCTCCTGCATTAATGATCTTGAGAGTTGAGTGCATGTCGTGTCTGATAAAGTTGTACATTGAATCTGATACAGTATTTTTCCTGGTATGTGTTCTGGCATATTCTGAGCAAGAAGTTTATTCTTAATAATTTTTTCTGACTATACAATTTAAAAAATGTCAAGGTTTTTGTTGTTTTGTTTTTGTTTTATAAGATCCAGATAAACACATTTCTCTTACTGCAGGACAAAGTAGTGACAGTGAAGACCTTCCTGTCCTGGATAGTTCAAGTAAATGTACTCCTGTAAAACACATAAATGCGTCCAAACCACAGAAGATTTCTCGATCACCTGCAAGAGTGCTTTCACCTCACATCAAAGATGGAGAGAAGGATAAACACAAAGAGAAACACCACCACCAGAATGCTTCGCCTAGAGTATACAAATGGAGTTTTCAGCTCAGTAAGAATTCTTTAAGTGACTTGATTAAAGGGAATTTACAAGAAAATTTGTTCTGAAAGAAAAACCTGCAAATATTGTCATTCTAAATTAGGTATAGGCCTTCTATAACGTAGTTATGGAACTGTGTTCTTTCATGGTGCATCTTGTATAGTCTTAAGAATTGCATTCATTTGTTTAAAATCACCTCGATGAAGCTATTTTTTCTTTTCTTCCCACTTTTAAGATGAACTAGACAATATGAGCAGCACTGAAAGGATCTCCTTCTTGCAAGAAAAACTACAGGAAATACGGAAATACTACATGTCCTTGAAGTCAGAAGTAGCAACCATAGACAGGAGAAGAAAACGATTAAAAAAGAAAGACAGAGAAGGTAACTTTCCATTTTGCTTTATGCTTCCCATGAGAAGTTAATTTCCTTGGAAATACGTAACTCCAAGCAACTGGAGTTTAATTGACAGTATTTTTGAAAAATAAAAAGTGTTGTCATCTGTATGTAGACATATTTAAAAGTAATATTTATGGCTTCCCTGAACTTGAACCTAACAGAAACACTCACTGACTATTTTGTAACTGTGTATTAGAAACTTGGACTTGCCAGTGCAAGCTTGGTCTGAGTTCTCTCTCAGTGTAATGACTCATCTGACTTATCTTTTCAATTGGTCTGTGAGGCAGAAAAGGGTAAGGTTACTCATCTGGTTTATGTGAATATAGCAATGAAAGCAACGGACAAAAAAAATCTGTATCGCTTTTCTGTGACCTCTTTGAGGTCTTTTAAACAACCTAATAACGAAGGAAACCTTCATTCTGACATGTACTTTCATAATCTGATGCTGATCTGTTCTTCTGTATATTCAGTGTCACATACAGGAGCATCCATGTCATCTGCTTCATCAGACACTGGAATGAGTCCATCATCATCTTCTCCTCCACAAAACGTGCTTGCTGTAGAATGCAGGTGATACACGTTTCTCTGCCTTGCCAGCAACTCGCTGCCATGGACATAAATCCTGAAATTCAACCACAGAAAGCACTCAACTGGTTTGACATTGCCAAGTATATTCTGTACACACTTCCACTGCTGGACTGTACCTGTTCTCCCCTCCTGCCCTCTTCTTTTGTTTAATTTACTGTTGAGAGAACTTAAGCTCATTGGTAACTGAAGGTTTGTAGGCACAATGTGACATGCTTGTCATTGTGTTTGTTTTTGTTTCGTTTTGTTAATGCAGAGTAAGGGCACTTATCAAATTTGAAAAGTTATGTCCAATGAAGCATTCAGGTGTTCTAGGGAGATCTTAGAAAAGCAAGTGCACCAGGCAGACATCGGAGTATTATCCAAAAGAATTGAGTAACTGCTGCACTTCCACCGAGCTGTACCTTAACTCTTGGTGAGTAGTTCCTCTTTGTGGAAGCACTTGCTATACAGAACTGCCAAAGTACGTGTTCAGCAATGTGCCCAGTTTTAAAGGTGTAAATGGGACAAAATAAATTGTGAAAGGAAGTGTAGTTGACTGAAAACTACAGTTGTAATAAGTCTTCCACTTTTTATAGGATTTTTGAGCACACAATTATGCAAATATTTTAATGTTTATTAATGTTTACAGTGGAATTGTGAATAGGTTTTCAGTGGACTATCTTATCCCTTGACAAAAATATTTTGTCTTTTTTCTATGTAATTTCAGAGTTTTTATTTTGTTACAAAAAGACAAAAAATGAAATATATAACAACAATGAAATTATTTAACAAGATTTCTAAAGCTGAAATTTTTGTGTAAAATAAGGGTATCTTGCAACTTGTTAAATATATTTATTCAGACATTGGATGTTGTATTTTTATGTATTTTTTAAAATATTAATAAAATTGGAAAAAAAATAAATCTAGGTTAGTTCACTCTTTCGATTAAAACATCCTCAACAGTGGTGGCTCTTCAGGAGGTTTTACCCAGTAGCCATGCCTGTATTTCACATGGGTCTGTCTACGCATCCTCCGCAGCGTAGGTCTGTAAGCGGGCATCTGGATTCAACCATGACTTTATTTGGAAACTTTGGCAGTCCTAGTACTTAACATTGTTTTGAGGAACAAAATTTCTTGGGTTGCCCTTAAGACACTTTGTCACAAGTTCTTCTGTTTGCCGTACTGCCGAATGAATTTATATCTCCCAAAGTTGAGATGCAACAATAAAGTAAAGCAACTGTGTATGCTTTGTCTGTGGATTGTCCCACAGACAGATACAGTTTGTAAATAACTCTTCCAAAACCATGTATTTAAAACAGTTTGCATATACATTATGTATAAAAGTGATTTTTTTATCAATTTTTTTATTCATGTTTGTACATTGAAAGGGGTTCTTCACCCCTTTTTCTGTGTTTAATATGCTGTAGAGTAATAACATAGATGCTCTAGACTGTATATCAGGATATTCTGGTTCACACGGCAGAAAGAATGAAACACTAGTGATGGCGTAGCATTACTAAAATTGATGTTTCTTGAAATTTCATTTTACAACATTTGTCAACTTGTGATTCCAATTCCTTCCATTTTTGCAGAAAATTAAAGAAAAAGTACTCTTGTAAATGCACTTTTTCTGTCTTTTCTTAAGCAAAGCAGAACTATTTCAATGTAAGATAAATATGGAGCTCACTAGACAGCATTAATAAAGGCCATGTTTTAAACATAGGCTTTATATTCTATTTTTATTTAAGTCATTGTTCTTGTAAATGTCTGGACTGAACTAAATAGGAAAATTATTCTCCATAAACTGTTGTGAAGACTTTTTTTCAGAGCTAACTTTTACTGTTAATCTTACAATAGCTATGAATAAAAAGCAATACTCATTTAAAAGGAAATAACATGGGTCACATTTTCTCAGATTATCTTCCACGTTGAACGTTTGCAGAAGTCAATTTTTAAATTGGGTGAAATGACAGGATGAATGACATCCTGTGCAGATACCTACACTCTGCCTGCAGACTGTGTGAGATCCTAAACAGGCCCGTAGACACGCTCAGCGTGCACAGATGGTGGGTGAGCTCTTAACTTGGGCATGGACGTCCACAGTGTGCACACTGACGGCTTCTCCTTAAGAGTGTTTAAATACTGCGTGGAAGACTGAAGGTATTGTTCCATGGAACATAAAGAACTCGCTTCCTTACTTCCTCTTTCCACCTGCTTACCTTGCAGTAGCACTCATCAGACAGACAGACAGACAGACACATGCCCACACCCCCCCAGTGACAACTGATGTTACTATTCTGGCAGAACACTAAACTCGCAAGAAAAGGGGAACTTTCTGCCAAGCTACTGGCAAAGCCTCTGTTGTGTTACTGATTTCCTAGTTTTATCTTTCTGGCAAGAAGCGTATCAGTCAGATTATTCAGTAGATGTGAGTGACTTACGACATTTAAAAATACCAGAGGCAAAAGATGATTAACCATGTAACGTGGGACTGTCCTGTACTAAAGGTGAAATCAGCACGAAACCTTAACGGGCCTTTTATTTGTAACTTTACTATAATCCCCTTACTTCTGCTTCGTTGACATGAAATAAACTTTAAATTGTCTTCCGGTGCCTTAAATGAAAGTTTATGCTGTGGAGGATGCAGTAATCATGATTATACTGAATTGAGATGATTTTTTTTTTTTTTTAATAAGGGATTAGATATCGTGTTTGCAAGAGCAATCAAAAATAAAGCACCCTCTTGGCAGTCTTCACACTTTTCTCCTGCCTTCTAATCTTTTACAGTTTTTACTCTAAATGATACCTGTTATTTCAAGCTCAGGAGGTAAAACAAAAATAAAAATGACATCAAACACAGCAGAACTGTTAAAAAAAAAACCAAGGCTGTAAGAATTTGGACTCCACCCCTGCTCTGCAATTGATACAAAGAACTGCCAGATTTCTGGCAGATTTTATTATTTTTGTATTAGCATATATATGAAAGTTGGAAAAAACTTGAAGCATTTGCATGCAAGGATATAAGGTAAGAAAAGGCTCGTTCCCCTACTCGTTTTCGATTTTACTTTCTTTCCATAAAGTATAACACCTACAAGTATACTAAAGAGTGTTTATTTTCTCTCCAACGTGTAAGTTTAGCAACAGTCAGTTCAATCTCCACTTGTTTCTGGCTCCTCCATCAGATGGCTTGTGTTTGAGAAACCGTCTCTTGCCTGATCAGTCTGAACAGACCAGGCAGGAGAAGCAGCCATGTCAGAACGATCGTAACAAGCCATTATTGCAACAGAGGTTAAACAGATTTGCAGGAGTAATTATTGGTGAAAGAAAAGCATAACAAGGGCAAATAAAAGTGTGTGTCTTCATGAAGCATAATGTGTTTGACCTTCACAGGAAGCAGCAAAGACCTTTCATTTGAAGGACAGCAGTAGAAGGGAAAAGGTGGTGAAGTCGCTTCTTCATTGTTTGTGGTATTTTGCACAAGTTCTACTTGAATCTATTTTTTTTTTAAGGGTGCAGTATTAGAATAATTAGGCAGAAATATTTTAAATGGATACATGTTCTCATTTTACATGTAGGGAACCACATAGTAATGGCTACCAAAAATTATCCAGGATGGCTTTGATGGGGAGCTGGAAAGAGAATCTGAATCTTAGGATTGTCAACTGCTGTGTCTCAGTCAGGTTATCTCCTCTTGAGAGCCACCTCTCTCCAGATAGGTTTGTCCACCAGATAGGATTTCACATTAAAGAATATCCCTATAAAATGTTCTCCTTTTTCCCTGTTAAAAATATTCTTGGGTTGCTGAGGCAGCTAAATGGGATTTCTAGGCAGCATTTACTGGAATTCTTTTTCATTACTAAGTCTAAGAAATGCCGTTGTTTTCTTTTTGAGAGCACCTTTGCTTTGGTTGCTTGAAACAAGTCTGGCAGATGAGCTGAGGACAGATCTACAAACTGAAACAAAAGATGAAGCTTTGGGCAAGCTGGTGTAGTGGAGGGTTTTCCTGCCCGTGGCAGGGGGGTTGGAACTAGATGATCTTTGAGGTCCCTTCCAACTCAAACTGTTCTATGATTCTATGAATGTGTTAAAAGTGTGTCGAGCTGTTGATTTCACTGTGCCCTTCTGTTTTGCAGATATTGTGCGCTAAAATCGTGGTGGTTTTTACTTCTCTGTACTTGGGATTTTATTATTTGCTACAACGTGCAGGATAAAGACTACCTCTGGAGATGTAAGGAACACAACACAGCAGTGGAACCAATGGGGATGTTGCCAGAGACTGACTCACTGTAATTCCAGGGCTTAGGAAAAAGGCATTTTATAATTAGCTAACACTATTTATCAAGCTATTGCCCTCAAATTTTGAGAATATCTGTCATTTTACCATATTGTCTTCCACCAAATAGCATGATTCTTTAAGAGGTCTCTGGGAGAGCTAGAAATTATTCATGTTTATTACCGCTAAGTAGCTGGTTTTTATTGGGATTTTTGTGTTTGTTTTGGAAATCTGTGAATTCCCCAAATTCCACAAGCATTTATTAGTCTCATCCATGGCTTTGGAGGAATATGTAAATTAAATTTTTGGCGTTACAACGTTATTGGTCTGAATATGTGCTCGCTTTAATGCAGCTGAGTGGTGCACTCTGATTAGTCACAGCCCAATGACAAATACTCCCTGCACTGTCATTTAAAGAAAACTGCAACGACGAGGCAATCTTAATTGTGAAAGCAGACTGGTTTTCACCCTTTCTAAGAATAGGACTTGCCTGGTTTCCTCTTTGTTTTGAATTCTCTCAGCCCTATTTATGTCACTATTCATGCCCCTTCCCATTTTCAGAGAAATCCTGCTTTCCGTTTCGGAGCAGGGCTGCGCTGGTTGGTTCTGCAACTACCTGCTATTTATATTAGTTACTGTTACGCTGATGCTTATCCTACACCAATAGTTTTCAAATGTGAAAAAGCATCTGTCTTTTTGATGAGACTTGGCTTTAATTCACCAGTACAGCTCACTCATGAAAAAAAAAACAAAAACACAGAAGCATCGCAATGTTTATTTTCTTTCTGTTTCATTCCTTGCCAGCAAAGAAAATGGGCACTAGAGCTCCATTACAGCTGTGAAAACCTGCAGGTTGGTCCCCAGCAGCGGGTTTGCTTAACTCTCCCTCCCAGCTTTGTTGGTGAGGGACACAGTTACATGTTACTGGCCACGTCTCTCTCTTTCTCTGCTCTTCAGAGGAACCCAACAACATTTCCATTCCAGCCCCGTCAGTTTCTTCAGCTATTTCTGAACTGCTCCTCGTCTAATCCTTCATCTGGGTACAGCTTGACCTAATTTGCCATGATCCTTCCCGCTATGCCAGTTACGTAAGGAGGGGTAAGACGTGGAATTTGGATGAAATACTTTGTTTTATTGCACAAGGGAGCATTTTTTTTTCAACAAGCCACTAGTTTACGTGTATGCGCAGCTTAAAACTGTTATCTCTTGATATTCATTTTCATTCATTTCCTGAAAATTACTTCCCTCAGGAATGGGTAAGGTTTAAAGCTATTTAAAAAGGGGGAAAAAAAAAAAAAGAAGGAAGAAAAAACCCTCCAAACCCTTGATTCCTTCTGCTCCCCACCATGTGAGTGACTACAGTGTGCCATCTCAGCAGCTTCTCCACGGAGTACTGCTTTTTATACTCAAGTCCCTGATCGCCTGTGTTGGGTCGAGTCTCTTACCATTGTTTGTTACACTCTCCATTATTTTTCCTCTTTCATTTTAGTTTGTGGCCCTGTGACGGCGGTGGCTCCAGCTCTGATGCCTTCCCACAGCCAACGGCCGCTCCCGGGTCACCTTTGTCACCTGCCGCCAGCCGCAGCATTTCACTTCGAGACATCCTCCCTGCGTGTCCTGGAGGCAATAAAAACCTGTAAGAAACCTGTGGGTTTTTTCTTTCCTCCACACACATTGACTTCAGCACCCTCCCTTTCCTACCGAGAAGGTGGTTAGAGCGTGCCTCGCTGCGATGGAGGCGTGAAACCCTCTTCTCTCAGCCATGACTCAAAAGAGAGCTCCAGGCAGGTCCCCGGGGCAGCAGCAGCAGCAGCAGCACAGAAATTCAACATGTGTGTGGGCAGAAGGAGAGGGGAAGAGGGTCCCTAATTCCATATCCTACTAAGGGCAGGATCTGTGAAATACAGAAATAGCCACCAACTGCGTTTCCACTTTGATTATTTGAAATTTAGATAAGCTCCCCTCCGTGTTACGTAAACAAATGATGATATGTCAAGTACACTACCTTAAATATTTACACAGTAAGCCCAGCTCTCTCAGCAGTCCTCTCACTTTCCCCCAGATTAGATGAAAGTGAGTTACAGAATAAAAAATTTTCACCAGCCATGGTTTGTTCAAGCATTGTTTTATTATTTTTTTTTCCTAAGAGGCCTTTCATATGTCTTTCAGTTAGATCTGTTTCTGTATGTGAGAAATCCTGGAAAAACAGACTTGACCATCATTTTACTGTTGTGAACTACTAAAGCTTGAATGTTGAATGCTCCCTGTTGTGTTTACAGGAAGAACCTAACACCAAAATGATAGGGAGCATGAAGTTAAGGTAAAATATAATTTAAAAAAAAATCTAGTATTTAGCAGAATTGTGACTTTATGTGGAGTTCTTTTAGTGCTGTCTTCTTGAAACTCAAGGTGCAAGCATGATGCAAGTTCAGGTGTCACAAGCTCTAATTGCTTTTACAGGTTTTGTAGTCTGGGCCAGACTCATTCAAGAAATTTTGGAGCTGAGCTTAATGGACTTCCCAAGATTTGGAGTCCTCAACTGCTGTGTGCTGACTTCCTAACCTAGCTAACAGAAAATGCTGAAAAAAAAGAGCTGTTGCTTACACTCCAGATCTGAGAGTGAGGTATCTGAGAGTACAGAGGAACACGCCCTTGCACTGAAGTCACAGCCACCATCGATATCTGGGCATTAGGTGTTTAACCCACACTTTCCTTACGGAAGATTGCAGTCACGTCCTTTCCCTGCCTTCCAACAGAGAGCTCTGTAGTTGAAGCTCTCAGTGGGGGTTACAGAAATTAGGACTTTGGTCCCTATCCTTGAAAGAGTTCAAGAAACCTCTATTATAATCTTCCAGATGATTGATCTGATCACTGTGCCAGTGCCACTGATGCACAGGGCATTCTGGAGCAAGGCTCTCATTTGACCCTTCCTGTTGAAATTGTTGTTTGTCTGTTGTTTTTTTTTTTCTATGGGTTGATTAGTAATTGCATTCTTTTCTAGCCTTGGTTCAGACACTCATTTCAGAAGCAAGGATCCGTGTTCCTGTCTCTGCTGCAATGAACGTTGCCGCCAAACGAGTGTCTGTTCACTAGCCCAGTCTCATCAAGCCCGTTTTTGGCATGCCGTGCTCCTCTTGCCTTCTCTCCCCTTCCTCCTCTGTTCTGGCTCACTTTTTTTCACAGCTTTCTCTGGACTCTTTCCTCAGCAGCATTCCACTTTTCACCCTTTGCTCCTCCTTCCATCGGAACTGGCTCCATTCCTGCCCCTAACCCAGTAAGGGTTATCAAGTCATCAAGGTGACTCACCTCCTCTCCACACACCTTATCTTGAATGCTGCTGCCTTTCAGTTAGGAACCAGAGACTATGCTGTATTCTCAGTCGTGTTCAGGTTTTAGCTGTGCATTTCATTTTGCCATGCAAACTTGAAGCTATTCCAGAGGAAGGATGGAGAACACCCCAGATTAAGATATGTCATGGAGGTTAGAATACTTGGCTGGGAGAGAAAACATGCAGCCTGGCCTGCCTTTGTACAAGTTCCCAGCCTTCACAGTGGACATCCAGCCAGGCACTGAAGAAATACCGATTCTTGCATTTGCAGTTAAATATTTTTAAGAATGTTGTGCTGGGAAATCTCGCTCCAAGGAGGAAAGCCCAGCTGATACACTTTTACAATGCATGCTGATAAAACAGGTTCGAGGCACTGAAACATTGTCATAAATCGTTCTTAACCCACAAGTCCTGTTACCAAAACCTTACAGGGTGATATTTTCTAAATAACAGGATTTATTGCCACATCTGGGTTGTGGCAATCCCAGGCATAAATACAGACTGGGTGGTGATTGGATCGAGAGCAGCCCTGAGGAGAAGGACTTGGGAGTACTGGTGGACGAGAAGCTCAATATGAGCCGGCAATGTGCTCTTGCGGCCCAGAAGGCCAACCGCGTCCTGGGCTGCATCAAGAGGAGCGTGGCCAGCAGGTCGAGGGAGGTGATTCTCCCCCTCTACTCTGCCCTCGTGAGACCTCACCTGGAGTACTGCGTCCAGTTCTGGAGTCCCCAACATAAGAAGGACATGGACCAGTTGGAGAGGGTCCAGAGGAGGGCCACGAAGATGATAAGAGGGCTGGAGCACCTTTCCTATGAGGACAGGCTGAAAGAGTTGGGGCTGTTCAGCCTGGAGAAGAGGAGGCTCTGGGGTGACCTTATAGCGGTCTTCCAGTACCTCAAGGGGGCCTACAGGAAAGATGGGGAGAGGCTGTTCAGGAGGGCCAGTTATGATAGGACAAGGGGTAATGGTTTTAAAATAGAGGGAGGTAGGTTCAGGTTGGATATTAGGAAAAAATTTTTTACTATGAGAGTGGTAGAACACTGGAACAGGTTGCCCAGAGAGGTGGTGGATGCTCCATCCCTGGAGACGTTCAAGGCCAGGTTGGACAAGGCCCTGAGCAACCTGATCTAGTTGGAGATATCCCTGTTCCTTGCAGGGGGGTTGGACTAGATGACCTTTGAAGGTCCCTTCCAGCCCTAACCATTCTATGATTCTATGATTCTATTTGAGCCAGCCGTCAGGATGTGCTAACTCATCAAGGAAGCAAAGGGAAGCCAAAGCTCAGCGAAACAAGTTAACCTTTCAAGAAAGTTCTCGCTGTTGCTTTCTGCAGCACCTGGATGCTTTAGTTACATGGATACACTTTATTTCCATGGATGCACTTTATTTCCAAGCTAAAATATATTTGTATCATCTTTCTTCAGTAAGTCATCTAGACTGAAAGAGGTGGAGAGACCACAGTATTTTGGAAGTCAAGAGATTTTGTCTGGCCAGCTTCATTTCAGGGTAGCAGCTATCAACCCTATGCTCATACTCCCAGTGGCGCTTTTCATCCCACCTATTTGTTTAGTGAGCATGGGGAGAGGCAGGGGGATGTGACATCTAATTAGATTTTAAGAATAGATGTTTTCCCTGGATAACTGGGTTAAGGCAGCTTTAAAACTGGAGTAAAAGGAAACTGGGGAACCTGAAAGTGAGTAATTTATTAACTAAGTCCCTCTAACACTTGCTTAACCTTTTGTACAGTAAATCTGTCTTAACAAGTATTTAAACATCTTCCTACCCCTAAATCCTCAAACACTGAAACATGAGGGAAAACTGTGATTATTTTTTTTTAACCCTCCCCCCTCCTTACTTCAGCCTGAAAGAGCTTTGCCCAGAAGACAGAACATCCTCCAGTCCTATCACTTAAATTCTGGATCGCTTTTCTGAGCAACTGTTCTCCTTGCACACTAAGATACAATGGAAAATGGGATAATTTCAATCATGGATTACTTTCAAATGTTTAACAAAAAGGCTGCTTTAAAGAAAGCCTTGAATCTTGACTATGGATATATTATTTCTAATTGGCCTTAACATTTGTGGCCCAAACAATCTAGACATTATTAGCCAGTTACTCCTTTGAACAAACAGGACGTTGGAGATTTGTTGCCTTATTTGGGCTCTTTTTTAGCCTTTACTATTTTAGAGTTAGCTCTTAGCCATCTCCACGGTAACGAGGCATGGGCTGTGTAGGAAAGAGCTGCAATATGGATAGGACAAAACACATGTAAATGAGACTGTAGGAACATACTTGTTTCTTCCAACTTTGAAAGGCACATGAAGAGATCTCTGTGGAGACCTGGGGCAGCTCTGAACAGCAGCAAGCAGAGCAGCATCCAGAGCAAGTGGCAGGTGTACTGTGCTGCAGTCAGGGCCTAGTAATCCACAGCCTGGAAAGCTGAGAGTTTGGGTAGTAAAGAAAACAAAACACAGGCAGGAAATTGTTCTTTCAAACTGCTGCTGGAAATAAAAAGCTACAGAGAAGGTAACAAAACCAAAAAAACCCACACGTGGGCAGGCTTCCTGCCCTTTCTGTTCCTTACTTTTGTCTTTCTACTCAACAGCAGGACCTGGCAGCTGACACGAAATAGCTTTGTTTCATTCTTTATCACTTGAAATCTCAAAATCGATATGGCAATCCTGATGTTCAGTTCCTTTTGTTACTGTATTTTATCAGAACTAAAGTAAAACACGCCTGTTAGCTATCATGCTGCTGGACTAGCAAGCTGTCTGCAGGATTTCAGCTATCAAGATCCTTTCAAAGGTCTGGTGCTTTTTCTAAACCAAACCCACAACATCAGAACAGTCAACTTCCACAAACTTTCCTTCATATTCGTCCAGCAGCAAGAAAGGCATCGTTTTGTTCATGCCTTGTACTTTTTGTCAGGATTCACACTACTAAAGGAGAAAACTGCCAGCAAGCTTAGTGACAAAGTCACTAATTCTGTTAACTACCAGCAATGAATGAACAGAACTCTGTAGTAGCTGAGAAGGAACAAGACCACGGCAAACAAAACACGGCTCTGAAGCAGTGTCCTAAAAACCGTATCTTTGGAAAGAACATACACGCAAGAGTACAGTTCCCATTTATTTTACTTGAATTAAATAAAAAAAAGTGTATTTCCCATATTACACTTTATTTCATCTGAAGCAGTCCTAGCAGAAAAGAAGTATGACCCTCCCACCACCCTTGAAATTTAAACATACCCATCCGTGGGCCCTGGCAAAGTTTGTATTGATATTACTCCATTGTAGAGTGAAAAGGACCTCACAGACAGACTCCATTGCCAGTCCATCATGATTGACTTCTTGTTTAACCCTTCATGGCTTCCACTGTCTGAAGAGCATCTAGAACTCTCTTCCGAGTTGCTGGACATACATCCCGACAGTAGAAAATCCAAAGTGTGTTCTTGCCCAGTGAACACTGGCACTGCTTGCCAAGTCTGAATAGAGTGCTCTTGTTTAACGAGGTTGGCTGAGCAGTCCTGCTTTAGCTGCCAGAGCTTCATTCTGCTGAATATGGTACTCTTGAAATCTCATCGAGATCCTTTGTGTCATTTTTAAATACTTCTGTAGGCAGTGGTCTGAGCACGTCATCTAGAGGAAGAGGGAAACAGAAGGCTTCAAACAGTAGTTAGAACACTTCCCCAAACAGGACCCAAAACACAATCACGTACAGGGATAAATGATTAGGTGACTACATCCCATATTCTGTGTTAAGCCTCAAGATGAGGGCCTAATTGTGCACAGCCTCTCGGTGCAGTGGAAAACATGAAGTTTAGTTTTTGAGAGGCGTCTGAAATATCTTTTAATACTCATTCTCCTATGAAAGTCTTCATGGGCAACATCTCAGATCTAGTCAATACTACCATTTCATCCTTGGAATCCTGTTGTGAAATTAAAGTATATAAAGCATTTTATTTTGCAATAAATAGTAAGTCTATTAAATTAGTATCTTTTTAAAAATCTGTTTACCCACACATACTATTTTTGACAGCCAAATATGGTCTACTGTGTGCTAGCTCAGCTTAACCTTTCTTTTTTTTTTTTGTCCTTGTTCCTATTAGCTCTGTCTTGTACCTGCTTGGTTAACCTTCCCAAAAGCAACCAGAGTACTCTCTAAAGTTCTGTCAGTCAGCTGGACAGGGAAATAAATACTAGGGCCTATGCCACCCATGGTATTATTTTTTTAAATTTAGAGGTGTTTTTTTTCTTTCTTTCCTTCTTTAAGTGTAGAGAAAGATTTCTGAGACTATTTCTGAGCAACAGTTCTACCAATTGGATATTCTCTATCATGGTTTTAAACCTTACTACTGCTGTAAAAGTTGATAGAAAGGAAACAGAATCACTTTGCATGATTACTAGAAAATCAGAAATTGCTTTGATTCCGCTCAGTATAAAGGGGTGTGAAAAGAAGAGAGGCTAAAAATGAACAAGACAAAAACCCCATGCAGCTATACACACCATCCACCACCTGCTCTGCTCTCTCCTTGACCTGGCATCAGCCACGGCAAAACCTGTTAAGCAGGAGTTAAAGTCTGAGGAGGAAACAAATTCTGGAACTACCCCAAGCCACTTCTCCCAGAGGGCGTGGTATTTGTGATGTGGTGCTCAGAGAAGTCTAGACTTGCACTGCAGACTTGCTGTAGTGAGAGAGGTCAGAAGCTGTTTTTTCGAATGTAGAATCTCCAATGAGATTCCTGGAGGTATTAATTTTCATTATTTAATAAGAAACTACAGCTTTAAATAGGAACATGAGAATTTCCATATCAGATCAGACCAGCAGTCCATCTAAACCAGTGTCCTGTTTCTAGCAGAGGCGAGAGGCAGATGCTCTGCAAGAAAGCCCGTAATGGATAATTATGGACAAAACTTCCTGTAAGAAAGTTTCTTCCTAGCCTTCAGTGTTAACAGGTGGCTCCTGTACTGCCAGACACTGCCCCTTTACAGATCACAGGAAAAAAAAAAAAAAAAAAAAGATCAGACTCTAAGAATACTTTTTATATCTCAATAATCTTAATTCCCCTCCAATGAGCATTCTTTGGTTTGGAATTCTAGGTCTTTAATGAAAGACTATATGAACAGTTATTTTTAAAGAAATTCTAGTAACACTTTTGGTAGCAGAAGGAAGAAGTACAATCCTCTACTGGAAATCAAGGACCTTCCCAGAAAGGTAGAGAGACTGTGCCAGCAAAACTTCTGTCAATTCTGTTAACTGACACTCCTTGTATTGTTCAAGCAATTCAAGATGAGTTCGTAAAAGACAGTAACAAGACCTTATCCAGAATAATCCTGACCTCCTGTAGTTAATAAAAATTCCACTAAAGCAGATGCAGAGAAGATCAGGGAAACAAGGAATCTGCCTTGGGAAGCTGAGCGAGCTTTGTTTAGCACAGCAAAACAAAAGCTGAAGGGAGACATGATTTTTGCCTGCACTGAGGAGTTCAACTCCAAGGAAGCAGAAAATGCTCAAAAACACTGGTTAGTTTAAAACTTTAGGGTTTTTTTTTACCCTGCCAGCAGAGTCAAGCAAAGGTTATTAGACTTTTAACCAACAAAATTATGAGATTTTGAAACAGCCTCTCAACAGGACAGGAGAGGCAAAAAGCATGCAGCTGATCTTATTGAGAGCTTTATCTTTTTTGCAGATGACTATGTGATGGAGCTCCCTGCAATGCAGAGAAGTGGATTTAACAGCCAGAACTTCGGAGGCCTGTTTCTATAACTTACTGCAATGCAAGGAACGTGAGTAGGTAAACAAGTATTTCAGTAGGATTCTACCTTCAAAGAACGAGACGCAGGCTGCAGGCGGGCAACTTCCATGTCCATAAAGATACCACCCATCAGAAGCTGATCTGATCCACTGATAGCTCAGAGAACGAAATACACGGAATTGCAATAAGGAGCCAATACTCCCAGCGAGGTGGGGAAGATTCCCTCTGTGTGTACATACTGAAAAGACGACAATGACAAAACCTCAAGACGTCCTAGCCTACAGTTTGTCTGTAGCTGATGATGTAACACACCGAAAGCACTTAGCTTTGCTTGTTTGGTTGGTTTCTTTTTGTAAACAGACTGTTAGAGTGCAAAGAAGTATTTGTCATCACCTTTGGAGAAGCGAAACTGCAGATGACGTATTTCCCTTCCACTAACTTGCTTCCTTTCTCACTTGGAAGCTACATGCCAGACACCTACACTCCACTAAAGACCGCTAACTATCAAAACTTTTAAGTTTCTTCTGAAATTTGAATGCTGCACAGCAATTCTACGAAAGGGTCATTAAAAGCATAGAAAACATTTACCCACCTCTTCTGGTTTAACTTCTCTGCTAGTAAAATCCTTTATGCAATCCAGGAAGCAGTTTTCTGTAAGCTTATTGTATGTTCCAAGAAACTCCTTGAACTATAAATAAAAATTGAACAGGCAATGGAGTATTACAAAAATTCTACATTCGTTTCTTACATGCAGCTGCACGGGACATCTGGTGACACTAACATTTAAAGGACAAGTCACTAGAAAAATGTACTATAAGTCAGAAGATTTCAGCACCAAATGCTGCTAATACTCAAATCAGATTCTATAGTGCATCTGTCAACAGTCAAATGTTTAAATTTTGGTTGCTACAGAACTAGTTTATCATCTGAGTTATAACTTTTTCACAGAATCACAGAATGTCAGGGATTGGAAGGGACCTCAAAGGATCATCTAGTCCAATCCCCCTGCCAGAGCAGGACCACCTAGATCAGATCACACAAGAACGCGTCCAGGCGGGTTCGGAACATCTCCAGAGAAGGAGACTTCACAACCTCTCTGGGCAGCCTGTTCCAGTGTTCTGTTACCCTTACTGGGAAGAAGTTCTTCCTCATGTTTAAGCGGAACCTCCTATGTTACAGCTGATATCCATTTTGTCCTTCTCCATGTCCTACACCTTTTACTCTATGTGACAAAATAATAAAAGATCTTCAAAGCCACCACTCGTGAATACAGTGTCTTACCTGCTTGATCTGATCAGATTCCGATATTTGTCCAGCCATATTCTACTGCCTGTGATTCACGCACCTATTCTGAAGATAAAAGTCAAGTTTCACATAAAAAACATACATACAAACTGCAACGTTTTGAAACAGACTGGAATTTCATACGTCCTTGAAGTGTGTTTAAATGCAACTTTGCTAGCCAACTTTCAAGCCATCCACTTGAAGGAAAGTTACCTATTTGAAATGCATTCAGTTGATAGAACCGAACTGCAGGTGTGAAACCTTCCCAGACCCACCTGTTAACTGCTGTCCTTTAGACATTTTTTAAGCCTTTCAAACAGCTAAAGTGATTTTAAAAAAAGGTATTTTATAAATACTTTCAAACTTGCAAAATAAAACTAGGGCAGGAGTAGAGGAGAAGCGAGCAATAACATTTTCCAGCCTTATAGTTTCAGTGACTTTAGATGTCATCTGTAAGGACAGCAGGGACAAAAGGCAGGCATGAAATGGTAGCCACTGTGAATAGACGCGGCAGAAGCCAGCGTGCATCGGAGAAGCAGATGCCTGGTTTCTGTGTGGCTGCATTCTCACCAAACGTTCTTGTCATTGAATACAGTGAATTAAATGCAAGAAAACAGAGAAGAATGAAAATGGCCTTAAAAGATGTGAAACAGACAAAGAAAAAGGGAAGAATGAACAGCCACAGATTCAAGAATTTAAACAAGCATCCTCAAGGAAGACTCACATTCCTAATGTAAGACAGTAAACAAGTTCAGGCTTGAAAGTATCCCTGTAGGTTTCCTAGAAGAATACTGAAAGCAAGTCTTCCTTTTCCCTTAATTTACATATTACCTAAGACCTATCGCAGATGATAATGCAACCTATTATTACACTTTGATAAGAACAAGATCCTTCAGTTTAATTCAACTTGTGGAAGAAAAATTAGCACTGAAGTGTAATCACTTCGTGATTAGCAAGGGCTACTTATAATTGGTGTTTTATTATGCTGAATTTTGAGCAAGACAGTCACGTTTTAGAAAGCTTAAACTATTCCAGTCTCTCAACAGGGGGAAGAAAGAGGGTAAGCAAGCCTTTTGAACAAGAACAAAAAGACATTAATTATTATTTCTACAACAGAAAGAAAACTAAGCAACTAGAAACAGGACTACGGAGCTCTCACAAGCACGCACTCTCTCTACACTCCCTCCCAGGAGCAGAGTGATGATGACATCTGCCTCTTAATGTTACACTTTTATCAGTTCACAGAAGGTCAGTTCAGGCATTGGAGGTAAAGAGCATATATGATTCTTGGATTTAAGACACATACCCACAGGACCAAGAATTCCGCATGGGTAGACAGGTCATACAGGTTAATCTTAAGGAGAACCTACAGGATATGGTTGCTCAGAAGAAACAAGGGATTACTGCAGTTAATGTAAAGCTCTGACTTGTTCGAGGAGAGGTGAACACGACTATCATCTGGGACAACAACTAGTGAAAATGGATAGCAACTCCACACTCTCATGTCTCAGCCTGTTAGAAGAAAAATCAGTGACAATTCTATAAAGTCGGTTTAAGTAGATGATTAAACAGAGTTAAAAGCCACAGAGAACAGGAAAGACTTTTGTCCTCTCCCAAGCACAGAATGCCAAAAGCTTCAACTCCTGTCAGTGCCATTTTCTCACACTCAGCATTGCTTCATTATGCCTGTTTATAACAAACCTGGTCTTTTGTTCTTCTGTGACTCGTTTGGCAAGCCTAAAATTACAGTTTTACTGAACTACGGTTCTGCCAAGCTTTTACACTTGCACTTGGGAAACAGCTCTGATTTAAATCAGCACAGTGGCTCTATCTGATTTTAAGTGTCTGAAGCACTTGTCCCTCTACAGGTATTTTACGCTTTCCACACAGCAGGCAGTGAAATTACACGGCTCTACTGCACCTCTTCCGTAGCTATAAATTACAGGCAGTTGCCTTAACTTCTAAAAACGTGCTACCCGAACCTTCCCAGAAATGTGCACATCTAGTTTACTACTAAAGCGTGTTAAATGTGTAATTTCAAGTTTTCTGGTTTTTTGTCCCCTTTCCCTCCAGCCTGTGACATTAAGTGGGAAAAAAAAAAAATGATGAAAGAGCCCATTACAGGGCTTGGCACTTCAGCACATGGTCTGGATGTGCTGGTTCACCAGGAAAGTAGCAACAACTGCAAAGTCTCCCTTCTTTGACGGGCCCTGGAGCTCTTCCAAATATGTTTTGATGTTCTAAAGAGAACAATCCTTTAAGATCAGCCTCTCGGAGCAAAATGAGCAGTTAAGGATAACTTGAGGTTTTGACTTCTCATAGTCAGGCACAAAGGATTTTCCATCCTCATTCCAAAGAGAAAAGCTTTAGCCTATTCAAACCTATTCTCTATGCAAGATCCTTCCCAGCTCCCAGCCCTGGTTTAGAATCTGGAAAATGCCTCTAATATTTCCTTCTGCTATGGCTGCCACTCCCATTGCCATGGAAACGCAAAATCACTGCAGAGTGGCAGCTTTTTTTAAAAAGGTAAAGCTAGTTTGTTAAATAAAAGCAGAGATTAGGTTAAATATTCCTAACTATCCTGGGTCAACCACCTGTTTCCACAACAGGAGCCAGAACTAAGGAGGTCAGAACTTTTCTAAAACTTCTTACGTGGGGCAATGCAGCTTCCCCAGCTGTATGTCCAGACCTCCGGAATAGGAGTGCTTGGGAACTAACTCCTAAGCACTAGTAACTGGAACAGAGCTTTTGATTACTGCACTGCTTAGTGGCTGAAAAGCCTGTGTCCACTTAACAGCCTGGATTTCTTACAGGTGAAACACGCACTGTAAACCACAGTGAACAAGTTTTTTTTCCCACTGATGTAATCAGCACTGGTGTCTATTACCTAATCTTGAGTCAACAGTACCCTTTCCCATGGAAACTAAACAAGCCCTGTGTTTTTGGGGGCTGGATTTTTTTTTTTTCCAATCTTTTTGCAAGGAGCTACATTTTATTGGGGAAGGGGTCTGTGGAGAGACACCATAAATCCATCACACTTGTTATCCTGATTAACAATATTAACTAGGTGTAGGTACAGCCTACTCTATACATACAAGGCTGCATTTTTTTTTTTAACTTTCACTTCCAATTGTACACACACAACACCATGCAAGTATTTCTGCACGTTGTGTAAAAGGGACAAAGAAGAATAAAAATATCAAGTCAAAGAAACACGTCAAGATAAAGTAACCACGGTTTGTAGAGAAAGTGTTGGGATTTTTTATAGTTGAGAATTACGAGGCTAGAACTTGATTGACATCAGATTAAAAAAAAAAGAACTAATTCCTTTAAAGAGCTCATTTACTGAATTTAATCAAACTACAAAAACGTATGAAACCAGTAGGCTGCTAAACTAATGACATAAAATTCAGGCCAAGAGGTAATTTGACACAGAACTCCTGGTGCTGTGTGCCTGGGCAATGCTGCATCCTGCACCAGCTCAGCGAGGCAGCAGTGATGGCCCCACCGTTCCCCTCCTGCACCGGGAAGGCAGAGCCCGGCTCTCCTCTGTGCCCAGAGCGGGTCCAACTGCTCTCCTTGAGACTGGTGCTTGCAATGTGGTTACCCAAAGGTTTTCTTCTCGCTCAGGATGGTATGACCAACCTTCAGAGGCAGATGGTGAGATCAGAAAGGGACTGGTCAGAAGGTGGCTGGATAGTAAGATGTACCTGGTGCACAGGTTTAGTGTGACCAGCAAGAACAGGGAAGTGATCCTGCCCCTGTACTCGGCACTGGTGAGGCCGCACCTGGAATATTGTGTCCAGTTTTGGGCCCCTCGCTTTAAGAGAGATATTGAGCTCCTGGAGCGGGTCCAGAGAAGGGCGACTAAACTGGTCAAGGGGCTGGAAAATAAAACTTATGAGGAGCGGCTGAGGGAGTTGGGGCTGTTTAGCCTGGAGAAGAGGAGGCTGAGGGGAGACCTGATTACAGCCTACAAATACTTGAGAAAAGATGGTGGGGAGGTAGGGGAAGGGCTCTTTACATTAGTGATGGGTGATAGAACAAGAGGAAATGGGTAAAAGCTTAGTCAGGGGAGGTTCAGGTTGGATGTTAGAAAGAATTTCTTCTCTGAAAGGGCTGTCAGCCACTGGAATAGGCTGCCCAGGGAGGTGGTTGAGTCCCCATCCCTGGATGTGTTTAAGAATAGGGTGGATGAACTGCTTAGGGACATGGTTTAATGGGGGATTAGGGACGGTTGGACTGGATGATCTCTAAGGTCTTTTCCAACCTAGAAATTCTATGATTCATGATCTCATCATGGCTGTGGACTAGACCCTGCTCTAAAGAAAAAAGGTCAATGGTAGAAAAGGTGTCCTAACACCAAAGGCAAGTGTGAAATCAGACACCCCGAGAGCCTCTTTGAGCAGACTGAACGCACACGAGGAAGTCTGTCCTGCAAGAAAAAAAGGTATTTTTCTGTAAGTGGTCTCCTATTTAAGTTAGATTAGGCCTGGCTGATACTTGTGACCCAATAAGATCAAAACCTGAGCTGGAGATAAAACAATTTCACCTTGATTTTGGGCTTTGTTGAGTTGCGGGGTGGGTTTTTTTTGGTTTTGGAGAGTTTTTTTGGTGGTTTTCTTTTTCCTACGTCCTTCAGTTCTGGCTTTCAAGGGCACCTTGAGTTTCCCACCAGGGAGGGAGACACTCGCTGAGCCAAGCTCCAGCCAACACACCCGCGCCTGCCGCGCCGGTGCGGCACACGAGCGAGCCCCTTCCGCTCCCTCCGCGCAGAGGAAGGGGCTCCCGGGCGCCAGGAAAACGCCCACCCATAAGATCTCCCGCGTCCTTCCCGCGCAGCCTCCCCCACCGATCCCGCGGGCCATGGCGCCTCTCCCGGTAACGGCCGCACCTGACGGCTGTCCCCGCTCTGCCGTCTCCCCGCCGCGGGGCCACGCCGGGCTGCCCGGTCCCGCCCGGTTCCCCCCCCCCCCGTCCCCGCTCCCGCTCGCAGCGGCCCCCTCGGGAGCGCCGCCGCGCGCGCGCGCGCGCACTCACCCGCACCGCCACGAGCCGCGGGAGCGCGAGGCGCTGCAGCCCCACGGGCCCCGCCGATTCGCCGCGCGGCGAATCGGCGATCACGGACTCACCGGCGCCTTTGCTTCTCCTACCGGAAGCGGGCGGAGATCGGGCGCCGGTTTCCTTCCGGACGGACCGCGCGCAGGCGTGAAGGGGAGCGGGGGGGCGGGCGGCGTTGTTGTCACGGCAGCGCGCGCTTCCGGTGCGTGTGGCGGGGTTCCGTGTCCGTCAGGCCGCCGGGGAGGGTTGGGGGCTCCTGGGAGGAATTCCACGGAGGAATCGTTCGCCGGAGCCTTCGGGCTGCTTTCGGTGCGCGGGGGCGGCTGTCGCCGTCGCGCCTGGCCCGCGGGCACGGGCGCTTCGGACTCCCTTCCAGCGCGGCGGGATGAGATCCTGATGGAAGCGGAGAGCAGCTCCAGCCTCAGCCGGGACTCCCTGGCCAGTCTGACGGCGGGCGACGTCCTCGTTCACTCCACGGGTGTCCACAGGGAGGAGCCCATTGGAAGCGTGGCGGGAGCTGGTGGCCGTGGGAAAAAAGTGACCATCGCTGTCCAGAAGCTGCGCGAAGTGGTTTCTCCCCGCCAGGCAGCTGGTGCGGCTCTGGCTGGACACGGACCAGCAGTTCCCCCAGCCCGGGCGGCAAACGGGTCTCCGAGGAGGGAGGTGACCCGCTGTGCCCCCGGCGGCGCGGCACCCGGTGCGTGATCTGCCGTGGGTGGGCGTTCGGCGTAGGTCCGAGGTACAGCCGCCGTGTAGGGATTTCAGTCGCGTAGCAGCTTTATAGCTAAGGAATTTTTGCATCCCGGTGCTGCGAATATCGGCGCTCCTTCAAAAGGGTTGCTTGTTTTCCCAGACGCCGTTTTGCACGTGAAAAGCGACTTGCGCAGGGCGAGGTGGTCAGTCGGAGCTCCGCTAACAGAGCTTCAGTCCTCACGCCAGATTCCTGCCAAAAAGGCCAATGGCATCCTGGGGTGTATTAGAAGGGGTGCGGTTAGTAGGTTGAGAGAGGTTCTTCTCCCCCTCTACTCTGCCCTGGTGAGGCCGCATCTGGAATATTGTGTCCAGTTCTGGGCCCCTCCGTTCAAGAAGGACAAGGAAATGCTTGAGAGAGTCCAGTGCAGGGCCACAAGGATGATGAAGGGAGTGGAGCATCTCCCTTATGAGGAAAGGCTGAGGGAGCTGGGTCTCTTTAGCTTGGAGAAGAGGAGACTGAGGGGGGACCTCATGAATGTTTATAAATATGTAAAGGGTGACTGCCATGAGGATGGAGCCAGGCTCTTCTCACTGGCATCCAATGATAGGACAAGGAGAAATGGATATAAGCTGGAACACAGGAGGTTCCGCTTAAACATGAGGAAGAACTTCTTCCCAGTAAGGGTAACAGAACACTGGAACAGGCTGCCCAGAGAGGTTGTGGAGTCTCCTTCTCTGGAAATGTTCCAAACCCGCCTGGACGCGTTCTTGTGTGATCTGATCTAGGTGGTCCTGCTCTGGCAGGGGGATTGGACTAGATGATCCTTCGAGGTCCCTTCCAATCCCTAACATTCTGTGATTCAGTGATTCCTAGTCCTTAATTGTTGGGCAATTAGCGTCTTTTATCAGAGAAATCGCGACTGTGGTTGTGACGTTTCACAAATATACTAGGCAGGATGGTTTTAGACAGCATCAGAGGATGAAGCAGTGTATGTGTCTGTGCAGGGACCTGAATAAGAACGTTAATAAGATCGATGCCTTTCCAGTCTGTCCCAGTGTTTAATGCAGTTCGTAGCTCCTCTTTTTAGAAACCAAATACATCTCTTCATTTTCATGCCTGAAGAATAGTCTGCAGGCAGGTCTGTGCCTAACAGAATATTGCTCCTGCCAACAGGCAGCTCTGAGCAGTCCCAATGTTTGAGCCTTCTTTGTGTTTTCACAGAATTTTGTGAATGATTTTGTGGTTTTGTACTGGCAGAGAGACTACAAGTCTTTAAAACACTTCTCCTCTTTCTCTGCTTTGAAGATGGATTTTCCTGGAGAGCTTGAGCTAGTAGATGTTCAAGCTAAAACTGTGGAATCTTGCCTTTTTAGAGAAGTGTTTATTGGACACTTGAAAAGTAATTAATATTGAATGTTAGAAGTAGGCATTCTGAGGAAGTCATTCAGCTCTAGTCTTTTTTATTTGCAGAGTTTTTGCAGGTTTTGTGGGACAGTATGAGTTTTAGAGCTGGTCAGTTTAACAGCTATTCAAAAACTCTTAGGAAAAAACAAGTTTCCCTGCTAACTACCATAACTTTAAATTTTACTGGTTAAAATTATTTTTCTTCCCTTGTAGTCTGGGAAAACAAACAAATCAACCATATTCCTGCTAAACACCACCTGCTTGACACAAACAACATACACTGGTCAACTGCCTGTACCAGTGAAGCTCACATAGATGAGGAAACAAAATGAAAAAAATAATTGCATCCTTTTCTGCAACTTTAAAAAAAAAACCACCCTATTTGTGGTAGTATTAAGTAAATAATTTTAAGTCTTTTTTGATAGAATGACACTGTAGTGATGTACTATGCACTCTTCAAATTCAAAACTGACAGAATCTGTGCTACTTACCTAGTCAGAATATTCATTTTGTTTCTTTAAAATGTATATTAATTACATTCCGTAGAGTTTAGGGAGGGGATTTTAGTCTTTTTGAGGTCAAGGTTCAAACAGCTTCAAAAATATTATTTTTATAGTGTTAGGAAGACCCTGACATAGATGAAATGTTTACTGTACTTTGTGTCCTTCAGTAAGATATGTTATCATATAATTATAATTGTCTCTTTAGACTTGTAACTTTCTGTGTTCTTATGATCTTTAGACTGGAATTTGAGCTAGACATTGTCAATTTTTTTAATGCTCTGTTTTTCAGAGACTTTTTCATATATTGTAAAACAAGTCTATAATCCAAGCTCATGGAATTCATTAACGTTTGTAAGCTTCAGCTTGATGGCTGTGGTCATTGTGTTATGAAAGTCGTTATATCTAGATATTCAAAGAAACAGGGAGAGGAAAGGTTGAGATTTGGGTTAGTCAAGGTATACTGAAAATGCATAAAAAACCTTTATGACCACCGTAAAACTGCTTTTATTTTAGGAGTCCCGAGTACTAAAGGACATCCAGAACATCTGCTTTCAGTAGAAAATTCTACAGAGCCCATGTTTTTATCACAAATGGTAAGAAAAGCTACTGTTACTTCCTGCAATCCCAGACTAAGAGAACAGTGTTTTTCTCAAAAAGTTGCAGCTTCTGTAAAAGTATAGCAAACCTTTGGCTCAGCTTCTGCAGAATAACTGTGCAGCTGCTTTCCTCTTTGAGTTGCTGCTAATGCAATACTAGTGCTGAAGTGTTTGGAGGGGCTTTCTGTACCTGCTGCATAGTATGTGCCAGGGTATGTTTCTGAATTTCAGCGTAATTCTTCCTTTAAAAAGGTGGTTACACAAGGCACAGTATTCATTAGGAAAACCTAAAGTGTTTTGTAGATTTTTTTTTTTCCTCTTCATATTGTAGATAATGAAATGGACATCAGCTTACATGGAACTTAAAATACTTAAAATTAAGAGGCTTGTTTCCTTGTGATTTGTTTGTTATGTCTTACGTACAGTGGAGACGTGTCTCTAGGGCATCCATACTGTGATGAGCATCCATGAGGATAAAATTAACCTGTGCTGTGAAATGATTGCAGCAAAGTCTCTGCATGGCTCAAAGTAGACCTCGTGAGCTGAATAAAAGTCTCAAAAGAACGGTGGAGTTCTTTTGAGAACCATTAAATGAGGTTAAATAAGAGATTTTTACCTTCCTGACTTGCCTTTATGACTCCTCATAGGTTTTGATTATTCATGGATTCCACTTAAAGAAAATTCAGCTTTGTCCCTTCAGTTGCACAGCCTGTGTTATGAGTCCTTAAATGTGTGTGTATGGGTAATCCTGAATTGTTTGAAGTTAGCAACTTAAAGTAGTTTCACTACTACTTCTTTGGCCGTAAATGAGGAGAATACACATAATCAGCACTTAGAATGCTTACTTTTGATTTGAGTTATGTTTCTGTTTTTGTTTTTTTCTTGTGTGTCTAAAATTCCGTGTGAGTTCTTGACTACAAATTCCAAATGAGTCTGTAGTAGAGATCTGTCGTGGTTTAGCGCAGCTGGCAAATAAAGGCCACATAGCCACTTGCTTGCCCTCCTCCACCCCCAGGGAATAGGGAAGAGAATTAAAGGGAAAAAGGGCAGGAAACTTGTGGGTTGAGATAAGTGCTATTTAATAATAATATAAAAGTAAAAGTAATAATGATAAAATAATAATAATATAAAAGTAAAAGTAATAATGATAATAATAATATATGAATATATATACATAGTTAATAGTATATACAAACAAGTGATGCACAGTATAATTGCTCACCACCTGTTGACCAACGCCTGTCCTGTCCCGGCAAGCGATCCCAAAATAGGTAAGTCCTGACACCACAATCCCAGATGAGTGAGAAGCCCAAGAAGAGAGAGAGCACTCCGAGAGCCTGACAGAGCCCTCAGAAGAGCAAGAGAGTTTCTTCCTGATCAACCTTTATCTATATACTGGGCATGATGTTGCATGATCTGGAATACTTCATTGGCCAGTTCGGCCCTCAATCCCAAGTCTAAGTTCAAATCATGCGGGGAGTTGTGGACCCTCTGTCCCGGCCATGCCCACCCCCCCCCCCCAGCCTGTTGTGCTCCTGCACACTGGCAAAACACAGGAAGCTGAAAGGTCCTTGATGTCTCAACACCAACATCAGTGTGCTGTCAACATTCTTCTCATAACAAATCCGAGAGTAAATCCAAAACACAGAGCTCTTCTAGCTGCTGAAAAGAAAAACTAACTCTGTCCCAGTCAAAACCAGGACAAGATCTTAACGTGTTTTGTTCCAAGATCTTGTGCTAGTGTGTGGAGATACTTACGTTTGTGTATTCAGCAATTCCATCTGCTTCTAAAATTTTAGCCACTGATACCAGAGGCTTTGATGTATGCTTTTCTGCTCTTCTTGTTCTGAAGGATTATCCTAAAGGAGCTGCAGTACAAGAAGATCCTTCGCTGCTGCTGGAAGATAGCAGAAGACCTAAAGGTAAAACACATCGATGTACTGCTACAGCCCTTGTTTTTGTAACAAATCTGAATAATTAGAGCAAAAGTATTTTTCTTCAACGTAGAAATTTTTCAATGAAAATATTCAAAAATTTCTTGGGTAAAATGATGATAATTGTAATTTATGTTCTTAAACTTTGCAAATTTTCCTTCAGTCTTGAGATTCCTTTTGCTTATCAAACTCTTCGTGTCTCTGAATAGAGAATTGTGAGGCTGGGACCTTGTTTGGTTGTGTTTTCCCATCGTGCATAATTGTACTACAAATGCACATTTTTCTGAAAGCAACTTACACCATAAAAAGTGTATTTTTAATCCTTGGGAATCTGAGAAATCACATTGTTGATGCCTTTTCCTTTAACTTCTGAATCTGCCAGTCAGTTTAAATCAGATGTGGGGAAGTGAAGACTTTTTAAAGAAAGTACACTTCTGCAGGTTTCTCAGATATCTGTGGCTGTCTAGAGGAAGGAAACACAAATCAATACCCCCATTTAAGGTCAAAAAGCAATACTTTAGTTTCCTCTTGTGCTCACAGAGGCAGCAGCTAGCTGCTTTGTCAGCATGTGTGTACTAGCTCGCTGTAATTAGTAGAGAAACACCCAACCTGCCACGTCTTGGGTTGTTGTCTCTGCCCAGCAAACAGTGGATGAAGGAGAGCCTGCAATCGTTTAGGCATAATTTAAAGCTATTAAGAAAATTTGTTGTAATTTATGATGGCTGCAGGGAAATATTTGTATCGCAGTTCTATTCTTTTTTTAATTAATTTTATTTCAAGTTAGAATTTGTGGGGTTATATTGAATGGGTTGTCTAAGCTCAAGTTACCATTTATATGGCATTTTCCCTCAGATTTTATGAAGGTAAGGTATTGCCATTTTCACTGCATACCAAAATAGATTTTGATACCAACATTCATTACTAGATAAAATTGTGCTAACTGAAGCCTACTCTTACTCTCATCATGATTTAAGTCTGCTACTCAGTGTCAGGAGACAATTTGTTATTGCAATAGATTGTGTGTTTTGTGCAGGCAGCAGATTCTTCGCAGAAAAATTGTACGTGTTGAAATAACGCTTTGTGTCTACCTTTAAAATGGACCTTTTGTGTCATTTAATCTGACAAAGTATATTTTATGTCCTTCCCCACAGATGATGTTCTTATTTCTCAATATGCTACTGGCCAGAAAGAGGCTTTGAGAGCAGTGTTAAAGCAAAAGTAAGTGTGTGTTTTTGTTAGGGTCTCAGCTGTTCTGTTTCTGTACAGGTATATTACTGTACTACTACTTCAGTTTCTGCCAAAATGTGTAGCTGGTAAAGAAAAAGTATTCTTGATTCTTTATTGTTCTCTGTTAGTATTCTTTTTCTGTCTGTGAAGGTGTTTGCAGTTTATTTTAGCATTCAGAGCTCACTGGAGCATCTTTTTTATTTTACCTATTTTTGGTAATGCCTTTAGACTGTTTGGGTTAATGATTTAATGATACAAGAGTCAGGCAAGATCTGCTCTGGTAGATAATTCGTTTTGTGCCAAAACTGTATAATATTTTTAAAGACAGATGAGGACACATGCTGTTTATCCATAGGCTAGAAATATTGAAGATCAGAAATTTAGTTGGACTTTGCTACTAGTACATTGAACTTTGCAAAATACAACCTGTAAACATAGTATTTGTTATGGTTGCAATCATCACAGGGAAATGCCTTTTATATTAGAATCTGTAAGGTAATCCTGAAAAATTTCCTGCGTAATGCTAAAAGATGAGAATAAAATTGTTCCTGAAGCGTCAAGGACTTCAAGGAGAAATGCTTATATAAGTAGTGATAAAAATGCTGCATTTGGGAAATGATTTGCTTGGAGAGGCTATGGAGAAAACAATGCTATTTGCAGGCACTTGTTTATTTTTATAGAACTCAAAATACTCCTGTACTTAAGAAGGTAAAGGTACAGCTCTTAGGAAATGCCTCCACAGAAAAAAAGGCAAGTGCTGGTCAAGACACCGGGTCAACACACAAGGAAGTTGATTCTGCAACAACCATTGCAGCAGCAACTGCTGCTGCCATTGCTACTACAGCTCCACTTCTTAAAGTAAGTAGCTTGTGGTAATACTAGTTCTTTGTCCACTTAAAATTGTAGGTGTTGAAATTGTTTCATAGATTCATAGATTTCTAGGTTGGAAAAGACCTTAGAGATCATCCAGTCCAACCATCCCTAATCCCCATTAAACCATGTCCCTAAGCAGTTCATCCACCCTGTTCTTAAACACATCCAGGGATGGGGACTCAACCACCTCCCTGGGCAGCCTATTCCAGTGGCTGACAACCCTTTCAGAGAAGAAATACTTCCTAACATCCAACCTGAATCTCCCCTGACTAAGCTTTTACCCATTTCCTCTTGTTCTATCACCCAACACTAATGTAAAGAGCCCTTCCCCCACCTCCCCACCATCTTTTCTCAAGTATTTGTAGGCTGTAATCAGGTGTCCCCTCAGCCTCCTCTTCTCCAGGCTAAACAGCCCCAACTCCCTCAGCCGCTCCTCATAAGTTTTAATTTCCAGCCCCTTGACCAGTTTAGTCGCCCTTCTTTGGACTCGCTCCAGGAGCTCAATATCTCTCTTAAAGCGAGGGGCCCAAAACTGGACACAATATTCCAGGTGCGGCCTCACCAGTGCCGAGTACAGGGGCAGGATCACTTCCCTGCTCCTGCTGGTCACACTATTCTTGATACACGCCAGTATCCCATTGGCCTTTTTGGCCACCTGGGCACACTGCTGGCTCATATCAAGCCGGTAGTCAACCAAGACCCCCAGGTCCTTCTCCGCCAGGCAGCTCTCCAGCCACTCTTCCCTGAGCCTATGGCGATGCTTGGGGTTTTTATACCCCAAGTGAAGGACTCTGCACTTGGCCTTGTTAAAGCTCATGCTATTGGCCTCAGCCCAACGATCCAGTCTGTTCAAATCCCTCTGAAGGGCCTCCCTACCCTCGAGCAGATCGACACAGCCTCCCAGCTTGGTGTCGTCCGCAGATTTACTGAGGGTACATTCAATCCCCTCATCCAGGTCATTGATAAAGATGTTAAACAGAACTGGACCCAGCACTGAGCCCTGGGGAACCCCACTGGTGACTGGCCTCCAGGCGGATTTATCCCATTTACCACCACTCTTTGGGCCCGGCCATCCAGCCAGTTTTTAACCCAAAGGAGGGTGTGCCTATCCAGGCCAGCAGTTATCAGTTTCTCAACCAGAACACTATGAGAAACTGTATCAAAGGCTTTACTGAGGTCAAGGAAAGCTACATCCGCAGCCCTTCCCTCGTCAACCAGGCGGGTCACCCTGTCATAGAAGGTGATCAGGTTTGATTGGCAAGACCTGCCTTTCATAAACCCATGTTGACTGGGCCTGATCACCTGGTTAACCTGTATGTGCTCATTAATAGCACTCAAGATAACCTGTTCCATGACTTTGCCCGTCACTGAGGTCAGACTGACAGGCCTGTAGTTCCCCGGATCCTCCTTCCGCCCTTTTTTGTAAATGGGGGTAACACCCGCCAGCCTCCAGTCCAGCGGAACTTCCCCAGTGAGCCAAGACTGCCCAAAGATAATGGACAGGGGTTTGGCAATGACATCCGCCAGCTCTCTCAGGACTCTCGGGTGGATACCATCAGGCCCCATAGACTTGTGGGCATCCAGCCGAAGGAGCAGATCCTTGACCCATTCCTCTTGGATCACAGGAGCTTCGATTTGCTCTCCCTCCCCGCACTCAGACACCGAAGGCCAGCTCACCTGGGAACTGCTGACCTTATTATTAAAGACTGAGGCAAAGAAGGCATTAAGGACCTCAGCCTTGTCCTCATCCCTAGTGACTAATGTACCCCCTGAGTCCAGTAGGGGCTGGAGGTGATCTTTAGCCCTCCTTTTGTTATTAATATATTTATAGAAAGACTTTTTGTTGTCCCTTACGGAGCAGGCTAGTCTAAGTTCCAATTGGGCTTTTGCCTCCCTGATTATCTCCCTACATGCCCTAACTTCCTCCCTGTATTGATTCCTGGATGCCTGCCCATTCTTCCAAGACTTATAGACATCCCTTTTTCTTTTGAGATGTTCCCAAATCTCCTTTGTCATCCAAGCTGGTTTTCTACCCCGGCGACTCAACTTCCGGCACACAGGGACAGCTCGCTCCTGTGCCTCCAGAATTTCCTTTTTGAATAGTAACCATCCCTCCTGCGCCCCCTTACCCTTGAGAGCTGTCTCCCATTGGACTTTGTTAACCAGACTTCTAAACAGCCCAAAGTCAGCTCTCCCAAAGTCCAGCTTGGCCGTTTTAGTGTTCCCCCTCCTAACTTCCCCTAGAATTGAGAATTCTATTATCTCGTGGTCACTATGCCCCAGGCGTCCTTCAACCTTCACATCTCCCACAAGACCTTCTCTGTTCACAAACAGCAGGTCTAGGGGAGCACCTTCTCTAGTCGGTTCACTGACCAGTTGTGATAGGAAGTTGTCCTCCACACTCTGCAGGAACCGCCTAGACTGTTTCCTGACTGCCATGTTATACTTCCAACAGACATCAGGTAGGTTAAAGTCACCCATAAGGACAAGGGCTAGTGAGTGCGAGACTTCCCCCAGTTGTTTAAAGAATAGCTCATCAGTCTCACTGTCCTGATAGGGTGGCCTGTAGCAGATTCCCACTACAATATCCGCCTTCATAGGCCCCCCTTTGATTTTCACCCACAGACATTCTACCAAGTCATCCCCAACATTTAACTCTAAACAGTTTAACCCTTCCCTTACATACAGGGCAACCCCACCACCCCTTCTACCTCTCCTATCCCTCCTGAAGAGCTTGTAGCCATCCATGGTAGCGCTCCAGTTATACGAGTCATCCCACCATGTTTCAGTGATGGCAACTATGTCATAGTTTCCCCGGATAACAAGAGCTTCCAGTTCCTCTTGTTTATTGCCCATACTGCGTGCGTTCGTATAGAAGCACGTAAGTTGGGCTTTCAACCCCACTGCACCCCTAGGGGGGGAAGTTTTATTACCTGAGCTGTTTTTTGGGATTTTCTTTTACCTCTAGGCAACTTGTGTGTTGCTCCTGACTACACATATCACCCCCTACTATCACTGAGGCAGCAGGCCTAAGGCACCTGCCTACCCTCCTTTCATCAGACAATGGAGGGCCGTCCTCGGCTGTTAATCCTCTAAGTCTGACAATACCCCCCACCCCCTTCACATCTAGTTTAAAGCCCTGTTGATGATCCCAGTGAGTTCTGTAGCAAGCAGCCTTTTGCCCCGTGGAGACAAACCCGCCCCATCCCTAGATAGAAGATCTGGCATTAAGGTCAGCCCGTGGTTAAAGAAGCCTAGGTTGTTTTCCTCACACCACTTTTGTAGCCAATTATTTAAATCCTTGATCTTTGTTTTCCATCCCGTGTCATGTCCCAGAGTCGGTATGATAGAAGAGAATATTACTTGGGCCCCCAATCCCTTCAACATTCTTCCCAAAACACTGAGATCCTTCTTAATAGTCCGGATGTTTCTTTTCCTAATGTCATGCATACCAACTTGGAAAATAAGAAGAGGGTAGTAATCGGTGGGCCTGACTATAGACGGGAGTTTTTTTATCACATCCCTAATTGTTGCCCCAGGAAGGGAGCAGACCTCCCTATGTAAAGGGTCAGGTCTACAAATCTGGCCCTCCACACCCCTCAAAAGGGAGTCTCCTAAAACAATCACCCGCCTTTTCTTCTTAACTGAGGATGTCTTGATGATATGCGTGGTCCTAGGGAAGGATACTAGCGTGTGTGTATCGTCATCCTCCCTGGGGGTTGGTTCCACTTGCAGAGCTTCATATCTGTTGTGTAACGGAACCTGGGAGGTAGTTGCGGAAGCAGAGGGGGCAGGCTTGTTGGTAGACAATTCTGAATGTGGCAGACACTGAATGCGTTTGCTTACTCTTTTCCGTGTGTTAGTCATGGCAGGCTTACTGACCAGTGTAAGAACTCAGAGAGAACTCACTTTAATTTGGCTAAATGGGCAAATGGGCAGAGACTATTTGATTTATCTTTTAGATAAATCTTTAGAAGGATTTCATAGTATTGCTAAACCACCAAACTTTAGGGCTAACTAGGATTTTAATTGTTTCTTTTGGGAAGCAAATAATTCTGTATTGATGGGAAGGATGTTTTGTTCTCTTCATCCTTGCACGTCTTCTGCACTTCTTTTTTTTTTTCCCCTCTTACAGGTTCAAAATGATTTGGAAGCAAAAGTTAACTCAGTTTCAGCTTTAATTCATAAACTCCAGGAGACAGACAGACAACTGCAGCGTGTTGCTGAACAGCAAACAAATACAAAGGCTCAACATGAGAAGCCTCACTGTCATGAAAGAGTCAGTGAGCTTGAAAAACAAATGAATGCTTTCATGGTGCAACGGATTCAGCATTTGGAAAAGTTACAGGAGCAACAAATGAATATCCAGGTATCAAAGTAACAATGCAGAAGCTTTGGCTTAATCATTTCTTCTGTGTCTCAGTGTTAATGGTATAAAAATTTGGATTATGTTTTAGTATTAGAAAGAAAGATCCAGTGGCTAGCACATGAGCTTAGAGCTTTTTGGGAAGAGTTTTATTTCTGGTTCTGTCCCAGATATCTTCTGCCCTCCCCCCCATAATTTTTGTGTCTGTGGAAAGAAAATGCAAAAATTTTGAAACGTTCTTGTTCCCGCTAAGAAATTGTTTAGACCTTTGGTAAATGAGGAAACTTTCATTTAATAAGTTGCCAGTCAGATTAAAAATCTAAGAACAGTTATAAATTGTTTCTTCAGAGAGTTCTGTGTGCTTTTAGGAAGGCAGAAGGATATCCAAGCATGTCTGTGTTCTGAGGTTGTTGTAAATTACTTTTCTCTCAAATAGCATGTCAAAATCTGGTTAATATGATTACATGGCAAGTATTCCTGTTTAGAGTTTTACTTGGGGAAACTCATGCATATGTCAGAAATAGTTTGTAATTTTGTCTCTTAGTCTCATCTCGTTAGCTCTGCAGTCAGCACGAGTGGCTTACGGCAAATTCACGTACCTTCCGCCAGTCTCGTGCCGAAACAATCTGAGAAGCCAGAACAGCAATCGCTTACTAACGACGTATCTTCGTGGCAGAGGGGTTTGTTTCCTACCAGTGGTCCACTTGCTGCCCAAGGTGAAGACAAATTCTTAGTATCTTCCCAGTGTTAGTTTTGCATTAATTTTGTTTCTGTTAATATTGGATTGTACATCACATCACCCTAATTTTATTGCCTAACATGCTATGTAACGTATACCACTTATTCTGAAACGTTCCAGTTTAAACTAAAGGGAGAGTTTGATGTTTATTGACTGCTTACTCTGTACCAAGAGAGGCCTAGCTTTAACCTAAAATAATCTTACTGAGAAATAATCTATGCAGAAGCTTGTCATGAAGTAGCTTATACTATGGTTGGGTGGTTTTTTGATCCCTTTGTAATAGCACTTGTAAGTGTGAAACTTTCTTCCTGCTTACTTTTTTAACTAGTTGTGTAATGTTTTGAATTTTTTGTGAAAAATTCATAATGTTGGCATAATTTTTTTTTCTAGATTTGTTTTCCTGTGAAGAAAATTGTTAACCTTTAAATAATGTCTTTTTTTTTTTCCCTGAAGCATATTCAAGCCAATTTCAAAATCGTGGCATTCATACACAAAAATCTCCTCTAAAGACACCAGTTCCACGGAGATGTGCTCCAGAACCTGTGTCAAAAAATGTGAAAATCTCAAAGAAAGAAAACCCTGTAACAGAAAAGGAAAATGTTCCTAAATCCACATGTGAAGGTATTGTAAGAAAGACACTCCTGCCCCCCACTGGCATTGTAGTATGGCCTGGGGATTACCTTGTGTGGTCCTCACCTCTTCTGAGCTGTTGGGTTGCTGGTGCTTAAATACATGTATTCAGAATATTTGAAAGTATGTTTGGGAAGGGTTAATTTTGTGGATAAATGAATCTTAACTAACTGAAGACTTAACAACAGTACTGATCTAACCTATAGTGTCTTGACACGATTGCTTGCCGAAATGTTTTCTCAGATGAAAAATTGAGTGACCTTTCATTGTCAGGTTTAAGGAAGATTATATAGAATAATGACAAACTTGGGATCTGCTCAGTAACTTAGTAATTATTATTGGTTGAATTGAATATTTTTTTCCCAAACACATGCATTCATAGGGTCTCTAGGCCATTGTAATGAAAATAGCATGTGTAAAGCAAAGGAAGTAGTTTTCTTTTACTGCTTTTGATCAGTTTAGTGACATGAAATGCAGTTTTGGAGATTCCATCGAAAAATAAAGCATCTTTTTTTAGCTGGTTGTGTTTAGAATTGCTGGTGGAGCTAAGATTGAGGAAGAATACTTAAAAGATCCAGCCATTGTACTCTATCATGGACAAAATGCCTCTTTATGTCTTCATGCGATCCTTCTCAGACTGCTGGTTCTATCTCTTTTTTACAAAGCTGTTACATATTCCTATTGTTCCCTGGGTTTGGGAATAAATGAAACAAGACAAAGGAAGAAGATCAAATCTATGACATTATGGACAGAACGTTTCTCTGTGACTGTTAATTGCTGTCACTGAAAACTGTCTGTTTTCTGACTTTGCTAATGTAAAGCAATCATAGTAACATAGATTAATGTGAGTGATTTTTAGTGACTTGTCTTACCTGAAGTAAATCTGTATTTTAAAATCTAAAAATTATTTTTACTATCCTCGGTGAGTATTATATAACAATGAAATATCTGAAAAGGAAAAGAAAGAAATATATTGAACATAATTAACCTTCTTTTTTCTCCCTTAGGCGAAGGGAAGCTTCTTGAGCATATTCTGAATTCTCAAGAAATGCCACTAAGGGAAATTGAGTCTTCCAAGAAGGCGGCATTAAACAGTAATAAAACGAGCTGGCATTCTGAGAGAGACGGGTAAATAAACACAACAATTCAAAATTGAGAAAGATTTTTTGTTAGTTTTAATGAAATTGAGAAAGGTGTATTAGATACTGATGGTGTAGTAGAGTCACTGGCATGGTCCTTGAGTCTGACGAAGCTGCGCTTGAAGTAAAACCCCGGAGCACTGGTATTTCTGAGCTACTTCTCCATTTCTCTTGTGCTGAAGTTAGATGAAAGCTCGTTGCTAAGGATGGTTCATAACATTCTCAGAGGTCGGTGGGTGTCACTTGGAGTGCTTTTCTGTCTTCTGAGTGTATTTCTTCTATTGTAGCAGCTTGGGGAGTGGTGTCAGGAAACCAGCTCTACAGGCATTGTGTTAAAGTGGAATTGCCTTTCTTAGTGAGACTCCAAGCTGCCTGCTTCTGGGAGCTGAATGAGAACACTTTGTTGGGAAGGAGCAGCATCAGCCTACCAGTTTCTAAGCTTTAGTATGGGTGGGGAAATGTTCTTAGCCATCGAGTCTGAAACGTATTTTCCCCAGGCAATAATTCGATGTCGTAATTTTGCTAATATAATTAGAAACAGCTACATGGATACTGTCTTATTTATGATACTATAGGCAAAAATATTAATTGCTTCAAAGGGAAGGGTATCCAAACTTTAAATGTTGCTCTGTTAGATCTGAATTTTAGATGTAGTTTCACTGTTCAAAATAGAGGGATACAGCTGAAGGTGTTAAGTAGTAAACAGAGAAAACCCAATAACCTGTCTTAAACCTCAGGTGAAAAAGCAAATTCCATTTTATATAAAGGTCTGGTATTCTTGAACTTTAAATTCATGCTCAGTTTCAAAATTGGCTACTTTCTTTGGCCACATGAGGAGCTGTGTTAATCAAGAGTGTTTCTCCCATCAGGCATTCTGCTTTGCATACAGGCTCATTCCCTGCTTTTGAGAGCTCCTTCCAAAATTGCAATTCAATTGAGAAAACGGTGAAAAAAGCGGATGATTTAATTCAAGATCTTGGCCAGTTGAGAAGAGAAATGCGTGACATGCTACAGGTGAAGTCCATGTTATCAGAATGACCAAGAGTTTGATAAAGGGAATAAAAAGTGTGGAGAAAATCTTGGAGGTCTGGTATTGGTAAAAATTTTGCCCTTGCTTCTACCTCTGTAAAAAGACAGGCATTTGTTTTTACAGTTGCTTGAAATATTACAGTCTTTGTGTGTGGAAGGGCTTTGGGTGCTTTGAGCCTGAGTAATGATGTCTCAAGGAGTGTGGAATGGACTAGGCTGTAGAAGCTCTTACTGCTGTTCTACCAAACATGAAACAGGTTAAAAAAAAAAAAAGAAAAGGTGTTTTATTTGTTTGTTTCAGATATTTTCAGTGCCTGTTTTCTGCTGGCTGCCTTTCTGTGACAGCAGAGGTACAGAGCTGATGTAACATTCCCATTTGGGAAAGAACAGTGTTCTACTTATGTGCAGTCAACTTTAGGGATGACTTAAGCGATTTCCTTTCTCATTTTGCCATTTCCTTTTTGTAAAGAGTGCTATTTCTAAAGAATTGCCTGGTATATATCATTGTATTGTTTCTCATGCTCATGATTTTGTACCTTTGGTGCTAAAATGGTTCTGTGCAGGAACATGTAGCTTGTCTCTGGCTTTTGAAAATCGAAACTTTTGTCTGTTTGTTAACCTGATTCCATGTGGAAGCAAGGTATACCTGATCATTTAGTCTGTCTGCTGTGGTCCTCTCTGTTCTTGTAAATATATGCAGTGGGAAAGAAGAAAGACGAAAATTCACAGGTTTGTGAATTGGCTGGAACATAGTAGCTTTGATTGTGTTAGTTCATTTCTGTGGTTGAAGGTTTCAGCGTGCATGTTTCCCTAAAAATATTTTGTATTACGTGCCAGTTATTTGTTGCTGTGTACAGAAAATGTGGCTTCATCTGTCATCTCTTGTAGTATAGTTGATGAATTGTTTCGTAGATTTTGTAGCACATTAGTGGATTGCACATTTAACTGCTCTTAGTAGTAAGAGAACAGATGCCATGTGCCCTGTTTATGTTGCAAATATTTGCTTACCACTATTGCTAAAAACTTAATCGGGTAACATACCTTAGCATATGCAACAGAGCAGGAGAAGATGGGAGAAGGAATGGCAGGTGAGAAAGACGCAGTTGACATAAATGGTTTCAAATCTCTTCTTTTTCTTACAGAAAAGGTCAATAGGAAGACAGAGATGATCATAGAATCATAGAATGGTTTGGGTTGGAAGGGACCTTAAAGATCATTTAGTTCCAATCCCCCTGCCATGGGCAGGGACACCCTCCTGTTACACCAGGTTGCTCAAAGCCTCATCCAACCTGGCCTTGAACACTTCCAGGGATGGGACATCCACAACTTCTCTGGGCAACCTGTTCCAGTGCCTCACCACCCTCTGAGTGACTTCAGCAAATGTGGAGTTATTTAGATACCTAGGTATTGACTTCTCATCACTGAGAGATTTATAGAGTAAGAAAATAAATGCTTGGGGGAAATGACCACTGACTTTGTCATACAAGCAAATGATAGGCCTGAGTGAACTGAGATAGGTTGAGATGGAACAGGTGGTGGTGCTCTAGTCCAAAAGAAGCATGCAGTGAGATTTAGTGGTTCACAAGGAATTAATTCATTGTGTCCATTTAAATTGATCAAGTATCTAGATTTTTACCTTGACAGATCTATCTTTAGATAATTTTCAACAGCTCTTCTATCTTTTTAGGAAGCAAGTTCATGGAAATCAGATATGAATAATCTTATTAAGGTATGTTTTGAATTTTTCTGATTTTAGAAAAAATTTTAATACTGTAATACTGAAACAGTTTTGAATACGCTTGTAGTGAGATAACACTACAGTAACTATTGCATACCTCTATTAAAAAAAAAAAGTTGTGATTATGTACAGATTACATTACTCAAAGTAAGATTTAACTTGTTCTTTGACTTGTCTTATTCAATCTTAGTGAACAACCTTGAGGGAATAATACAAATCATAGAATCATAGAATGGTTTGGGTTGGAAGGGACCTCAAAGATCATCTAGTTCCAACCCCCCTGCCATGGGCAGGGACACCCTCCGCTACACCAGGTTGCTCAAAGCCTCATCCAGCCTGGCCTTGAACACTTCCAGGGATGGGGCATCTACAACTTCTCTGGGCAACCTGTTCCAGTGCCTCACCACCCTCTGAGTGAAAAATTTCTTCCTTAGATCTAATTGAAATCTCCCCTCTTTCAGTTTAAATCCATTGCCCCTTGTCCTATCACTACATGCCCTTGGAAAAAGCTTTCCCTCTCCAGCTTTCCTGTAGGCCCCCTTTAAGTACTGGAAGGCTGCGATAAGATCACCCTGGAGCCTTCTCTTCTCCAGGCTGAACAGCCCCAACTCTCTCAGCCTGTCAGATGGAAAGCTGCTGCCTCAAATGGACATAGTGTGGACTGCTAATATAATTACCATTTCATTATCTGGGTCTAACTGGCAAATCTGTATCACTTTATGGTTTAATATATGTCTATATTTCTTACTTTTTCTCACAAATTTCTCACAAATTTCAACTGTCTTATTGAGTTAGTATTTGTCAAAAAGTTTAATTTTAAAATCAAAACCTATATAAAATTGGTAAATTTTATACCAGGTGGTATAAAGGTGGCCAGCAGGTCAAGGGAGGTGATTCTCCCCCTCTACTCTGCCCTCGTGAGACCTCACTTGGAGTATTGCGTCCAGTTCTGGAGTCCCCAACATAAGAAGGACATGGACCAGTTGGAGAGGGTCCAGAGGAGGGCCACGAAGATGATAAGAGGGCTGGAGCACCTTTCCTATGAGGACAGGCTGAAAGAGTTGGGGCTGTTCAGCCTGGAGAAGAGGAGGCTCCGGGGTGACCTTATAGTGGTCTTCCAGTACCTCAAGGGGGCCTACAGGAAAGATGGGGAGAGGCTGTTCAGGAGGGCCTGTTGTGATAGGACAAGGGGTAATGGTTTTAAAATAGAGGGAGGTAGATTCAGGTTGGATATTAGGAAAAAATTTTTTACCATGAGAGTTGTAGAACACTGGAACAGGTTGCCCAGAGAGGTGGTGGATGCTCCATCCCTGGAGACGTTCAAGGCCCGGTTGGATGAGGCCCTGAGCAACCTGATCTAGTTGGAGATATCCCTGTTCCTTGCAGGGGGGTTGGACTAGATGACCTTTGAAGGTCCCTTCCAGCCCTAACGATTCTATGATTCTATGATTCTATAAATAATGTGGTATATTGTCCTTTTCTCACCAGACAAAGCCAAAATCATGGGATCAGTGTGTTAATTTATATTTCATTTTGTCCATTGTGCTTTGGCAGTACACGTTTTAGAAGATAAACTTTCGTTTAATTCTGATTCGATAAAAGAGTAGCCTTAAAGCCAAAACCGATGTGTGACCTGAGACTTTTTTCTGTTCATTCACTTACTGCTTTCAGAGTCTACTCAAGTTTGAGTATTTTGATTTTATTTTGGGGTTTCTTTTTCTTTATGTACATTTATCACTTTTTGTTTCTTTGCTTGTTTCCATTCTGGAAAATGAAACACTCTATTTGGGGACCTCTGGGTTTCACCAGGAGTGTGAGAACTTTATTTGTATGGCTCCTTGTTTCCTGTGTACTTGTATCCCTTCCTTTTGTATGTAGCAGCTAGTATGTGATTGATTTTTATCTCTGTAAAAGAGTTCTGCTAAGTAAAAGGCTAATAGTCGCTTCATTGTTTCTTATGAAAAGTTAAAATCAGTAGAAGGAGGAGAGGATCATGGTGCTGTTGAGGGGTTTATTTAATTGTTAAAATTTAGGCATGTTGCTTGATGTTTCTTGGGACAGATTGCTGCCAAATGAGTGCATATGTTTAGAGGACTTTGTTCTTTTTATTATGTGTTTACTTATACTTAGATACTGTTCTGTGGAGCGATTCGCATGTGACACCTATTTCATGTATCTGATTGCCATCTTTTCAGCAGTTACTTGCTTCGTTAGCGTTGCTGCTCACACATTACACCATTTAGCATTTGAGATCTTTGGGATGTCCTTCCATTTGCTTCACTTCGGAATGTATTCGCAACATACTGAATGTTCTTGAGTAACTGGAGTTGATGATAGTACATGTGGATGGTATTTCATATGATGGGTATTAATGTGGTCATAGATTAATAGGAATTCTGATCAGTGTGTAGAAAATTGAAGTTATAATCTCTGATTAAAGGCTAGAGATTCTGTTTCAATTTTAGTCAAAAAAGCCTGCTGCTGCATCTGATCTTCCTGAACGCCATCTGCTCAATAAACCATCCATCCTTCGAAATGTTAAAGTGCCGAAATCTATACTGAAGGATGCTGAAAGGATTTTGAGAGGAGTTCAAAACAATAAAAAAGTTCTCGAAGAAAATTTGGAAGCTGTTATTCGTGCAAAAGATGGAGATGCTTTTATTAATGCCATAACTACGAACAGGTTAGACCCTATAATTCAGTGCTTTGTGTGACTACTCATTGTATGTGTTCGCCTTTTACCGCCTCTCTCTCAATTTTTTTAATTGTGTGTGTTAAAGAACTAGTGCACTTCCCTGCAAAAAGTTACTTATTGACTCTCCTTAGCAATCATTAGATGATTCTCTTGAACTACCAATGTTTTTTGGTCCTCTTGATGTGAATTGAATTTTTTGACAGGTACCTGTTACTTCTTGGTAAATCCGAATTCTGAGGCTGTATCATCTGGACAAACCGCTCTGCTGTCATGACAAGGCAGCACTTAGTTTTACAGACAGGCTCACTTTAGTAGGAAAATTAAAGAGTAATTTTGTCATTCAGAGCAGAAGAGGCTTAATAAGCCTGTGTGTGTTACAGAATTAGTCATCCTACAGCGGATGGCTTTTGAACTTTTGCTTCGTTAGTTGTGTTAAATACTCCTGCTTGAATCTATGAAAGTTTTCCTATGAAAATACAACTTAATCTTGCAAAGCAACTATTCTCTTCATGTAAAGATTTTTTTTTTTTCAGGCATGATGTCTGCTGTTATTATCTTTTAGAGGAAGTAGTAATTTTTGTCATCTGCTTTTCGTGATTTGAGTTGGAATATTTTTGTTGCCTTGTTATTTCAGTTTTTGATCAAAATAGGAACTGACACATGGCTGCCACTTATTTGTAGATGTTTGTAATACTGTTAGTACGTACCAGTGGGGGATGAAATTTGCAGGTGGCCTTGTCTAAGAGCAGATTTAGATTTGGGAAACTCAGCTAGGCTGTGCTTAGTGCCTTTTGGAGACTGTAGAGGTACCTAATCTTACCGTCTGTGTTCTGGGTTTCTCTTTTTATGGTGTTTATAGGTCACTGCTTTCCCAGGAACAAATCTGTGCAATTTAAGAAGCACTGACCTAAAATAGTTCTTCTATTTCAGAGATGTATTGGAAGAGATTCGTATCAGAAAGACTGTGGATGAGTGGATTAAGGCAATCAGTGTAGAAATCCAGGTATGGCTGGAAAAAATGAGTTCAGGACTTTGCGTTACATTTTTCCACCTTACATTGTTCTTTCATGTCAATAGTTAAACATGATTCGTTTACAACTGGAAAACATGAGAAAACTGCTTGTTATTACTACCATGTAGTATGCTATAAGAAAATATTTACCTCTCTTTTTAAACTTTCATTGTTTAATGAAAATCACTGGTCACAGTTGCTGGCTAACATGAAAAATAGGCCACTTCTCAGAACTTCAAAGTTATCCACAGACTGATATATATATCACAGGCTTCTGATAGCCTTGAAGATAAAAATCTCCTTTTATTACATTTATGTTTTATCTTCAGGCTGAAATGGCAAGAAATGATTTGGAACAAGTGAAATATGATCAAAAGGTCCCATGGATCAAGAGAACCCAAAGCATCAAGGCTATGAAGACCAATAAAGAAATTAAAGCAAAAACTCAAAAAATCCAAGGATGCTTGACAAAGAAACCTTTATCCGCAGCTAAGCCATTGCAGAAGCAAGCAGAAGATAACATGAGCAAACGGAACTTTAGGACTCACTTTTCTGAAAGTTTGCAGAGGAAAGAAAAAAGGGCAGATGTGAGTTCCCAAGTAGCTGGTTTCCTTTTTGGTGATGACTGCTCTGCTTTAGATTGCTGTATTCGTGTGAAAAATTGTTTGTATGGGTAACTGTAATCATTTTAAATGAAAGTGATAGCCCTGCCCTGTGGATTTCTGTTGTCAGAATTGTCCTTGTTTTCATGTGCTGTGGAAGCCTAAGCTAAGTGTGTATAACAGCATAGAATTCGTTGTCGTGTTATGAATTTGTCTTACCCAGTACTTGCTGTTTTATTCAGCTGTTAGTAAGTTTCTTATGTGTTCTATATGCATACATTTCCGTGTGTGCATGCAATGTGCACTGCTTGTCGCAGAACTTCTTACTTTTTTTCCTCTAAATTTCTGCAACCCTATTGATGTGTTCAAATTATCATACATGAAGAATTGTAAACTACTTTTTTCTGTGTGTGTGTGTCAGGGACCTGTGAGTGGAAGTGCAATGGTACAAAATGAAGACTATCTGTGCCAAGTTTATGGAAAACCAGTTTACCAGGGCCATCGTAGCACGCTTAAAAAAGCACCATATCTGAGATTCAACTCTCCCTCTCCCAAATCTAAACTTCAAAGACCCAAGGTGATCGAGTGTGTTAGAGGTAAGTCAGTCTTTGATGTGAACCAGTTTTTCTATTAGAAATTCCTGATATAAATGAAACTATTTTAGTCATAGATCATCTGCTTTTCAATTTAAAGCTTAAGCAACTGCAGAACGATTAAGATGCTCTTTTCAAAACTAAAAAATACCAGTAGGTTTTCGGATTGACTTAGTGTATATATCACTTATTTTAGATTGTCAAATTCATACTTATTTCTAAATTTAATAAATATATTAATATATATTTATCATTGCCCAAGTCTTAATCAGCTGAATTGCTGGAAGTAATGACATAAGCACCTGAAAGCTTAGTGTGTTGAAAAACAAACTCAGCTTTTGATAAAGGTTATTGAGATATGTTCTTTGTGTCGTGTTTATCCAGTCATGTCTTTTAAATGGTTGATTCATTCAGAGTTAAGGAATCTGCTGAGATTTGAAAAATTAAGGAATCCTGATATTTCTTTTCCCACCTCTAATGCATGAATTGAAATATGAAAATTTAAATTGATAAGTGGGAAGATGACATCTATTAGCTCGAAAATACTGAAAGACACGTTAGATGGAAGCATTGGTTCAGTTCACTAAATGCAGGTAACTCTTCTTTTGTAGTCAGGTCAGGGTTAAATGCGAAGTATAACTTTTATTATACTAACTTGTTACGGTTGTTTAATTGATCAATAAAGTTTATTAGTGAATTAATAATGAATTTCATTCATTAGTTTTGTAGGCAAAGTATTAAGATCAGAATACTCTAATTTTTAAACCTATTAAAAATGGGTAAATATAATAATTAAACAGTGAAACTATATGATATCTGACAGAAGATAAAGTTTATCTACACTTACCTGAGTAAGTAGAAAGTACTGTTTGCTCTAGTGAAATTCATGCATTCATTGAAAATCATATGAATGTATATGACCTTATTTAAGCAGGTAATTATAAGATGCAAAGACAAATCTTGGTAAAAATTGAGTATATTCCCTGTTCTGAAGTAAATTATATTTGTAATATAATATATATAACATTTTAGTTTTAAATCAGTCCACCCTGTCAGAAGTGGTAATTCTTTCATGGTACTGTCTCAAAGAGGAGTAAAGAAAAAGGAAGAAAGAAGAAAAATGACAATGAGCATGTTTATGTGAAATAAGCAATATGTGTGTATGTGGCACTGCTGTGATGTTTTTGAAAGCTGTGGAAAGCTATTTTCAGTGAGGATTAAAACAGACACTGATATCCATCTTTGTGGAACTTGTATGGGAAGACAAGTGCTGCTCAAAGGCACAGTCTTTGTCTTATTTCTGTTTTAACAGTGAGTGTTTTTAAGAATAGACCAATGTTTGCCTAGGTATTTATGCTGGAGGTATGGAAAGTGTAGGATCGTATTTGAAGTGGGTTTGCAGAAGGACATAAGTTCCTGTTTTTCTCTATTTTGGTGGCTTTTTGCTCTAAATGTTCTTACAGTTGTTACGTTCTTGGAATTTTCTTGGTAATTTTTGTTGTCTTTCACAGCTCTTTAGCAGTTTGAAACAGTGTATTTTAGATTTGTGTGTTTTAATTGGTTTATTTCCTAGTTATCTTTTCAAAACATACTGATTCTTAATACAGAAACTAAGATTAATGTTTAATTGATCTGCCAGAAAAATTAATGTGGAGAATTGTGGGGAGATTGAGCTGTCATTACTACTCTTACTTTTAATAACTAGAAATGCTTGTCATGAAGGATGACGTTTAGTCAAAGACATTCCAAAGTGGTTGCACTTTGCTGTTTTCATTATGATTGAAGCTGTGGGGGAACTGCTCATCCTTCTTCATATCTGTGCAGAAGAGTTTAGTCAAGACATCAGTTGCTTTCGTTAGAAGTTGTTTTACGCATTGGAAGGAAGTGAGGAACATTGCAAGAAACCAACACAACATAATGGGGATTGGAAAATCCAAGAGGAGAAAGCTGCAGTGGAGTGCAGGTTAAAAAAAAAACAACAAGGGCTGCTTTTTGCTCTCACTGTGGGAGAGAGGGAGCAAATTACGTGATAAAAGATGATGATGGAGAAACAGAGTGCGTTAAGTGTAAGAGGCAGTTAAAGTGAATAGTGGGCACGATGGAGTTAATAGGATGAGCATCAATGAAAAAAATATTAGTTGGCTTCCCTCTCTGCTTCTTGCACTTAGGCTGTTGCTAGCCATGCAGGGAAAAGACACTTGATGCCATCTTAACTGTCAGGTTTAAAAAATGATGTCTGAGTTTTTAACTGTCAAAATACTATATTCTGTATGAAATACAAGAGGAAGGCAGTCACTTGATGAGGCCGTGTTTTTAGGCCATTAAAATGTGTGGTATAAAACATGTATATATCTATGTAGACAAGCACTGCTGTGGGTTTTTGGTGTTTTTTTTTTTTCATTATGATGTATATCTGCAGTGACAAATCTTCAAAATAGCGTGAGAATCTATTGTTAAGCTTAGCGTAGTCTTTATGTCATTTCCTGGCACTTTTTCTTACCTGTGCTCTGGAGCCCAGTTTTGATCCATGAAGAAAAAGTGTTATTGGTAGAAAGTATTTGGACTTCTCATAACCATCCTTGAAAATGTGGATTATAGTTCTGGCAAAAATCTAGAAGACTTTTCAAAACTTACTTTATTTTTAAAAGGTGAGAACTTTCTATGTGAAAACTACTGGTCTTGTTGCTTATAATGTTATTTTACCTCTCTTGTGAAAAATGCCAGGGTACTCATTTGAAGGACCAGCATGATAGATCACTCTTTTAGACTACTGGCTGTGCTGCACGCCTGTAATTTAGTTTATTCTGTACAGATTTTTTTTGAATAAAATGCATGCTACTAAGCACTTAGTGTAGCAATAACAAGATACAGTGACCTCTAAGATTTGGATTGAGAACAGACACTTCTTTAAAAATATTTAATCAGCAGTTTTGCTTGTGCTGAGTCCTAAATGACATTTTTCTTCTGTATTTATTGGGCTCTTGTCCTTTATAGAAGGTCAAGAGGCCGATTTCATCATTCTAGAAACAATATGTCGTAAAGAGGCAAAAAAAGCACTCCCCACCCGAATCTAATTATATTGAGTAGGTCATTTGATCATTTGATACTACCAGTTTAATTCAGTAGTGTAAGTGAACTGTAAAGGGACAGGTTGCACACAGTGGTAATAAGCTGCTCCTGTGCTTTAGCTTCTTTTCTGTTGAAGGCAAATAGAAATGAAAGAGGAAACACAGTCCTGGGTGCATGCTGCATTAAACCTTCCAGAACTCCTGCATGTGACAAATACAGTTTAAAAGCTATTTGCTTGAAAGCAGGATGAACTCTGGATAGCCTTTACCCAGAGAGATTCTCTTCCAAGTCATGAAGTCATAGTACAGCGGCACAGCAACATATATGTTTACAATAATAAAGCCGCCATAAAATTAATTTCTCTATTTCACATCAGACTGCAATTACAGAAAGTTATATTATTGTCTCTATCTTGACAGTAAATAAAATGAAGACACCCTCTTGTATTCTTATCTAATCTAAGGGAAGAAAGGAAGAAAACGGAAATTTTTGCATGTCACTTAGCAGAATAGCACTCCAATCAATATGTGTCCTATTTCCAAGTTTTCTGATTTTAATGGCTTTAGGCTGAGGTCAGCCTTTGTTTGATACCGGCGTTACTTGTCTTTGGCTCTTCATATAAGACAGTTTGTCAAGCTGCTTAATTTTGTGCTTTCCTACATCTTGCCAATAAAATGGAAACGTTATACTTCTGTGTTTCACATGGGTCTTACGAAGACAAAATAGGGAGATGGTTTTGAGGGCTGCTATTCCGAAAGGTGCTGTTATGGCAGGAAAGTGTAAATAATAAAATTAGTAACAGATCTGTACTCTTCTATAATAGGAGTGTAGATAAATGCAACAGAGTTGAATGAGCACTTTAAAGCACCAGGCTCTTAGGAAGAAAGGAAGAAAGAAAGGAAGTAAGAAATCAATCAATCAATCAATCAATCAATCAATCAATCAATCAATCAATCAATCAATCAATCTTGCCTGCATTAGGCATCATCAGTTCTTTCCCTCATGGATCTGCACCCACAGATTCCTTTCCTGGCCTTGATGTACCAGGTGATAAAGGCTTAAAAATTATTGGAAGTCTTTGGCCTTGGGTTTGATTGGCTGGAAAATCCAGACTTAGTAGATGACTCTGGTTTGTTAGAGCAGTCTACTGAGCTTGTTTTAAATTAGTATTAGAATACGGATGTTTATTTAAAACTGAAATGGCCATCTGGAGAGTCTCTTTTCAGTCATTTTATAACTTTTTCAACCATTTTCTTTGCAAATAAACTGTAGTGACTAATGCTTGGTTTCTTCCGGGAAGTTAGAAAAAAAATCCAGCTAACACTTTTGTGAGTAAGAGAGCATTTCTGAAAAAAAAATAAAATAAATTGGAGTTGTTTTCTTGCATAATTTGAACCGATAAATACATGTAAACCACCAGGTATTTAAAGCTTAAGTTTAATTCAATGTCTAGTTTCTGCCCAGTGCAAATAAACTTTTCAGAGGGAAAGGAAAAGTTGAAAGCAATTTAAAATGAGGTGCTGTGTGTATACAAGTGCTTAATCATTCGTGCTGCGAGAACCTTGTTTTTACAAGTTGGCGGTATTACAGATATGCTGCCAATTTCTGCTTTTACTCAAAAGTTCAAGGCCAGGGGGGACTCTTAGATCATGTGGTATGACCTCTTCTAAATCACAAGCCACTGAACTGTATCTGTTTATGTTACTGAGTCCAGTAATTTGTCTTTCACTACAGAACAATTTTTCTGGCTAACCTATGCTTCGCAGAAAGGTACATGCTCATCATTTAAAGACATCAGAAATTCTGCCCTTAATTACTTCTTCCCGTGGCTAGATACCTTATGGCTCAAAACTAAGTGGGATGCTTTGATTTTAGTATCTGATTTATAGTAAGTTTTTGGCTTCAGTTTACTGCTGCTTCAGTTTCCAGGTGATTTTCCTTAAAAAACAACAAAGGCCTTTTAACGTCCAATCTATTTTAATATTTACAGAGATACAGAATTACAACTGAATGCAGTATTGTCATATATGGAAGTCTCCTGCTCCAGCTCGCTGACATCCTGTGAGACATCTGAGGATTACATTTATCCCTTTGACCACAGCATTGTGTTGTGATTTCTCATTGCATTGCTTATCCAACATGACCTTAAAGCCTTTTCTCGACACTTCTTTCTGACCTGTATTTTCTCGTTGACGAGTTATGACTTGCCGTTCTCGTTTCTAGGCATATAACCCATAATTTGTGTGTACAAAAATACCACTTCTTGCCTGGATTGCCTTACTTGCTTGTCTGCGTTGTTAAAAGTCACGTTATCAATCTTTATTATCCCTAAATTTTATAATGGTTGACTTTTATTCTTCAATTAATTAGGAAGCTATTAATTGTGAACAGAGCTAAAAAGTGCATGTTGCCATGTGTTAACTAGCCAGCAATGCAGGAAAGAGTGATGATTAGAAACAACAGAGAAGTAAAATAACATTTTTTCAGCTGTAGTGAAGGTACGGAGTTGATTACCAATGTGATCCTTTCCAGGTTTGTTTTCCTAATGCCTACAAAATAAGCAGTAGAAGCACTTCTGTTTGATTCACGGTTGTTGACTCTTTTTTTGGAGATGTTTCAGGCAGTTTTTATCCATTTAGATTAAAGTTAAGAATTTCCCTAATAATATCCATTGCTTGCAAAGAATATAGGTTGAATAAAACCTTGCATGACTCCATCACAAGAAATGCAACATTGCAATAAACGTTCTCTTCTGCTGTATGCTTAGGCATTGTTATATAGAAATTACTTCTGTTTAGCTGTCTAACCATACATTTTCAAAATCGGACCCAAAAATCAGTGCTTCCTTGATTGCAAGTGAAGACTGACAGGTATTAGTTATGGCTTTGTTTTTCAGTAACAGTGAGTTGTTAAACCAGGAATTTGTAGATTATACCTGTTCTTTTGAGTACCTGTCAATCTTCTGCCTGGAGACAAACTGCAAGTTTATAAAGTTGAGGCAGTTAATCAGATGAATAAGAGTTCAGACTATATTCTATATCCCATCTGTTTTTTATGCCAGGCTTGCGTGCTGTTCCGATGTTGTATTTCAAACCTAGATCATGGGTTTCTTCTTACCTACTTAATAGCGTGTTTCATTCCAACCTACTACTATCCTTTTGTCCTTTTCTTCAAGTTTCTGTCTCTTTATTTCCTAGACTCAAACGTTCAAAAATTGTGATTTTAATTCCTTCATTGCTGTCAATAGCGTGACATCTAACTTAGCACTTTTAGGTGCCACCCTTCCTGTCTTGCTCCCTTGCTTCCTTCATCCCCCAGCAAAAAGTTGTAACGGTTTCAGTGGAAGGGCTGAAGTTAGTAGTGTGTGATATTATTCTGTTTGTACATGTGTTGATGACGTGTGGTTTGTCTGCTCTTGTTTCAGGGACAAAGGTAAAATCAGTAAGAACACAGACTTCTCACACACAGAAGGTGGTAACCAGCCCTAGGAGACAGCATCCTTTATATGCACTTGCCCAAGAAGACCAGTATCTCTTTAGTCCCAGTAAAGATGTGCCTGCTGCCTGCGGTCCACTTGAAGGTCACTTAATTCCAATGGCTATTCCACTAGGTAGGAGCAAATAACCTGTAGAAGGGATGTTTGAAAGTTAATTATGCCACTTTGTGGAAATACAACGTACGTCGTCTTAAGTCAGTGATTTCCTCTGGCCCATGAGATTTGCAGCTGCCCTTCTCCTGGGAAGTCGACATGGGAGAACAGTTTAAAATCGTAGAATCATAGAATGGTTAGGGCTGGAAGGGACTTTTAAAGGTCATCTAGTCCATTCCCCCTGCAAGGAACAGGGATATCTCCAACGAGATCAGGTTGCTCAGGGCCTCGTCCAACCTGGCCTTGAACGTCTCCAGGGATGGAGCATCCACCACCTCTCTGGGCAACCTGTTCCAGTGTTCTACAGCTCTCATGGTAAAAAATTTTTTCCTAATATCCAACCTGAATCTACCTCCCTCATAGAATCATAGAATGGTTAGGGCTGGAAGGGAAAAATGCTCTGATTCTCTTCCTTCTTCATGCTGGATGTCTGGTGACACCCTGACAGAGCAATTGTTTGCTGAGCTGTACATACCTTCTTTGGTATGCTTTCCATTTCTGGGGTTCTTGTTCTGGCTTTGAGTTTGGAATCCGTGTAAGCAGGAACTGAATCATTGGTCCGTGGATTCAGCATTTAGGATGACTTCAGCCCCACAGTTTCAGTAGACTTGTGCCAAGCACACTAAATTAATTATCATGGCTTCTGTATTTTTGGACCTACAATAGAACCTTATATAGGCCTTGTTTTGGGAAGGTTTATTATTATATCTCATGTAAAGAAGGTAATTATTGGAAAACAATGTAGTTATTCTCGTTTTCAGCAGTAGGTGTCACCGTAGCCAAGAAAAATGAATAATTTCAAAAAATGGCAGTGTTGAGTTTATGCTTTCTGCTGGGAAAGCCTTAAAATTACCTGGTGAAGCACTATATTTTAGCTGCTAGGTGTTAATAGGGAGCTTTTTGATTGATCCGTAATTGCGCACGAGATCTCAGTCTGTTTCGCGTGAAACAGGGACACCCAGAATTTAATTTAAATCAATTTATTAATTTACTAACTTCAGAGATTTGTATATGTCATTAATTATTTTTACACTGTCCTTAGGTCAAACTCAGATTAGCGACATCTCGCTGCAGCCTGCTGGAGTAGTTATAGGTAAACCACACCCTATTACAGTTACAACCTCTCTTCCTCAAGTGCCACCAAAACCATCAGATGAGAGAAAAAACCCAAACGTAGCTGTAATAGAGGTGAGATCAGAGAAAAAGGATCCACCTCAACTGTCCGTGCAGGTAGGTGCAGGTGCCAAGAGTTGTGATGATTTGTTTGTATATTTTAATAAATGCTGGCCAAAATTCAGTCTCATCCATCAGTAACTGACTTTGACATCAGTAGATCATTTTCAGTAAGTGTTAGAAACGTACAGAATGAGGGACCAAAAACTTGTCATGCTCTGCTAGTATTTTTATTCATATTTTAACAATTATCTTTATTATTAAACCAAAATAGAAGACTATTTCTTCCCTAAGTCACCTATGCAGGATGCTTGTAGAACAGTTCTGTCACGTTTTCTTTTTTTTTTTAACGAGATTTTTGAGCCAGAGCAAATTTAAATAAAGAAAAGTATTAAAATAAATGTCAGTTTTCTTCCATGAATACTTTAGCCTTCAAGATTTCTGTTTCAAGCATGTTAGTCAACCCAAGAATTCCACTCCTGATTAATCAACCACTGCAGTCTTTACTTAGTAGGTTGGGGTTTTTATTTTATTTTATTTTTTACATGAGTCTCTTATCAAGGAAGTTAATGTTTCTTACATGTTCATTATTTTGGATTCAAACTCCTGAGAATGTACACACTCCTACACACTCTTTTCAGATACAAATGATTCATGGAACTTAAAGTTAAATACAGGTAGAGCTTGTTCCCTTGCAGTATCACTGTTTTCCTCCCACATGCATTTTGCTGTTATTTCACCCAGTTCTTAAATGTTTAAAGTGATTTTTTTGTTATTTTTTTTCCCAAAGAATTAAGCAACCATTTAAGTCTTTGTTCTTAAAAAAGCTTTGATGCTGTAGTGGACATGCCTTTATTACAAACTATATTGTAATACAATTATCCCTGTATTTTACCTTACTAGATGTACGACAATGTCAAGCCAATAACCAGCAGTGACTTGTAGGCCGACATAGTGTAAACGAATTACAGGTCAAACACATATCTGCTATATAAATAGTTATAGGTATATTCACCTTTTGTCACATGCAAGACAAAGTATCAGGGAATTAGAGAACAGGAAAAATCAGATACTGCAAGAAAAGGGGTCGATATATCTGGGGTTAGTTTTTGTACGTTTTAGTATTTTGTTTTTCAGAACCAAGTTATTATCAAATACAGGTGTGAGAAAAGGAGGTCACTGAAGTATAGTGGCTCAGTAGCAAGTGGAAGAGAGAATCTAAAAAAATTAACCGATAGTAGAATCATAGAATCACAGAATGGTTCGGGTTGGAAGGGACCTCAAAGATCATCTAGTTCCAACCCCCCTGCCATGGGCAGGGAAACCCTCCACTACACCAGGTTGCCCAAAGCCTCATCCAACCTGGCCTTGAACACTTCCAGGGATGGGGCAGCCACAACTTCTCTGGGCAACCTGTTCCAGTGCCTCACCACCCTCAGAGTGAAAAATTTCTTCCTTATATCTATATAAGGAAGTTATATATATTATATTTAGTTTACATAAAATAAACTATATATATTTAACTATATATATTTATTTATATATATATTTAACTATATATATTCAATGTAAACTATAATATATAATAATATTCTATTATAGTAGCTGAGCTAATACATGAATTTTCAGACTGATGCTTTTTGCTGCCCTAGGTGTTACCAAACGTAGATATTGACAGTATTTCAAGCGACAGTGTGAGTGTAAACCACGTTCTTCCAGGCTCTGAACCTGCACTTCCTCCTGTTGATGCTGTAATACAGGTATGGATTGGTCTAAATGTCTGTGAATTCATATTTGTTAAAAAAAATATATATTAAATTATTACAAAGTTTTTTCATTATTTTGTTTTGGTTAGAGAAATTAGGCAGTTCCAGGGAAAATGGAGTAATTATTCTGAATAATTTATAACGTGAGGTGTTTGTTTAAGAAAATGAAAAATTGCAGCAAGACACTGTTCATGCAACATTAAATAATCACCGTAGCAAAAGCCTAAGCAAAACAGTGTTTCTCTGTCCTGTTAAGAGTTGTAATCCCTTATTGGCCCGTGTCTATCTGTCTTACACTGGCTCCAAGGTTCTGGCATGAAGGCTGAGGATGTTCTTCCTTCCTCCATCTGCTCCTTGTCTGTGCTTGAGTGGTTAGTGGCGTGTATGTCTAGCCTGTTCACTGGCAGCCTGTCGTGTGTGGAGCTGGCCAGTCTACTCTATTCTCTTTCCATATAACTTTTCAGAAGTGTTTTTAATCTAATCTAAGCAGTAGTGAAAGTTTTTGTGCAACTAAAAGGTTGACTGCTGCATTCTGAATGATAAAGTTGTAAACTGGGGTACGTGTTTACAGGATGACCTGTTGTTTCTTCCAGTGCACTTCTGTCTTGTGCATTGCACAGGCTGGGCAGTGTGAAGGCACGGCGATGCAGTGATGAATTTTGTATAGTTTATACAAAAAACTTCTGTTTTCTGTGTGTTAGCTGCTATTCTGACTTCAGGAGTTAGGTCCTCCAGAGTCCTGTGGTCAAGGTATTCACTAAATCAGACAGAGGCTGTGGACTCTAGTGATTATTATTTAAAAATTATATTATTAAATAACACTGTAGCAATAGCACATAAGTTGCTTAAGACACTTCTAGACTCTCATGTGCTATGTTTTACCGTATTTTGCCTTACTGATTTTTTTAGTAAGAGTTACCAGTATTGCCTTAGAACTTTTGATGGTGAGATATTCCATTAGATTTGGCAACAGCAGGTTTTAATTGTCAGCATACAAGAAAAGAGTTCTAATAATCTGTCTTTATCCTATGCAAAGAAATTCCTCCTAACTCTTAAGGTGGGTAAAACGTTTTTTCTGGATTCAGGCTATTGACAATAAGTGGCGATTTAATTGCATTTCTTGTCATGAAGTTTTTCTGCTGATGCGTTTTCTCCCACCCATTATGAAATAACTAACAATTTCAATCTGTCTTTATAAGACTCCAGAAGATGTTCATAGTGAGGAGGAAGACATGAAGTTCCCGGGAACTAATTTCATTGATGTTACTGATGTCGTGGAGGTAATTATATTGCAAAGGTGTCCTTTCCTTTTAAATGTTTTTGTATTTCCTTTATATTATTCCATCATAGCTGAAAACACAATTTAGAAAATTAGTTTGCTTACTGGCAACTTTAATAACACACGTTGTGAGCAATAGTGAACTGTTTACAGTGCTATAAACAATATTATAAATTACTGTGTATTATTAAGTAAAGGACCTTTGAAGAATCACAATGAAAACCTAAAGTCACCTTTTATTTGAGTGTGTTAGAATCCATTAGAAATAAAATCAGTCTTCTAAAATCAGCAGTGATTATAGCACTTAGATGTCACTATTTGAAGCTCTAAATGTAATGTGTATGTGAGACACTCTTACAGATTTTAATAAAGGTGACCTGTGTTTTAAAATGTGAAAGTATTTTCTGAGGGTTCCCTTTTAGAAAATTTTAGTGTAGAGCAATTTGTAGATGTTTTTGCCGTTGTAAAATACTTTAGCAAAATATCCCATTTCAGTTAAAAATTATATAACTTAAAAAAAAGAGCAAGTAGCATATGTGAGTGTATGTGTACAACATGTACATCTCATCTCATGGAACCATTAAGGGTTGTTGAGCTTTTGTTTTGCTGGATGCCTTGTTAATGTGTCTGTGCACGTTTAACAACGTTATTGTTTCTGGATTATGGTAACGTGGGTTTATTGGAGATACTCTTTCATGGGTTAATTTTTTTAGGTAGCAAGTCCTTTGCTGACCTCTTGTCGGTCAGAGTAGAGGCTGACAAATGCTCACGGTTGGTGAACCAGCCAGTTTTTCACTTCTCCAGGTTCAGAGTAGAAGCAGAAACTCACTGGTAGCTGGGAAGGGCTGCCTCTGAAGGAAGCAAGATGCTGCCAGCCCACTGTCAGGGAGTATTTTACCTCTGTGGAAGGAAAAAGCTTTATTTTATAAAAATTAATAGAAAGCTATTTAAGAAATCAGTTTATGAACTAACAAAAAAAATGCTGCCATGTTAAATTTTTTATATGTGAATAATAGTTATTCATATTTTATTTTTTCATTTTTCTTCTGGATTCCTTTTATCTTTTGTTTTTGGCAATGGGATATATTTTAACCACAATACCAAAAATGTTCCAAGTGAAACATATGTTTGGCCTCCTATGACCACACAGACTATGTTCTTAAAAACATGCAAGACAAACACCATGTGGAAGGATAAAATCAACCTCTGGAGTGGCAGGGGTATTTAAGACATCAAAAGAAAACAAAGTTATTGTTATAAAAGGAGCTTCAGCTTAATGAAAAAATACACATAAAATGCTATACAGGAGAATAGCTTATTGTTGTCTTCCCCCTACACCCCTTTTATTATGAAAACTTAATTCTGTTAGAATTGAAGAGCATGAGTATCTGGCATTAGACACTCGGTCGACCCAGTAGCTGCCCTGGGTCCTTGTCTTCCCCAGCTCTGGCACTTGGACGTGCAATTCCCTGAAAGCCTCTTGCTCGGGAAAATAGTTGGAAATGGTATTTAGTGAGGAGAGAGGGCAGCCTGTGCTGATCAGGCACAGGGCAAGGCCAGGCAAGCATGCTGACCAGCTGCTTGTTTACATGCAGCCAGCCACTTTTGTCCCCTTATCCTTCTATTTTCCCACACCTGTACCTCTCCAAACCACCTTGGTCCTTCCCTTACCACACCTCTGGTTCCTCACCATAAACACCATATAAAAAGTGTTGTACCATCCCAAAATACTCTTCCCTGCCTCCTATAATAAGTCATCATGTCATCACCTCATCCATATGCACCTGCCCAAACTTAAGAAAGATTCTCCTCTCCATAGGAGAGTCTTTCCATGGACTCATCTTGCTGGGTTTCACTTCTGGACACTGAGGCTGAGTCCTCTCCTGTGACAGCCCTGGGAATAGCCATGTCGGGGTGTCTGGTTGTCATATTAGGTTATTCTCCCACCTGTTGTGTTCCTCTGTGCTTCTGTGTGTGGGTGGAGACAAACGTTTTATCACATAACCTAACAGTAATTTGTTTTAGCAGTTTTGAGGACTAAGGCAACGTGCCCCAACTTGTAAAACACAAGCCCTGCCATGGGAAGAGGTGATGTGCCTGGTTCTCCCATTGCAACCTTGTTGTCTAATGTTCAAAGACCCAGAGCTCCATCTTCCAGAACAGTTGAATCGGATGCTCTTATTTCACAATGACAAAATTCATGAGCAGAAAAAGCTGTTACACCTTTCGTTTACACACTTGTTCATGATCAATGGTTGCACCTATAATGAAGTAGGTTCAGACTTTCTGCACAGAAGACGTTTCATAAGGCCAGCCCTTGGAGGGACCCTGCCTTATTCCAGAGTGAGAAACCTGCTCAGCTAACATGAGCCCACAACAGGCTCGCAGTTTTATTGAGTCTGCTCTCCAGCTCTCCTGAGCAGCCATATCCTGCAGTACCTTTAGCAAACTTACTAGGATTTAAGATTAGAGACACTTTTGCTCTCTCTGGACATGCCCTAATTGCAAGGTGGGGACTTGTTTCTCAGAATTTTTGTGTACTACTGCAAAATATATAACCTGCAGAGATCAGAGTTAATGTGTTTTCCTCAACCCTGGATTCCCATAGATGCTCTTGGAGGCAGTGATTTTTTAACACGTATAACTCTTCAGCCAAAAGGTCATCGGTGGCACGTGCAATGCAGCCTGACCTTGCTAGTGAAAATTGCTTTGGAAATCTGTCAAGAAGAAATCCATGACTAAGTTTTGGATGGCTTTAATAAAAGACTATGCATAGACATGTTTGGTTAAGGAACAAAATTAATCTATACCACCTAATATTTTCAAACATTTTTTTAATTATCTCCATGTAATTTTGGAAATAGAATTTTGGCTCGATACTTTATCATAAAGTACAGTGATTAATATTCCAATCTTATCTGAAAGACTTTCTAATTTATGCTGTATTTTGACTGGGACTCATGATAGATATTTTCAACAGTCTCCAGGGAGGTAAAATGCAAAACTGAGTGCAGATTATTCAGGATTGGTCTACAAGGTGATATATGTGCAAGTTCAATCTGTATAATTCAATACTGACTATTATATTTTTTTTTTATTTCAGCAGAGATAATATATCACCCCAAAATGAATATGATTTTCTTTTGGATTTGTACACTATTAAATATAAAACATTTTTGCACGTAGTTTAGAAATTCAGAACTGCAAAAGTTTGTCAGAAGTTAGTAAATATGTGTAAGATTTATTGTATGCACTTGGTGTATTTAATCCAGATGTTTGTATTTTGCACGCTTTCAGAAAAGATTATATTAAATAGGCAACATCAAAGAAAATTTATGGAGTAATGCAGTCAGATGAAAATGCATAATGAAACATTGGACAAAGACATCTTTACATTTGCTGTCAGAATGAATTATGGTTATGAATACATACATCCTAACAGAATGAACTGCTTATCAGCTTGCAGAGCATCCAGTGCCGTTCTGAGTTTGACTTTACTGTCTTATTTCTGTGCCTGGAAATGGTTTAGAGATTTTGTTTGTCACCCAAATACACATACTCTGTTTCGCCTGCTTTGTAAGTCACAGCTTTTCTTTGAAGAATTATTACTATTTAAAGATTCAGAAATATCCCTCTGTCCAATAGCTATTTGTTGTAATACCCATCACGGACCTACCTGACTTTTCAGTTTTAAAGAATATTAAGGTAGGAGAGAAGTAGTGATCTTGCTTGGGGAAGGAGACAGGAAAATGTTACCATCTTTTTTTTTTTTTTTTCCTTCTCTGTTCTTTCTGGTTTTAGTGATTTTTTTCTTTCATTCATAGAAAATATATGGCCTTTTTTAAATTTTTATGAGTAAAAAGGAAATTTAATTTATATAAAGGAAAAGAAGGCTTTTTTCTCCTTTCACTATGCTGGAGATTAATCTTAGTAAATTTAGATTTACAGTGAGCTCTTTTGTGCAACATCCCGTGCTTCTCACTGGTAATTTAGGGCTCAGCTCTTGATCTCTTTCTGGCATGCAACATTTTCTTCTTAGAGAATCGTATTACTATTAGAGACATTTGTTTTTAATATTATGGGTGAAGGATGCAGGTTCTCATCCATCACAAGACACTTCTAAAGTGTTACATTACGATATGTTAGGTTGGTGACTGCTTTTTGGGACTTGATGCTGTGTATGTGCTCGGGGGGGGAAAAGGAGCATCTTTGGAAACAGTCAAACATTGTAATGCGCAACAAGTAACTTCCATAACTTTTTAGAAACAGCACATTAAGGTTCAATTCAAAGTGCCTGTGAGGATCTTGTGAATCGTTTACCCAGAAATACCTTTAACTTTCAGCAGCTGAAGTTGATGAAGGTGTAAACATACATGTAACGTGTAAACTATTAATATCTAGTCTTTAGTGCTGGCAACTTTACTGGAGTTTTGACTGACTACATTCTTGTTAACTTTTGGGAATAGATCTTTTTTCAGACAGGAGATTTTAAAATAAAAGTTTGATTTCTAAAAAAAAAAACCCAACAAACAAAACCCAATGCAACCTGACCAAACTAACCCAACAAATAACTATAAAAAGCTTCCTAAACTTTTTTCTTTAAAGGAGGAGCATTTCTGGACCATATGTTAAAGAAACCTGACTTATGTGACAAGTAAATTTCTCAGCTATTAGCATTACCGTTGGCTTCCTGCCCTGTGCAGCACAGACAGGAAATATGAGCCAAATCATGTTTTACTTAGCAGTTCCTATAGCTTTATACCTCTATAGATTTATGATTTGCTACATTTAGAATTGTATCAATTAACTACAATATCCTGGGAAGGGAGGATGTGGTTTGTGTGCTGTGACACATCTACAAATGTTTCTTAAAGAAAAAAACTCTTGACAGTTACCTCAATGACATTGCCTTCCAGAAATGCACCATAACTTAATTTGCTACTTATTTATTAGGATCAGGAAGAGGAGAAGGATGAAATTCCAGAATTCTTTGAGCCTCTTCTGGAGCTTAATGGACAGTTTAAAGTTGCCTCGCCAAAATACAATGGTCCTTTGTTTCCTCCAGTGGCTTCTGCTCTTCAGCAATCTTCTGATGTTTTGGATGAGCTGATTCAAAGGAGAGAAACTATAGAAAACAGGTTGATAAATTGGTGAGTTGTGATATAACAAAGTGGTGAGAGAATATATACGAAAGAAGGGATGACTCCGTAAGAATACCTTCCCTTTTTTCTTCTTCCCTCTCCTCCCCTCCCTTCCCTTCTCCTCTTTCCTTTGAGCTGCCTTGTGTTTTATGTCTAGAATGCTACTTTGTATACTTTTAGGTGTCTTATTGTTTACTGATAATTAAACAGGTTTTATTCTGGTAGGGTGGAACAAGAAATAATGGCAAAAATTATCAGTGAGATGTACCCAGTTCAGAAGGAAACAGTGCTCAGCGTTAGCACCTCAGAGAGTGAAGACAGTGAGACTGTAACCTCTGACATTGGTAAGTAGGAGTTATTGTTCTCAGCAGATGGATTTTCTCAATTTTCAGCTAATTTTAACAAGCTGTGTAGGTAGCTGTTGCCTGAGCCCAAGAGTGGGCAGTGCTGAAGCAATGAAACTACAAAGTGCAAAAGTGCGTGCCTTAATTTATGTTGAGACAGAGCAAGCGTTATAAGGCCATTGAAATAAATAATCTAAAAACCCAAAAAGAGCATGTAAAACACACCACTGCGCAAATCAACTTCTGTTATTGGCCATCTGAATCAGGTTTGGCATTTTGCTAAGCCTGTAACGCTTGTTTGCCTTTCTTTTGTTAATAGATATGTCAAAAACTATAAACATGTGAGAAGGGGAGACAAATGCATTTCTCCTGTGATGTCACTGCCCTTCACTGCTGCCTTCTTTTGTCATCCTGAATTGCTCCTCTGCTGTTGTTTCTTTACCTGTAAAATAAAATCACTTTTTGCAAAGGAATGTTTGAAAGTTCATGGAGGATAAAATGAGGGGCTGCAGTACAGTACATGCATTTTAAGAAGCGAGACCTGGATATGTGCTTTGTGTTTCTTCGTTTTCAGTTGAAGTTGCAGGTGGTGGAGGATTTCAACTCTTTATCAATGCTGGCGTGCCTGTGGACTCGGAAATGATAAGTCATTTCGTAAATGAAGCTCTCAGTGAGACAATTGCGACCATGCTGGGTAACAAGCAGGCTCAGAAAGCGGTTCCTGCTACAAACGTTCTTCCAAGTGCAACGATTATGATGGTAGGAGGCCATTTTATTCAAGCGTTCCTACTGAAGTTCTAAGGCATAATTTCTTCGGGGCACGATGGTTCAACTATGTGCAAGACAAAGGTGACAAAAAAAGACGAACTGAATGTGCATGATTTGCATTTTTTGATTATTTCTTATTATGCCCCAGCAAACAACAAGATGAAACCTATTTCACTTTTAAAAAAAAATTTTGAAAAGAAAAAAATAATAATTTCTTTGTGCTGCATGCAAATGCTATATTTATTGATTTACTTTTAGGCTGAGCACAAAACTGATTTCTAAGGGAAAGACATGGCACTTAATTTCATGTTGTCAAAGGATAGTTCGTGTTACTTTCAATAAAAATAGTTATGCTACTTTCTTGTGAAGAAATTAAATACGAAGAAACTAATTTCTTTATATGAGAAGAAATAGAAGCTAAGAGCAATATTTTTTTTGGTCTTATGGGCTTGCAGTCATTCTTTAATATCTGTAAAAATTAGTGTTAATTCTTTCTAAGTTTTGAGTTCAGTAGTTTTCAGTAAATGCTTAAATGATTAGTAGAGCTTCCTGTAATACTGGATAATTTTCTCTGTTCCCTTTGATAATCAAATGACAGCTGGCTCTTATTTTGGTAACAACGTGGCTGTGCTACAATCTGGTGTTGTATAATGTCTTTGGGATGAATGTGGAAATTGCTGCGCTTAGAAATCCAACTATTCAAAGCTTTGTTGAAAGCGAGATCAATTATTCTATTCCACTACAGCGTGTATAGACTGAAATACCAGCTAGTGCCTGGGTCTGGGTTTCAGCTGGGACAGAGTTAGCTCTTTTTAACAGCTTGAAGAGCCAACTCTGTCCCAGCTGAAACCCGGACAGCCTGCTGTAAGTGACCAACAGATTATTCTGTAGTCAAATATAATCATTTCACTGCTGTAGGCTTAAATACAGCCATCCTGCATCCAAAGAGCTCTTCCCCACTCCGTTACAGATTAACGAGGGTATGACACTAAAGGGGACTGTTCTTTGGAGCTTGTTCTTCTGATACTTGGAAACCTTTTCTAATAACGATCCTACATTTACTAATGGCCCTTGTAAGCCTTCTTGCTTCTGTACCAATTTAAACTGAAATGTCCTTAGGCTGAAATAGTTGTTTTCTCCTTACTCTATATATTCATTTGCGCGCTTCAAGAGATTAGTTGTGCCCTTTTTGGCCTTTGCTTGATTAGGCTAAATAAAGCAATCATCCATATGTGTACCATTTTTCCACTCTTGCTGATGGGCAGCACTTTTATGCTTTCCAGTTTAGATTGCTCTTAGCCATGGGTAACGATAACATGCTAATAGACGTTTTTGATAGTAAGGTAGCACGCAAGATGGGGTGTCCTCAGTGCCTTGTGCTACAGTAGTGATACTCTCCTGCCTTTATGGGAATCTCAGGTAGCTGATTTATGTTTTTTGAAAGTCTTTCCACATTTCCGGCTAGTAATTGTCCTTTGGATAACTTGTACGTACATAAGGGGATTTTTTTCCTTCACCTTTTTCCATTTCTGCTCAGCCTATAGCAGAAGTTCTTGAATATGTAGTTTATGCATTCTTGATCTACCCCTTCTTACTGTGAAGTTTCTTATCTAGAACTTCAGCTGCCCAGTTACTGAGTTCTTTGGTGTTCATGATGTCATGCAGTTGTGTGTGAACTGACAAATGTGTTAGCGTGTTCCACTTCCCGTAAGAGTTTTTAATAAAAATCATCAGTCTGAGGATTTATTCTTCAGAAACCAGCCTGGAAGCCTTTCTTTAGTCTGTCTCTCTTGTTTTCTTTATGAAATGTCAGAGAACAGGGCTGGGAAAAACCTAGAAAGGTCATCATATTCCTCCATAGCAGACTAAACTACAACTATCATACTTGCTTGTCAGATTTATCTCCATCACTGTCATTTTTTAAGGAACATCACAACTGTGTTTGTGCTTATTTTAATGCTTTGCTGTCTTGGCTATTGCTTAGTTTCTAATCTTCTATTTAGCTGATTCTCTTGCCATGAGATATTCATATTGACTCAATTTTATCCATGTCACGAAATATTTTCTTGCTTAACATTGTATCAAATGCTTTATTAAAATTCTTATAAGATAATTTACTGGGTTTTAATTTGTTTTGTGCAGGCATACCATTTAGCCTGGTGCAACTTTGTGTTTAGATGGAGGAGTTAGATCCATGAAGCATGTATCTAAGCAACAACTATTCCTGTTCTGTGATAACCTGCCTTTCTCTCTCTTCCTCAGCTAACTCCAGGGATACTTGGAAGATAGGAATTTTGCATTGAGATAATAACCGTGGTTACGATTTTTTTTCCCTCAGGAGTCTCTTGTGCCTACTCCATTGCCAACACCCCAGGCCACACCACCACAAACACCACCTTCAGAAAAAGAATTGCCTCCGGTCAAAACTCCAGAGTCTTCTCTATCTCTTACAGAAATGAGTGGGGATGTTTGTGAACATGAAAAAATTAAAGAAACAGGTAGAAAAAATAGTATTGAAGTATAGAAGTAGCAAATATGCTTTAATCTACTGCCTTTAATTTTCTTCTTCAAAGACACGTTATCTCTCAAGATAAATATTCTTGAGGCTATAATTCAAGTGGGAACTCATGTAGTACAAAAATTATGGGCTAATTCATATAAAAAGCAAACATCTTCTATTTGGTAATAGTTCCGTTTTCAAACTTAATGCACATTTTTATGATCTGTGTAATTTCGACCCCTCCTAACCCCTCCATGCTTTTTCACATCAGAAAAATAGCTGTCTTCTGCTTCTTCCTGTGTTTCTAATGTTAATTAAGCTAAACTTACATCTCCAAATAAAGCAGCTTAGTTTTTAAAATGCAGAGCAGTCTCCCTTATTAAAGGAAGTAAGCAATTGAGTTTTTTTTCTAGCTCCTTCAGATGCCAACACTGTACTTAAAAGAAACTAGTCTTAATCTAGTCTTGTCTCTATAATTATCAAGAGGTGCCACAAACACTACAAGGGCTTAGTGGAACTGACTAACTCTTTGTCTGAGATTTGCTTCCTCCTTTCCTTTCTGATCTGAAATTTGGTTTCGCGTATGCAGGAGTTAAGATTCCAGCTGGCAGTAGTCGTGTTGGCACACCCGTGATGACCCCTGTCGATACGCCTCCTAGAACAACCACACCAAGTCCTCCTGCCTCAGAACGGGTCTCTGAAGCTGCAAAAATGGAAAGTCCAAAGCCTGCAGACCCATGGGCTGATGCAGAACTTCCTCTGGAAGAAGAGAAACCCGGTCCTTTAACTGAAGAACCAGACCGTCCCAAGGCTGTGTGAGTTGAACAGACTGCACGATTTTCTCATTAAAAAATGAATATATTATTTCTACATATATCCTCAGAAAGTCAATAGAGGAATGATTAATGTGTGTATCAGGAGGCATTGAGATAAGTCAGGATTCTTTTTTTTAATTGCTTGATTTATATTTTGGAGAAAAATGTGAAATCAGGACCTTTCTCAGAATTTATTGGTCCTTGTTCCTTGTCCTATTGAACATGGTACTTAGTAAACTGGTGTCGTTGCACCTACCGGTAATAAATGTAGCGACAATGAAATACTATATTATTAGCATTTTACTTTTTCTATTATCCCAGTGGGAATACATGTGATAATTTTTAGTTATAACCAGAAATTCATTAATAATGTTATTTAACCATGTTGATTCTCAGACTATTCTGTAAAACGCTACTGTTTCATTTGAAAAAATACTTGCAAGTGAATTTCTTTTCCGTATTGATTTAAGACTTTAGTCTGTATTGTTCCGTGCATTTTGGTGTGTTCACAGTGCATATTCTAACATTTTAGGGAGATGTCAGTGGCTAATGATGAGGAACCAGAGGCCTTGATTTTACCACCTCGGCAGTCGTCAGCGAGGCCCTTGGAATCACTTCCTTGCGATCCACAGGTTCCATCACCTGTGCCCACAGTTAGTTCTGGGCAGTCCACGGAGGAAAGCAGCCTCACCCTCACCGAAACAGAAACAGAAACTGCAGACAGACCCATCTCAGAAGGAGAAGTACTCTTCAGCTACGGACAGGTGCTGGCTGCCAGAGGTAACTAACTAGACAAATTTGTTGAAATTAGAATTTGAATTAATTTTTTTTTCCTCTATAAACTTCTCTTCCAGTCTACTGAATTCACATTTCATGCATTTTCTGATAGAACTGCAAGCATTAACCGAGTCCTTTACTTTCAGTTCATGATTTTGGCTTTGAGACCTCATTGCTTTTTTCTTGTCTCTGAACAAAATGGTTCTTCTGACAAGTGAAACAAGATTAAATCTGCTCTTTTGTCATAAGATGAACTTGGAAAATAATTGGAACCGTCTTGCATAGGTACCATGTGGTACTAAGTTTTTATTGAAAGCAAAGTATAAGAGTGATTTTCTTGGAAGCTGAGAATAAGTCTTTATAATACACATCCGGTAGTAGGAATTTCCAGCTTTACCAAAGCCCTGTGTAGCAATTATTAAAGAATGTGACCTTGGCTTTTTTCATACAACTTGCATGGTTTTTAGTATTTGTAACTTGAAATATTTTTCAGCATTAGCAGAAGGAGGACTGTCTCTTCCAAACCTCACTGAGAGCTTAACAAGTACTTTACGAGATGCCAATGAAATGGTAAGGAAATATTTCACAGGGAAGCAGAGTTAATGTAGTATTCTACTTTGAGCATCTTGATAAATTTGATGTGCTTTAATCATTTTCACTTATAAACTTTTTAAATTTATGCTTTTAAACTGTAAACTTACAAAGAATATTAGAATTTCAGAGCTCCAAAGAAAAAAACTACTTTATATAAACTAATTTGTATTTTAAAATAAGTTGAATGATTTATATACTTCTGTAGGTGAGAGATAGCTAATACACATTTTCATCTCTTTATTGTTTTTAAACAGAATAGAACATTGTTATGCTGTTGTTTCAGCGTTGATCCATCTTTTAATTGCTTGTGTGCTTAAATTATTAAAGTAGGTTAGCTGAAGCTGGAGTTTGTTAAAGCTGCTTAAAACTTCAGTTTAGTTTCTTATCTGACATCTGCTTTAGTCCATTGTCCTGGAAGCCTCCCAAGTCAAGGTATTCTCCATTCCTTTTCTCTTTTAACACTCTTCCTCAAATGCCTGAACTTTCCCTCTCTGACTTTGTGTAATGTCTCTTGATAGGACAGAGTTGTCATATAAATGATAGTATCAGGTAGATCAGTACTATGCCTAAACCAAACTGTTTTCTTTATGAAAGAATAAAAATTTGATAGTGGAATTGTAATAGTATTTGATTGGAAGGGACCTCCAGAGGGATTTCTAAAAAATTCCTGGACTGCCTCCAGAATGCTGTATGGCTCTTGTGGAAGATGTCCAGATAGTTGAAATCTACCATGAGCATGAAAACCTGAAGTCATCGAACCACTGTTAACATTTTGTAGAAAGCCTCCTCTTACTTTCTGTTTGTAAAGTGCTCTGAAGCAGACAGACCCTGCCCACAACATCCCCAGTGTTCCTTTCCCTTCTGATCCTGGCTCAGACCATAGGCACATGGAGGTCTGTGAAGTCAATGAATGATTTGACCTGGGACTGAAAATTGGCTGCAAGGGTTGCGGTCACTGGCACAAAGTCCAGCTGGAGGCCAGTCAGTAGTGGTGTATGCCAGCGGTCAATAGTAGTGCCAGTGCTGTTTAACACATTCAGTAATGACTTAGATGATGGGACAGAATGCATCGTCAGCAAGTTTGCAGATGATACGAAACTGGTTGATACACCAGAGGGTTGTGCCACCGTTCAGAGAGACCTCACCAGGCTAGAGAAATGGGCTGACAGGGATCTCATTAAGTTCATCAAGGAGAAATGCCGTGTCCTGCACGCGAGAAGGAGCACCTCCATGCACCAGTACGTGTTGAGGACTGACTAGCTGGAAAGCAGCTTTGCAGAGAAGAGGCTGGGGATCCTGGTGGACAAGTTGAACATGGCCCAGCAGTGTGCCTGTGTGGCAAAGGCGGCCACTGTCATCCTTTGCTGCATTGAGAAGAGCATTGCCAGCAGATCGAGGGAGGTGGTCCTTCCTCTTTACTCAGTGGTGGTGAGACAGCATTTGGAGTATTGTGTCCGGCTACGGGCTCTCCAGTACAAGAAAGATAAGGATTCACTGGAGTGAGTCCAGCAAAGGACTACAAAAATGATTAAGAGATTGGTGCATCTGTCATACTGAGAGAGCTTGGATCGTTTAGCCTGGAGAGGAGAAATCTCTAGGGAGATTTTACCAATGTATATAAATATCTGGTAGAAAGAAGTAAAGAAGACAGAGCCAGACTCTTCTGAGCGGTACCCAGTGAAAGATGGGAAGCAGTGAACAAAGACTGAAATTCAGGAAATTTCTTTCAATCACAGAAAATATTTTTACTGTGGAGGTGGTGAAACACTGGAAGAGGTGCTTCCTTGTGCATTTGGGTTGGACTAGGCAATCTCCAGAGGTCCCTTCCAACCTCGATAATGCAAAGTCCTAGACTAGGAGTTCTCTTTTCTTCTTCCTGCCTATCCTTCCTAAACATTTCTACTCATACATGGCCATACTCCCCCTGTGCATACTTTCCCATCGAATATCCATGATTTCATTCATGTCATGGTTGTGAGACTGTACCCTGAACTTGCAGATCTTTCTGCCTGTTGTCCAGACTTTGCCATCTGAGCATACAGACACTTGAGAAGGGTGCCCTCCCTCTTGATCAAGATTGTAAAAGTTCCCTTTGTGGGCTTCCATTTGGATGCCTCCTCTGTCTGCCATGCTTCCTCTCTTGAATTCTGTTGTCAGGTCAACCTGAATTAAAGTTCTCTTCAGGTTTAAGCTTGCTTACTAAGATGTTCTTCTCTCTCTTTGTCAGCTGGATCATAACTCCATCCTTAAACTAGGCTCTCTGGCTGAGGAAGCTAAATCCTTGCTGGTGAGAGCAGCCCTGCAGCCAGATCCTTGCTAGCAACTAGTATGTGTGAGGATTTAACTGTTTCCCTGAACTTTTGAAGGCTAAAGGACCTTGTTCTTCTCTAAGTATTGCAGTCATGTATCAGATAGAGACTGTGCATGTATGTGGGTAAAAGGAGAAAAAAGGGCATCCGTTCGCTTATTTTTAAATGCTTAGATTTTTGACACAAGTTCTTAATGTGGAAACTGTAACAACCTCTTTTATAAAAAAAAAAGCTCAATTGTGAACTAAAGTAAGAATGATTCAAGTTCCTACAAAGCCCAGTTTTTGAATCATTTATTATGTAGATTTTGTGTCTTTATTTTAGGATTATGATCCTCCCAGTGAAGGGCAAGTGGTGAGAAGACTGGATAAAGGCTATCGCAGGGATCCTGTCCTGACTCTTTTAGCCAAATTAAATCAAGCACCTGTTGCTGCACAAGAAGGAACGTACCATTTGGAGGTAACTTACAGTCCTTTTGTTTCCCATGCAATAGTTTTGAAGTGGTGCTTTCTTAATCAAAAGTAGATAAAATGTTTCAAGCTTATCCTTCCTGTTGGCTCTAGAACAAGATCCATACACTTCATTCCCTGTTGGAAGTGATCCTGCTTCTGTTGACTATGTTCTCGTGCAAAACTTTTTGAAAACACTGAAGGTTAATCGTTGTTATAAACAAGTTAGCTGTACACACATACCTAGTTTTCAAGGTGCATATGTGACTGTTCCGGTTGCGGATTTGTCCTGTCATTTTGAAGACCAGGGCAGTTTTCTGTCACTTCAGCAATATGGGTGGGATGTTTAGCAGTACAAGTTCACTGCACTTAACAGTGATACGAGTGTTTCAAGGAGGTATAAAGAATAACTCAGCAAATGTTTACATACACTTTTGCACATGCTGTTTGTACTGATCTTGGAAGAAAACCTCAAAATGTTCATATTCAGTTGGCAGAAAAAAACAGACTAGCAGAAAAATATAACTGCATCACGAAGGACAAAAGTAATTTTTTGTCACACATATAAGTATTTTCTGTGTGGAAAGTAGTAGTTTGGACTGGGCGTCTATTCTGACGTAGCTGGAGGAATGTTTAAAGGAGGTGAGCTGTGAATACTGCAATATGGGTCATGAACACCTTTATTTCCAGCAGATCTTGCTTTTTGTGATTCTGTTGATGCATACGCAGTTTCTTCCGTCTTGGTCAGTTTAGTCTAGATAATGACTAACTTTGCTCACCTCCTTAACTGTTCCTTTGTCTGTCTTTACTTAATGAGCTCTGGTGGATGGACTTAGTGAAAAGCTTTCTACAGTGTCAGCTCTGAGTCTGACTGTAATTGTAGTGACATTTTCTCATCAGCACTGCAAATGCATCTCTTAATTTCCTTTTTCCCTTTCCCATAGTCACGGATCACTCAGTCTATCCATACAAGACACTAATAAACTTCCCCTCTGCCCCAAATTCTGGCAAGGTGTGTACAAGCATACCTTCTCATTTATAAGAGAAAGAATATTCTCCTAGGTGTTACTAATATTGCCGTACACGTGTGTGTATGTGTATTCAGCATGTTTTCCTGCGTAGAAGCAAGCTGTTTTTTTCTCTGCAGCTTTGAAAGTCAGAATCCAGAGAACCATCCCTATTTTAAGTGCCATCCAAACCTATTTAAAAATTGAACTTTTTATCTGACATGCTATACAACAGAGAGTCAATAGCTTTTAGATGGTTCCAATGTTACTGGGTCAGGCAGTCAACTGTTGACTGCACTTGTGAAGGGGTGCAGTCCTTCAGGAACAGACAGCTGCAGCGTGAGTCCCCATGGGGTCACAAGTCCTTCCAGAAAATCTGCTCCAGCATGGACTCCTCTGTCCACAGGTCTACAGGTCCTGCCAGGAGCGTGGTCCAGCGTGGGCTTGCCATGGGGCTGCAGCCTCCTTTGGGCATCCATCTGTTCCAGTGTGAAGACCTCCATGGGCTGCAGGGGAATCTCTGCTGTGGCACATGGAGCACCTCCTCCCTCTCCTTCTTCACTGACCTTGGTGTCTGCAGAGTTGTTTCTCTCACATATTCTTACTCCTCTCTTTGGCTGCAGTCATGCAGTCTTATTTTCCACCTTCTTAAATGTGTTATCCCAGAGGCGCTGCCACCGTCACTGATGGGCTCAGCCTTGGCCACCGGTGGGTCTGACTTGGAGCTGGGTGGCATTGGCTCTATCGGGCACAGGAGAAGCTTCTAGCAGCTTCTCACAGAAGCCATCCCTGTAGCCCCACCACTACCAAAACCTTACCACGCAAACCCAGTACAGGTGTAAGGGTTGATGTAAATAGATCACACTGCCAGGTTTTGGAAGAAATACATTGGGGGGTTTTATACCTGCTGTTCTGATGTTACTGTTTTATATAGGATTCTGATCACAGTGCTGGGGAGCTCAGTGAAGGTCAAAGACCAAGGCTGACCAGAGCAGCAGCAGGAATCTTAATGGGACATTCAGTTTATACAGACCATCCAACTGGTCGGACTTCTGAGAACAGACCATACCAAGATTTCCGTTCTCCATCGCCTGGGCAGCTGGCCCAAATTGGAGGTACAATTGGACTGTTACTTCTTCTCCGTGATATTTATGAGGATGGTATCTGAAATAATTTCAGAGAGCATGTTCAAAATCCAGTATTAAAAATTTACAGGCAATTGCTGCAATGAAATGATTAGCATTCCTATTCTGAGAACTGGATTTAATTCAAGCCCTGTCTTCACTCTTCCTTGTCTGCAACACTCTACAATTTCAACAAAAATCATGCCAAGTACCCACTTGCCTATACAAAAGTTGACTTGTAAAGTATGTATTTTATTCTTTTGAGTCAAAGTTCTCAAAAACACTTAGTTTGACCATTCTTCAAGTTGATTTCCATAGGACATATTAACACCGACAGTTCAAGCTACTTCTCTCTGTTCGCTTACAGAGCACTCCTCATTGCTTTTATCACTCCATCAAGGTGATACTGCAGTGCCTCATAACTGGTGATATATTTTAGCTTCATATATTCCTGTAACAATGTGGAAATTCTTTTTTTCCCAGATGAGTAGCTGAGGCGCACACATAATGGCTTGTACAAAGTCGTGCAGAGATAAGTTGCTGTGGTAAAGCAGGGAAATTAATTTATTTCTCTTCAGTTGAAACTAGTGCTGTAACCAGTAGCACATCCTTCCTCTCCCTCATATTTTACCCGAGCTTCTCTACTGTTATCTGGAAATGTACCTCCACACTGGTTCCATTAAAGTGCTGCAAGCATGTAGAAACTCTTCATTTTGTTGGCTGCAGTTTTAAATACGATTAAACTAAACTGAAATAATTACTAAGTTCTTACGATATAAATGTGGTTGCACTAATTCATCAGAAGTTGTGTAAATGAAAGTGATCAAACAGCTGTTTTTCTGTCCTTTTCATTTTCACATTTATGAATTCGACAAGAGAAGCATATCTCACGTTATCAACCCTTCACCGGTAGGAAGTGGATTGAAATTGAATGTGTTCAACATGTGGCAAAAATAATCTCAGAGAAAAAAGAGTGTTTGCTTAGTTTTGAACCAGTTCACATCTGAACTGGAAAGTGGTTTGTTGAATGTTGTTTGGAGATAGACTACGTTAGGCTCCCTGGCGTGAGATATTTCTCCAAGTCACTTGTTTAACACTGTGGTGTTAGAGGACAGTCAGCATTAAGAATACTGTGATGTAGGAACAAATAAAGAAACTTACAAATTATTGTAGGAATAAATTGGTGTAGGATTGATCTGGATCAATCTGCAGGAAGCCTCTAACAGTGCTCAGGACCATATAGAGAGTTAGAAGATGCGCATTAATGGGAGAGCCTGTCTAGTAGGGGTATTTCCTTTTTACCCAGACTGTCCATAGCTGCATCTGGCATAACATGTTTGTATCTCCTCTATATCTATTTTAAAAAATTATTTAATTTAATTTACAATGCCCTTTGCCTGTCCTGTAAATATCTATCTAACACATTTCAAAATCAGCTCCTGCATGTGATGATAATCTAGAAGCAGTGTGTTCCTCTAGTAATTTTTCATGCTCATCTCTCTAAATCTTGTAGTTTTGTTTCTGTTGTAGTATTTTTTAGAGGAGGCAGGTGCCGTGGACTAACTACCTGTGCTTTTACATAATTTGTAATAATCCCAGACTGAATTGTGTTGCATTCTGATGATTTTTAACTTAGCTTCCCTCCCTCCCCGCCTCTGAAATCACAGCACAATATTCATGGACACTGCTAAGGAAACAATGTCGTATAAAAGCTAGGATCTGCTTTCGAGACAAGAGTGTTTTCATGTCAGGGAGAAACACAAAATCTTGTCTCTAAATCCTTTTGATAGCAAAGTCAACACTGAATAGGAAACAATCTGCTCTTGAGGGGGGGAGGTGGAATGGGGGGAAGGAATGATCTGTGATTGTTTCCACTTTTCTTCCAAATCTTTTGTATCCATCCACTGGTAGGTGAGACTGCATGTCCTTCAGTCTATTGCGAGTCAGGACAAAGTGCTATTTCCTGATAGCCACAACAATTACAATGCAGGTCCACCATTTTGTTTGAGAATTATTTTTAAGGTTAAAATTAAATAATTATTACACCAATAGGTGTAAAAGCTCACGTGTTTCAAGGTGTATATCTCTGTACATATAACCTTGCAGTGGATGCTTGGTTTCTCTGTCAGAATGAGTCACTCACAGGTGTATCTGTAAGAATTCTGGGGACTGTGTGTCTATGGGTATCTTCAGTTTTGTAACGAGTTTTTATTTGTATTGTGGAAACGTGATGTCTATTTGTAGGATGGAGAAGGTGTTACTTATGTAGGTATGTAACAGCATCTTGATAATCAGGCTTTCATTTATAAATCCTTGTTTTCAGTGCTTGAAGTCACGGACATAAAAACCAACATACAAATGAAATGTGGCACATGTAGTCTTGAAGTGAACAATAATTACAGTTAATTAAGCAATAATTGTAGTTAATTAGGCTTCAAATTCATTCTTTGGCTCTGTATGATAGCAGAAGGCTAAAGCTAGCTCATGAGCTGTCAGTATATTTTTATGAAGATGCTTTACATACTTGCAGGCTGCAAAAGCATGATAAATGCTGGATTATATAGCAAATTATCCCTTTAAAAAAGACTATATACAGGGTTTTTTTTCATACAACAGTGAAACATTTTAATGAAGAAGCCTTTCCAGTCTTTTTCCAATATATGATAAAACTCATTAAGCATATAATGGTATGATGAACTGTACAGCTCTGAAGCTATCATAAATGCTTGCCATGTTAGAAATCTACGGATGATAAAACTGATTTATTTTTTTCAATTTTCACAGACATGGATTTCTTATTTCTTCTTCCCCCATAAGAACAAATTAAGGGATATACAATGAGCCATGTAAGGGGGAAATAATCCTCTTTAACGTTGCATGTCCCATTGTTGAAAGAGTCCACATCTTGCCACATGAGTTGACCAGGAGATTACTGCTCCAGCTCATTAAGTAATTTTTTCCTCTTTATTTTTCTCTCTCGGCAGAAATTCTTGGAAATGCAGATAGAAGTCATGGTCCAATGCTTATGGATGAACTGGAATCGCAACCAGTTTCAGATCCTGTTCTGCAAGCAGCCCAACCAAGCTACAGAGTGACATCTCTCTTAGAGGATCTTTCCCAGGTAAACTCAAAGGATCTTTTCTGTGACTGGATAGAAAATGCAAACTGAAACCTAGGAAAATAAATTTTCCTGTTTCACTATGGTGACTGACATCACAGAAGTGGTGCATTTAAAGTGATACGTTCAGCTGAGAAACAGAAGTGTAAAGTACATGTATGTAATAAAAATGATTGTTTTTACTGCGATGACATCCTTACAATATGCTTTCTGTTAGGGTCAGACCTTCGCTTTTACCTTTTCTGCACTTCCTCACAGCTTCACTGATCTCACAGGATCTAATGCTGCTCATACTCAGTTCAGATAGGGCATCCCAATGTTTTAGGGGCACAGTGATTCAAATACAGAAGAATAACATGATAGATATCTGGGAGAGGAAACAACTCACCAATTGTAACCCACTGATTCAGCATTTCAGGAGCTTCAGTTCTCCTTGTAGAGGCAGAGTTGGAAAGACAGTAAATGATGATGTATCTCGGAACACTAGAAGGTAGATGAGGATCCTATTGATCTCTTCTTGAAGCCTATAGAGTTAATTCGTTGCTACTTTATTAGTATGTGCTGTTACCTAGAGATGATGGTTTACTTGCTAGCTAAAGATAAATTCGAATAGCGAGTGACAAAAGCTAAAAATGAGGTGGCAGATTGCTCTTTAATATGTTAAGCTTCACAGTGTGTTTGAAAGTAATAATATACTTAACATGGCTGCTATGTTCATGGATGCATTCTGTCCTTCCCTGATGTTCTATATTAAAAATAACCTAAAGTATTTTATCTTGACCTGTCTTTGTTTTTATGGTTTTGAGCCTTGACGTGTATTGTGCCATTGGTGTGTGCAGTTCTTAAATACGTCATCCGAAGTGGTATGTTGCATCTTCAAAGAGGATTTTAAATGTTATACCTCTTCCACTTTAAGATCACTGAAAAATATTATTGCTTAAAATGATTGTCCACAGACAAAACTGTTAAACCGCTGTGTCTGTTGAGGTGAAGCTCATGTCCTTGTTGTTATTTCACTAGCCGAAAGGAAAAGAGGAAAAGGGACAAAGAGGGTAAAACATGTTTCCTTCTTTTAGCACCATTAGCTGTGATAAAGGACCCGGTGATACCTGTGTCTTTTCCTCTGGAGAATTAGCTGATGGGGCTAGGATTGATTTTTTTTTTTTTTTTTTTTTTTTCCCCCTGGATACAGGCAAATGATGATGTACCATGTGTAAGATTACCCATGTACATAGTCTTACCTATGCAAGTAAAGTAAGACATAGTGTCTTTCATAGAAAATAGGCAGATAGTTTATATATTACGTTATCTTTAGAAACTTTTTCTTGCATCTGAACACTTAGTGTGTTTTTTTTTTGCCTGCTAGCATATAAAACTCACCCTCCCTTTAAACCAAACAAAACAACCCCCAACTTTGTGTGTGTGGTTTTGTTTGTTTTGTTTTTTTCCCCCAAACAAAATGATCTCTTCCTGTGCATGGGTGTTCCTGATGTAAGACTCTAAATCAGTGTTTCTCACGGGTTATGTTTTTAGCTTTTCTGTGACATGGCCATATCTATAAGTGATAACCGCAGTAAGCATCTATCCTGGATGGGCCAAAGCCATGCTCCATAAGATCATCTACTAGACCTGTACATCCTTCTCTGAAAAAAATAAAAATAAGTCCCTGTACCAGATGGTTTGAAAGCTTGTTTTGACAGCATCTATCTGCCATGTAACAATGATGAACCTTTTCCCTAGTTTCAATTAGGGATGGCATCTGTATTCAGATCTATGGCTGGGATCTACTTTGTCACCTGCCTGCAGGAAACAGATTTTCTGGGAACATAATATCAGCTAAGAGAGGAAGAGATACTCAGGCTTTCAGAGTGATTCATTCTATGTAATGTTTAAGGTGATAATCACTCTGAACTTCTTAAAAGATTTACTCCCAAGTTAGTCAGTGATTCTCACATCAGTTATTTCACATCCTGTTTTTCATCTCTAGGCAGTGTTTTGTCTTCTTTGAAATGAAACTGTATCAGCCACTACAAAGCAAGAAGACTAATCCATGTAGGAGCAAAACTAGGCAGTTCATGGTGTTTGCTGAGAGGCTGGAGAAAATACCCAGTATTTCAGATGGACCTTGGGTTTGGTAGAGCTTTGTTCTGATTTAGCTGGGAACGATCCTCCTGGATGTTAGGACTTGTTATGGCAAAGTTTAGGTGGTTTCTGTAATCTGTCTGAACAGGATCCTCGTTTCAGAGAGGCTGTGGGCAGCAGTGTCGAGCTGCCATATACAAACCTCTTGTTTGCTCCCTGGCCTGGGTGCGTGGATCAGATTCTGACCAACAGAAAGGGTGTTGTCTTTTCACGTAGGGCAGGAGCAGATGCCTTCTCTTAGTCACAAAGAGTGAAGTCTGTGTGGTCACTCACTCCAAAACAAATTTCATACAGGAATTTTCTTATCTAGCTAAATTATTTGGCTGTTCCTCCATTTCTGGCATTGTCTTATTGTGAGATTTACATATGCCTTTCACCACTGTTAGAATACCAGACTGAACATGTCTTCAGTTTGACCCCTACTGTCCATTCTTGTGCAACAATGCAGGAATTAACTGTTATTTGTAGCCACTTTGCCCCTGTGCTCTTAGCTCTAAGAAGCAAGAGATGACTAAGAGGAAGCTGGGCTCTTCCTATTCTAGATAAATCATTTTGATCATGGGAGGGACTTAGGATCATAGAATCATAGAATGGTTTGGGTTGGAAGGGACCTCAAAGATCATCTAGTTCCAACCCCCCTGGCATGGGCAGGGAAACCCTCCACTACACCAGGTTGCCCAAAGCCTCATCCAACCTGGCCTTGAACACTTCCAGGGATGGGGCAGCCACAACTTCTCTGGGCAACCTGTTCCAGTGCCTCACCACCCTCGGAGTCAAAAATTTCTTCCTTACATCTAATCTAAATCTCCCCTCTTTCAGTTTAAAGCCATTGCCCCTTGTCCTATCACTACACGCCCTTGTAAAAAGTCCCTCTCCAGCTTTCCTGTAGGCCCCCTTTAAGTACTGGAAGGCTGCAATAAGATCACCCCAGAGCCTTCTCTTCCCCAGGCTGAACAGCCCCAACTCTCTCAGCCTGTCTTCACAGCAGAGGTGCTCCAGCCCTCAGATCATCTTCCTGGCCTCCTCTGGACCCGCTCCAGCAGCTCCATGTCCTTCTTGTGCTGGGGACTCCAGAGCTGAACGCAGTATTCCAGGTGGGGTCTCACGAGAGCAGAGCAGAGGGGTAGAATCACCTCCCTCAGAGTCATATTTGTGTGGCTAAACATTTCAAAGGTGGTAAATCTAAATAATTTGAAGTCCCAAGTGCATTATTAAAATCTTAGAAAATCAGTTAGTTGCAAAATATTTTCATAATGTTCTTGTATAAGTATGAATGTTTTTATACAATCAACATTTTTTCAGTGGGTTTGTCACTTCGGTATTCTCATTAGCTTTCATTTTTAGTATTTCAAAAGACATGTTTTTTTAATCTTCCAGGAATGCATAATTGTAGGTTACGAATCTATGTGTTATCTCAGCTTCTATTTGCACCTCAGTTCAGTTTAAACTGGTTTTTGGTTTCTTGTATTAAAAATCCAAAACAAAACAGAAAACACTTCAAATGGACTCATGAGTATACTGTTATGCTGCTTACATTTAATGTTCTGTAGCATTGGTGGCCTTTGATCACATTTCCATGTGACCTTCCTGCTTCCAGAAAACCATCTCAACTCTTTAACTTGTCAGCTTTAAGCAATGAGCAGGGTTGGTCACACCATGGTGTGTAGAGGTGCCTGAGTTAGTGCCAGTCCTGCCTGTCCATGCATATAGTGCCTTACGAAGATGCCAGCGTGATCGCAGGTGCACGCGTGTTCACTTTTGTCAGCTGAAGCTCACTGCTGTGCTGGGGAGTTTGTGTTGGGGCCTTAGAGATGACCTGCTGTCTCTTAGTGTAGCCTTCTCTATGCTTTGTTCGCTGGGAAGTGTAAACATGTCCGTGCAGCCGTTGAGGGAAAGACAGTGACTGAATGGCTTATCTTTTTCTTCCTTCTGATTTTTGTCTTAAATGATCGTTAAGTACACGAGAAGAAATTATCCTTACTGTTGAGACTCCTGTTACCATATGAGACAGTTTTTAGCTGGAAGAAATGGGAAGCCCTGATCACGTAGTTGGCACCATGCTTATTGTTTGCCAGACATAAAAAATTGTCTTGCTTCATCTGTATTTTGGCTGGTTGTTTCGCTTGTGGCCTCCACAGTACTGGAGGGTTTCTCTTATGGAACTGAAATATACTTTCCTTTTCTTCCTTTTTAGCTTTTGGGGAGCAAAATACCACTGGTATTTTGTCATCAGTTCTTCAAGAGAATGCCTGTGCCATTGTTTCTCAGGGCATACAGTTTTCCCAGAAGTCGTATAGCAATTCTGTCTGCAGGCTCCAAATGCTGTGTGATGTGCAAAAATTTATGATCTTTCCTGTGTTTCTCCTTCTTTAAGAATCTTCATTAAAAAGCTTTTATTCATCAATGGGATCGACGGAAAACTGATGAAATCAAATTTGTTTGTCTTAGAGAATGCTTAAGTCTTCCAGGTTTCCATGACACTGTGTTTTGCACTTTTCATGTTTCCTGTGTTCATGTAGAGGAATGTCCTTGGGCTACAATTCCCGTTCCAGTTAACACATAAGATGTCAAGTTTGCTTGACAAACATGATATCGCCCTTTTTAACATGATGAGTGTTTATTGCTTCTAAGAAACGGCTTTCCCATCGGCATTGTTGCAGACTTAGGTCCTGAAGAGAGTTTCAGGAAGAGCAGAAAAGAGTTTTAAAAACATGGCCAAGGAAATAAATTTTCTACTTGGCATGGGTTTTCCAACCTGTGTGCTGAATTTTTTTTTTTTTCGCTTTCAACTTTCCCTTTTTACTCAGTAGGATAATACCTAGGGAGAAGTCCTTGGTATTGAAGAAAGCCAGGGAAATGTTACATTCTTTCCACCACATGCTTTGAGTAGAAATTGAGGGTCTCCTGTGTTTTCAGGTCTAAATGCCACTTTGCCATACGTGCTACTCCCAGGATGTTTGTCTAGAGGAAATAGCATTGCAATAGGCTGATTCAGATCTGAATTCTTTTGAAGTCAGAAGAACAGTTGTATATCCTTTAAAGAATCTTTAAAAGCTTCTTTGGATGTTTCTTGAAGCTCCACATAGTTTTAATGTGCTCTTACATCAACAGTCAGATTGCTAATTTGATTTTAATATATGATGTGTAGGAGGAAGGCCAAGGAGCTGCACAAGTGGAAACTGTGAGATCCCGAGTTACTCGTGGGAGAAGGAAGTCTGAAGAGATGCCACCAGAAGGTAAAACAATGTCAATAAGCAAACAGTTCTTTCAGTTAAGCACATCACTTTTAAATGTTGTTGTATACTAATTTATAATAAAATTCCGATTTTTTTTTTTTTAAATTTTGGTTTCATTACTACCAAATTCCCCAAATTTCCAAACCTTTATATACGGTGTGTCTAAATCTGTGTACACAGTTATGATATTGTTGGGGTGCGCTGAAAGGATTAGAAATGCATCTGTATGTAAGTCATCAGAATCCTTGCAATTAAGCATTTATTTAAATTTTTATTTGCCAAGAGCATTACAATGTGCATGTTTTGTAGTCAACTGAATCTTAATTGCTTTACGGAATGCTGTTCAGCAAACATTCATAATGTTGTGATAGATGGCAGTGGTTCATACACGTGAGAAAACACAGGATTACTGGAGGAGAAGTGAAAGATAATACAAAGTTAAGATCATGCAAATGCAAAAAATAAAAAAGAGATTTTCAGTGTTACAATGGCCTGGTTTGAGATGGGCTTCAGGCTAGTGTGTTAACAGTGATTTTCTTTTGTGAAGGATACTGTGTGTTATTTATGCATAATCATGCTATTTTTGGAGATTTCCTAACAGTGTTTGTTGAAAGTGTTAAGGATATTGCATGAGAGGGAGAGAATATTTTTTGTTTATTGTGGTTCAAGTCAGTGTTGGAATAACGTAAATTGTTTTAGCAGATAAGAAGCTTGTGGAGGTGGTAGGGTGAGAGATGGAGCAGTTTTAATCTTACGTGCTAAGAACAGGAATCCAAAAACCCGCATGTCTACAATACATGCAATTAAAAATGCTCCACCCTGGTATTGACAAATTCTTCCTTCAAGGCCTTTTAAAAATAATTCTTTGAACTTCTTCCATTTTTTTTTTTTTAATATCTAATCGAGTTATAATTCTGATGGAATTATTTTGTTTCAACTATTAATCAGTGGTAAGAAGAGCCCTAGGCCAATGTTATTGGTCGTGGGACTTGGAACCTAATTTCAAAACCATGGTTTACGTATGAAAAAAAGTGATGAATAATCTAAAACTCAGCTTCTATAGGCAATTAGTGGAAAAGCTCACAGAACTGAAGTGACGCTCTGTAGAGCACGTATATGTTTTGTTGTAGGGACATTTATTAACATGGGTTTTTAAAGTTGGTAAGTAAAGATTTAATTTATTAAAAATGGGAGTTAACTCGTTTATTAAATATTGGTGGAAAATATTGCAATGATTTTTTCTAGTAGGAAGCATGGTATCCAAATTACCTAAGGAGAGTGAATTTCCGATGAGTATGACCTCTAAATCACCAAAAAGGAAATTATGTGCCTTGCAGGATCAACTCCTTCCCAACTTTAAAACCAATTTTCTTTAATACTGGTTATAGGAATCTTCCTTTTCTTCTTCTGCCCCAACACTTCCTATTAAGCATCAGAGAGAAGGCGGAAAGAGGAGAGATATTCTTCCTAACAATTCATGCTTCTACACTTCAACTTTGTCTCAAAGTGTTAACAAGACAGCACATCCAGCCTGTCTCATTGAGTAGGGTGTTAGAGAGGGATGGAAATGCAGTAAAATATTTTTTATCTAGTTGTTTTCTGGAATACTTATCTTTTTTTAAAAAAATAATTTACCTATACTGTAAGACAAGATATTTGGACATGGTCCAACTGTGTCTGTGTGTCAGATCCAAATGTGTGACCACGAGATGGCAGCAGTCAATTTTTGTTCAGAGGAGCAAAAAAGACAATGATTTATATACCAAGAGAATTTAAATCTCGTTCAAAGTATACATATTTAATGAGCCAATAAAAATCTAGAGGATTTGCAAATGGAAACAACTGTCTGTCAGTTTTAACCAGAAGGTCTTGTCTCTATAAGCTTTACCAGAGCAAACTTAATCAGTCAAAAAGTTGAGGGTAAAAATTCCTAAGAATCATTTGAAGGAAAAATGAAAACTTGCGACATGGTAAGAATACGTGGGTTTAAGTAAATACAACGTTTTAAAATTAAGCACATCTGTTACTGTAAGTTCAAAGCACTCTGTTTATAAAAACTTCATGTCACATGGTTGCCTTTACCGAGATAGCAAGGGACAATGAGTACTTGCCTGAAAATTGAGAAGCGTTTCAGAGGCAGGATCGTTTAGATATTTTTTCAGAGTTTAAAGGGTAAGTGATTGTATTGGTATTAGAGTTGAGAAATTCTGCAGTCCTGAAATGAATGGTGAATTCAGGGTGTTTGGAGAAAAGGGAAATTGTTTTGGACTTGAATGTAAAAAAAAAAAAGCCTTTTTTTAAATTTAATTGATAAATACAGGACAAGATTTGATTCATCTTTTGTCTATGGTCATAAATATATATATTATAGAGCTATCTTTTGTTGTTTAAAAAATTTTTGTGGTCTACAGTGAACATATGTTTCTACTGAAAGAAAGTTGATTGATGTCTTCTAATGAAAGTTGAAGTTCAGTAGGACTGTTACAATATCATGCCTGAAAGGGTAATGTCTCCTGAAAGTTACAACTGAAAATAAAGCTTGAATGTATTATTAATTGAAATGTATGCCCTCTCTAGACATAGTGGAGACAGTGGTTTGAAAACATATATTTGTAGTATATGATATACATGCGTATATATTTTTGGCTTTATAATACCCTTTAATCTTGGTACCATTCTTCCATGTATCTTCATAAATTTAATATGATAATAATTGTCGTGGTTGATGAATGCACATATTTCCAGAATAGAAGCTTTTTCAGGCTCACATTAACATGATGCAAAATTTTTAAATTAAAATGAAGAAACAGGTGGCAATGCTCGACTGCAGAGTGTTTTTAAACTTTAATACCAGCAGCTCAGAACCTAGAGGTAGATGTATCTTCACTTAATTATTTTTCTGCAGCACAGACTCTCGAAATGTGACCTAGAGAGCACAATTTCATAACAGTAATTCCTTTTTATCTCCAGCTAGTGAATTATATTCAGGCAGCCATAAGTACATGGGAAAGTAATATTGGGAGACTAAGCAATTGGCTTTGTTGCCACAGAGAGATTGCACAATTGCTTGTGGGAGAAGATGATCTGTGCAATAAATGAATAAGAGGGCAAGAAGCCCATAAAACAATCTGTATAAAAAATAAACCTTCCAGAGTCCCTGTTCAGTATTGAAAATAGCCTACTTTTGTGTTAACATTGACATTATGCTGTATTGAAAACTGTAATACTGAAAATATGGATATAACTAAATACTTCATTGCCTCTCTTCTTCAGCCAGGATTTGCTTCAAATTAGGTTTTGGGTTATTTTTTCTTAAAACTATTGTGGCATGAGGCAAATCTCTAACAGATGCTTCAAGGAAGGAAGAAGATTAGAATAAGGCTAAAGGTCTTTATTTTTTTCTTGGAACTGGAACTGTTTTGGTCAAACTCTTAACAACTGTTCTACTGAAAGTTTACTTTCTTCTTAATATCCTGCTGTTTCTTTTTTGGACTATATTTCACTAAAGGCTTTTGCTAAAGACTGTCCATACCACCCTGAAAATAGCAGCTAGTGAAGCAAACAGAGCAATTCTTTCAAACTGTAGAGAGTCCCACCACAACCTGCGAGGTAGGAACAGTTTGTGTAGCCTGCATTGCTCCTTGAATTTGACTAATTTCTGAAAGATCTTGGAAATTGAAGTAATGAAATCACTTAGCTATAATTATGGCGTATTTCAAGCGAGTGTCCTGTTAGAGGTTTATGTAAGTTTTTCAGTGCTTCTTCAAAACTCTTATTTCTATTTTGACTCTGGTTTTCCTATACAGTTACCTCTTGGTGATATCAGATGGCTCATTGACATAATTCAGTTAATATCTTTTATGTTTGGCCAAGTCAGGAAATGCAAAACTGCGTTTCTCACAGAAACTCTGTCTTCTCTATAAATGGTCATTGGCTTTTGGGTGCTCCAGGTGGTTTTAGAACACCAGTTCTCCAAGAGTTTCCGTTTGCTCTTTCTGCACGTGTGACCGTAGCAGTTATGGGACAGCCCACGCCTTAGAAAACACACATCTGAGTAATAATGCATTTTGCATATTATCCCCACATAAAATCCGCCGTCGCCACACTTGAGAGTCTCTAGTTTGAATTACTGTAAGTGAATATTTAGCTGTGTTACAGTACATTTGGAACAGGAGTTTTCAATTACTTGGCTTTTGTAAATATTATTTATCTGTTAAGAAGTGCCATTTCTATCTATGGTTGCTTTTTTTCCCACTGAGTTGCTTCAGTTATTTTTCAGACAAAACGTTAAAACAGAAATTTGATTTTTCATACCTTAAGGCAAAGTCTTGTGTAGAATTGTTATTGTAGACAATGATGTCCTTCTGCAGTGGGTGTGTTCTGCTTCTTCAAGTTTGGGTCCTGAGAAACTGAGCACCAGAAACTGCTGTGGGTTTCATTGGATGGTGGACAGCCTTGCTCCCATTCCCAAAAGATCCCTTTCTGGGAAATGATCCTCCGGTCTCCTAGACCGACCTTTCCCTTGCTTATTTGTGCAGAAGTTGTGAACAACAGAAACTACGAACAAGTTCAGAGAGCAGGTGAAGCACAAATCTCCCTGGTATGTTTTTTAGACTCCTGGAATGTAATTGGATGTTTTTGAGGCATCTTAATTAATTGAAATCCAAGTAATTAAATGGAGAAATTAAAAAACCCACAGTTTATACTGAAAGAAAACTGTGCCAAGCAGGCTCATATTACCTCACAGTCTGAGGATTTCCTGCTGACTGGCATGTAGAAGTCATTTTCCTCTGGAGTCCAGTTCCACACCATGTATCACTTGGCCCTTTTCTTACTGATCTACATACATTAGGTTTTTGTTCACTTTGTCTTCAACTTCTGAGAGGGCAAGAGTTCTCCTCTTCCTCATGCCTTCTTACATGGCACAGCGCGATTCAGTACTCTCTCATTGCTGCAGTGTTGTCGAGACATTTCTTCTGACCTTGTGCTGATGCTTTTGCTGTGGCCAGTATGTGCAAAGGCAGGAAAAGTCCCCTGTAAGTCTTCCCTTGGTGCCTATACAGATGATGCTTTACACCCACTGTGAAATCTGAACAGCTTTGTATATGTTCAGGTTTCCCTTGTACAGGCCACGTGAGAATCAAGTTCTACTGCGTGCTGGATGTGTGTATAGTTAATCTTCGGAGGGAAGGTGTTTTGCACTTTCAAGAGAAGAACGAAGCAGGAAACCTTCCAGTTTGAGCTTAAAGAGTGTTTCTGCTCAGAAGTTTTAAATTCAGGACATGAGGCTGACATCTATAGCCCTGTTGCTCGAGCAGTTGCTGAGGTTCAGGGTGTATTCTTGTACCAAGTCCCTCCTCTGGTCAGTACACAGCAGCAGGGATTTTCACTGAAGTTCTAGGACCACTTGGTTTATTTCTGGGGAAAGGAAAAGAAAAACTTATTCAAACTGACATGATCGCTACTTAAAGGATTACTTCTTGTGGAGGCTGTCAAATACTTGGATTTTTACTTGCCTTTTTTTCAGACTTACTGGGGCTCAAGGTAAATATCCATAAATCTCATCTGATTCCCTCCTCAAGCCTAGATTTTAAAGGATTGCAGATGATCTAATCCAGTGACCTATGGCATCCCTCAGAGTGCATTTTATATATCATGAACCTAAAGTTCAGGGCAGTGACAAAATTGAGGCTGGCATTTCACTCATAGATGGGAGTTGTAATGTGCAAATAATGAGGAACTAGTCCCTTTTTCATACTGGTAAGCTGAAAACCTGTGGTGCTTCTGCATCAAGCACGTAAGGTACCTTCTGGAGTTTGTATGTCCTTTTTGCCTCAAAATATCGTGTGGTGCCCAGTATCTGTACCTGCTGAGCATCAGCTGTCCGTTTCACATTGCACAGACACCAGAGGGTTCTGAGGATCTTCTGTTCTTAATAATGTAAAGGATTTTACTTCCAAATTTATTAGAATTTCTTTTAAAAAACTTGATTGGTAATTGCATTTGCTTTTCAAACACTTGTGACTCCCTACTGGAACCAAAGCACTCCAGACTGCCAGGTGGTTCTGCTAAGCTGCATGCAGCACCACTGCCCCATCCCTGCAATGTGGATTTCTCCATATTTTTCAATTTTTTTTTTCCTTTTTTGCATGTTTGGGGTGGGGAGGAGGGGTTTGGTTGGTTTTGGGGTTGTAGATTGTTTTGTAGCTTGTGTCTCTAGTGGCCAGGCATATTCTAAGCAGAATCCTCATTAAGACGAGAGTACCTCTTGCTGCTGCATATCCACTCTTTTAAGAGTTGGAATGTACAAGCTGAGAGCCCTGAATTGCTGTTTCCACTTTGGCAGTCTACCTTTGATCTTTCAATAGTTTGTTTCCAGTTGTATAAATCCACCTATTGTCTGTCTGTCTGGGGGCCAAGCTAGAATGTGATGCTTTTTCTTTTGTGCAAGATTCTCATGTGGTGGTGAATCAGCTGGAGTCACTGTGTATTGCAAGCAGGGTATGGTCTTGATAGCAAGTATTAAATACAGTCTCAGATCTCCTGGACACTAACACACTTCTCGCCAGCCTATCCAAATTGTTGTGCCAAAGCAGTCTTTTCTCACAGCCTGTGTAGGATTCATAAACACGCTAGGATCTGACTGAAGCAGCTTTGTATTGTGTGTTATGATTTGTGTGCACTTTACAAACTTACAGTAATTGCTGTTGCTTTCATTGTAAAGAGCAAAAAATAAACACACACAATAAACCCCCTAAATGGGCACCGATCCCACTGGCACTGATCTTGAGTAACTCTGAATAAAAGCAGATGGTAGCAAGCTGACTAGGCTGACCTGCTTTCCCCTTTCATGCAAACATTGCTTATATAAATGGGGGACACACACACAAAAAATTAATGGGCTTGGGTAAGCCACCTAAGGACAGAGACTCCCCATGTACTTAATGCTTACATCAGCCCGAGGGCTGTTTCCAGTCAGCTCTTCTCTGGAGGGAGAAGTTTCTCACAAATTAGTGGTTCCACAGCTCTGAGCCCATGGTTTAATAAGAAAGAACTGATGTGCATCTAGAAAGTAAGTGTGCTTAGCTGTTCCATAGCCTGTGTGTTGTGGTAGGTCATGGAAAATGATCAGAATAGTCTCTCCTGAACCTGCTACTCGTTTATATACGTATAATTGGGTCTGAAGTCCCTTTACACATCATCTTCTCTCATATTGTTGTAAAGAGACATTTGATTTTTACGGTATTGTACGACTTTAATTCACACGCCTCTTCATTAGCAGTGATGGCAAATGAATTTAAATTGAGATTCCTAGTTGTGCTAAACGGTGCGCCTCAGGATGTCACTATAACAAGATGTGTTGTAAGAAATTGCGTGGTCTCGTTCAGCAGAGCTTTTGGTCGGAGTTACTACCTCCAGAAGTGTGCTACTGCCCTTGCCACAGATCACAGCCTGCAAAGACAATTCCTGAAGAAGATGCATTTCCACTCCTCAGTCACTGTTGGTTTTCACCTGGTACGTGACTGCCAGCTAAGCTGGAGTCAGGAACCATTCCAGCTGTCTCGGGTAGACCTGCTGCCGACTCTGCGTTAGTTCAGTTGGCAGATGCACTATAGGATGTTTTAGGATGATCATCCTTTCTTGGATTAATAGTCATTTAAGTAGGCCTCTTATCTCACATTTCTTTTTTAGTGTGCAAGTTGTGTTTCTTTTATAGAAGGCATCAGTTTCAGACCGGGAAATCTTGATGCCTTTGGGTGCTGGCAACACATTGCATGGATGCTGTGTGGTGACAGGTGAAGACAAGGAGTATCACAAACACATATTTCAGCTTGAAGAAACATTTATAGCACTGTGATAGGAGAAATACTGGCTTTCTGTCTTCAGTAGGTGCTGGGTTTGTTTTATTTTTCTAGTTGGTAGGGAAGGCAGATGTTGCCCTTTGTAATTCAGTGGCTTGTGTATCTCTCAGAGCAACGCAACAGAAGGAACAGCTTCTGCTTTCCCCACTGCGATGGTTTTGGTGATCCTTGGGCAGAGGCAGCTGGACACCCTTCAGCTTTACCTGTTGTTAAGAGCTCTTAATTCAGCTTTTTTAAGTGCTACGTAAAAACTGGAAGGAGCCAGCTGTTTGCGTGGGGAGTGGCTGGGTAGAAGAGAATGTGAGTGATGAATAACCCACAGATTCTGACTGTCTCCAAACCTCTTTTATAAAGGAGATGCGGGATTTACAAGAGCTGTAATTCTCAGCCATTAAACTTTTTTCTTTTTCTTTTTTAATGCTTTGTAAATTTTCGCACCGCTAGCAGAGGTGAGGCGTAGCTGTGAAGTTATTAATAGAACCTAACTGACCCATAAGATATTTAGATGACTGGTGTCCATAGTCAAATTGTAATGTTATTTTTAAAGTTTTATTGCTTATTATATTGTGAGAGGGCTTGAATTTACTGGCAGTTTTCATGCTTTCGAACAATGTCTTACCTAAGTACTTTATTTGCTTATTTTTCTAGCTACTTTAGGAGTAAACAGACCTTCTACTTTATGTACCAGGTTTTTGCAGCACCGGCTTCTCAATGCAGTGATACAAAGACTGCCTATAATTAAATATAAATATATGTTTCCAGTGCCCATGTGATTAATTTCTTAAGACCAGGAGCCCAGGAAACTTTCAAATAAGGCAACAGCATGGAGTAAATGTTATCTAGGATGTCTTCCAAACGAAGAATACTATATAAATAGTGGTAATGCTACTCTTTGATAACACACTGATTTTAAGAAGTGCAGTCTGCCAAAGTAGTTTTCTTCTTAAAAATAGGGTAAGTATCGGTGCGTGAAGATTAAAGTTGTCATGTATGACCTGTTGCTCACTGCTGAGGTTGCATATGGGACAACATTTTTTACTAGTGTTGAATAACGTGCAAGCATGAAACTCAGTTCAAACACTTTTCCATTAAACTAATTTTTAAAGTAAAATACAACAAGTCTTCATCTCCGAAATGCCGGTAGTAAATGTGCTTTTGGTGACTGCATTTGCAAGGAACAGTAGTAAATGATGGAGATGGGTTAAATGTTGTCTGTGGACTACTGTGTTCTGGTTTTTATCATGACTGCTGTCGTTCAGGGAAAAAAAGTACATCTAGAAAAACTTAATTTAGATTTAGAACCTTTGTATCTGTGTTGTCATTCTTCCCTAATATAAAACTTATGTTTTGCTTTAAAGAAGGAAGAACTGTTTTTAAGGACAGTTCTAAACAACCTGAGGGAAAGTCACAAAATACTTTTTGTAACTTCCAGTTCAGTAAAATGCATCTTTTTTCCCCCAATGCTTTGGCTGCAGGAAGGTAACTGTTTCTTTTTGTGTATGGCACAACTTTGACTTTCATTAACTCTTTCTTTTTTAATGTCAGAGAGGCTTGTAATTTTAATACAAAATAATAAATCATCAACCACATGCGAACTATGAAAACGTGTATCTCACATTTTCTAGGTCTGGTAGAATTACATTTATGTTTTGGCTCAAAATTATGCAATCAAAGCAGGTTAGACTTAATATGGGATGATCTGCTGATCTCCATCCTAACGTGGGTTGTTACAGTAAAGTAATAATCTCAGGGTTGCATATATTGGCCTGTTCATATTGCAAGAGTTAGGCAGAGCTGTGTTCGTTTAAAGACAGTATAACAGCTGCAGTTTCTGTCCTTGTCAGGCCATTGTGTCTTCAGTAGAAGTAAAAAATATGGAATTTGCTGGCAGTTGCTTAATTTCTGGTTTTTTTTTTTTTTTTTAGTTTGTTTTTATAATCCTAAAACCATAATTACAGATCTTGAAAAAACTGTTTTATTTACTTAACAGCTGCCATTGTGCCCTGTTACGTAAATCAAAATCAGAAATGGGAAATATTTGCTAGTTTGAGTTACAGTGTAAATACACGATTAACTTTGTGTTGCTTCGCATGTTGCTTATTTCAGTAATTGGAACCGCTCCTAGAGACAGGCAAGCAGGGAGATTACACAGGGAATGCTTGTTTCTGAAGATGAAGCTTCCTTCCTGATTAGAAAAAAAAAAAAAAAGAGAGAAAGGGGGGAGCAGTTTCCTGTTGGAGTCCTCAATTTAAGGGAGGCTGGGCAGTCATGCCTCCCCCTACTCCAGCTGGCCTTCACATGCCGTCCTTTGTGGAGGCGTTCTCTGATGAACGATGTCCAAAACCATTTTTACAAGAGTGTTTGGGGGTTGCCTCTACAGGCAGACCTGGGATTTAAAGAGGTTTTTGCTCCTCTCTCATCTGCTTTTAAATGCAAGGCTACCAGCCAGTATCTCTGAGGTTAAATCTTGATAAAGGCTCTTCTGTTCCTAAGGTTCCTAATCTTCTAGAAACAACCTAATGAAGAGACTCAACCGAAAAATATCAGCTGTACATAAAAAAAAATGTGTTTTGTCCTCAATATATATGATGTGAAAAATGAATAATAGCAGCACTGCAGGCAAAAGCTTCTCTGCTACGATGTGACAACCCACCCCTTCATTGGAGGTTTCAAGAATTTTGGCTGCACTTGTGGAAATAAGCCTCATGATTCTGCTGGAGAGATGTTTTAGCTCAGACAGAGTGCAGCACACAGCAGCTTTGCTGGAGTGTTGGCTCTGTACTTAGGAAACTGCAGTAAACACATTACTTTTCTACCTACAGTACGTGGTGGTTGTTTTGAATGTGCCCAAGGCTGTGTTTTAGTCTTTTTTCCTTTTTTTAAAAATGAAACCCCAGCAACTAAAGCTAGAATCACTTAAGATGACAATTAGGACCTGACTCTATATTAATTCAGTAGGTCTTTTTCTTTCTTCAAGGACAAACTCCCTTGCTCTGTCTGTCCAGTGTGCGCTCTTAAATGAGTGCCATACATTTGTTTTTTTAACCCAGCTGCTTTTTGCAAGTCTACATGGAAAGTAAAGCACTTATGAAGAAGAGTAGAGTTCATGTGTACCCATCGTAGGTCTGAGCGATGTGTTTAGGAGATGTTTACATCATGCAACACAGCTAGCTCAGAAATCCGTGAACTAGCCATCAAGCACTCTCCAGAAGCAGTGAAGCTCAGGGGATGCATGGTGGTGTGCTAAAGCTGATGAGTCCCAGGACAATGGGATTTCATAAGGCATCCAGGGCATCTGCATGTCACTGCGTTTTGTAGACATACTGGCTTGGGTGTCCCGAGTATGTGACTATCGTTCAGAATGTGCCACGCAACTGTTCACACTCATGTAGAGTACTGCAGTGCAGAGCACGCCAGAGGGAATATTTTGGAGTATATGAAAAGAAAGTTCAGATGTTTTTAGTCTGAGAGTGAAATTGCAGAAGGCCCTTAGAGGTCTGACTTATTGTGCAATCTCTGTAAGTAATTTGTAATCAAAATACCTTTGCACATGTCACTTTTATATTTCCTGTAATAAAACAGCAAGAGCAATTAAGATTTTGGACTATAATCTTCTACAAGCTTCTAAAAATGAATGGGTTAGGGATTTTTTGAGTTATGGCTGAAATAGCCAACTTTTAAATTTTCGATTGCTTAAAAAAAAAGTTTGGTAATAGCTATTTAAATAGATTTTTAACTGTAGCCTGACAAACAAAACTGTTTTGTGGTAACATAATTGATCTGAAGTTTACTTCTGAAGAAAGTTAAGTAAGAAACCAGAAGAATGCTTCACAAAACTGGAAGACATCTGTGCTCTGGTAACCCAGCACGTGACCTACTGGGCTTTATGCATTTCTAATCAAAAAGAATCAGTAAATATACTGCCATATGCATGCAAATGTGTCTAATAACACACTGTGTGCTGTGCATCTGTAATGTTGTTCTGACACAGTTCAGAAAGTTGTCTGTGGTCTTGGCATTCTGCAGGAAATATTAGATTAATATAGCTGCCTTTGTCATACATTTTTTTTCTTGTTTAAGTAGGTGTGTGAAGGCTGGTGCTACATAAATGAATTACACAGAAGACTTTGGAGGAAGAGGAGGCTTGTAAACGAGACTGAAATTAATGAATATAAGAATTAGAAATCAAAACTTTATGTTTAGTCTGAGGAGAAACAATTCCTTAAACCATAACCACATGGCTGTTTCTTGTTTGCATCAACTCTGGTTGACTGTTATTGTCTTCTGTTAATTCTCTGGGGCAGTGGCCTGACTTTGTTGAATGAGCCAATTGTTTTCCTTTGTGTTGCCCATCAAGTAAGTCCCCATCTGGTTTGTATCAGACTGTTTTCACAGCCAGCAACTGCTGCCTTTTCTATATCCTGACACTTAAGGGCCCCATGCTATCAAAGCATTGCTGTGATAGCCTGTCTGGCTGGGCCCATACAGCTGTGCCTTGCAGCTTGAAACTATTACCCAAGTAATGGTAACTTAGAACTTGAACTGGCTCTTATTCCCATCGGTGTCGTGTGTACAGTGAACAGAATACATTTTTGTTGAACTCTGTGCTCAACAAAAAAAAATCCTCAAAGTTCTCATTTTAGTTTATATGATTGGTTGGTTTTTATTTTCCAGCAGCTTCCTGTATCTAGAGGCAGTTTTGTGTTCTTCTGAAACATTAATGAGCGCAAGACCAGCAATATTTATTTAAGGCACTGTTGTTGTTATGTACTTTTATGGTACATTAAAGCTCAATAAGTGAAAATTAAACAAGCAAATGTATTCTTAATGAGGATTTTTCTTATCAGATTTAGAGTACATTTCCAACAAATGTTATGTGTGTGATAAATGTAGCTTGTGTCAATAATGCTACACCTTTGCTACTATGCTACTCGCTTTCCAAGTAGCTATCTAAAAATACAGAGCAATAGACAATGCTGCATTAACCTGCTTATTTCTCCTCTGAAGGAACAGGAAAGGATTGGATAACTTACTCTGTAACCTGGGCAGTAAAACTATATTATGGTTTGCATTGCAGAATCAGCCAGGCATGACCCAGGCTCCTTTCTGCCAGGCTTCCTATGTGGTAGGAGACAGTCCTGTTCTGAGAGACCTTGCAACACCTGTGTTCTCTCTCTCCGAGATTTAAAAAACCCAATTGCATCAAATAACAGTGACATTCAAATGTTGCGTTGTCTAAAGAAAGATGATCTTTAAGCATTTGTTCTCTTCTGCTCTCGTGTAGGCTGTGTAGCCATGTAACTCTCAGTGACAGAGTAATGATGTATATGTATATACATCTTGTGTATGTATATGCTACTTGCATATGTATTGAATTTTAAGTATATTCTGAACTCAGTTATTCCACAATATTTAAGAGAGGAAGAGAAAGAAAATAATGGAAGAGAAAGAAAATAATGGATAATGCATTTAAAATTTCTGGTCTTACTGTGAGTGTGTGCAAAAACCTGCTAGAGAGCAGATTGATTTATCTAATACTTGCAGAGAAAGTGTTCCTGAACTTGGGAGTGCATGTGCATGTATAAAATGTGAATTAATTTGCTTCAACTAAAATACTGGGGAACCATTACACTCCATGAGACACATGAGGTAAGGTTTTTTTTTTTGCCTTTGTGCATTTCATATTAGTACACATTGGGTGTCATTGTGGCAGATTAGGATTGTGCTAAATAATTGATTTTATGTCATTGTCAGGTATATGGAGGGTTTGCAAAAGCTGCTTTCTTAAGGAGCTTTCCATAATTGCTCTTCCTATGAACCCTATACAGCTCCTAAATTCAGGAACTGCAGTGTGTGCTCTAGGGTGGTGAACAGACCCAGGCGTGTGTGCCATTCACCTGCACCAGTCGTGTCCCATCAACACGCGGCAGCCCACACCTCTGCAAGGAAGCTGCTCCCATGCATGCTCACTGGATTTCCGTACGTGCTCCTTTGCGGTGCAGATTTCCCTGTATTTTGGCCAGGAATATTTAAACCCAGACAACTGATAAATGGTTTTCATTCAGGCTGCTTACAGGCTATATTAATCATGCTTGTGGCCCAAAGCAATGAAGAAAGCTATTGATGAACTGAGTGCAAACCAGGTTTGGCACCAACAGCTTGAACTGGGAAGAGTGAACGTGCAAAAGCCTCAAAGCTTTCTCAAATAAGTTGGCAGGAGTTGTCACCATCAGCTAATGCAGCCAGCATTCAAATTTGCAACTCGTGTGTGCACATGCCCAGCTTCAGAGGTAAAGCACATCTGCCTAAATGAGAACCTAATGTGAACAAGTGTGTTCAGTGTCTCGGAAGGCACTGCTTGGCTGCTGCTCCAAGACCTGTGCGGAGCAGCTCCTGGGTTGCTAACAACAGTTGCTGGTTTCAGTGTTGCTGCTGGAGAACCATTGGCAGTGAGATCTTCAGGAGGCACAGTGTTCCTGGGAGCAGTCTGCAGTGTTTCCCCTGCTTTTATAGGGGTTTGCAGAGATGGAGGTGTGTGTCGTATTAAAATCAGTAGTGATGTGCCCAAGAGAGTTAAGAAGGTGGTGTGGTGTGCTGAGTGTGTAGCATAAGTGTAGAGCATTTCTGCAATTCATTTATTCTACTGATTTAGAGCTCAGAGTCACCGAAGTATTGCAAAGGAATTTTATTTTTACTCTTTCCCATGTAACAGGCCAAGGTTCTTGGATTATTGGGTGGATTTTTTTTGGTTTTGTGTGTTTTTTTTTTCCAAGGAGGAATGCTTATCTCTATTGCACAAAGTTTAAACATTTTAGATTTTAACAAACTTTAAAGTAGCACAGGATAAAAACATATTTACTCTCAGACTTTTCCAAGTCTTTGGTCCTGGGCATTAAATTGTAGAGGCAGTGTTACTTGTCATCACACTGGGCACTCATTTCAAGAGAAGGTTTAGACTGTCTGTGGCATTATGGGGTCTGGACACTTACATAATGGCTGTCTCCCAGCAGATCTGCCAGTAGGAAATTTAATGTTTTCCGTATTTTAACATATGCTTACTTATGTAGATTCCAACAGTATTCTTTCAGAGCTAATGGAAAAATTGCTTGCCTCTCTAAACTTCCTGGAATTGCTTATTCCTAATACATTCTTCAAAGTTAATTGATATGAATGAATGGTAAGACCTTTAGTAGCCACCTTCTGCTCTTAAAGAAGGTCTTTGTAACAAGTTTGTTGGCATATGTGCTGGAAACGTGCGTAGGGACATCCTGGTGTTTATTAGAATGCATCACTGGAAAATGCCAACTGTATAGGGCTGGTTTTGTGCTGTCTTGTTTTGTCTTTTTCCTGGAGAAACCATTGATAATCTCCTTTTTAAAAGGTGTAATTACAAAAATTGAGTAATTATACTGTAGATATAAGCATTTTAATATGCCAGATCTTTGTAACGGTAGTACAGTAATAGGAGTCTTGCAAACTGTTTCCAGTATAGAGAATCCCATGACTTTGTAAGTGAAAATCATCAAAAGAAATGCATAGGGTCACGTGAATATTTAAGTATTCAGAATAATAGAGTAATACAGCTATTTTGTTTGTGGTCATCTAGAAAAACATTTGTTATTTGAACAGGTTTTTTATGCTGAGTATATGTTATTTCATTTTTTATTGTAAGAATGCATTTAGTGACTCCGTTACATGTGAAGAGTGACTTGCAATGAGAAAATTCTGCCCTGCAGCACTGTGGGGTACAGAAAGTTTTCTGTTTTCTTCCTGATGGTGGTCCCCTAGCTTTCATTCAAATCTGGGTGCAGATTGCTGCCATGGCTGGAGGGGGTGTAACCTCCTTGCCCAGGAAATCCTCCTCTGTTTGAAAGAGAGCTCATCAAGGTCCCCCATCACACTTTTAAGTGATAGAAAGTAGCTTGTGACTTCTCACACTGGTTCACTGAAAGTTGTCCTCGTACATTCCTAACAATTTTTTGGATAGTCGTGTAGCTGAGGAGTTAACAGGGCTGGATAGCGTGCGATGCTTAGTAAGCATCTGCAGTTCAAGCATCGCTGCAGATAGAATCATAGAATCATAGAATGGTTAGGGCTGGAAGGGACCTTCAAAGGTCATCTAGTCCAACCCCCCTGCAAGGAACAGGGATATCTCCTACTAGATCAGGTTGCTCAGGGCCTTGTCCAACCTGGCCTTGAACGTCTCCAGGGATGGAGCATCCACCACCTCTCTGGGCAACCTGTTCCAGTGTTCTACCACTCTCATAGTAAAAAATTTTTTCCTAATATCCAACCTGAACCTACCTCCCTCTATTTTAAAACCATTACCCCTTGTCCTATCATAACTGGCCATCCTGAACAGCCTCTCCCCATCTTTCCTGTAGGCCCCCTTGAGGTACTGGAAGACCGCTATAAGGTCACCCTGGAGCCTCCTCTTCTCCAGGCTGAACAGCCCCAACTCTTTCAGCCTGTCCTCATAGGAAAGGTGCTCCAGCCCTCTTATCATCTTCGTGGCCCTCCTCTGGACCCTCTCCAACTGGTCCATGTCCTTCTTATGTTGGGGACTCCAGAACTGGACGCAATACTCCAAGTGAGGTCTCACGAGGGCAGAGTAGAGGGGGAGAATCACCTCCCTCGACCTGCTGGCCACGCTCCTCTTGATGCAGCCCAGGACGCGGTTGGCCTTCTGGGCCGCAAGAGCACATTGCCGGCTCATATTGAGCTTCTCGTCCACCAGTACTCCCAAGTCCTTCTCCTCAGGGCTGCTCTCGATCCAATCACCACCCAGTCTGTATTTATGCCTGGGATTGCCACGACCCAGATGTAGGACCTTGCATTTGGCCTGGTTAAACTTCATGAGGTTGGTACGGGCCCACCTCTCCAGCCTGTCAAGGTCCCTCTGGATGGCATCCCTCCCTTCCAGCGTGTCGACGGCACCACACAGCTTGGTGTCATCGGCGAACTTGCTGAGGGTGCACTCCATGCCACTGTCCACGTCACCGACAAAGATGTTGAAGAGGGCCGGGCCCAACACGGACCCCTGAGGGACGCCACTTGTGACCGGTCTCCACTTGGACATTGAGCCGTTGACCACTACTCTCTGAGTGCGGCCATTGAGCCAATTCCTTATCCACCGAGTGGTCCATCCATCAAACCCATGACTCTCTAATTTAGAGAGAAGAATGTCGTGCGGGACAGTGTCAAAAGCTTTGCACAAGTCCAGGTAGATGACATCCATTGGTCGACCCTTGTCCACCGATGCTGTCACCCCATTGTAAAAGGCCACCAAGTTGGTCAGGCTCAGTCTTGACCCACAACATCCTGAACCTGTCTGCTAAGTGGAGATGGTCCTATGTGCATCCCAAGTGATACGGACAGCCACGCATCAGCGACTGCATAAGAGCAGCGTGTTGGAGTGAGTAACTGTTGGTAATGGAATTGCCTGGGCCAAATGGATCTGAAGGCAGGAGGGGCCTCCAGAGTAACCCAGTATGTGGCCTGGCCAGTACGCTAACTCTACAAAAGAACATCATTTGCTTAGGGGATCCCCTCCCTGAGACACCCATCTTCGTTTTAAGCGTGAGCTGGAAAGAAGTTCATTTTCAAACCCACTGTAACTTTAATTTATGATGAAACATGATTGAATTTGTTCATTCAACTTTAATTACTTGTGTAAATTATTTTTTAATTATTTTTAAATAAAAATAGGCCATGTAACTTTTAAGAATTAAAAAGATGCTTTGATTTTTCTTTTTTTTTTTTTTTTTACTTGCCACTCCCCATGTAGGCTATGAATGCTATTATGTCTAGCACTATGGTACAATGTAGATAAGCTGGAGGCAGTATTGCTGCAATTAATATTGTTAAGATACGAGGTCTCAGTGGAGCCAATTCTACTGCTAGGATTGCGGTGAACGATTCTGCATCCTGAGGGAAGTCTGCAAAACTTTGTCTTAGAATTTAGCGTGAGTTCCCTCTATCAATCATTCAAGTTGTTTGGGTTTTTTTTTTTTTTGAGCTTCTTTATTTTGCTTCAAATGCTGGCATTAAAATGTCTTTTGGATCCCCAAACACGAAGGTGTGAATAACAGAGCTGATTATATTAGACAAGCATACTTTTAAAATTACCTTCCTGTCCACTTGCTTGTTAGATTCTGCAGAAAATGAGAAGATTGGTATATAGGTGATATTTAGTTTTACTGAACAAATAAAATATTAATTACACAATTAGATATGCAGTTTTTTTAATTATCACTTGTCAGATTCTCCTGATTCCACCAGCTGTTTACCTAGGTTGTCTCTTGTGGATTTAGAGATTACTCCTCCCCCCCAGCCCTTGCACAAGATATGCATTTTCCTGGTGTTTTTCAAAGACTGTGGACCAAAAATGAACCAACTCCTTCTCCTTTTTCACTTTGAAATAAAAACTGCTGCTTCAAGGTTTACTGCAGACCCCTCATCTCAATTCCTCTCAAGAAAATGGTTGCAGTCAAGAAACAGCCGTGCTTAAAAGTTAAGAAAAGACTATTTCTAGCCAGTTGCACATCCAAAAATCACAGGCATCTGTATGGAAAAATGAAATTTACTTTTAATATTTCTTCTTAGTATTAATAATTATTGTAGTTATTTGGAAAGATCATTACATGTCTTTTGGAAGTGATTTGCTGGGAAACAACAGCAAGAAACAACAGCCAGGGAGCGAACTTGTTAAGCAGTGAGATATTCAACAGAGCAAAATATGCCAGATCTAAAGAAGCAGAGTAGATTTTAGGCACCAAAAGGAAATATTTATTTAGTAAACTCTGCAGTCTCATTCCTAGATGTTTTTGGAGCTGCTTTCTGTCTGCTCTTCCCTACCAGCCTCTGCGTTAGGATTTTGAAAAATCTGGTTCTGGTTTATTTTATATATTTCTAGGTTTTGTTCTGTTTAGTGTTGCTATTGGTGGGAATAAAGCATGTTTTTGAAAACCACTGAACCTTGAACTCAGACTTGAGAGGAGGAAAAAATCATTTTCAAATATTCTGCTTTGAAATATTTGTTAGCTGCCAAGCCTGTGTCCCACCCTCCTTTACTGATTCGGGATCTGAATTTATTTTCTTTTCAGAAATATTTATAGCTAGAGTATACATTAGGGTTTAAACAAACAAACAAAAAAAAGAAAAACGCGTTTGTACGCGTGTTTATTTTCTGTGTGCTTGTATGCAGTTTCTGTAAGTACATTGCACCATGTGAAGATGGAATTTGCCAAGTTTAGGTCAAAACTTGAACTGAACTCATACTATATAGTTTTCTGTCTGGTGTCTGTGGCCCACTTATGGAAGTTTATGAGTTGGCTGAAGCCTTTGAGAATGAAACTGTGGGGTTTTTTTCAGCTCAAGCAGTAGACTCATGCTTGTAGATCCAGACATTTTTGGCTCAAGTCCTACCAATGTCAGTCCATTTCTGTAAAACAACTGAAGTGTTTTAATTGTAAATCTATCCCTTTCATGTAACTCAGCCCTAGAAATTTTTGCCTAAGTTCGCCTAGAGTCTTTCCCATTTGTCATGAAACCAGCTGAGTTAGGGACAGGCTGTTTTTGAGTTACGAAAACAGAACTGCATGCATTTGCAGGGCATCTTGGTTTTGCTTTCCGTGTTTCTGTCCTAGTGGAAGGCAGCTGTCTGACCTGCAGCCAGGGCCAAGCATTTGCACAATGAGAACAGAGTCCCTGCCCTACAAAGCATATGTGCTTAAAGATTTTTAGCTTCATTTCTAGCAATGCTGAGAAGACACCTTCTCCACCATAACACAAATATGCACATGGATTCAAGGTGGTCGTGAGCCAGGACTAGAAAGTGGAGGAGCTATCATTTCTGATGAGTGGAGAATAATTTCATCCAAACAATTGGATTATTTGAGAAACTGTTGATGGTCTTGCTTATTCCTGAGAATGTTGTATTCTTTACCATCTTGAGTCCATGTGACCAGTTCCTTACCATGCCCACTCTCAATTCTATAAGCCATTAAATTCCAAAAGCATTGAATTATGTAGCCGACACGCAGGCTATAGCTAGACATGAGTCTGAACTGAAAATATTGTTCCTTATAATTAGTAACGTGACTGACATTGCAGTGGATTTCCTCCTTTCAGTGTAGCCTTCAGAATTCCTTACATCAAAATATGGCTCTTTCTTATCAATATATGGTGGCCCAGCAAGACTGGAATAATTTTGATTTTGCCAAAAATGCTGTTTCTTGGGTTGCTATACTTGGTAACTTGCCTGTACATCTACATATGAAAATGAGTGAATTTTTCTTTGGTACCCTACAGATATCCACGGAGTCATGGATCGGGCACACATTGGCACAAATACATATCTCGCATCTTTACTTACAGGTAAGAAGAGCAGATAAAGTGGTTCTATTGTTAGTGGTTCTGTTACCTTTAGGCTTGTAGGTATTCTCTTACTTTATTTTACAAGCATTACTGTAAAGAATTTCTGACAACTCTGTTTCCCTGCCAACAGTTTTGGTAACTATATCTCAGATGTAAATCTTTTTTGAAGGGAAAAGTCAAAATGGAGGAATGACATGGTGGGGGAAGGAAGCACTTTCATTGAAGATTTTAAGATGCTGAGTTATGGATCTGCAGGTGCTGTGCTATCCCCAGTGCTCTGAACACTTGAGATAATGCCATCTGGAGGAAGTTATTTGTTGGGACAGGACAGTGTTTTAAACTTTGAAGTCAGTAATAAACAAAGTGAAGCAGCTGGAATCTGGCAGAAGAAGAAACAAGCCATTCATATCAACCCATGCTATTAAAGGAATGAGAGCACTGCACTGGAGTTGTTTTTGCATATGCTTGGAACTTTATTCTTGCTCTAGAAGTTAGCTGCTTCACTTGGTACCTTAGAGAGTAGAGGGAGGGTTGCTGGGGGTGATTTTTTTTTTTTTTAATTTTAGGAAATAATATATAGGTAATTACAGTAATCGTGGTTCTGGTTTTATACTGAACAATAACCTGAGTCCTGATCCTTCCAACCCCTCCCTATTTATTGTCTTGAAGATAGCTCTTTTCACTTATAAGTTATGGGTTTGGTTTACCTCTGGACAGATTAAAATTGGGAGTTTTATTTAATGTATGGACGCCGACTTGAAGGAGTTAAAGCCCATGGGTTTTATTTGGCTTAAAAGTCAGCCTTGTTTAGTCTTTTTGTTTTGCCAAATAGAAAAATTTAAAAAGAAAAGATTTAAATGTTTTTCTTTGTTCTTATTGTTGCCATATGGTATTAGTAACCAAACCTCCCTCCAGTGTGTTTAATTCCTTTTCCATTTGGCATACATTCACGATACACTTGTACAGAGCATACTCGGTGTGTGACGGTACCTCCTAGAGAAAAACTCCCTTCACAGGTCACCGGATGGTTGACACACCATTAATTTTTATGTTTCTGTTAAACAAAGATCTGGAAATTTAGTACTGTACATGAATTTGTTATAGATTGCCAAGAACAGGAAAAAATCTCTAATCTGAAATCTGACCTTTTCCATCAGTGGGTCACCAGCATGTTTTCAGTCACTGTTGAGTTTCTACCAGTCAAGGACCCTTACACACTTACTAAGAGTGTCAGTTTTCACAGTTTATATGAATGTATTCTATTAGACGGTGACAATGAATTTGGAGAACTGGAGGTCACCTCAGGTCACACGTTCCATTTATTGGATTTTAACAAGGAAAATTTTTATAAATACATCTAAGTACATGATTACAAAATTGTACTGAGTATTTCCAGAGCCTCTAAAGGGGAAAAAAAAAGCTGTGAAGATTACCTGCCGCCTTGACCTGCACTGCTTTGTAAATGGAGCAATTTTCCATTCCATTTTTATGGCATATCAGCAGATTATAAGCACCATTGCAGTTTGCATATGTGTGGTGGTAAAGAGCTCAGTGTTTAAGAGGAAACCATCTCAGTATCGTTTATGAGCTGTTCTCTGATAGGAGGAAGAAATAAAATGGAATATCACATTGTTAAAGAAGGAACTGGCCAGGGACTCTACAAGTGCTATTGCTGGTGTACAGCAAAAGGCAGATACAGACATCAGTAAATGTGTGTGAGCAGGAATACAAGCATTTAAATCTGGGTACTTGCATTTGTGTATCTATTTGCATACCCATCTCCATGTATGAATGTGTTTTATGCGCTGTGCATGCACGAGGTTGGATTAAGCAAGAGGTGATAATGATAAAGCACATGTGAGAGTAACTTAGTAGTTACATCTTTGGGCCAACGTAAAGTTTCAGGA